>NC_137938.1:8341897-8985647 GCF_963969265.1 Rhamphochromis sp. 'chilingali'
TACAACTCTTGCACCAATTTTGAACATAACAATGAAGCTGAAAAAATGTAGTTGTTCACCAGCATCGCAATTCCATTACTTTTTATCATGGCTTACCTTGGTGTGGTTTGCAAAGTGCTTCAGAAAGATGAGGAAATCTGTTTCTTGCACCCATCCTGACTTATTTCCACTACCAGTACTTCCTACTGGTCCATCTCTGACACGGAGGTCTGCATAATGTATGTGTGGGAACACAAACAGTGGAGGAATTGTGTTGCCAATGGCATTAACCACATATACAAATGTGACCAGTGAACCTCTCTCTGCTGATGTCGTTGCCCCAACTTGTTTAATATAAGTTAAAGTAATAGTGTGGTAAGTTGTAACATCTGCATTATTGTTACAACTAACCCAGACTGTTGCTGTTACAACTGACCCAGACTCCTATAGCCATGAACTAGCTAACATTACAGCCAACGGCTAAAACATTACATACAAACATACAACATACAAATAACATAATTCAGGTTTGATGAGTTTAACTGCAAAGCAGATAATGCTATTAGAAATTGAAATAAAGTAGAAAAACTTACTTTTTGGCATACAAATTACTTTTTTTCGTGTTAAATTGTCTGTGTTTGACAAAATGTGCTGATTTTTCACATGTGATAGCAGAACTGAGTTGGGCGTGCACAGGATGAGTCACATCATTTGAAACTTAGCCCTGATTGGAGAAATTGGAAGTGTTACAACTGACCCACGTTACAACTATCCCCGGTCTCCCCTACTTTAGGATTAGTTTAACACAAAGTCGGGGCTGACCCAGGACCATTGCTGTGAGTCACAGTGCCCAGCATAAAAGTCCTTTCACATCGGACGCAGGATGTGCTGCTAATGCTAACTGCTAACTAAAAGCAAAGGATCCAGAATTTGTTACGCTGGCTGCTGGGCTCTGTGGGTTTTTGCAGCAGCTCAACCTGTACTAGATGCACCTGCTCCTTGTCTTTTCTATCTCTGACTTTATGTCCTCTACAAGAGTTTGGTTTTTTTGCTGGTTCTTCAAATGTTCAATAAAAACATGTATGCTAATTCAGGGAGAATGGACTGCCATACCTGTTTGTGAGCGAGGGAGGGAGAAAAAGGAAAAGTATGAGCTGTCACCGAGCAGAAACGGGAGATGGAAGCATGTAAATATAATAATAACCATTGCAGCCAAGAAGAGTGCCTGAAGAGCCCAGTTGCTATGCTATTAAGACTTGACTGTACACTGTGTTCGCGTTTTTCTCCGAAACAATAAGTTCCGTTGAAGCAGCCTTTCAACGCCTCTCTCTGTCTCTCGCTAGCAAAGTTCACCCAGACAACAAAGTAAAGCTAGTTTTTGACACGAACCCGACGTATTAGCCAGAGGTCCCTTTACTATGGTTCGAAGCTGCGGACCTGTTTTATATACGCACAGAATAGTTTTCTATACGAGATTGCTTCAAAAAGTGCAGCCTTACCTAATGTCCACCCTACTGTTACTCATTTATATTAAGATTTAAACATCTAGTTGGTATTGGTACGGCGAGTAACCTTCAGTAATAAATCACACAGCAATAGTACATTCATGTAGTTGTAAAAAGCATGGTAATATATTACGTAATCTAAAGTATTCAGAATACATTACTGTCATTGAGTAACGTAACGAAATACGTTACAAAATACATTTTGGGGCATGTAATCTGTAATCTGTAGTGGAATACATTTTAAAAGTAATCTTCCCAACACTGGGTAAAGATAATATGAGGAGACACGATGAAGAACATTTCTAAGTCTAATTAAAGTCGAATGACATAGTTTTAAAATAAAATATACCTCAGATGTTAACTCTGAGGCCAGACTAGATTGCTTTAAGATTTTAAAAGAGGCATTTGAAAAGAATCAAGATGACAATTTAGTCATCACTACTGCCTTTAAAGCAGCAGCTGAACGGCTTCATAAAAGCTTTTAACACTGCTGAAAAAAACCTGGCGAGTTTGGATTTCTTTGGAGGATTCATGAAGACACTGAGATTCATTGCTAGGTGCTTCAGAATAGTGTCGTAAAAAGATGAATCTTCTGATTTCAGTACAGTGAAGAACTTGTCCAGAGATCCAAACTCCTTGATAAGGCCTATTAAATCCAGTTCTTTGTATTCTTGAATGGCCAAGAAAGACACAAGGCTCAAAGTGGTCAAAGCTAAAAAAAAAGAGCTTTAATTTTACATATTCCGGAATATGGAGACCTGAACACACGAACACACAAGCTCAGGTCTCAAGCAGAAAAAGGAAGCCAGGTTATTTATGTACTTCTCAACGTCACACCACACTTTAAGTTTCGATCAAACACTCTGCTTAGTTTCACTTTCTGCCTGCAGTTACCGCGCTCAAAGCTGGCCCTCTCTTATACCTAAACCAATATAATCAGCAAATAAGATTCAAAATATATATTTCAAAACTCAACAGGCGACAGCTGTGGCCTTAATTAATTTATCCATGTTGTTGTTAAGAATTTCCAGGGATTTAGTGCATCTCACTTCAGAAAGTACCAAATCTGTCAGATGGTTGATAGCTAGGCTTAATTCTTCTGGATCCAGAAAATATTTGGTTTTCCTGTGGGATTTCTGCAAGATTCTCATATATAGAAAAGCACTAAATTCATTGGCAATTAGCTTAGCATCAGGTGACACTAACGTTTCTGACAGTTCTTCCTCTTTGTTTTCAGAGGTTGCTGGCTGACTTTGACCCTCTGTGGGTTCAGTGTGAGAGACTGATGCCTGCTCATTGCTTGTATTTGAAACCAGGTCCAGGTCTACTGCACTCACAGACAAGACTGGTTGATTTGTGAGAGCTTTAACCGATTGTGACTGTGATGTAGACAGTCTGTCGCTTGTTTCACCAGCATCTGGTCCAATCATATCTTCTTCCTTTGATGGAGTCAGCACTCTTACTATATCTTCCACCAGAAATTTTGTCATTTGTAATAGTTTGGGCTAAAGTTTCATTCTCCAACTAGAAAAGAAGGTTTTGTAAGAACCTTTCCACTGAATCTTCTACGAGCACATATGGGACCTCGGGGTCTCTAAGACCTTACAGTGGCCCTGTAAGGTCTTAGAGTTGTCATATGCTGAGACACTACCCATTTGGATCGTGGGGACTGGATATGTTGACTGGACATGATTGTACACTTTTTCTGTCAACTTCCTAGAAAACATCTTTATTTCCTTACTTTACCTTAAGGTGTTCTGCCGAGGTTAATTTACTAAACAGTTTATTCACAACTGGCATGACAGTTCTAAATTTGAGTGGAGAGGAACTTTTAACTGTGTTTTCTAAGGTTGGTGATTGTCTGGGAACTTCTGGGAACCCCACTGTTCCAGTGGAACAGTGGGGTTTGAGTTGTGAAACATGAAACACATTGTGGATACGCATGGTCCTGGGGAGCTTGAGACGCACAGAAACGGGGTTAACAACGGAGTCTACTTCGAACGGTACTGCTGTCCAGGTGAGTATGCCAGAGCCGGGGTCCTGTGGCGATCCGCCAGCTGTTTGTTTCTGTCTGCCGTGCGAAGAAGGGCAGCTCTAGTGGCCCGCCATGCGCGCTGACACGGCCGCAGGTGCTGCTGAACAGAGGGCACAAAGTGCTCACCTTCGATTGCAGGGAACAGGGGAGGTTGGTACCCCAGGGAAGCCTCGAACGGAGAGACGCCTGTGGCTGACGAGGTAAGGCTATTGTGAGCGTACTCCATCCACGTCAGTTGCTCGCTCCAGGTGGTCTGATTAGTGGATGTCAAGCAACGGAAAGCTGCTTTGAGTTCTTGGTTGGCCCATTCTGCCTGACCGTTGATCTGTGGATGAAAACCTGACGAGAGACTGACCTGGGCCCCTAAGGAGGTGCAGAACTCCTTCCAAACACGCGAGGTGAACTGTGGACCTCGGTCCGAGACTATTTCAGCGGGGATCCCGTGGAGGCGAAACACATGAGTTGACAAAAGCCGGGCGGTCTCCAGGGCAGTGGGGAGCTTGGGGAGAGCAACAAAGTGGGCAGCTTTAGAAAAATGGTCGACGATGGTGATGATGACTGTTACCTGATGACGGCGGAAGACCAGTGACAAAGTCAACTGCAATGTGGGACCAGGGGCGGCTTGGCGTAGGTAAGGGATGAAGTAGGCTGGCAGCGGGCTGGTTGACAGGTTTATTCTGGGCACAGGTTGGGAAGGCGGCGATGAATTCTTGGATGTCCTTGGCCAGTGTAGGCCACCAGGCAAACCGCTTGATGAAGGTGATGGTGCGATGAATGCCCGGATGACAGGTGAGTTTGCCCCCGTGGGCCCATTGTAGCACTCGTGAGCGAACAGACGTGGGAACAAAGAGCGATCCCGTGGGACCAGTCTCTGGATCCGGTTCTGTCCGCTGGGCCTCCCATATGGCGGACTCGATCTCCCACGACAGGGCTCCGATAACGCATGTGGGAGGGAGAATGCGAGACTTACGGGTGTGATCCTCTGAGGTGGTGAATTGGCGGGAAAGGGCATCGGGTTTCACGTTCCGAGAACCGGGCCTGTAGGTGATGGTGAAGCAGAATCTGGTAAAGAACAGAGCCCACCTGGCTTGTCGGGCGTTTAGTCGTTTAGCCGACCGGATGTATTCGAGGTTCTTGTGGTCAGTCCACACCACAAAGGGTTCTGCTGCGCCTTCTAGCCAGTGGCGCCACTCCTCCAGGGCGAGTTTGATTGCCAGCAGCTTCCGGTCCCTGATGTCGTAGTTCTGCTCTGCAGGAGAGAAATGACGGGAAAAGTAAGCACAAGGGTGGAGCTTTCCCTCTAGTTGCTGGGAGAGAACGGCTCCGACCCCTACATCCGAGGCGTCCACCTCTGCAATAAACTGCCGCTTGAGATCCGGTTGCCGGAGGATGGTAGCCGAAGCAAAGCGTTTCTTTAGCCGGGAGAAGGCCTCCTGAGCTTGATCATCCCAGCAGAAAGGTACCTTAAGGGAAGTTAAACGGGTTAGCGGCAAAGCAATCTTGCTGTAGTCACAAATGAATCTCCGATAAAAGTTGGCAAAGCCGAGGAACCGTTGAAGCTGCTTACAGTTAGGTGGAGTGGGTCAGTCCAAGACTGCTTGTACCTTAGCTGGATCGGCTCTTAAATCGCCCTGTTCCATAATGTAGCCCAAGAATGACACAGTACTCACACGAAATTCGCACTTTTCCCCTTTAGCAAACAGGCAATTCTCTAGGAGACGTTGCAGGACTTGTCTGACATGGCGTACATGATCAGAGAGAGAGTGGGAGAAGATGAGGATATCATCAAGGTACACAAACACAAAATGATTGATGAAATCGCGGAGCACATCATTGACAAGACCCTGAAAAACAGCAGGAGCATTAGTTAGTCCAAACAGCATGACCAAGTATTCAAAATGGCCCAGGTGCGTGTTGAAGGCTGTTTTCCACTCGTCTCCCTCTCTTATTCTGACTAAGTGACATCTATATCTGAGAGTGATGAGTTTCTGAATTTCTTTGTGGATAAAGTTGATCATGTCCGTATGAGCATTGGTTCTTCAACACTTAGAGTCCCCCGAGAGCAGCCATTTGGCTTTTCTACCTTTAAAACCCGCCTTCCAGCCAAATGGCTGGTAGGTGTTTAGCTAGGCTTTAGCTTCAGCCAAGTGGAAGCTAAATTGGCTAGTCATTCATATGTAAATTAAGTTGTTACCTGAGAATTCTGGAGGGGAGTGGGGGTGTGTGAATGAGGGGGTGGGGGAGCTGCTAAAAGCTGTGAACTTCCTTTTGTGTTCGTCTTGATGCATTCTCAATCATCCAGGGAAATAAATCTCCAAAAGTCAACAACTTGGAGTGGTTAGTTTCCTGAGCCACAAGGAAACTTGGAGTGTTTCAGTTTGCCATCTTAGGGAGAAATCAACACACATGGGTGTATGTCCTTTGCTGCTGAGATTTATTGATAAAAACAGTACAAAAAACCAACCATTTGTACACATATTTACAAATAATAATAAAAAGTGAGTGAGTACATTTCAACATTTTCAGCAATCACTCACAATCCTGGCACTGCCATGGTATCTGTAGTCTGCATTTACCACATGTGTATCTGTAGCAGTGAACACATCGCACAGTGGCATAATTGTTCTTGCATTTGTGTTTGACCTGACACATGGCTCTTTTTCCAGGGCTAGGTGTGGAGGGTTGTGTCCAAAGCAACTGTTCTTTTCTTGCCTTCTTCCCAGCTTCCCAACATTACCAAAAGGAAGCCAAACACTGTCACCCTTTACAACAAAACAAAGTGTGGCGTGGATGTGATGGACCAGATGGTTCGGGAGTACACTGTCTGCAGAGGAACACGGCGCTGGCCACTTGCCGTGTTTTACAACATGATTGACATGGCAGCACTGAATGCACATGTGCTGTATCAAGCATGCACCGGGACGAAGGAAAGACGGGTGGACTTCCTGGTGGAGCTTGCAAGAGAGTTGGCTCACTCTCATGTAGCTGGGAAGAAGGCAAGAAAAGAACAGTTGCTTTGGACACAACCCTCCACACCTAGCCCTGGAAAAAGAGCCATGTGTCAGGTCAAACACAAATGCAAGAACAATTATGCCACTGTGCGATGTGTTCACTGCTACAGATACACATGTGGTAAATGCAGACTACAGATACCATGGCAGTGCCAGGATTGTGAGTGATTGCTGAAAATGTTGAAATGTACTCACTCACTTTTTATTATTATTTGTAAATATGTGTACAAATGGTTGGTTTTTTTGTACTGTTTTTATCAATAAATCTCAGCAACAAAGGAAATACACCCATGTGTGTTGATTTCTCCCTAAGATGGCAAACTGAAACACTCCAAGTTGGTGACTTTTGGAGATTTATTTCCCTGGATGATTGAGAATGCATCAAGACGAACACAAAAGGAAGTTCATAGCTTTTAGCAGCTCCCCCACCCCCTCATTCACACACCCCCACTCCCCTCCAGAATTCCCAGATAACAACCTAATTTACATATGAATGACTAGACAATTTAGCTTCCACTTGGCTGAAGCTAAAGCCTAGCTAAAAGCCTACCAGCCATTTGGCTGGAAGGCGGGTTTTAAAGGTAGAAAGGTAGAAGGCTGGGCACTGCTGCTCTCGGGGGACTCTAAGTGTCAGTACCATCGGTTTGTGTCTCTGGGCCACCTCCCCCTCATTTACTGTCAGTGTTTAACCCAATGACCATACATGACCTTTCACTCCTGCTGGATAAAATGAAAATCACCACTTGTGCAAATGACATTCTACCTGCTGGGCTGTTTAAAAATGCTCTCTCTGTCATTGGCCCCTCTATTGTAGAGATATGCAATGCCTCTCTTTTAACAGGTGTGGTCCCTATGTTCTGTAAGCATGCTGTTGTTGAGCCGATATTAAAAAAGAGCAGTTTGGAGCCAACTCAGCTTAAGAATTATAGGCTTATCTCTAAGCTTCCATTATTATCGAAAATTCTGGAAAAAGTAGTTGCAGATCAACTTACCACTTTTTTTAGAAAAACATGAAATTTATGACAAATTTCAGTCAGGTTTCCGTAAACGTCACTCAACAGAAACCGCATTACTTAAAGTCTCTAGTGGCATTATGATGTCAGCTGACTCCGGATCATCCTCAGTCATGGTTTTGTTAGACTTGACATCTGCCTTTGACACTATTGACCATACCATCCTGATTAACAGGCTCCGGGACGTAGTCAGTGTGTCCGGTCTGGCTTTGAAGTGGTTTCAGTCATACCTCTCCAACAGATCTTTTAGTGTTTTTGCGAATTGGTTTATGTCACATTCTAATGATCTGACATGTGGGGTACCACAGGGTTCAGTTCTGGGTCCTATTCTTTTTCTTTTGTACATGTTACCTCTACGACTTATAATTAGGCAGTTCCCTGAGGTGTCTTATCACTTCTATGCTGATGATATTCAGCTCTATTGCTCTTTTAAGCCGATGGAAGTCCATAAACTATCCTCTTTAATTAAATGTTTAGCTTCCATTGAACAGTGGCTTGGTGACAACTACTTACAGTTGAACTCTGAGAAGTCAGAAACATTAATTATTGCCCCCGACAACCAGATATCTCTAATCAAACAGCATCTTGGTTCTCTTGGCTCATCTGTTCACCTGAGCCTCAGGTACCTTGGTGTGATGTTTGATTCTGCTATGTCCCTAGAACAACACTCTCGCCAGTTAATTAGGAACTGCCTTTTTCAGCTAAGAAACATCTCCAAACTGCGAACTTTGCTGTCTAAGTCTGAGTTAGAAATGGTTATTCATGCTTTTATTTCTTCTCACTTAGATTATTGTAACAGCCTTTTTCTTTGTTTGAGCAAAAGGAATCTTGACCGTCTCCAGTTAGTCCAGAATTCTGCTGCAAGGCTTTTAACTAAGACACGAAAAAGAGAGCACATTACACTAGTGTTACGTTCATTACACTGGCTTCCAGTACATTTCAGAATTCATTTTAAAATCTTGGTACTGACTTTTAAAGCTTTGAATTGTGATGCCCCTGCTTACATTTCTGATCTTTTAGAACCCCACGCTCCCTCTCGCAGCCTGAGATCTTCTAATCAAAGGCTGTTGGTAGTACCTCGAACATATTTTAAAACCAGAGGAGATAGATCTTTCAGAACGGTGGCCCCCAGGTTGTGGAATGCTCTCCCTCCATCATTACGTTGCCTTGATTGTATTTATTCTTTTAAAAAGCAACTTAAGACTCATTTATTTAGATTGGCTTTTAATTAGATTTGTGCTGTGTGTTTTATTATTAATGTATTTTATGTATTTCTGTTTTATATTACTGTGAAGCACTTTGTGGTTTTTATCCTGTGAAAAGTGCTATATAAATAAATTGATTTGATTTGATTTGATTTGGTAAGCATTTCGCAGATCGAGCTTAGTGAAAACGGTCGCCCCCTGCAGGAGTTCAAACGGATGATAAGAGTGGCAGAGGGTATTTATTCTTAATGGTAATGTTATTGAGACCCCGGAAATCAATACATGGCCAAAGGCTTTTATCCTTCTTGGTTACAAAAAAGAACCCGGCAGCCACGGGGGGATGAAGAGGGGCGAATCAGTCCATTAGTCAAGGATTGATTAATGTACTTCTCCATGCATGCACGTTCAGGTTGGGAGAGGCAGTGTAAGCGACTAGTGGGAAGAGGTGCACCTGGGAGCAAATCAATACTGCAATCGTACAGGCAGTGAGGAGGAAAAGAGCGGGCTCAATTCTTACAAAAAACTTGCTTGAGATCATGATACTCAGACGGAACGGCTGAAAGGTCAGGGGGCTCGTGTGGTTGTGGGTTAGACTGTTTTACGGGAGTAGCTGCTTTTAAACAGGTCATGTGGCACTCCTAAACCCCACCCCAGAACCCTCTCCTCTAGGGATGGGTACCGGTGTTCTGACATAAAAGGTAGTAACCAGACCGAAAAGCAGCACGCATTTCGGTGCTTTACTTCGGTGCTTTTTTTTTCCTGAGCTGTGATACACTTTAGATTCTAGCCAATCATTTTACGTTTCCGAGGATAGTAGGCGGGTCCAGGTACGTACGTTCTTTTAGAGCAGAGCTACAGATTAAAAATGCCCAAGGCGAAGCGGTCAAAGTCTGGCTGTACTTCACAGCAAAATATGCAAACTCCACAGCCTGCAACAAGTGCTTTAAGCTGATACTGTGATACTGTCAAAGGAGGTAACACCTCAAATCCGATGAAACACCTGGCGACGCATAGCGTTTTTTTTAAAAGCTGAGAAATGTGCCGTATTTGATAGCTTGCTGCGAGACCTCACACCGAGCACATCTACTGCGGGTGTGGTGCCTGTTATCGGACCCGGAGTTAGCAACATCCCCCAAAAACCCGAAGAGGAGAGTCCTGGCCCCTAGCCCTGCCAGTGTAGCAGAAATGATGACGGATGATGATGGCAGCAGCAGCCGTTCTTCTCTGCGTGAGTAGCTTAATGTTGTTCGTGTGTAATTTACGTTGAGTAGGCTAACCACGTTATTACATTAATGCATGTAAGGTGAACTAGCAAACGCCATCATAGCTACATGCGGCTGTCTTCTTGTTTGATGGCGGATACTCCCTTCACCCTGGCCAAAAAGGCTAAAATGACCAAAGAAAAAGTGGAAAACAGTTAAACATGAGAGGTTTCCAGGAAGGCGTGGACCGAGGGTGTGAACCCGCCATGAGGTCCGCCCTGGCAAAACAGTGGAGAGAAGGAGAGAGGGGGAGAGAGAGGGAAAAAGAGAAGGAGGGCTAGGAGTGGAGAGATTCTGATCAGCACCTGGCTGATCCTGCAGGTCGTGACACCATCTCATGAGAGCCAAACTTATTTCTATAATTGTTCCCATCTCAGAGAGCTTGGATTCAAGGCTCTCATCACTTGAACTAAAGGAGCTGGGTAAAGTCCCCCTCATGCACAGGCAGCTCAGCTTACCTTCATATCTCTTCAGAAATGAGAAAGCATGAGAAACCATGCATCTGAGGTTTTTTTATGTTTGTTATTTTTCTGGTGACATAAACAGAATCAGGGTTTTCTGGGACTAGAACCCAACCCGAGTTGACTTTATTTGAGATCTCCTCCTCAACCATCTGTGTCAGCTCCACAGCACTCTCACATTCCTCATGGGTGACATCAAGAGCGGCAGCAAAGCTGATTGAGAGAGAGTCTCCCAATACGGGGCTTATTTTTGTCATGGCTATGCTAAGGCTTGTCTTGGAAATTTCCTCTGTCAGTCGGTCCTGACCTGCTAGAAGCGACGTTTTTATGATCCTTACACTAACTGACTGTATGACATCAGTAATCATATCGGCCAGTGCTACTTGGACATCGGAGTCCCAGATCCCATTTTCTATCAAGCCCCACTGTAATCCAGAAAGTCTATCGAAACACCCGCTCATAGCAGGTAAAATATCCTCTGAATTAATGGGGGTAGGGGTTCTAACACTGGGTACAGACATTGTAAAGGATTTAGTTTCACTACAATTACTTTGAAAATCCGTTTTCTCTGAGCTTTCAGAATGTGAAGATCGCGGTCTGTACATGTCACATACCCGACCAGAGTTGACTTTATTTGAGATCTCCTTCTCAACCATTCGTGTCAGCACCACAGATTGCTCACATTCCTTGTGGGCGACATTAGCGGCAGCAATGCTGGTTGAGAGAGAGTCTCCCAATACGGGTCTTATTTTTCTCACGGCTATGCTAAAGCTTGTCTGGGACGATGCATCTGTCAGTCGGTCCTGAACTGCTACAAGTGAAGCTTGAATGATGCTTGCACTAAGTGATTTCATGACATCAGTAATCATATCAGCTAGTGTAGCTGGGACATCTGAATCCCAGACTGCATTTTGTATCATGCCCCACTGCAATCCAGAGAGCCTATGTGAAGATCGCGGTCTGTATGTCTGTGTCTATATGTCAGGTTGGGTATCAGACGCCACCTCTCTAGGGACATCTCAGGCCCTCCAAGGTATGGAGGCCTATCTCCCCCTACCACCACTTCCCCTGCCAGTGGCGGACTCCCTCAGACATCGGTGCGTTGGTGGTTCTTTGTGTCTGGGGATGGACGTCCAGGTACACACCGGCTCACTCCTTGGCGGCCGCTTATCGGGGCCTGGAGCCTGGGGCTCACTTGGGCCACTTCAGAGGTGGGGTGCCACCGGCCTCTCGGCCTGGGGCTCGGTCACTCAGGCACGGCTGGCTGCTGGCGGAGCTCACGGGTGCGTCACTGCAACTCCCCCTGGCTTCTGCTCCGCGGCTTCTGAGTGAACCCTCATCTGGGACTCTCCTCAGCTTTTTCTGGGACAGTGGCGCGGCTGCCCCTCTGTTAGTCTTCCTTGGTCTCTTGTGTTCTGGGGGCCTCTAGATGTCTGGAGTTTTGATCTCCTCCATACCTGCTTCATGCCCTGGAGGACGGGGCAGTGGCCCCCCCACACCCTCTAGCAGATCATTACATGAAGGAACCTTTTAAAAAAACAAGCGCGTTCATGCTCACAGGTGTACACACGGGTGATCACACCCACAAACTACACCCTTTTTGGCTCCTACCTCAAAGCACACTGTGTTCTGTTGATCTTATGTGCTGCACAATAATGTTTATTATTTAGTATTTACTGTCATATTCCCATATATCATTGTGATGTTGTTTATTCTATTACTCTTGTTCTCTTCTGCTTGTTTTCTTTTTTCTTTCTCAACAGGTGATCCAGGTGATTATTCATATAGCACCAGTCAACAAATCTTGTCTCATGTCACTTCATATTGTAACGTAGAAAACAATGTTGCAATTATATGTTAATTGTAAATAATAGGCCATGTGTTCTTTCTTAAATCTGTGTTTATCTCAACACATGCTGAAACCAGCAAACTTACAGAATATACACAAAGTAATTCTGAAATCGCACCTCTATAATGTACAGCTTTTTTTTCTCACCTTGTGTCAAATCTTTTGCTTCTCCAAACGGCTTCAAATTGTCCACCATCTCCTTCAACAGTATCATTCTGGAATAATAACTCCTTGTGCCCAGACATGTCAAGAACAGCAGAGAGTTTTAGATGTTCACATTGAAGAACAGCCTTTACTTGTCTCAGTGTTGAATTCCATCTTGTGATTAGGGATCGTTTTCTGTTCACCAAATTCAGCTTCAAATACATCTTTGAATGTTATGCTTGTGTGCAGTAGAGAGCTGAGCTTAGATAACTTTGAAAAACTTTGAAAAATAAGGTGTGGATATGATAGTAAAAGTTAGTAAACCTCCATTAAAGTCCCCCCTCTACAGCCTGTTGTTTCTTAGATTCAGCAATGAAACTGAATTTAAAACAAAACATAGATGACATTTTGTCACCTTGGCAACCACCAAGATCCCACTGCCTGCACATTTATTATGATGATCTGGGAACAACACCGACACCAGGATATCAGATCATCTGCAACTGCAAGCCTCCCAAAAACATCAGATTATTGGAAAATGTTAGCTGCTAACCTGTGGGCCACTTTCTACCATACTCAAGTGATCGAACTTTGTTCACACATGAACTACAACAGTAGAAATCATGAGGAAACAAGTAAAGACCTCATCGAGCAGCTGGAGGAGGCTTCTAGTAATAAGCCCAATAACAACAGTGAGACAAAGGCTCTCACAAATGACAATCAAGCAGTTGTCAAAATAGATGATCTGATAATTGCCCTGCAGGAACAAATCAGCCACCCTACCAAAGAGCAGTGTGTGGAGTCTGCCATTCAAACCACAGAGGCTTCACACACAGACTCTGTAGGCCTGAAGTCTTCTAGAGAGGCTGAATTGAAGCTCCAGTGTAAGAATCAACAAGAGCAGATAGAGATGCTCCAGAAACAGCTCCTAGGAGCTCAGAACCAATCAAAAAGCAGACCGTTAAACATAGCCAGGAGCAGGAGACACTCCACATGGAAATCAGTGACCTGAAGTCCCAGCTCTGCTCCAACAAGGCCCTTCATGATTTGAAGGTAGAGACTCTTGACCGAGAGCTGAAAGAAGCCAACGTTAAAATCACAGAGGAGCCAAAAGAACAAAATTCAACCACAACAAATGAAATCCAAAAATTGGAGCCTATGGAAGCAAAAGACACTGGAGGACAGGAGAAGAAAAAGAGGCCTCTCTGCCATCACCTTGAATGTCTTTGCAGGAGACTGAAAGGAAAAGACATTGGAGGACAGGGGATGACAGAAACGTTCTCCCTCTCCCTTCTCACTTTCTCCCTCTCCCTTCTCACTTTCTCCCTCTCCCTTCCCTTATCTTTCCTGCTTGGCTTTCTCATGTCTCTGTCTAGTCTTGTCTGCTTCTCTCCCTCTACCCTGAAAGAGTCTCACAGTCTTTTCTCTAAAACCTAAAAGAGGAATTATGGATTTGATCACCTGGTCCATGAATGCAATTGACACCCTCCTCTCGATGAGAAGCCTGGGTTCAGGAGAGCCCATTGAAGACATCTATCTTTTTGGAACTGTCAATAGAAAATTGTACTTGGTAGTCAGTATAATCTTTTAATGATATAAGTTTACATATGGTAGAATACTGCATGTAATCATTTGTGTGTAGAAGTATATAGTTGGTGGCATATTGAAAGAATGTCTCATCCTAGGAGGTCTATAACATTCCAGGGTGTTCTGGCTTCACCCCCACATCCTAGGAGTATGGGAGAGTCGTACCTTGTCTTATTGTTTTACGGTAGGATTAACATAGCTATATCTGTCTTAGTCTAAGTGCTTTTTGGTTCGATGAACTGCTGGACTTCGAGACCAGCAGGTGTAGAGGAGTCATTTATGGGGTCACACTTTGACCCCCCCCCCCCCCCCCCCCCCACACACACACACACACACACACACACACACACACACACACACACATACACGCACGTACACCTCCACATTCCAATGTAAGGAACAAACGCTCACTGAAGCATATAAATAAAGACCAGGGCAGTCCTCAGTGCGAGTCTCAGTTTTGGAGGCTGCCCTTGCTAGCAAGAAGTTCTGTGTGTTTCTCTTCTCTGAGTCTTTACTGAAGAAGTGTTTTAGAGTATATTTCTTAACAGGAACCATGATAACAGGGTTCTTGCTGATCGGCACTGGCTTGGCCCTGGCTTATCGAAGAATAAAGAAAGGGCCCAGCGCTGGATGAATAGCTGCAGGGCAGGATGGCTGTGTCTGGCTTACTTCTCACCCCTTACCCAGCCCTGTTGCTTGTCATGTGCTTCATGATGTTGTGATGTGGACATTTATGTGCTCTTTGTGCAGAGGAGATTTTTTGTTTTCTGTTCTCATGCTGTCCCCCCATAGGAGCCCAGCATGAGTAGAGGTCTCTTTTTTTCGCTTCCTCAACTTGCCCATTGTATTGTACATTTCAGTGTTTTTCCATAATACTACCAGTCTCCGACCTGTCTCCCCATGTGATGTCTGTGTTGTGTATGCAAGGTCGGGAGGGGGATCCCGGGGGGGTCCCATTTTGCTGCAGGGCAACTTGGATGTGACAAATAAAGGCATTCTTGACTAAAAAGAGGACTTGCTGCCATCAATTGCAATCTCTAGTCAGGAGCCTCTGAAAGAAAATGAAACCAGAGAACAAGAAAAGGAAGATAAAGAGGACTCACCTGCATTGTCTTACAGGAATCTGTACAGACAATGCCTCCGATTAAGAAGAAGAAGAAGCGGAACTGGCTGCTTCACCTTTTCACTTAAATGGTCTCAACATTATGTCCTGGAAATCATAGTTATATACAACTAAATTGTCAGTGAACATTTGAACCCCAGTCAGTCGAGACAGATGGCCACCCCTTCTTGGGCCTGGTTCTGTCGGAGGTTTCTACCTATTAAAAGGTAGTTTTTCCTCCCCACTGTCGCCAAGTGCTTGCTCATAGGGGATTCTGGGGCTTCTTTAAAACCAACCGCTGAAAAGTTCACTGGCATCAAATTTAGGATTCTGCAAATATGTAAACGGACAATTTGTCATCAAGTGAGGAATCATCCATTTAAAACATATTTGCCACTCATATTTAGTTGTATATAAATATGATTTCTGGAACACTAAGGCCAATTATAGACTAATTTGGACAATTGGAAACAAATAAATGAAAAAATAGGAAAAAATAGATGTGTCATTGTTTCATATAAGATAAGATAAGATAAGATAAGATAAGATAAGATAAGATAAGATAAGATAACCTTTATTAGTCCCACACATGGGAAATTTGTTTTGTCACAGCAGGAAGTGGACAGTGCAAAAGTTATGAGGCAAAAATTAGAATACAATAAGAATAAATACAGTACACAACTGTACAGAATAGAATAAAATAAAATACTATATACAGTAGAATAAAATAAAATAAATATACAATAAGATAAAAATAGAATACAAATACAAATACTATATACAACTGACTAAAAATACAACGATGACAGAAAGGATTATTGCACTTAGTATTATTGCATATGTATGGATGTGTGTGCTTGATCAGTTAAAGTCTTTATTATGGAGTCTGACAGCAGTGGGGAGGAAAGACCTGCGAAATCTCTCCGTCCCACACCGTGGGTGCCGCAGTCTCCCACTGAAGGAGCTGCTCAGTGCTGTCACAGTCTGCTGCATGGGGTGGGAGATGTTGTCCATCAGGGATGACAGCTTAGCCGCCGTTCTCCTGTCACTCATCACCTCCACTGGGTCCAGAGGGCATCCTAGAACAGAGCTGGATTGCAAATACCGTTTGACGTCACCTTTTCTTTGTTACACTTGCAGTGCTTGTGGTCTTACATTCTTACGATTCTGTTCTTTTTATGAGAATGAAGGTAAAGATAAAGCCAAGAAACAAACAAATTTTCATAAGAAATCTTTTTTCTGCAATAAGGGAAATTAACACAGCAGTGTGTGTGTGTGTGTGTGTGTGTGTGTGTGTGTGTGTGTGTGTGTGTGTGTGTATTTCTGGTCCTTACACACAGTCAAAGCCAAACAAATCCCCCTCAATTGATGGTTAACAGACACAGGTCCAGTGGAACCCACTTCCACAAAGGGTCCACCTAATATGGCGGAACAGGAAGCATCAACCACATAGTAGTTATTTCAATAATTAAGCCATGAGCTATAAGTGTTCCCAAAATGTCCTTACCCTTGATTACAGACTGTGCTGATGTCCTGAAACAAATGGCAGTTACATTAGATAACTACAGAGCACTTTATAAGCTGCTACTTTAATGAGCATTGGGGTTATTTGCATTCAGTGTTTCAGTGTTTCTGACACAGGGGAAACAAATTCTGTTGGCGATACCTATCTTGGCACCTTCGTTGTGCAGGTGAAGCCACAGGCAAGATATGCTTCATCATATTTTCTAGTCTTTGGCTTGGAAGGAAGTTGGTTTGGAAGTCTAAGGAGCTTGGAAAGAAAAGCGTCTGGACTTCGTTCCTTGAAGACGTTTTGCCTCTCATCCGAGAAGCTTCTACAGTTCTAAGGGTCAATGGTGGAGAGTCCCAGAGGTTTGGAAGCATATTTGGCGATGTCTTATCTTTTGCTTTGCGTTTGTGTGGAAGTCTAAGCATTCTTTTTTTAATTCATACCATGCCCCCTGCAATGGCTCTGCCACCTCATCCCTCAGGAGGGATATTAAATATGTCGGACAAAGATTGTTAAGCTTGGAAAAAGAGGACAGAGAAAGATTCATGGATGTAAGGAAGGAGGTCATGGAGATGCTTGGTGTGAATGAAAAGGATGCTAGCGATATGGTGAGATGGAGATAGATGACGGAGTAATAATAATGAATAGGATTTATATAGCGCTTTTCAAGGCACCCAAAGCGCTTTACAATGCCACTATTCATTCACTCTCACACACTGGTGGAGGCAAGCTACGGTTGTAGCCACAGCTGCCCTGGGGCAGACTGACAGAAGCGAGGCTGCCGTATCGCGCCATCGGCCCCTCTGGCCAACACCAGTAGGCGGTAGGGTAAAGTGTCTTGCCCAAGGACACAACGACCAGGACAGAGAGCCCGGGGATCGAACCGGCGACCTTCCGGTTACAGATACGCTTCCCAACCCCCTGAGCCACAGTCGCCCCGTGAGTAAGCAGAAGAAGAAGTTTGATCTGGATTTACTAATATGGGAATGACTGGACAGCATCCCTTCTTCTTCTTACAATTTTAACAGCAGCTTGCATCCAAAGATGTTGCACTACTGCCATCTCCTGGGTTTTACTTTTACCTCACTTCCAAATCCTTAGATCCTCTGAACAGCGTCCCTCTTGAGAAGCAGCTCATTACAAAAAATAAACAAATAAAATAAAACAGAAATGCTTGCTCTTTCGTCCAGACTCCAGATCAGCAGGTGGCGGTAATGCTCCGGTAAGCTGACTTCCAGCGCAGTAATGCGAAGAAGTAATCGCAGGAGGAGACACCTCGGCCTGCAGCACTCAGTAGCCCGACAGTGGTCTGAAGCAGGACCATGCAGGTGTGATTTGTTGCATTCTGTGATTTAATGGTAAGTCATGTCAAAGTTCACTGCTTGAGTGACAGTTTGAACACTAAGATTCCTTTATGGATATATATATATCGAACTGCAGTGCGTTTATACCACTACTATGAAGCGGCTAGCAGCAGTACCTCCTAGCGTTAGCTGTGTGGCTACAATGGTAATCCTCCGCTTTAGATGAAGGTAAAACATGTGTGTGGCTTTCCTCCACGCTTGTTTTTAACGTTGTTGTTTTTTCGCTCAGCCTTTGTCAGCGCATAATGTATTTTATTTTAGTATGGCTTTCACAAAGTATGCTAACGAGACGACAATCGGCGGCATACAGCTTCTTTGTAAACCGGTACTCTTAAGCTAAACCGTAAACAAATCTCTTTGTGTTTAATGGCGATGGATGATATTTTCCGAAGCTTGTTACTTGTAATGGGGGAAAACAAGAGGAACAAAATAGATTTGCACGGTGTATTTCTTTCATAATCTGCAAAATGTATGTTTTGTTGTTGTTGTTGTTTTGCAGTGTTAATTATACTGCTTCTAGGGCTGTATGGCCAAAATGATAATCATGACTGTTTTGATTAATATTTAGCACGATTGTTCCTTTTTTTTTAAGTGGACATAAATATTTTTGATTGTCAGGTAGATAACAGTGCTTTCACATCCACGTTGTGCAATATTGCCCTTACTGCGCAAGTTTTCACGTGAAAATGAAAATGATTCTCTGCTTTCACCTAAATGCTACTATTACACTGTGCTCCATTCCTTTTTCTCAAAATATCATTGCAGACTATCAGGCACTAATTCATCTGACCTGAATGCATCTTTCAGAAGCAAAATAGGAAAACTAAAAATGAATAAATAAATATGCTATCATGGAATGAAATCATCTGAGAAGAATTCAAGGCAGACTATGCAGAAACTTTAGTGTTTTAAAGGAAAAAAATAATTGCTTGAGGAGATAATGTCTTTTTTCCTAAAGCCTTTGTTAATCACTGTATTTATTAGACATGTAGCTTTAGCTGAAAGGATTACAACTGCATTGCTGATTTCAGTGGAAATGATTTCTATGCATATCTGAGCTGTTGTTTCCAGTAACAACCATTGTTTTGTTTTTCCTGGCGTTCTTGCATTCATATATCTGCATCCTGAGTGTTTTCAGCCTGTTAAATAGGTTAGTTCTCTTACTTTGTAGCACAAACACAGCTTAACAGCATTGTTTACATATTATGATTTGTTTGAATTTAATTTTTGTGTGTTTGTTTTTATATCTGTAGGAACATGTTTCACAATCCACTGTTCATCTTATAGCTATGTTAGATAATTATAGTAGGTTAAATCACTTGCTGCTCTCTGTCTTTCCATGCCTCAACTGCATGTTTCTGAAGTGAAAGCAATTTAATATCTGTATATATGCTGCTCAGTCATTGCTATATAACACAAAGTCAGTTTCACTTCAGAACTATCAGTCAGTTCAGTTACAGGGCTCTCAAAATTTCAAAATCCCTGGTAGCCCTTCGGGCAGGGACTCTTCAGTTTTTGGTAGCCCAAAATAAATGTAAGTAGCCCGAATAAAAAAAGAGAGCAATTTTTTGATTGATGTTTTGTTTCCTGTTTTGTTTCCTTTACAATATTATACATTAAAGTATAATATTGTAAAGGAAACAAAACATTAATCAAAAAAATGTTGAAAAACAAATTACAACATTGTATAAAAATTACAATCATCAACTCAAATACTTGGTTCTAATTGAACAGAAATTTCTATGAACTTGTAAGAACTGTAGGACATGAATCAGTCTGTGTCAGATCCTGACTTTGAAATTTCCGCTGAAGTCACGGGTAAGAGACAAGTGGAACCAAGATCGAGGCCATTTGCTTTTTGAAGTTTGCAAAGACTGCTAAATTTTGCCAGTGGTAGTTCACTCTTTGCAACATAGTACGCTGTTCTAAACAGATTTTTCAGGTTTATTTTTAGTATGTTATTTGCAATTGGTGTTTGTTCTGGGAAAGATATTGCAGACTGAGCAATAATGCATTTCTTGCATTTCTCATGGGTTCTAATGGGGGCCTTTCTTAAAATGACTGGTCCCAGTAACAAAGGCGCTTGTCGACTCAGAAATCGAGAGAAAACCAACAACACACCCGGCAGAACATTATGTTATTTACACGGGTGCACATAAGTGGTCCGCATGTGCGCATTCCCTGTCAAAATAAAAGACGCGCACCAGATAAGAAGTTGCAACGCGCGTTTGCGTCCATATAAAAAGCACTGTTTTTGTCCGCTAGAGTGGGATTTTCACGGCATATTCTGCACCACATCTCTGTGCGTTCATCATTTGTTTGAAGCCAGCTCACCTCCTGCAACCACTTTTCTGAGAATACGCGCTTCTTTTGTGGTTCGGACTCCTTCTGACATTTCTTTGGAGGTAGAGGAACACCAAAGTAATTGCTTAAAGGAGCTTCTTCGACATCTTTAAGAGTTCTAAACAAATGTCTGTCCTCCTCCAGAAAATCTTATGTACGCAAACACGCGTTGCAACTTCATATCTTGTGCGCGTTTTTTATTTTGACAGCGAATGCGCACCTGCGGACCACTTATGTGCAGCCCTGGTTATTTAGCTCGTCATATTGCAGCCACAGAAATTCTTTTGTCCATGAAACCATAAAGCTGCACTTTCTTTTTGCCTTATAGTCTGATTTGTCATAACTTTTCCGTTTTGTGGTAAGCTTTTCTTTGGCTGTCACTTCTTCACCCTGACCTCTCTTATTTGGCTCAGCAGAACTAAAATATATATCCTGCTGCTTTTACATACACACACACATAACGGTCAGCGATTCTCTGCTCAATCAACCTCTCATATGTTTAAGCTTGCTGCGGGAGATTTCACTTGTCATGTTTGCATAGTAAGCTAACGATTGATAAGACGATGTCAGAGGAATTGGTGCGCAAATTATCCTCACTCACCAATCAGTACTGTCGCTCTCTATACACAGTTCGCGCGATTGCAAAGTGAAAGCAAAAAACAAGCGCAAATTCAAACGCGATTTCAATATGTCACATATTGACAGTGGCTCACCGATGCCAATGACATAATTACCCAGCTACATTTCTGAAAGAATGCAAAAGCATTGGCATATATTTTTCCTTCCTACAATAGCCCGACGGGCAGGGCAGAGATAGATTTTGGTAGCCCGACTGGAAAAATCGCTAGCCCCGGGACGTCGGGCTAGCGATTTTGCGAGCCCTGAGTTAGGAAGCATAAAATATTGTGAATCTCTTTTATCTTCTTTGGTGTAAATGAAAGTGAAAATGGATGCACTGGATAGGCAGCAACAAGATAATCTGCAATAACAATGGTTTTGCAGTTGAGCAGTGTGTACATGTAACAGACTTGAAAGAAGTCACTTTCATTTGCTTCAAAGCAGGTGAAATTGACTCGCAATGGTTGATGCTTCCTACCTGGACAGATGTAACGGTGTAAAATTTACATTAAATATAGAAAGAATTGCATTCGTAGGACTGTTGTTGTATGTAACCAATCTAGGTACATGTTATCCACCTGATAGCTGATAAAAACAAGGTAAAAGACTTCCTAAACTGGGTAGCACTACATTACTTTGAACCAGTGGAAAATACACATGAAACTTTGACAAAGACCTTGGTGCCAAGATTGTGGTGTACTGCTTTTGATATATAATAGAGGCTGCACTGTCATCTGAGGTTACTTGTCTAACCAGCTCACTCGGGGTGCTTTGTTTTTGTCAGCATTGTCCTTTGTTGAAGATGTTTATTGATTATAATTTTACTGGTGGTGACAATCAAGTGTGCTTGTAAGGGAAGTAGGTTTTCATGAAAGCTGTTTGATTGTTTCTGATTCTAGACATAGTGGAGAAATTGAGTAAATAAAATACCCTTTTTGTGCTTTAGGTGTGCAAAAGATAAGCAAATGTCAAATGAAAGCCAACAATATAGAGAGATTTCCCTGCCATTTAAAACCTGGGCACAAGGGGTGGGTGATCTGATCCGTGGTCCAGTCTTCCTACTGTGTGATTGCCAATGATGAATGCCATTCCCAGCAAAGTAGAGAATGGGATTAATGCTCACCAATTAAAGTAGTATTATTTACCCTCAGTCCACAGCCCGTGGTGTAATTGAGCTTGTTTGAGTGAGGTTTTGTTTTTATACACAAATGAATGATTTAGGTTTCATAATTAATATCCATTAGTGGGTAGCTATTAAATGAACATCTAAGACTGTATTAGAGCTTAACATTATCCTGATTCTACTAATGTATATTTTATAAAACAATTTTTTAATAAAATGGCTCACCTGTCTCTTTACCCTTTCACTTTGCTCTCCCACACAGTCTTACACCAACAAATACACTTGATGAGAGGAGATTCTTACAATTATGAAATTCATTTCTAATCAAATTAACAGACAGAAAATGCCCAGCTTTTATTTATATATTTTTTCCCATTTGATAATGATGAACCAATTAAGCTGATCCACAATCGCCCATTTATTTCAAAGAAAGCAGGGATGCAGACTCTTATGTCTTTTAGTGTCAGTTGTATGCAAAGATTAGATAAGAAAATACACCAAGTAAATAAAATTGCAATGAAGAACATAATGCTAATATTAACATAATGCCTTAATTGGGAATCAAGTACAAAATCACCTTCATTGGCAATTGTTCCCTGAGATCATTATCTAATGGTGCAAACGTATTGAGCACAGTGGTTATATATTTTAATGAAGTGTGCATGTCCATTTTTGTGTTCATAATGTAATCCATAAGCATCTGTTGAAGATGCCAATACTTTGGGAAAAGGGTGAGCATATCTGTTTACTGCTAAAGAATGTAATTGTTAATTATATACAGGGTGAACATGCATAAAAAGGTGCTCTTTACTTAATTTCTGGAATATCGTCATGTTCATTTTTCCATTGCCTCTTGTTACCAGCTGAGCCTTCCCACTTAGACTGCTTCCAAGTTCTCCTCCCTGAGTGTGACCTAGATTCAGTGGGGCTTTTATTGTCGGTGGTAAGCTACAGTCTTTCTCTGGTGCAAGAGTGTGTGTGTGAAATGTTGACACAGACACTGTAAAGTGCACGCAAGTGGGGTGACTGTCACTGTAATGTAGTCTTGGGTGGTTCCAGACTGTGTTAAGTACAGTGTTTGCTGGTCCAGAAAGGGAACTGTTCTGATTTACCAGTAACCGGCTCGAGTAAAATAATGAGCCAAAAACCAGAGGTTTTTTTACCATCCTGAGAGCATGGATCTTTTAAAGTTAAAAAAAAAAAGTTGTTTTTTACTTGTGAAAGTAAAAATTAAACAGTAGGAAGTAGCTATAGATAGGGTTGAATTTTGTTATACATATTAGGGCTGCCACAAACGATTATTTTGATAGTCGACTAGTCACCGATTATTTTGGCGATTAGTCGACTAATCAGATCATCATCCATTGGACGTAAAACGTACAGCTTATTGCACCAGCAGCATCTGCTCTTATATAACTATCATTAGCTTACAGCTTTAAGTGTTTAAGGTCTGTGCTAACTAAAAATAAAGACAGGATGATAGTTTATTAAATTTTAATGAAATTTGCAGATTGTTTCGGTGAAGTTTAATAAACTCCTTGCTATCTAAACTATAACAGCATCTCACACTTCTGATAATCAGCTGTCTGCTTGACGTTTATTCAGCTGTGTAAAAACTATAACTTTAATCTCAGCCAAACTGATTTACTCAGGAACAAATAAAATACTAAAAAAAAAAAAAAAAAAAAGGCAAAACAATAACATTTTTAAGTTATCTAAGTGACTTATATATCACGTTTAACCTGAGGAGCGAAAGACGGCGGTGGGTTTGAAAACTATTTGCCGGGAGTCCGGTGCTCTCACGGCTCTAGTTAGCCTAGCCCCCGGCTAGCTATCGAGCTAGTGGGTAACAGACGTCTCCGAAAACGTCGGAGCGCTTTTGAAAATATGTGGTGTCTTGATAAACTGAGCAGATATTTGAGGTTTACACAGCTACATTCTCGCCTGAAAATATGTTAAACGTTTATTTTGTGACCCAGAAAGAATAATAAGAGTAATATTAAAACTAACTAGCTGCCGCCATTGTTGGAAACTGAGCTGGGCCGCGCTATGAATTCTGGGACACAGCTTCTTCTTCTTCGGGGTTTAACGGCAGCTGGCATCCTTGTACATGCAGTGCTGCCATCTTCTGTTTCAGTCCGTTATTGAACTCTTAAATCCTGCTACTTATTTCTGCGTCTTTTGGATCTTACAAAGCTTCAAACGACGCGTCAACTATTAAATCAGTCGTCGACGATTTTGATAGTCGACGTAATCGTGACTAGTCGACTAATCGTGGCAGCCCTAATACATATAAAGAAGTTCATTTTTACGTGTGAAACTTCGTGCTAGCTGTTGTGATGCTTGAGCAAAGTTACCTAAGTGGTCACTTTGAGAAAACGGAAACTAAATAAATAAAAGTGAACATCATAAGGGACTGGGCAGTTGTGTTTTTAGATGCTGTTTTTTAATTGGAGCATTTGCAGCCCAGTATGACCGTCAGGACATTATGAAACTCCAATGATGTGAGCTACTTCTGGGAACATTTTCTCTTTATTCAGATACTTAACAGTATCAGCCACTTGGTGTACTTGTCCTTAGTTATTCCCATTTTGTTGTTGGGTAACATGAATCCAGGTGTTACACTAAATATTGAATTAGTAGCTTCTGTTAATTTTAATTTGGTAATGACAAAGGCATTTAATTTAAAGTGCCTCTGCTGCATCAAGGGCAATGTCCAGTCTGCCGAGTAAGGTCTGCACTGGTGTCAAGATGGGTCTAGATTGATGAAATGATGTCTACTTGATCATCATGTAAGATACTGTTATTCAACAAGATGAGGGCTGGAACTTGGAATTCTAAAAGGGCAGATGGAGAAACTCAGTGACAGGCTATAAGCGACAGGCTAAGGCTATAGGAGCCAGTTGAGTTGGTTTGGGCATCTGACAAGGGTGTCTCCTGGGCAAGGTGTTCTGGGCATGTCCCACCGGGACGAGGCCCCGGGGAAGACCCAGGACACACTGGAGAGATTATATCTCTCAGGTGGTTTGGGAATACCTTGGTATTCCCCTGGACAAGCTGGAGGAGGTGGCTGGGGAGAGGGAGGTCTGGGCTTCTCTGCTTAGGCTGCTGCCCCCGCGGCCCTGGCCCAGATAAGCGAAAGAAGATGGATGGTCCTTACCAGACTTTCTTTCTTGTGTCTGTGAATACTGCAGCACCACCCATAGCAGACCTTTCCTCTACTGACCCCCTCCAGTCGCTGGGAGTGTGGGATGTCTATTCCCTGCTGGTTGGTGCTAGGTTTAATCAGTTGAAAAGAGGGGGCTGCACCTAAAAGTCACGGGTGCCCATAGTTTGCATGGAAGAAACTGACTTGTCTCACCATTAATTCTCCAAAATGTAGTAAAACTTAAAAAAGTGAAAAGCGAACCAAAAAAACGAAAATGTTTGCCTTAAAAACTAAAAGTTCCCCCTTTATGAAATGCATTTGCAGCAAAAGGGTATAACTTCTATGAAGACAAGCCGAGGCGGTCACACTCAGTATCACTGCTTGTGGAAGCACTTTGAATTAGTTTGCAGAGGAGTTTGTGTCTTATATGCAGACAAAAATGATCACATAAGGTTTTCAGCACTGTACCCCTTTTTGTGACCAATTTCACACATGCAATCACCAGCAACCACTAACAACTTGTTGGAGAATACACATTGTTCTGTCAGGATAGGTGGTTGCGAGATGGTCACAGACCAGCCACTAGGCCTGTGTCACTGGGGACTTATTCAGACAGCTTTATCCGATAGACTGATTGACTATAGCCGAGCTCTGAAACATTTTCACAGTTAATGCACAGTTAATTGGTAATTGTGCTCTGAACTGCAGATGCCCCAGATGATTGGTCATTTCTGTTACATGTCTTTGAAGTCTACCTGAAAGACGCATGCATAGTTGGTGCATTATAATGCAAGTCTCAGTGGTAGAGTTCACGTGTTTGACCAAAAAAACTGTCACACACATGGATGCTGACACA
This sequence comes from Rhamphochromis sp. 'chilingali', assembly GCF_963969265.1. Lineage (NCBI taxonomy): Eukaryota > Metazoa > Chordata > Actinopteri > Cichliformes > Cichlidae > Rhamphochromis > Rhamphochromis sp. 'chilingali'. The sequence goes on from NC_137938.1 coordinate 8,368,016, forward strand.
CTGTCTGACACAACTTACGTCATTTGGACCTTACCGGATCTATGGATACAGAAATTATAATAGGTTTTAGGCATGTTAAACCTCTATTGATCATCGTTTTTGCCTAGTGTAGATCATGGGAAATGAATGCTGACTTGCACTACTTGTCATACAGTTTGAATTTTAAACAAACTTCGGAGTCAGTTGTTTCGTAATACTTTTCTTTCATCCCTCCAGGTCCTAATCCAGCATGGAAAAGCAGAGGAGTCAACATGCATCTTGTGAAACACATCTTTTTCGAATACCAGGGTTTTGAGCAAACCCACTGATGGCCACATGGAGACCAATTTTCTTGGTGCCTGGATAGTTTTACTTGTACATACCGGTTAAAAAATGATGCCATCTGTACATGGACAAAATCATTTCATAATGGAAAAGCAGAAGTCTGGGAACAGTGCGTCTTCAGGCAATTCAGCCGCAGAAATTAACTTCATCTGCACTGAGTGCGGTGATGGATTCAGTCAGTACGCTAATGTATTGGCACATATGGCAGTTCATGGACCTTTGGAGTCATTTTCCTTTGATGGCTCATCCAATGGATTTGAAGTCCCCCGAGAATATGTGCTACAAGAAAATGGTACACTGACAGTTGTGAATGGTTTGACACAGTCACATTCTCCTTTGAAGCCAGTATCTCCTGGAGTTTTGCCATCACATTCACATTTCCCATCCTCTGTAAGGCCAGTATCTCCAAACGTAAAATCACAGCCTGCTCCTCACAAAGAGGTATTCAGGCCAAGGCCGTCTGATGTGAACTCGGACAAGTCTCGCCAGGGACATTACCGCTGTGAAATATGTAATAGATCATTTAATAGCTTGCAGAGTTTACATCGTCACCAGCAATATCGAAACACAGAACGAGGATACAAATGTACTTTGTGTTGCAAAATCTTTGAAGATAGGCAGGATCTCAAGAGACACCTCCATGACCACTTAAATGAGAGGTTTCACTGCTGTCGTCTTTGTGGTAAGCGATTCCTGAAAGCAGATGCCCTGAATGCTCACCAGAAAGAAAATCACCCTATTTCCAAAGGTACAGCTCTGGGTAAATCTGAGAATAAACAGGAAAAAAAGCTTGAGAAAACATATCCTTGTAAGAAGTGCAAACTGAATTTTTTCTGGATGTCAGATTTCCAGACACATTCCCTCTACCATTGCAAGGGGAAAGAGCCTGATGCTTTATTTGCATCTGAAATCGAAATTGACATAAATTCTAAGGACCTACACAATGCGCAACTTGAAAACTGCCATAGTAATGGCACAGCGATTGAGATGCAGAATGGGGAGACTAAAATCTTTAGGCATTGTAGCGATGACTATGACTACTCTTTCAGAAAATATAGATGTGGTTTATGTGGGGATCATTTCCAGAAGTTAGCAGCTTTAAAGGAACATCATCTCACACATCAAACTCAGGAGGAAATTGATCAGATGAATCAAGAGTCCCAAAAACCTTTAAAGCAAAGAGTCCAACCTAAAGCCAGACGTAGAAGAGGGGGTAATCCAAATGGAAAGCTCCATCCGTGCAAGCACTGTCATCGTGTCTTTAATCATTCTAGTAGTTTGTCCCGGCACATGAGATATCATAAAGGTACAATGCACACATGTGTATTTTGTGGTAGGCATTTTCCTCAGCGCTGCGATTTGAGGAGACATGTAGTCATGTATCACAAAGCTGAATTGGATAAGAAGCCAGGTTTAAAACACTTGTACACAACTCCACCAAAAGGTCCTCCATACACTTCTCTTAGTAATAGTGAGAAAAACATGAGCCCTGCTAATGAAAACACCAAGAGCTCTTCTGACTATGAAGCTGTAGCTTCACCAGAGCAGAATCAAAATGATAAACAATCAGGAAAAGCAGGTAGAGTTAACTACAAGTGCCAGGAATGTGGAAAGAGATTTGGGCTGTTATGTGTGTACCAACGGCACTTGCGTTACCACAAAAAGGAACCCAACAAGTGTCCCCAGTGTCCAGCTCAATTTAGGAATTCCTCATCCCTTGAGCTTCATCTTCAGAATCACCCAAGCACTGAGGAAGTGGGCGATGCTGGACAAACATCTCATGGCACTGGTACTAGTGTGGATGTTGTCTTGGAAAAGGGTAATGCAGAGGACATAGAGGATGACTATATGGACCATACTCAAAATGATAAAGGAAGTTCTTCAGAGGCTGTCTATGAGTGCACAGAGTGTACTGAGACATTCTCATGCTTGGAGACGTTCCTTCAGCATCAGACTTCTCATGGTTCAGAAAACAATGGGTAACTATCCTGTCAGACGCATTTTTCATTATTCCTGCCAACAATTAAGCTGTAGGGAGTTGAGTCTTTTTGACTTTAGAATGCATCTAATTGGATAACTCTAAATATGGACTGTAAAGTTTGTTTGTGCTGGTCATTTTATATAAGTACTTTTATACATTTTTCGTTGGCATGCCATGAAAATTATGTTTGGTGAATTTCAGAGATTAAACTTGGAAATGAAGCACAAGTGGAGACCATACCAAATCCGTTCTTTATTAAAATCATTGTGAAAATGGGTTACAAATGCAGTGTTTGCGTGTGTATGGCTAGAATGCATATTTATTTCTATTTTTCTGTCTCAAACTATTGTTGCAGTTGAAAGTAAATATGTTGTTTTCTCCATTGTATTTTTAATGGTTACCTATGCTGTCAGTGTAAGTCAAATTGCTGCATTCATCTTTTACTATGTAACTTTTTTAAATATTTTAAATCTTATGCATACTTCTTTATTTTGAAAGGATTGCATTGTCATTTAGTAGGGTAATTGTGCCAATAAAGTTGTACCAAGAAACAACTTAAGATCCTGTTTTGCTCTTCAAAAAATCTGTAGTTATGTTTTTCTTTTTTTTTTCTTTTTTTTGCATTAACATAAGATAAGAAACCACTTCTGTTGAGGAAATATCGACACTTGTCTTTCTTTGGTTGCAATCTTTGATAGTCAAAAAAGTTATTAGTTGACAGCAGGTCACAGTGCAGTGTTAAAACTAGGGATGTTCCTGGCTACTTTAAGTAGAAGAACATGAAAAATCAGGCAAACTAATCTTAAAGTAACAAAACACTCAAACTGCCAAAACTGAGCATAATTAAAGTTAACCATTGTGCGGACAGTTGGTATGGTTTAAGAACCATTTAAAGCTGTTAATCACATTGTTCACAACATTGCATATATATTTTAACCAAGTACTCGGTCACAGATTTCTGTATAATATATTTAGCTACATCTCCAGTAAGTATGTTGTCCCATGGTTGGAGGTACTCCAGTCTGGTAGTCCTTTTTTGGCTTTGTCCCAAGTGCTAGTTGAGGTGGCCCTCCAGAGCAGAGTTCCACCAGCTATTATCGTTGAGCTGAGTCAGTGTGACCATTAGAAGAAACACCTTTGTAAGAGGCAGCTGAATGATATGAAGGACCTCAACAGCAGTAGTCTGGTCGGTCTGTAGGTAGACAAGTGCAAGACTTAAAAATGAAGGGGCAAGGACTAGCTAAAAAAGCACAATAGACACAACAGGGAGTGCAGTGTTGAAGATTTAAAAGGCCCATTATGGTTATTGCACTGGTCATGTCGCATGCAAATGTTGATGCCACTATTTAGTCCACTACTGAGAGCGCAGGTACTTAGTATTCTGAACCATAGGTATGGCCACTCAGACAAAACCTCTACATCAGTGCCAGTATAGGAGTAGAAGTTGTTGAAATCAGAAACAACAAAACTGCAGATTTTTCTTTGTAAAGTCTCATCTTCTTAATCTCATGTAAGACCTGGGAAACTCTGAACTTCAGCACTGATGGCGATAAAAACTGACACAATCATACACTCATGGTTTTTGTCAATCGATATACAGTCACTTGAGCCATGCGCTGTTATTCAACGACAGCAACACTAGGGTATAATGGGGCCCTAAGGTGATGTATCAAGCCTAGAGCAGGTGCTTGCTTGTGTTTTTAGGTGGGCAGGTAAGGTGTACTCTGCGTTTGTACCCCATGATCAATCAGGTCACAAACTTATATTCTAACGTCCGGGCCCATTGATGGTGGAACATTTGGCAAAAATCACCTGAACGGTGGTGCATACCATGGATAAGCCGATGGCACACTAAAATTTCTATCTGAGAATTCAATCTTCGCACACTACTTGCATGTCAAATTAAGAGCATCGTGATGTTTTTTTTTCCACTTCCCCAAAATGCAATTCAAGTTGAAGGGCAACTGGTCTGACAAAGGTCCTGTATGAATCACAGATGCACCAGTGGGAAACTAGTAATTGTTGATTCTTGCAGGAGCACTGTAGGTTGCAGTACTGTAGCTGGGTTTATAAATGGTATAACTTCAAGTTATACAAATCTTTTAACTGCATGAGAGGTGACACACTCTTTGTTATTGCTATGGTAAGCCATCCATTGCCAATCTATCCACAATTCACTAGAATCTCTACTCTTACAGTATTGATCAGAAATAAGTGAAACTTGCACACATAGGGAAATGGGGGTTTTATGGATCAGCGGCGGGAGCGTGTTGGCAGTCAGACTATCTACATGCCTACCTATGATACAGCCGATCTTTTGGCTACTCTTGCTTGTACTGTTGTTGGTCCATCAGCCTACCACAGAGAAAAGTGGAGTTATATAAACAACTGTAGAGCTTCTCCATAGGCAAATGTGTCAGCAAAAGACGGGTACAGTAGCAGCCTTGGTCACACAGGTCTAGAGATTGGACAGAGACCCCGTGGAAATCTCTGGTCACAAGGGAAAGATGTCATCCCCAACCAGTTGCCAATTGGTTGTTGGAGGTTAGTGGCTGGCAACAGGTGAAAATGGTCACAAAATGGGTGTTGTACCAAAAAAAACACTTGTGAATGCTTTGTTCACAAGCAGATTGCCTGTAATTTCCAGTGATTTGTCAACACTCACTATTTACTTTCCAAGTGGTAGTGACAATTGAAGAATTTAACTTTGCATCAAAGTTACAGTTTCACTGCCACTTGGCCAATTTCATGCTACGGACTGCCAGTAACTTCTAGCAAACACTTTGATCATAAAATGAATGAGCTACTATGTCATTGATATTCTGATTCTAAATGTATTCCTCTTCCATAGACAGTAACAGTAGTGAAGAGCACTTATCCTTAGTGGTTAGTTGCAGTTTGTGTTTGCTTTTTATTGCATTTACCACATTTAACTTCTCAGGCAATAGTACAAGAAAGCATTGTGCTGGTCAGTGTCAAGAAATGTACCATTTAGGCTTTGGCTTTTGCACCATCTGCACAGGCTGTGTAGATGGCGTCACTGCTGTCTGACGTCCCTATCCAACCCATACAGTCCTGATATCAAGTATGTATGGTCAGTCACTTTTTAAACACATGCTGCGTTCACAGCAGCAATGGTCCTTCACTGTACATATTGGCCCGACTAGGGTGTAAAACATATCTATCTCCTATACCATTCTCAAACTTTAATACAATAGGAAGTTTTTAATCCTGCAAATGTTATGCAGTCTCTCACTCGCCTTCCACCCACACAGGAGTAGGAAGAAAGAAATTCAGTCCTGGACATATCCCTCAGGACCAGTCTGAAGGGAGGGTGAAATGTGTGGTCATTGAAGGCTAATAACACTATATCCAGCAAGGGTAGGGTCAGCACCCTCAACACTAACCAACAATGGACAAACAGAGAAGAACATTAAAGACTGCAGTTTTTCACAGTCTTATCAGATCAACAGTGTGGTAGCCCAATTGGATTTGTTCGGGTATGCCTATTGGCTAGTACATCACTGTACCCACAACTAAGCCCATATAGACGACTGAACCCATTGTCTCTTATGTGCTTGCTGTAACTGATAAGACTTCATCTAAGAAGGAGCTGGTTAAATTTCTATTAGATTGCTATGTTTCTGGCAAATATTTCCTTTAAATTCAATAACCACTGTCAAGAGACATGGAAAAGACTGACATATATAGCTGACTACATAGTAGAATTACCATCCATGCATTTTCTTAACGACTTGTGTGTTGAAGCCTATCGTGTGTCACGGGGCTGGAAGTAGGGCCTGGACAGTCAAGGCTGAAATAGAAAGACAGACAACATCCACTCTCACATTCACATCTATGGCCAATTTAGAATCACCAGTAAACCTAAAATTCATGTCTTTGGACTATGGGAGGAATCCGGAGAAGAGAATACACACAAACAGACACCCCATCTGGGCAGTGAATTCAAACCCATACCTTCTTGCTTTGAGGCAACATTTCAAAGAGCTGCTTGTTTTTCTGGTCTTTCTGACCAAAGTTCTCTACACTAGCAACCACATTTGGGTATATACTCTAAAGCACTTTATTCTGTTCACTTAATCTCTTATACAACCAACTTTAAATCACTAATTAGCCGAATATGCATGTCTTTGGACTGCAAGAGGAAGTTGGAGCAACTACACAGGCACAGGGACAAGTGGCAAACTTAATACAGCACGGTTCCAATCGAGCAGGAGATTTGACCCAAAACCTTGCTTCCGTGGGACGATGCCAACTACTCCACCACTGTCAAAGCTGTTTAAAAAATAATCAAGGGAAATACATGGACCGAGCTGACGTCTATTAGCTAAAGTTCTTGACAGTCCCTGTCCTTAATGCACACCATGTATTTTAAACTGGTGCCTCACACCGAGCTTTACTTATTAGTAAGTAATTGTTAAGCTGAAAGGCCAACATGTGTCCAATCTTACGGAGTGTGCACTCGGGAAACATAGTCAGTGGCGTTGTATGACTTTGAGGAATGTCGAGCTAATTAACCATTGTCGTACAGTCTAGGCCTGTATGACTGGGTCCTTATTTATTTAATCCTAGACTGCATCATTACTGTCAAAATAGTGGACAAGCCATGTGGTTGGTGATCACATGTCTGCAAAACCTCAATAGGTGTTTTGCACTTTTTAGGATTTTCCGCCAAAGTGTACATAAATGACTTGGGGTTTAAGAGTTGGCATTTATGCAACTGATGTCACCAGCACAAAATTTCAGTACCCATTTTGCTTCACTTCTTGGGGGTTGTCCCTTTTCTTCATATACACTCTAGGGATTTGACCAGACATGATTTTCACCCATTGACAGATGGGAAATAGACTCCCACTGGTAAAGAAAATGGATCGATGGGTGGAAGTTACTAATAAAACTGTATGACAAGGATTTAATACCACAAAAAGTATCTATGATGTATTTATCATTTAAGGGCTGGACTTTTTTTGTTGTTGTTGTTGTAGGAAAGTGGGGGGAAAAATCATCTGGGCAAGTGCATGCCAATTATGTTGCAATACCAATTGCTACCACCGTGCTAATATGGCTCCATGTTCCAGTGCTTTGTCTGGCTTGTTCCAAATTGCACTTATTCTTATGGCAGCCAGTCACTGACCCTCGTCTGATCACTTCTGCAACAAACTTATCAGTCACAATCACATCTTTAGAAAATGCTTGTTAGTTTATTTTTAAGTTCTCAACTTAAGGAACCAATCTGCTTGACAGATTATCAGTAAACATTAGATCCCCCCATCACCCCACCCAGCGTTGCAGACACATAGGGGTATGCCTTTCCAAGTTGTGTCATTTTCCAAAACTGACAATGCAATAACTTAGGACTGCTAATTTATGGGAAAAACCATAATCTCAACTATTTTGGTCACTGTCCTGATCTTGTATTATTAACATAATTATTCATTGACTTTGCAAACATTGTTTACTAGGTTAAACTTAAAAAATGTGACTTTTATAGGGTATATCCAGAAACGTTTAATACAATTCAAATGAAAAACATTAAAGTGGTGAAAAAAAATATTTTTAGGAAGTGGGTGACACAGGGTTATCCAGTAGGAAGTTTGGCCCAAACTAGTTGGTGTTTCTGTAAAGTCACAACAAACATTGGCCTCTGCCCTCCTGGAGCTTCTACCACACAATGTGTGTGCTGGCAGATGGGGATAAAGAAAGGCCTAGACAATAACTGACTCATGTTGCTTGGAAGAACTGCACAGTAGCCTCTGGGAGAGCAAAGGAGAGCCAAAGCAAACAGCAAATGTACACCTCAGTTGGGCACTGTTGAAAGGGACCAGCTGAGAGACCCTTAGGGACAAGCATTATGGTCCTTTTACAGGTTCACTTTGAGAAATCTTAAGCTGAACTGAACAGAGATTGATTTGGGGGGTTTAGAGTGGGGTGAAAGAACAGAACTCTTAATGGGTGTGCTTGATTTACTAAAATATATATTTTTTTAAAATAACATTTTATCACCATTTTCTTGTTTACATAATTACTGAAAGCCAAAATCATATTTGAAAATTAAAATCCATGCCCATTTTAGACAGCATTTGCTCAGATATGTGGAAATATGAGACGGCAGATATAACTGAGGTATCTCTCCTCATTTCCCATGGTATTCCCACCACTTTCCATCCACATGAACAAGCACAGCGTCACAAAACCCCTCCAGGCCAGAGAAATGGAGGTGGGTGGTGGGGTTTCTTTATCCAGATTGGCTTTTTATGGACAGTCTTGGGATTTGAGCCGATGACCCAAGAGCCACAGGTATACTGACTGGGAAGACTTTTATTAAGTATGGTTTTTCTACCATTTCAGACAGGATCAGTTTAGTTTTCCAGAATAGTAGGAAATTACATAACATAATCCCCAGAAAGTCATGCAGGAGAAGATAAATATCTATGGGGCAAACCTTGACATTAGGGAAAAAGACTAAAATGGTCAGATCTCCACTTTCTGATATTTCTAGATTGAATCCCACATGACAAACAGTGATCTAACGAATTCCATATCAGTGGAGCCTTTTCTTGCTGCTTGGGGGTGTAAAATCTGGTCAGAAACAGTTGAACATTAATTTGCAAAACTTTTGTAGTACACATTTAATTTCATCGAATGACTTATGGTTAATTATCCAATTAACTGCCTATTCCTTAAAAGGTTCATATGTTAGGAGCATGAGAGCACCAGTAAAATAGCCCAATGTCTGGTCACACTGTTATCAGACTGATCCACGAGCTCCTGTTCAGTCTTTTGAACATTTTTTCCCTCCTATGGGAACTGGTTCTCATGTGCCTTCTCAGCCAAAGGGTTTTTTTTTTCTTTTTTGTCTGGCTCACCAGCAGAAGAAGAGGTGGCGCCATTTTGTGTGCAAGTCTTGCACACAAAATGGTTGTATGCGACTTGTTAACCCTTTAAATACCAACCACATCCTGCACAGCAGACAAGTAGGCACATAGGTCTGAGTGCCCAGATAAGTTTGGTGATGCTCGTGCAACATCAGCAGAGTACTGAAACTGCACAGGGGAGCAGGAAAGCCCCACTGAGGACTTCATTAATGGGCGCAGTCACCGTCAGCGCAAGAGGTACAGGGTGTTTGTTACAGCACGTAGGGAGCGCAGGAGCAGCAGCTGCAGCAGCACGCAGAGAACCGCAGCGCGGTCGCCCGGAAGAGATCCTCCTACCGCCCAGCCAGACTCTGAGAGCCATAGAACATGAAGGGGCGGGCTCAATTGGATTCCTCGCACATTGTCATTGGTTGTTAGCAGATATTGTGTAACATGCGCAGAATTTCGGGCACACTGTCCGTAATTGCGCAAATTCAGATAATGGAGGCGGATCTAGCACTGCTATCATCGACAAAGCGAGCTGTGTTGCACCGGACTTAAAATAAAACGCTTTAGTGTCTTTGACTGAACAACCTCCATTAGCTCACTGAAAGGAAAATAGAAAGATTATCCTGACGGTATTGCACAGGAAGACGGAAGACATCGACAAGGAGGACTGCCGCTTTCTCTTTACACTGGCAAACAAAGCCGATGCTTCAATGGGAGCCTGTTGAGTGGTTATTACAAGACGGGACATCTAGCTGATAAACCACAGGGGAAGAGTGGCTGTGATGCACGCAAGACCAGCGCGGAGCTTTGATCTGGTAAGGGGGTCGTGCTAAAGACCAGCCGCAGCGTAGCCATTAGCTGTTGGGTGCCAATGCTAGCTAGCACGGTGCTAGGCACTAAGGTAGCTACTGTCAGAACATCGGCTATCGTCAATGTAAAATTAACAGACACGTGGCTGGAGTCGAGAGCCGCACCGCTGCCCTATTCGTGGTTTTGTTGACCCGAATGCATCACAGCGCTTTGTTTTGGTCTGCACTCTTGCGTCCAGGCTCGCTAAAAAAAAAAAATCAGTGTCTAACATCAGGGCAAGAGGAGCACAACGAATTCAGATGGTCACACAATAAATGATGTAAAGCGCTAATCTGTCTAACCCAATTTAACAGAAAATAGCCTGTACACTGGAGCTGTTTTTGTACTCTTAAGTGTGGGCTCGTTAATCTAAAGGGTCATTAGTAATATGCATAATAAACCCATGTGGTAAAACACATCTATATATTGCTTTACCTGCCAGTGGTTCATTAGAGCTCAGGTTGCTGTTGGAACGGTAAGACAGGTGTGTGGTTTAACCCACTGTTATAATGAGGTATAGTGGGCAGACCTGCTATTTATTTACACTATTTAACACAATAGTTCTGCCCCATATTAGCTCAGCTTTCTGTTTGTTATTAATGTGGTCACAGTGTTGGTGTTCTCTGTGACCCTCCAACAACAAATGCACAATAAAATTGATATTGCTAGTAATTTCATTTAAAAAAAAAAGAAGTTACTTTGTGGTTTGTATCAGATTTTACAATAATAATCAAATAAGTGCACTTTTAAAGTTTTCTTTAAAAAAAACAACAACTCTTACTCTTAAATTTTACCTCAAAAAACGAGTTGAATGTGATAGTTAACAACATTTTTTTAATCATCCTAGAAAGCTTAAGGTTTAGACTAATAGCAAAAATAGTGAAAGGGAAACACCTGGAAATACCTGGATTTCATATAATATCAGTTTATCATACTTGTTCCGTATACATGTTTTCTTGTAAACTGCTCTAATTTTATTCATATACATATTGCCTTTCTCATGGCTAGTTTCGTTGTCATCAAAAATAGTGTATTATTTGCTCAAAAGGTGACAGAACTGTTTAATGAGTAAGGTATTTTAGCATTTGTTTAAAGATCACATTTTGGTTTTTATGACACTGAGCTACACAAATAATTTGCTATTTGACTAAAAAGCTTTTGTTTTTGTTGTTGTTTTTTGTGGATAACAGGTCAACACCATGTTAGTTAATAAATACCAGATTCATAGTGCATTCATTGTACCTCTTGAAACAGTATCCATAATGAAACACCTGAAGCCAAGCTATTTGGCCTGAAGCAACTTTAAAGATTTGGGAGGGAGAATCTGCTTAGGTGCTAGCATTTACTACTATTAATATTATTATTATTATTATTAGTTGTAGTATTGTTATTTGTATTTTAGGTTGTTGTGGAAAGTGACATGATACCTTATGAAGTTCTATTAGCTATTTTGTAACATCTTGTGAAATCAAGAGTCCTATATCACTTAACCATTTGTCACCAAGGCAGTTTGAAGGCCAGTTGGGACTTATTTTGCCTCAAGTCAAACCAGATCCTTTGCCCCAAAGGAACTGGTGGGGACTGCCTAGTGTAGAGATCCTGCTCCATAAAATATTTACATACAGGCTCAATGTAACTGTAAAATTGCAAAAATACACTCATCCTTAGATTTACTCTTCTGGAGTGTACTTTAATAATTTGACCTCAGATATGTTCTACATCTTTTACACCGTCATGGCAGGTGGAACATTCTCAATTTATCAGCAGAAGGTCTTTGTTTTTAACCGGTGTTTTGTTAAGTTCAGTTTTAGTTTTGTTTTGTAACAGTTCATGAGTGCAAAGAGCACTAATTGGTCATACTGGTTTTGTTTTTGTTTCATACTTGTGCTTGAAGGTTTAATTTTCACTGTGACACAGCAGCCTAGACATGGCTAGGGTGCTATATAGTTGTAAATTTTTACTTAAGACAAGAGTCCTCTAACACCCCCCAACACTCCTCAGTTTGTTATCTGCCACTTGTGTTAGCTTGAGCCTTGATCCTTGTCCTTGGTGAGTTTTGTTGAAATAAAACAAAGCTCTGCAAGCATGTGAAGTTTTATATAAGTTGGGTCTAATTTATTGACAGCTATCATTGGTCAGAGTTTTTTGTAACTCACCACAGTTGGATGTTTTGACACATTTAAAATGTGCTGATCATTCGATCTTGTTTGTTACTGCTGCACTAAATTATAACAGAATTTACTTTAAGCTTTGTTAAAAATCAAATCAGCATTTGAATCAATTCAGCTAGTAGTTAGTAAGCACACCAGTGTAGAATTGTTTTGGGTAGTCCAGTTGCAGGAGTTGGAGAATGAAGGTGGTAGATGTGGATATGGAATTCATATGTGCCTCTGTCCTATTTTGTGTGTTGGTTTGCAATTGCATTGAGGGAGTGTGCACAGTACCCGAGTGGTGGAAGACTGAAAAAGGCACCTTGTTAAGATGGGCTTCACAACAGTTCTTCTGTGGGTTTAGATGTAAGTAATATTTATTCATTGGTGGCACCGTCCTGTTTTCCTTTTGTTGTTTCATTGACATTTCCAGAATCCCGCATTTGTTTTGTCTTGATCACAGATTCGGACTATAATGGCCTTTTTCCACTAGTAGCTACTTGACTCGACTCTGTTTCGGTTACAATTGAGTTCTATCTAATATGCGAGGGGTACATATAGCAATGCAGCCAAAAAGTCCTGTGATGTCATTTGTATGCGGAGGATGCTGAGGCAATGGTACACCTGCTTCTCGATATATGGCTTTTTGTTTCTGTCATGACTAGTGGTGCAACGGATCAAAAATCTCACAGTTCAGATCGGATCACGGTTTTAAGTCACGGATCGGATAAATTTTTGGATCAGCAAAAATAGAAAAAAAGGCAAAAATTCGACTCCCCATTTACTCAAGTATTTTTTGCCTATTAAAAAACATTCAACTGAAGACTCATTCCACGGACTTATATAAAAACAAATTAAAGTGCAATAGGTTTGAAAAGGCTGGTTTCAGTCATAATGCAAATGTACTGTTTATAAGATTGGGGAAACCTGCAGTCAGCTGAGACTGAAGAAGTTACTTGGATGAGTGACAAAACGTTTCTCCCACAAAACACTACGTCCAGATGAACAGAATCAACTTTTGGAGATAAAGTGTAATATGGACATTATGGACCATGCTGGGCATCCTCTGCATCCTCTGCACATGGCCATAAACAACCAGAGGAGTCTGTTCAGTGACGGGTTGCTTCTCCCAAAGTCAAGGACCAGCAGACTTAAGAAGTCCTTCGTCCCACACGCCATAAAACTGTTAACTCCTCGCTGGAGGGGAGAGGAAGGGGAAACGGGAACAAAGGAGGGGGGAACAAGTAAGCTGTAGTGCCTTAGTTTTTGTTAATATCCAGCTGTGTAATAGACTCACAATACTTGAAATGTGCCGTTCCCTTGTATTCTTATTCCTATTTATTCTATTTATCCCTTTTGTATTCTCTGTATTTATATATGGTATATTTCTGCTCACATTCTGCAACTTCTGTCAGTGCTGTGCTACTGGAAACTGAATTTCCCGGAGGAACCCATCCGAGGGATAAATAAAGTTTCATCAAATCTAATGTAATCTAAAGGGCAGTACAGGGCTTTGTATCTACCACTCCGCTGTGATATAACGAGCTGTCACGGTCACGTGGCTTTCCGTTGCCCTGGAGGTCCACCCGTTTGTAGTTAGAGCAACAGAAGATGCCTGGGACAGTTCAGCCATACCCTTAAACTTTTCCTGCTCATACATGCTTGGAATGATCTTGTCACACTGAAGTGGACGCGCAACGAGATATCATAGCGTGGCTCAAGCACGTTCATCACAGTTTAAACCCCCTGTTTTGCACAACGGAATACGGCCTCCCATCTGCAGCTAAACACCCCAGTAGCTTTTGTAATAGCTTTAGCCCGGTCGGATTGGGCAACAAAAGCCTGCTTAAATGCCGCAAGCTCCTCTGCTCCGCCACTTGGACCACTAGCACTGGCCATAACTACCGCTTGACAGACTGACCACGCGCACCATACACATACTTTTCTTTTTCGAATCTTCGGATCACGTGCGTACCGAACCGTGGAGTGGGATCGGTTCGGATTTCGGATCAACCGTGATCTGTTGCACCACTAGTCATGACTGATTGATTGATTGATTGATTGATTGGGTGACGCCACTGACTAACCTACAGTCTGTTGACAGCATATTGTGGGATCACCTCAGATTGCTTGGCCCTGGCCGAGTAGGTACTAAAACAGGAACTTGTACCTGTTAAGACCACGTAATGGATAACCCTAAAAACTGAGTCAAGCCATTCAGAGCTGACCAAAGTAGATACTAGTGGGAAAAGTACCTACTCGGGTTGACTCGTTACAGATAGACTCAACTCAACTTGGATCGACTGGTTTTCCATTACAATCCAGTAGTACCTTGATTGCGTGCAAATAGCTGCCATGTTGGGTTGAAATATGTACGAGTCTTAGGCTTTACCATCATTACAATGATATGTCATTATAGGGTTCTCAGAAAATCAAAGATTATACAAAAGCTGAGACTTTCTGCAAAATGTTATCCAGTTGCTTTGCTTTCTATTTTGTTTCCTTCTGCTCCTGTTCCAGTAGGTTATTAGAGAGGGGTGAAAGTGCATGGTGCTAGAGGAGAGGACTGGATTTGTTAAAATGCAAAAACAAACTTTTCAAAAACAGGAAGTTTAAGATTCACTGCAAGTCAAAATCATGCTTGAAAGCTCCCTCCTCAGTTCCCTTGGTACTTCCTGTACTTCTCGTGTGTATTAACTGCCACAGCTCCACTAAAACACTCTTGGATAAAGAAACTGAAATGAGGGGTGGGGTTTCTTTGTCCAAATTGGCATTTTACATCCAGTTTTGGGATTTAGGCCCATGACCTTGGAGCCACAAGTACACTGACAGGCAAGAGCTGCAATGAGTGTGAAGTTTTCAGACAAGATCTGTTTAGTGCTTTTTCCACAATCAGAGACATTATTAAAGACTTCCCAGAAAGTCTGCAGGAGAGTAAACAGTTTATAGTGAAAATCCTGAAATTGGGGAATAAAATGGTCAGGTGTCAAGCTTTAGCATTTTTCTAACAAGAATACATGGATTGAATCTCACTTGAGAAACATGTATCTAACCAGTTCCTTATCAGTGGAGCGTTTCATTGCTGCTCCCCTCGATGGCAGGTCTACTTTACTCAGTCATGTAGTAAAGCAGCTCAGTCTGTCTAGTCACAAAGTGTCAGACTGATGCAGGAGCTCCTGTTCAGCCATTTGAACATTTTATCTGCTCTGTAGTAGTTTTTTTTTGTTTTTTTTGTTGTTGTTGTTGTTGTTGTTGTTGCTGCTGCTTGTTTTTGTCCGCATGGGCACTCGTTCTTGTGTGCCCTTGCAGCCTAAGGGAGTTTGTGTAATAGGCCAGGAGAAGAGAAGAGGGTGCCATTTTGTTGCAAGTCTTGCACACAAAATGGTTGCTTCTTGTTAACCCATTAAATGCCTATCACATCTTGCATAGCAGACAAGAAGGTGTATTGGCTTTGCAGCATTTGGACTGACCTAGTAAGCACAATACCTCAGTAATGGTATACTGGAAAAGAAGGGCTAAATTATGATCAGCACAAAAGATGATCTTTACAAAGCCAACTTTACTGGTTGTTAACAACCATTTCTAATTATTGCTACAGAAAGAAATCTTCACAGTGGCTGATCTGTGAGATTAGTAGCAAGTAGGATTCATTTGTTGATAATGCTAACCATCCTTTGTTCTTTTGCTGATATTTGTTTTAGCTCAATCAGACTAAGACTGTAAATGTGGGCTAAACCACAACTTTTTTTTGTGCCATGGACCGGCCTTTAAGGTGTTACGGATAAATACAAAAAAATAAAACCAGTACCGGTACAAAAAAAAAGCAAGATTTATTCATAACACATGTGAAAATACCCAGGGAAACTGAGTTAACGATAAAAACCCTGAAACCATTAATTTCACACCCAAGCCTCATCTCTCGCGGCCCGGTACCAAACGACTGGTCCGTGGCCCGGGGGTTGGGGACAGTTTAGACAGTGCGGTAGAAACAATGATATCCTCATCGGTCTTTTGACAAAAAGACAAATGGCACTGAGCATATAGCTTCTCAAAAAGAAAAAGGCAGTAATATATGAAACAGTGGAAACAAACACTTCGAAGTTCTTCCACTAAAGGTCTCAGGGCAACACGCATGAATGTTGATTCTGTTGCAGGCGTTTTGCTTGCTTTTGACAAAAACACATAAAGCAACTAATGAATCTTGGGATATAGTTTTATTTTTTTTATTTTTTTAAAGGTGATGGGATTACATACTAGGATTATTAGGCTAAAATGGCACCACACAGACCACCACAGTTGCCAGCTTGGTAAACAGTGTCTTGCATGGTCTATAGGGGCTCTGTGTACCGGAATATGCTGCTCCTGTAAAGCTTGCATAGTACTTTCTCCTTGCACTTTCTTATTGTAGTCAGATGCTAAAGTGGTGTAAAGAAAATTAAGTTAGTTTAAATTGTGGGGGTCATTGGGGTGAATCATAAATTTTATTGAAGGCTAGAACCGTCACCCAGTTAAGAAATTGCTCACTTTATCTGTGGCCTCGCTTCAGTAAGCAAGGGTAACAAATGACCCCTGCCAGGGTGCAGTCACTACCACAAGATGTTTGTTCTTGCAGATGGGATCAAAATGAGGTCTAGGTAGTAAGTGACTTAGAAAACTGCTCAAGTAGCCACAGGGAGATCAATGGAGATTCTAAGGGGCTCATTATACCCATGGCAAGTGATGTCACAGTACTGACGCAAGGCATGCTTTGTTGTTGTTTTTAGTCATTTATTCATCTCTCAGGTTTTGTAACATCGTACCGGTGCTGAGGCTGGGAAAGCAGAATTGAAGACGATTGCGTTGTTAGTTTGTTTACCGCCATTTTAATGATATCACTGAGGAACTTCAGAGCTCCACAGATTATCCAGAGGGAGATGTTCCAATTCTAAAAAGATTATGTTTTCTGGAAAAATCTTTTACGCCAGATGCCCTTCCTGTTGTGGAGAATTTGTAAGCAAGCAATTCAATCTTTGCTGCCTAGATATCATTAGAGCAGCTAAGAGATTCTCAGCTTTTCAGAGTTTCTGGGGAAAAAAACTTTTAAGAAACTTCTGCAGCTGATTCAGAGGGGGTTTTTGTGAGGAGATTTAGTCTAGCCTCAAGCTTTAATGGTGACACGAAGGACTGTGGTGAACTCTCAACTAGCACATTCAGCAACCAGTGTGGCAAAAGTAATAGCCCTTTTCAATTCGTACCTACTTGGATTGGCTCGACACAACTTGACGCAGTTCGACTCTGCTTGACTCTTTTTCCAATACAGTGGAGTACCACCTAAGGTGCGTGGGGTCATTGTAGCAACATGGCCAAAAGTCCTGGGACATCATTTGAATGCAACACGAACACCACAACAAAGTAGGATGTTGAGGCGTGGTGTACCTGCTGCTTCGGGGTATCACTTTTTGTCACACTCTGCGATTGCAGTGTTGTTTTTTTTGTGCAGTTTGTTGATGTCACAATTCCGGACTCAGAATGCTTGGAACACCAACCAAGTAGGTTCTAAAAATGGAGTCTGGAACCATGTACTACCATCTAAGGGAAAACCGTGACGAACTGTACTGAGCCGACCCGGGTAGGTGGTAGTAGTAGAATCAAGCTATTAAGCCCTTTTTCATTAGTACCTACTTGGAAGAACTCAGCATGATTCATCACGGTATTCAGGGTTTTCCATTAGGTCATAGTACCTGGTACCAGGTACTCTTTGTAGTACCTTCTCAGCCGGGATCCCAAGTGATCTGAGCAGGTACTAAAATGTGACGTCGTCAGACTACGTGCCACTGATTGCCTGGTCAGTGGCGTCATGAGAGTCTCTCGTTTACTAAAATCAAAACCACCCATTTTTTATTTTTTTATTTTTTTTTAAATTCAAAATATTTTTATTGAGTAATTGTGGATACAGTTTACACAGAAAAAAAAAAGAAGAGGGAAGAGATCAGCAAGCCACTGAACATGGGAGGGCGGGGCAGCAGCCTTCCACTTCATCAAAATGGCACGCCTAGCCAGGAGGGAACCAAAAGACGGCACCCTACGCTTTGCTCTGGAAATATACTTATCATCCTCTCTTGTTGTACCAAAGAGAGCAAGTTAGGGGGTTGAGAGCTAGTTTCAAGCCTTGTGCAAAGTGCAGAAAATCTCCTCCCAAAAATTTGCCAGGGCAGGGCAGGTCCAAAACATGTGGGTTAGATTAGCATTATCAGACCTGCATCTGACGCTGCACCGGTCCGTCGTGGTGAAGAGGGAGCTGAGTGTAAAAGCGAAGCTCTCAATTTACTGGTCGATCTACGTCCCTACCCTCACCTATGGCCACGAGCTGTGGGTAGTGACCGAAAGAACGAGATCGCGGATACAAGCGGCAGAAATGAGCTTCCTCCGAAGGGTGGCTGGCCTCTCCCTTAGAGATAGGGTGAGAAGTTTGGCCATCCGGGAGGGGCTCAGAGTAGAGCAGCTGCTGCTCCACATCGAAAGGAGCCAGCTGAGGTGGTTCGGGCATCTGACAAGGATGCCCCCTGTGCGCCTCCTGGGTGAGGTGTTCCAGGCATGTCCCACCGGGAGGAGGCCCCGGGGCAGACCCAGGACACGCTGGAGAGATTATATCTCTCGGCTGGCCTGGGAATGCCTTGGTATTCCCCCGGATAAGCTGGAGGAGGTGGCTGGGGTGAGGGAGGTCTGGGCCTCTTTGCTTAGGCTGCTGCCCCCGCGACCCGGCCCCGGATAAAGCGGATGAAGATGGATGGATGGACCTGCATCTGTTACAGCAAGGGTTAGGGCTGTTCGATATAACGATATATCGGATGACGATATAAAAACATCTATCGTTTCATTTTACGCTATCGTTTGTTTCATGGTGTCACAAAATAAACTGTTTACGGCAATATTTTTTCATGGTTTTGATGGTCACTGTAGTGGCTATATTCATTTCTTAAAGTTCTCTCTTTCTCTTATATTTAATATAACCACACTACGGATGGACAAGTGCCTGCTTTTATGCATTGTCGTTAGCAACAACGACGGTAAAACCATCGCGTGTCCGCTTGTTTATCTTCCACATAAACCTTTCACAATAAAGCTCAAGCTCCTGTTGAGACTTTTCAAAATAAACTTAATAGTATAAGCGGAAGTTGGGGAGTGCCAGATCCTCTTCAATCTTAGGTTTCTGTAGTTGCACCTTAGCTACTCGAGGTCGTTTACCCTTCCAAATATAAGAGGAGATTATAGAATCTAGAGTTGTAAAGAAAGACTTGGGATGACGACTGGTAAAGATTGGGGGGGGGGGGGGGGGGGAAGAAAAAAAACCCCACCAATTTTGAATCCTGGCAACGAGGGAAGTCTGAACAAAGCCACAGACTGAGCAGCAGGTGTATTCTTGCCTCAGTGTCCACCTTTGTTGTAGTTATTGAACAATCAGAGTAGGTACTAATGGGGCAAAAGGGGCTTTAGTTTAAGTAAGATGACACCTTAGTCTGGCACAGGTGATGGATTCCTGACAGATTAGAGCAGCAGCAAGCAAGCATTAAATAGCCTTTCAAAAGGTCACTGAACAACATATTGATTTTAATTTTTTCTAGACAGAACTTGTTGACTAAAGTTGAAACACGTGGTGAGTCTTTTTGGACTTTTATAGAGGCCTGAAAGTACATAGCTGTAAAGGAGGTGTGCTTGATGAATGTAAAACAGTGCTTGCTTCACCCCAGTGTTCTTGTTTCCTTATTACTGAGAATCAAAATCATATTTGAAGCTAAAATCTAATTAAGTGCTGAGCCTCACAACAACAATACCAATTTTACACAGCATTTGGTCAGATGTGTAGCAGTGAGATAACAAATAGGACTAAGACTTTCCTCCCAAGGTCCCGTGGTACTTCCCACTTCCCACAGCACCACAAACGAACACTAAAACAGTCTGAATGTCTCCTTTTTAGAGGTAAAGTATGGAAAGAGGGTTTTTTTGTTAGTGCAGCCAGCAGAGAAGTCATTTAGCTGTTATCCAAGGAAGCGTTTTACAATGAATCTCAGGATTTAAGCCTATGACCTTGGAGATACAAGTGTACTGACAGGCAAGAGCTGCAGTGTGAGTGTGGCATTTCTACAGAGTCAGGTGGGATCAGTTTACAGTTTGGCAGAGGACCTTTGGAGTAGCATGGAGCAAAGTCTGACATTAAGAGTACAGATTGAAACAGTTGGATGTCTGGGATTTTATGTGCAGTTGAGTAAAGCAACCTCATCTCAGTGTCAGACTGATCCATGGGCTTCTTTTCAGCCTTTTAACGATTTTGCCTGCTCCTATTCCAGAATTTTTTTTCCTTTGTCCCCTTTGGAACTGCTCCCTGTGTGCCTTCACAAGCAAAAGGCGTTTGTGTAATAGACAAGCAGAAGGAAAGAGGGTGCCATTTTGTAGCAAGTCTTGGACACAAAATGGTTGCTACTTGTTAACCCTTTAAATGCCAACCGCATCTTGTACAGCAGACAAGAAGGTGTATTGGTTTTGGAGTTTTAAACTGACCCAGTAAGCACTATACCTTAGCAGTGGTAGACTAGAAAAGAAGTGCTAAATTATAATCAGCACAAAAGATGATCTTTACAAAGCCAAGTGATTTATGTTTGAAATAAGTAAGAAGGGTAGCACGATCCTTTTTTCTTCAGGTGTTTTGTTAATGGGAACCTACATTTATTTTTGGCTTGTGTTACACACATGTTAAAACGGCGTGTGGTTGAGGTAGCTTGTAGCTTGAAGCAATGAAGCAAAGCAGCAAACTTCATGAAGGCCAACTGAACGTGGTCTCCTGGACATGGAAACAATGTATCTTTACCAATACAATATTTTTGGAGTTTCATTTTGCAATCCAGATCTGTGCCACTTGAAAAGATTCATTTGCTGCCCATGACTCACATCTCCGAGGCCTCAAGGTTTTACCATGATCTTTCTGACACATGGCTCTTCCAGAATAATAAGCCAATAGTATAAACTAGTAAAATAAAACGCCAATTTAAAAATTACTTCTAAGGAAAAGCACAAAAATTAACAAGGGAAATAATATGTATTATTGACTTGACATTAAAATACTGCTTCCTTAAGTAGAAGTAAAGGGTAAAATCCTGTAGCTGTAGGGTAAACTGGAACTGCACAAACCAGCACTATTGCCAGCTTGACAAGCATTGACTTGCATGGACTGTCACAGCTGGCTTGGTTTGCAAGAACATGCTGCTCTGTTAAAGCTTACAGTGCTTTGGCCTTGCAAATTAGATAGAAGATACAGTGATGTAAATAAATCTAATTCTGTTATTATTTCCCCTTTTGGGGGGGTTGGGAGGGTATTGAACCATAATTCCTATATTTAAAAAAAACAAACAAAAACAGAAGCATGGCATGGGTCTAAAGCTGCTCATCTGATTTTGATCAGTGAATACTGTCCTGATAAGGTGATGGTTTCAATGGTTAGTGTCACATCTTACTAAATATGATGTTCTTATACTGAAAAATACAGTTCCGATTTGAGTGAAAACTATGAAAAAGTAAGCGGTTCATTGGGATGGGCCTACATTGTAATTGAAAAGTCTTTGCATTGTGGGGTAGGCAGAGCAGGTCAGCCACTATTCAGAAGGTCGGTGGTTCGATCCCAGGCTACCTCCTAGCTGCATGCCAAATATCCTTGGGCAAGATACTAACCCCATGTTTGTCTACTGGTGGTGGTCAGAGGGCCCGGTGGCGCCAGTGTCCGGCAGCTGTGGCTACAATGTAGCTTGCCGTCACCAGTGTGTGATTAGATTTTTGTGTTTAAATAAAGCCGTTGCTTTTTAAAGATCCTGATTCTTATAAGCACAACATAATTTGTCAAGTGCCACACTCATAAGTAAAGACAGAAAGCAGCCATGTCCCCAGTGAGGAGCACTGAACCCTGGCAGTCACTGCTGTGACTGAGTGAGAGGGAAGTGCTCACGCTGAGAGCAATGGTTAGATCACAGCTACTTATCCAACAAAAACTAAACTAAAAATGCAGTAACAATGTGTGGGAGGAAAAACTAAGTACACTCAAGTTTTCTATACCACTTCGTCAGTCTCTTAAATTGTTGTGAAGGAATTTTGGTCTGTTCTTCTTTGTTTCTTCAGTTCACTGAGGTTTGCGGGCATTTGTTTGTTCACTGCTGTCTTAAGGTCTGGTCAAGGTCTGGACTTTAACTAGGCCAATGCAACACATGGATTGTTTTCTTTTTCAAACGTTGCGTTCTAGATTTGCTACTGTGTTTGGGATGATTCTTCTGTTGCATGATCTAATTTGTACACGGTGCCAAAGCTACTGTTAGTACTCAAAGTGATGATGATGACAATAATAATGATGTTAACATATTTTATTTATTTTTGTTCTTTTACAGAAAACTGAAAAAACATCTTGAAGATTTGGATGGCAGCAGACATTTTACCACCAGGTAAAGAAGAATTTTAGTGTTAAGCTTTTGAGTGTGTTCTTTCTTTTTGTTTTAAAATGGCACATCTATGTCTTGAGTTCAGGACTGGTGTATAGGTAAGTAAACAAAACCGAAGTACATCAGGTAACCTAAATTAGCTCAAGTGGAATACGTTCCACAAACTAGCCCAATAAAAAATCAAAAACCGTATGTGATGTTTTTGAATTTTAAGTATTTGCTTACAAGATAATCGTGTGCACCTCTGGATCTCTTCCAGCACAGATCCCCTATTGTTTGCTCAGTTGAAGGTCCATTCTGGCCACTTGCCCCTGCATTATTAACAAAGATCCAACATTTTCCCAAAGAAAAGAACTTCTGTTTTAAACTGACCTGAGTTTTGAATGTATCATCAAGACAGATGACAATAGATGGTTACTGGCTGTGACCCAGCAGTTTACAATTGAAGACTCATCATATTCCAAGCTAATAAGCAGCACATGAGTTGAGGAGTCCAGCCAGTCATATTTTTTTTCAACATTCAGTGGGATGTGCACTGGGAAGTTGTCCACCATTCACACAGGGATAGGGACAGAACAAGATTTCCATAGAGCAATCTACAAATAGCAGCAGCACTGAAAAGGGTCTGGATGTGTTTATCTGGAACAATAGTAGTCAAACTATTATTTAAAAAATGGATATTCACAAAGTCCCGTCGTTTGCCCTTGGCAATGTATGTTCGTCTTTCCAGGCCTACAGATTCTGCAGTTTCCTACTTCTAGAGTCCCATGGAGTGTGCATCCATACTCCTCCAACATGGGCTGAAGTAGTCAGTAGCCAGGCTACTTCTGGCTTGAAGTAGTCCATAGTCCAGTAATTTTGTCAGCTTTTTTTAGTTGTTACCAAGTACCCAGAGTTTAACCATTAAGGGGATTTTTACATTAAACATTTCAGACAAACACTTGGCAACATCTTTCTACAATTCATGAACTTCAGAACATTCCCATAGACCAGGGGTCGGCAACCTGCGGCTCTTTAGTCCTTATAGTGCGGCTCCACGTGGTTTGGGAAAATAAATTTGAAGTATTTAGCTAAAGTGTATTTTATTTATGTTAGGTTTTTTTTATTATGTACTTCTAAATTGGAAGATTATTGTGACATTGAAATATAAAAATAAAATTATATTTTGTTATTTTTTCATCGCTCAAAATAAGCGTCACACTCGCGGAAGCCGGTGTACCCGCTGAAACGCCGTGCATTTATAGAGACTTTCAACCCCAGGTAGGCCAGTTATGGATCTTCGGATCCACATTATGTCGGCAGCTGTTCTCCTCCGTGAACTATGTTAAAAACAAACACCGCTCACGCCTCACAGATGACAGCTTACAGTCCTGCGTGAAGATGAAAGTGACTTCGTACAGCCCCGATTTGCAGACGCTGTGTGCAGAGATTCAGGAGCAGAAGTCCCGTTGTAAACATACCACGGCAGACCCGACGATGTTTGCATGAACACACTTTTCACACACGGTTGCTGTACGCACACAGCCGGCTGTAGCTTTTCAGCTCACAGCCCGACATATACCAACAACAGCAGAGAGAGCACAGACGTTAAACGGCGAGCCACGATTGCGGGTGCCGCTCAGGTGCTGGGTGTCTTTCCTTTTGTTATATTTCTTTAAGAGTTCAAAATGTGTTAATTACATGAATAAAATGTAATTTTCTCTGTAGCACTTCATGGATTTCATAAGCAACACACTTTAGTTCACACAAAGCATAAAGGTAAAAAACAATATATACAGTGTTATCTTCATTTTAGATGTCAAAAAGTATTTGCGGCTCCCAGTGTTTTCTTTTGCGTGGAAACCGGCTCCAAATGGCTCTTTGGGTCTTAAAGGTTGCTGACCCCTGCCATAGACAATGGTGAAGAGATAAGATAAGATAAGATATACCTTTATTAGTCCCACAAGTGGGAAATTTCATGTTAAGGCTGCTGACCTATTGCACGCAATGGCGGCGTAATCTTACCCTCCAACCATACACACATTACACAAAAACATCACATGAGGAAGATAGGTCAGAGAGGTATAACAATGGAAAATGCACCACATGAGGAAAGATAAGGAGAAAAAAATAACTCCCCCCAGACTGAGCTCCAATAGGGAGATCCGTTTGAGAACAGAAAAAAAACACCTCTACATATAGCACATGAAAAAACTCTTAATACACCAAAGAACCACATGACAAGCAACAGGGGTGGGTAAAGGGTGAGAGACGGCCAATGTAGACAGTACATCTGGGCCTGGAGCCTATGTGCTGGTCCTCGATCCACCGTCAGCATCGGAAGGGAATAAGCGTCGAAGGTGTTTGGAGGGGGAGGGGGGATGAGTGTACATCTGCATGTGTATAAATGTCTGTGTGCGTGTGTGTATGTGTCCAGAGTTCAGCTGAGACAGTGTCCTTCGCCCTGCCAGGCTAAGTAAACAGTCTTCCAGCCAACCCAGGTGGCCTTGAATAGAATGGGAAGAACAGTCTAAACACAGTCATTATCAGGGTGTTTTTGTTCAGCTTCAGCCTTGAGACCGCAGCTGGCGCCGAAGGGGTATCCGCATGAAGTGATGGTGGTTTTTACTTTAGTGCGAACAACTCATATGATTTTCAAAGCTCTTCTAACAGTCTGACACTGGTCTCTCAATCTCCCGTTGGAGAGCCGCGAGCTTCTCCAAGATCTTATCCGTGCTGCACTCAATGAGCCCATTTTGAGAAACTCATGCGTCGTCCCATCGTTTCAATCCCAGCGGGCAGCCTTGTGGGGGTTTGAACAGCTGGTTCCGCTTTCTTAATTCTTCGATAAGTCAGGGCCAAGCCAGCTCCGATCAGCAAGAACCCTGTTATCATGGTTCCTAATAGGTCGATATCTTCTGCACTCAGGCTCACCTGAGCCCAGACTTCTTGTTAAGAAAAGGGTGTCAATTGCATTCAGGGACCAGTTGATCAAACCCATAATTCCTCTTTTAGGTTTTAGAGAACAGACTGTGAGAGTGTTCCAGGGAAAAGTAATACAAAAAACACGAGACTAGACAAGGACATGAGGCTAAGCAGGGAGGAGAGGCCTTCGTCACCATCTGGCCTTCGTCAAGAGCAAGAGCAGAGAAAAAGTTCCTCCTTCAACTAAACGTTTGGTACAAATGTCTGGAATGTGATTGGACATATGATAGAGCCTGACGGGTGTTATACTGTACGTATGAGTGCTTTAAATTGCACAAGTTTAAAGCATGTTTTTATTGTTTGTTTTTGTGTTTTTAAACAAAACAAAACAATGTTTAAAAACATTTGTTTTCTTGGATATCCCTTCTCCATGCATCTAACTTATCCGCTGCTGAGTCTGAGGACGAAAGCGTCAATAAGTTATAATGCATAGAGAGAAAGCCTTTCCCTTTTATATTCCCAACGCATACCACCTCTATTTTTGTTAATGGTGGAAGCTGATGTTAGTTGGGCAGTCATGTAATACCATCTGAGACTGGGGAGTTGGAGTCGTCCTATTTCATAGGTCAAGTAAAGTAGCTTTAGACAGAGCCTTGCCCTCCTATTACTTCAAATAAATTGGTTAAATAGTTTGTTTAAACTGTCAGAGAATAGAGTTGGCAGCAGAGGTGTTTGGAAATAATATAAAAAAAACTTTGTCATTTTTTAGTATATCTAGTATATCTATCTACCTATATAGGCAGATTTGACCATCGATTTAGTGCTTCTGTGACTTCTTTTACAAGTTGGTCATAATTTATTGAGGTCAGTACCTTGGGATCCCACAAGCAAATGAAACCACGAAGAGGCCGCTAGCAAAGCTGCAACCACGAAGTACCTGCAGAGGGTCAGGCAAGTCCTGAGGAGTAAGCTGAATGGTAAGAACAGATCCGGGCTAACGCCTACACCCTGCCTGTGATCAGTTACATTGCTGGAATAATAAGATGGCCAAAGGAGGAAATAGAAGCCACTGACATCAAGCTGGAGGGTTTCACACAAAGTCCAGCACCCTTAGGCTGTATGCTAAGCGTAAGGAAGGAGGCCGGGGACTGGTGAGTGTCAGTACCACAGTCCAGTGTTAGACAACAAACGCCCACGAATACATCAGGAAGATGCCCCCAACCCACCGCATGCTCAAGACTAAGAGGAGGAACCATCGTGGAAGGATAGGCCCCTGCACGGTACGTGCTACCAGCAGATAGAGGAAGTGGCTGACATCCAGAAGTCCTACCAGTGGGTGGACAAAGCTGGACTGAAAGATTATGTGAATTACCCTCAGAAGATCTACTAGATGATGTGAATGCAGCACTATTGGACAGTACCTATGGTACCAAAGTACGGTATCATTACCGAGACTAACCAGCTAACACTACGGCAGCAGTGATCAGTGAGATGCTTGGCTACAAGTTGAAAAGCCACACGAGCAGTACCCTAGGAGACTAGAGGCCAAAGTCAAGGTAGCACGAAAGGAGGTTAGCTAACTATCAGGGCTGCAGAAAGGTGCAATGAAGAATGTGGTACATCAGAGAGATAGAAGGCAGGAGAATAAACCAGCTGTTCCCCAGAACCAGACAAGATGAATTGGAGGAGATTGATGTGAAATTGATTAGAGAGAAGTATATAGAACTGTGAGAAGTGGTGAAATTATGGACAGTGGAACACAAACCTGAAACAGAAACTGTAAAAGTTGGACCTTTTGCTTTCAGTAAAGCATCAGTTATAATTTGAAGGCAGATGTTCTCTGTTCCTGGTTTGCATCCCAATTCTTCAGTTTTGGCTACTGCTCAGCAAGTCATTGGCACCGCAGGCCATGCCACATACCCCGATTGGCCGACTGAGGCCAGGGAGCCACCTGGCCAAACCTAAGCCCACCCCGTGTGACTGAGAGAGGGAATCGGCCTGGACCGTCGGCACCCCCAGCCACAGGTGCAGCAACAGGGCAATGACAGCTCGGGCAGCCGCCCACTTCTCCAGCAGCAACAGCGAAGCTGGAATCAAATTAGTAGGTCGATGATCTGTGCCTGCTACTGTGCCAAACATATTGTTTGGAGTTCTGTGCAAAGAGTGGAGTTTTATTTCTTATTAAACCAAAGACTTTTTTCTTTAAAATGCCGTATGGGTCTCATAGTTGCTCAGATCTAGCTGCTCTACCATAAAAGTCTGTAAGGCAGGGGTGGGCAACTCCAGGCCTCAAGGGCCAGTGTCCTGTAGGTTTTAGATGATCCAACACAGCTGATTCAAATGGCTAAATGACCTCCTCAACATGTCCTGAAGTTCTTCAGAGGCTTGGTAACAAACTAATTATGTGATTCAGGGGTGTTGACCCAGGGTGATATCTAAAACCTGCAGGACACCGGCCCTCAAGGCCTGGAGTTGGCCACCTCTGCTGTAAGTGCTGCCTATTTGGTCATCTATTATGACACCTGAAGCTCCATTACAATACTGGGATTTGGGCACCCCCCTGACCAAGAATCAACTGACTTAGATATTAGGTATGGCCAGAAAGCCTACTGAAGAGGTTCTCAACTTGGTGGCTTCCATGGTGTCAGTTTCATTAGCCTTGTAAATGCGGACTCATCAAGTTGTAGACACAGGCCTTTCTCAGATATTATTTGGAGTGCCATAGCGGATGTGAATACTTCCAAAATAAGAGATTGTAGTTGCAGAGAAAACAGTTATAAAATATTTTTTCATATAATTTTTGACTGTAGAGTGGTGGCAATACCAATTTGATCATTGAAACTTTAATTTATACTAACAACAGCAGTGTGAAAGAGGTGTGATGTGTTTTTTGTGATGTTTTCTGTAGCTTGTAAAATGTTCAGAGCAATAAAAATATTCATTTTAATTTTTACACAGGTTTCCAATCAGATGTAATTCACATTTCTCTGGACAGTCCATAGATGTTTAAAATAAGGTGAGATTTTTTTATTTTTTATTTTTATTTTTCTGTGGATGGTTTTGGTTTTAATTTGTATTTATTCATTCTTTGTTTATCTGTGTTTTCAGGCTACAGTAAGCCTTAGTTACTACTCCGTATTGAGGATGGCGCATGGGTGGGATTCATATTTCCATAATCCCCCACCTCTACCATCAGATCCAGGGACTTTGAGAAGGACATCTGAGTCAGATGGGTGCCTTTCCCATCATATTGAGGACTTCACTGGACATCATGGCTTTGCCAGCGCTGGTGCTTCACATGAAGCCCCTGTCTTTAACTCTGACTTTAACACAAACTATTGCTCAGACCCCAGTGTTGTGAATTCCAGGTCAGATTATGTTTATCAAAGATACTGTGGTGAAACACAATGGCAAGCTGATGGAGAACAAATGGGAAAGGATTACTTGCAACGATGTGAAAATGGTAATATCCCGGATTTTGCTGCAGACGGATTGCAAACATCTGACTCTTTTCCATCATCTTTTGGAACAGACTTTCAAGGACTTAAGGAAGATTATGAAATGCCAAGTACATCATTTCTTGAGAACTACTCAGATGTCAGTAGCTGCTCTGATGCAGACGCTGGTGAAACAAGACCACCTTGTAAATTCATGGCAAGTAAGTCCTATTCAAATCCTAAAACTGATGGTTCCGAAAAACAAGGCTCATCATCATGGTTTTTTACTCATACGGATAATATGACTTTTCCGACTGAGAGTTTGTGTTCAGATATGTCGGAGACTGATGTACTTTTATCGTCAAATTTGAAGGCACGACAAAACATAGTTCAGTCTCCAGAGGACAGTTTGGAAAAATTAGAGAAAACAGTTACATCATACACAGGACATCATCAGTCCTCTACTACCTCCTACATGAAGACAACTACCAAGAGCAAAACTGAGCTTGAAATAAGTGAATACGGTGGTTTCCAAGATGAAAAACAAAGGAAAGATGTGGAGGGAGATCTTGCACATACTCATTCAGACCTCTTGATAAGTGGTCATGAAAACTTTGGTCATGGAATAGATGAGTATCCAGATGACAGTGAGGAAAAGCAAATTACTTCAGCTTCTCCAAATATCATAAGTACGTTAAAATATGATCAAGTTCCCATAAATGAAAATGGCTCACAAAAGGACATGAAAGAACTGTTGAACCAAGAAAAGGCAGGACTTAATCATCCAAACTCAGCAGATGGTCAAAATGGAAATATGGGTCAAGATGTGCAAAACAATGATGAGGTCTTTGAAGGGGAAACGAGAGAATCAGATTTACTTGAAAACAAGATTTCAGATGAACATAAATCCCAAATTCCCAAATCCAACAGAGGTCAACTTGAAAATAAGGATTCTGACTGCCAGAAGAAAGAAATTCAGACAGATGCCATTAAATCCTCCAAGGCATCCAATTCTAATGCTTCTACACAACAACTGTGGAAATGCACAAGGACCAGTCATGATGTTAAATCTAACTTATTATCTACACAAAAGTCTGATGAAAGTGTGGCTGGTGAAGTTTTTAGAAACCTTGATGAGCACAGTGAAGATCTGTTGAGCGATGTCAGTATTTCAGGGCTTTCAGAACCAAGTTTGATGCTTAAAAGCTGCAGCAACAACATACATCTCAATGTAGATGAAGTACAAGCAATTGCAGGAGAAAAGTCAAACGTTGAGATTTCTCCTGATCCAGAATGTAGTGGCCGAACTGACACTAAAGACTATTTATGTACGGACACTAAAGATGAGAACAAGCAAGGTGCAGGCGTTCATGTAGGATCCTGTTTAAAGTTGAACAGCTTGAGCCAAGGTGCAAATGCCCATGTAGACACAGAACTTTCAAGTGCAGCAGAGAAGACAAATATGACTTTTTCTTCAGATTCAAATTGCAGTCATCTCTCTGCCAGTAATGAAGGTCTTTCTACAAATACTAATGACTTGAACAAAGACAGTGTTGCCACTCATCCAGATTCCTCCTTGCAACTGCAGACGCCTGGTACGGATACACATCCCTCTCTAGAAATGGAAGACACTAGTCAATCGGAAAAGAAAAACCCAACCTCTCTTCCAGATCAAGATCATAGTGATCTCAATATCACCAGAGACAGTCTTTCTATTGACATCACTGACAAGGACAGGCAAGGTGTTGATCATCATTCAGAATCCTGTTTGGAGCCAGAGAGCTTAAACACAGATACACATTCTTGTCAAGAAAGGACATTTAAAACTTCGCTAGAAACAACCTCGGTCTCCTCTCCAGATCAAGACTGTAGTGGATCCAGTGTCACTGTTGATACTAGCAACAAGAATCTCAGCCATTCAGAATCTCCTTTTAAACAAAAGAGCTTAAACACAGATGTGCAAACCTCTGTAGAAATGGAATTCAAAAGTCAGTCTGAGAAGAAAAACCCTACCTCCCCTCTAGATCAAGACTGTAGCAGCCCTAGTGCAACCTGTAAAAGTCCCTTTGTTGATGCTGTTGACAAGAACAAGGGAAGCGTTGCTGCTAATCCAGAATCCTCCCTTCAGTTAGAGTACTTAAACACAGACACACATCCTCTTCTAGAAGGAAGCAAGGAAAGTCCAACCTCCCCTCCAGATGTAGATTGTAATTGTCCCAACATCACCAGTGACAGTCTTTCTGTTAATAATACTGACAAGAACAAGCAAACTGTTCCTAGTATTTCACAATCCTGTTTAAGCACAGACACGTGTCCCTCTAAAAAAATGGAAATCAAAACCTCTTCTCCAGATCAAAATTGTGGCAACACCACTGTAACCGGTGACGGTATTTCCATTGACACTAGTGACGATAACAAGCAAAGTGTTGCTGCTAATCCAGACTCTTCCCCACTGAAAGAAAGCTCCAACACAGACACACATGGCTGTGTAGAAAATGAATGTATAAGTCCCGCTGATAAGGCAAGAGCAACCTCTTCCACAGATTATGAATCTAATAGCCATGTGGTGACAAGTGACTGCAACAGGCAAAGTCCTAATAGTTTAGAATCCTGCTTGCAATCAAAACCCTCAAGTTCCAACACAAATTTTTCAGACTGGGCAAGTTCAGAAGTGAACGCAAAGACAACCTGTTCTCTTGATCAGCAGCAATCACTACGTGAAAGTCCAGTTGGCCAAGAACCTCTGGGTCTTGGGGAGGATTGGTCTGAAAATGCTAGAGACTCATTTGAAGACATGGACATCTCTACAGAGGAACAGCCAGACATGCTGTATGGTGAACCTCTGTCCAGAGATGACTCCTCATGTGACACTAATGAATCACAGTATAAAGAAGCATTTGTTACTGAAACTGATGGGAAGAACATGGACCATTCAGGAGGACAAGCTCCGCAACTAAAATCCGCAGCTGAAATGAGGAAAATGCTGCAACCTGTTGTAATATTGAAGAGTTTGGAGTCAGAAAATGGAACAAGTGACTCGTATTACTGTGCAGATTGCAAACACACAACTTATAGCACAGATCAATCAATTGAACACTACCATTGTTGCCATACAGTGAACAATTTTGACTTTTGCAAAAGTTGCAGTCTCTATTTGGTGAAAAATGAACAAGCTCGAAAACATTTGTGTGGTGACGTTAAAGACGGGTCTCAGCGTCCTTCAGATCCTAGCCCACAGAAAAAGGGAAATCGCCAAGGCAACCATAGGTGCAATAGGTGCAGACTGACATTTTCAAAAGTAATGCATTATATCAAGCACATGCGGACTCACACTGGGAAAACACCATTTAGGTGTAATGACTGTGGCTCTTATTTTGCACAAGGCGGGAGCCTGAAAAGACACAAGCGTGTACCTGGTAGATGCAAGCAGTCCAACCTCCCAGCTAAAAATCCTGATGTGGCTGTGAGACAAACTGACACACCAAAACAAAAGGATGGGGTGCAAAGTAACATAGATATGCCAAAATGTTTTGTTAAGCTTTTCGACATCTCCCAGACAAATCTGTGTGGATTATGTGGTAAAACCTTCCCTACTGCAGAAAAGGTTAAAAAGCATCTCTATAAAGTACACCATGGAAAGGGTACAGTAGTGTCGTTAAACCAGAGTCCCACAGCAGTCAGTGAGAGTGATGAAAAGCAGGAGAAAACTCAAGAAGTGGAGAATGATATAATAGGAAAATATAAATGTCCTCTATGCCCACGGCTTTTTAAGTACTCTTACAATCGAGCGCGACATTTGCGTGACTGTGTTCGAGATGCGATATATGGTGGCAAGGAAAAAATTGCTGGTAAATATCGATGTCCTTTGTGCCACACTATGTTCACTATGACATCCAATCGATATAGGCATATTAAAACAAGCTGCCTCAGAGAATTTCTTAATCAACTAGCAAAAGAGAAAGCAAAAGAAAGGACAACGGTTGAGAAAGAAACAGTGGAAAGAAAGCAAAAAACACAAACGGTTGAAAAAGAGCAGAAAATGCAAACGAGGGAAAAGGAGAAGAGAAAACAACCACCATCAGCTTTGACAACCTCCACGTCTGTGCCACGATACAAATGCAACCTCTGTCCTGCAGTTTTTTGTTACGCTTCTGGAAAGTACAGACATATGAAGAAACACGAGTTGTTTAAACTCACTGGGAAAATTATCAGGTACCGGAATTCCATTTTCTCCACCAAGAGTAATCCTGAAACTTTAAATGGTACACAGAATGAAGATGGAAAGGAAAACTTGAACTCAGCTGAAGCAAAGAGCAATCTCAGTTGTCGCTTCTGTGGTAAATATTTCAGCTCTTCACAGTCACTGAAGAAGCATGAACGCAATCACCGCGGTGAGAGACCATACCGCTGTCTGGAATGTGGAAAGGGATTCAAGAAGCGATCCCATCTGATTGCTCACAAAATTATTCACCAGAGGAGGATACAGTGCACTGTCTGCAAAAAGATTCTACCGACTATTGGAGAACTGATCCAGCACAGAAGTTCACATCTAAGGAGGGGAACGCTTCAATGTCCAGACTGTACTATGCAGTTTCAGCATCCCGCACATCTCCTCAGACATCTAAAAACCCACAAAAATAGAGAAAACAGGGCACTTAGACTTGAAGAGGGAACAGAATCAAATCTTCAGCAAACCTTGGAATCTGTGGAAGAAGAGGATGAACCAAAGCAAATGCAGTGTTCCTTATGTAAAGAAGTATTTGATGATGCCCAAGTTCTAAGAAAACATTGTCTCACCCATATATCAGGGTCTTCTTCAAACCAGTGTCCATTTTGCAAACGAAATTTTAACAATCGCCGCTATTTATTGCGCCATATGATCAAACACACTGGGGACAAACCCTTCTCTTGCGCCAATTGTGGAAAACAGTTTTACCGTAACATATGCCTTAAAATTCACAGTCAGAAGTGTTCCCCTCCTGAAACCCGAACTCTCGAGTCTGAAACAAAGACAAAAACACTATATCCGTGTCCCTATTGTCCACGGAAATTTTCTAAGAAAGACCGTTGGAAAAATCATCAGCATGCCCACAAGATAAATTCTGTGCATCCATGCTCAAGATGTGGGCAGTACTATGGACCTAATAAAATGAAACAACATCAGAGGAACTGTGAAGAGACAACAGAGCTGAGCACTGGCTTATCTCATGACACCAACTATAATAAAAGCAGTCTACCAACAAACCAGGATACTCCTAAAATGTCTACACAGCCCAATGCAACCACTCTGCTTCAGTTTAAATGCCCCTACTGTACCCGGAGGTTCAGGTTCAGGTCATTATTCTTGAGACATCTGGTCTCACATACTGGTGAGCAACCATATGCCTGTATGCACTGTGGTCAGAGATACAGATCAAAGACATTATGTTTGCAGCATGAAGCTTTCTGTGACGGTGTTAACAAAGATGCGCTATCAAAACTCAAAAGCACTGCTGCAACGAAACCTCCCAACATTCCTTCTGCCATAGAGGCAGAACCAAAGCCCAATGCACATGGTGAAACGGAGTACAAGTGCAAATTCTGCACCAAGACTTTCATGAAACCAAGGTACCTGAGACGTCACATTCTGACACACAATGAAGTAAAACCATATCGCTGTAAGGCCTGTGATAGCTGCTTTTCAAGGTACGATCATCTGAAAGTACATCAGACTCGCTGCAAAGGTAAAAAAACAAGGTTGGAGGTCCGTATTCCCAAAATCAGTTTAGAAGATGTTGGCAAAGGTTGGCAAAATAAGTTTGGCATTGAGAGTGCTAAAGAGCAGGAGATGTTTGAGTGTAAGGTCTGTTCTAGAAGCTACACAACTCAGTCTAAACTTTCCCGACATTTCACCATGTTCCATGCCACAAAGTTATTCAAGTGCACACGCTGCGGCTCCTCATTCGCTCATGAAAAATCTCTGAAAAAGCACAAAAAGATGAGAAGGTGCAGAAAGGTCTTGAGGGAAACAGCAGCTGCTTTACTGCAGGGAACCTGTCCTCCAGCAGAAAACATGCCAGGATCTCTTGATGGGATCAGAAGCCAAATGCTGAAGAGGATCCAGCCTTGCTTTAACAAGAAGTACAAGTATGTTTGTAGCTATTGCCCCCGTGTTTTTGGAAACAGCTGGCAGTTAGGTGTTCACAACCGCCTGCACACAGGAGAGAAGCCATATTCATGTGATTATTGTGGTGAGAGATTTATAAGGAAGGATTATGTCCAGCGTCATTTTCCAAAGTGCCCCAAGAAACACCAGACAAGTACAGTTCTCTGTGACCTATGTGGTGGCTTTTTCCCTGCAAGCAAGCTTGAAAATCACAAGAAAGGTTGTGGTTTAACAACAAGCTCATCACCAGTTTTCCAAAGCCAGCAGTCAGCCACTCATGACCCACCAAAAGGCTTTTCTTGTGCATACTGCAGCTCCCGATTTCTGCTTTTTTCACAGCTCCAAGAGCATTTTTTGAGCACGCACAAGCTGGAAACAATGACTCATCCAGTGTCAACTGCCCCCCTACAGCAGCTTCTGTCAGGCATCAAAGAAGAGCCTGTGGATGAGAGTTGTGATGAAAGACTTAGTGACAATTTAACACAAAGTCTTAATACCGCTATTAATATGGAGCCCTCCAAGCAGTTTTTTTGCCAACAATGTAATATGTTCTTTGCAAACAAAGCGGGACTAACTGGTCATCTCCGTACACATGCAGTGGGCCATCCTTTTAACTGCAAGTCCTGCAATAAGGGCTTCTGGAATAAAAGTCTCCTCCGAAACCACTACAGGAAGTGTAGAAATGGACGTATTCCAAACCAGCAGTTGGAGACACCTTTAAAAGCAAATTTTGATTTTGCTCTTAATCACTCTGCTCTTGCGTTTGGAGGCGGCTCTACAATGACTAGCACTGGGCTTTTCTGCAACGATGATTTAATGGACGAATCAACAAAAAATTCAGAAGGAAATGAGGTGCAAAGCAGCTCAAGTAAAGAGAAGAAAGCCGTGCAGTATCAATGTTCAGAATGTGAAATGAGCTTCACAGATGGCTTAGTGCTCATCAGTCACCTTGAAGACCATGGAAGACAGGAACAAGAGAAAAAGCGCAATACATGTCCTAAGTGTGGGCGGGTGTGCACTAGTCAAGGAAATCTGGAAAAACACATGAGGATGCACACAGGCGATCAGAAATTCCCTTGCTTCGACTGCTCCAAGCTGTTCTATACCAGGTCTGATCTTGAAGCCCACAGAACGTGTCACGATCTAAGCAGGCCATATGCTTGCAAACTGTGTAATCAGCGGTTTTGGACAAGACCATCTTTATGCAGCCATTATAGGGAGGATCATGAAGATGATGTATTTAGTTGTCGATTCTGCAGCAAATCGTATGCAGTAAAAAAATCACTAGCAAGACACTACAGAAACTGGCATCCAAAACAGTATAAGGATATCAAGGCTGCTGTGAGGGAAAAGAGCAGCAGCGAACAGCACTCAAGCAGCCAAGTGAGCACAGCTGGTGACAGCGAGGAGGATGAAAATAACGGCAGCGAAGACAGTGACTCAGACTCCGCACCATACTTCCCGTGCCACGTGTGCGGAAAGACCTTCCCAACGTCAGAAAGCCTTGAGGATCACCAGCTCTGTCACCTGGGTGAAAAGCCGCATGAATGTGAACAATGCGGTAAATGCTTTTTCCAGGCATCTCAGCTGCAGCAGCATCATCGAATGCACAAGTCTGAATTTCAGTGTCAAACATGTGGCAGAGGGTTCATGTCTCTCTTTGCCCTGCGTAACCACAAGCACAGTCATGGTAAAAGTCGCTCACATCGTTGTTCCAAGTGTCACCTATTTTTCAATGGACCTTTGCAGCTAGCAGAGCATATGTCGACCCACCGTGAAGAGAATTTTCCATGTGATATTTGCAATCGTGTGTTTCTGTCAAAGAGTAGCAGAGCTGAACACTGGAAAACCCATTCCACATCAAGTGACCATCCTTCACCTTCAGTGTCAAGGGGAGAACGTGAACAACCTGCCTCACGCTCTGAAAGCTCATTTGTATTCACCTCAGAGCTTAAATACCGCTGTGGTGTTTGTAGCGAGCGCTTCAGAGATCCAGAGGAGCTCTCAGAGCATGGCTGCATGGAAGCTAAAGAGCGACCATACTCTTGCACCGAATGCAATAAACATTTTCTTCATGCATCTCATCTGAAAAAGCACAGGAATACCCATCAACAGTTACAGTCCAATCGTATATATTCTTGTAATCAATGCAACAGTAGCTTTGCTTCCTCTCAGCTCTTCTTGACCCATCTTAAGAGCCATATTGGCACTGTAGCAGAAATTAAACAAGAACTTGATGATGAAGATGGTGAACCATCACATGTTTTTAAGTGTCCAGTTTGCAGCCAGTGTTTTCCATGTGCCATGGATCTGTTTCATCATTTCCCAACGCATCCTGATGGTACAATTGAAAAAATTAAATTTGCCTCTGGAAGCAAGCTTAAGGAACACGAGCAGTATAAGCTGACCTCAGCTGCTGAATATGAATGCACAGAGTGTGAGCAGGGCTTTTTGGGAGAAGCTGCTTTCCGCCAGCATAAGTGTTCCGGGCAACAGCAGGCAACAAAAACAGAATGCTCAAATCCATCCTCTAAAAAATCCAGCCCATCATATTTTCAAGCAGCAGAGGAGGAGGAGGAGGAGGAGGAAGAGGTCGATGTTACAGGAGACGACTTGTACAACTGCCTTGTCTGCTCAATGCGGTTCACCTCTAAAAATGTCCTTTTGGAGCATCAAAATAAAGAACATCCAAATGAGAAGCCATTCACATGTGAGCTTTGTGGAAAAACATTTGCCAGGAAGCGATACCTGAAAGAGCACGAGCGCAGGCATCGTCAGAAAGCCCAAAACGAAACTCAGGCTGAGAATAAGTCCAAATGTTCCCAGTGCGAATGCAAATTCACTACAGCCCAAGAGCTGTCTCTGCATATGAGAAAGCACGCTGAAAAAGACGTTGGAGAGTACCGATGTGACATGTGCTACAAGTCATTTAGCCAGTGGTCTCTTCTTAAACAGCACCAAGAAAGTCATGTTGGTGAGGTTGTGTATGAATGCACAGAATGTGACAAAGCCTTTGCTTTTCCTCACCTGCTGGAGGAACATCAACAAACTCATGCGGGGTCCACTGAGTAATGGTTCCTAAATACCACATACTTTAGTTACAGGTATTCAAGGGAAGTTAAGGTGTCTTCAAACCCTCTTCATGCCTTACATCTAACAGTAAATCTCCACTTGTAACTGATAATTAGAATTACTCCTTATTTGTTTCCTCTTGTGCGTACTTGGAAAGCACTTGGAGAGATATGAGACTAAGATTTTCTGTGATGGATCTTCTCCTGGGTTTTTATTCCCCTTGTATATACTTTTAGTTCTGATGTTGGGATTTGTATACAATAAATAAGTAACATAGTTTCTTGACAGTATTTGTAAAATTGTCAAAAGAAGTTTAATATTCTGTTTAAACAGAAAAGGCATGACAGAATAATGTCTTGGATTAAGACTTAGATTTCTGATCATATATTTTTGTTTGTTTGTTCGGCATATATTTTGAAATAGTTTTAAACAGTTTTTTTTTTTTTTTGGTTTTTGTCGGTATGTAAAGTAGACTTTACACTGGTCATTTTAATCCATTGATATTTTGTATGGTATGACCGTTCATGTAAAAAGTATATATGTCTATATATATATAATTTGTAGATTTTAGTTTCTTTTCCTTTGATTGTCAAAGGGTGCTTTTTGATAAAGAAAAATATCTTGTACACTCAAAAGATATTCTGATTGAATTTTCTTTCCACAAACTGATGTTACTTTTGAGAAATTTGAGTTCATGCATTTAAGTAAAGTCAGTGAGGAAAGCTATCTGTGTCTTTGTGTATTTGTTTGCTCTGGGGAAAAACTAACAGAATAGAAGCTGTGAAATTTTTTTAGCTTGTCAGGAAAATGATTAATTTAACAGGAACAGCTGATTGGAGGAATTCACCAACCAAAATTAAAATGATAAAGTTTTTCCAAAATTCGTACATGTTCTTACTTTTTTTTTTCTTTTTGCTGAAGACCATTATCAATTTGAGAACTCAAGATGATGACCGTTTTCACACAGTCGACAAAAAAATACATGGGGGGGTTGTCTGTTTTTTCAGATAAAATAAAATGGACTTGCATTTTTCTGGTGTCAAATACTTGTTCAACCATGCTGAAGTCAGCTTTAGAAGACTTAAATAGTTAAATTTTATTAAAGTAATTTGCAATGCAAACTGATTTTTTTGGTTGTAGTAGAAGTAGTAATACCTTTATTCTTCAATCACATCAGGATGGACCCTGTTACATTACTCAGTAGTTCCTTAGTTCTCGCATATGGCCTCTGAAGTTGTTCTTGTTTCAGAATCAGAATCAGAATACTTTATTGATCCCTGGGGGAAATTATTTTTTGTTACAGTGCTCCATTTTAAACCAACATTAAGACAAGACAGACAATACGCTAACTAAGAATAGTACAATATATACATACATACATACATACATACATAAGTCACTTATAAATAAATATTTGGAAAAGAAACGTGTAGTTGTAGCAGCAAACAGTGTGTTAAGTGGATGCGTTGTACAGGGAGATGGCCACAGGCAGGAATGATTTCCTGTGTCGTTCAGTGGTGCTTTTCGGTAATCTCAGTCTCTCACTGAACGTGCTCCTGTGACTGACCAACATGTCATGGAGTGGGTGGGAGGTGTTATCCAACATTGTCTTTATCTTGGACAGCATCCGCCTCTCCGACACCACCTTGAGGGAGTCCAGCTCCATCCCCACAACATTGCTGGCCTTACGGATCAGTTTATTAAGTCTGTTGGCATCTGCGACCCTCAGCCTGCTCCCCCAGCATGCAACAGCATAGAGGATCGCACTGGCCACCACAGACTCATAGAAAATCCTCAGCATTTTCTGGCAGATGTTGAAGGACCTCAGTCGCCTCAAAAAATAGAGACGACTCTGGCCCTTCCTGTAAAGTGCTGTGGTGTTTTTAGCCCAGTCCAGTTTATTGTCAATGTGTACTCCAAGGTATTTATAGTCCTCCACAATGTCAACACTGACCCCCTGGATTGAAACAGGGGTCAAGTGTTTCCTGGTCTTCCTGAAGTCCACGATCAGTTCCTTGGTCTTTGCCACGTTGAGCTGCAGATGATTCTGCTCACACCACGTGACAAAGGAGTCGACCACAGCCCGGTACTCTGTCTCATCATCCCTGCTGATGCATCCAACCACCGCAGAGTCATCAGAAAACTTCTGAAGATGGCAGGTCTCTGTGCAGTGGCTGAAGTCTGTGGTGTAGAGGGTGAAGAGGAAGGGGGAGAGGACAGTCCCCTGTGGTGCCCCTGTGTTGCTAATCACCTTGTCAGACACACACTGTGGGAGACGTACATATTGTGGTCTTCCTGTCAGGTAATCAACAATCCAGGACACCAGAGAAGCATCCACCTGCATCGCTGCTAACTTATCACCCAGGAGGGTCGGCCTGATGGTGTTGAAAGCACTGGAAAAGTCAAAAAACATGACCCTCACAGTGCTCGCCGGCTGGTCCAGATGGGTGTAGACACGATTGAGCAGGTAGATGATGGCGTCCTCTGTTCCGAGACGAGGCTGATAAGCGAACTGAAGGGGATCCAGATGTGGTCTTACTATGGGTCGCAGCTGGTCCAGGATGAGCCTTTCCAGGGTCTTCATGATGTGGGAGGTCAGTGCCACGGGCCTGTAATCCTGGGGGCCACTGGGACGAGGCGTCTTTGGTACAGGGACGAGGCATGATGTCTTCCACATCACCGGGACCCTCTGCAGACTCAGACTCAGCATAAACAGTTTATGAAAGACTCCACACAGCTGGGGGGCACAGGCCTTGAGGACAAGGGGACTCACTCCGTCTGGTCCAGCAGACTTGCCTGAGTGAAGTCTCCTCATTTGCATCTCAACCTGGTATTGAGTGAAGGTGATGGGTGGGGGAGGGGTGTCAGGAATCTCACAGGAGGCAACATGTGAAGAGAGAGGCTGGCACAGTGGTGTGGCTCTGGATTCCAGGCTGACTGCAGGTGAGGTTGTGGGGGTGGGAGCAGACACTGTGGTGTCGAATCTTTATGGTGGATCAGGATTTGGAGGAGGCCTGAGGTTAATCCTCCAGCTTCTGCACATATGTTGAAGTGTCCTTAGGTAAGATACACCCCAAATATCCCCTAATGTGAGTTTGCATGTGTGTGTCCATCCTCATATAGGTTGTTACTCTCCATAGAGACAGTAAATTATGTCTCTATGGATGGTGCTTGCACCAGTAAAAAAAGTGCTTTGAGTGCTGGATAAAAGTGCTATATATTTCAATCCATTTAGAGAGGGTAGAAGATTACCCTGTATAATTTTTTTTTCTTTTTACAGATTAGACCGACACTGGTGATATTACTGCTGTGAAACTTGGGGTTCAGTGTTGGATACCTAGCCTTAACTAGTTAAAAAAAGTAAGATTAGTTAGCATCGAGGCAATTTTGTCATTCCAGCACACGTATTTTCATGAGGTGAAATGAACTTTGCACTCAAGTGCTCGTGAAAGCCACCAAAAGTAATAGCAAAATATACAGAAATAAGGAATACCGAGATATTTACAGTTGACGTGTATATTAGAAAACCGCTGTTTTTAAATTTAAGAAAACAGTGTGTGGCGGATAGTGCAAAGACAAGTGGATTCACATGTCTATTACCCTTCGGCTGCGAGCAGCAGAAATGAGATGGCAACAGAGTTCAACGGCCCTCAGGAAGAAGCTGTTCCTCAATTGACATTGTAGTTCACAAGTTGTGCTTTATCCTGAGAAAGTAGAGGTTATGGTGTACCAGAAAATGTTAAGGTCTTTAGTGGGGAGTGTACCACGATACATAAAGCTGCAGACCACTTCCACAGCTGCTCCCCTAATGTACATAGGTGGAGGGAAGGTTTTGCTGCTACTGAAATGATTATCTCCTTTGTTTTCTTGACATTGATGCAGAGATCCCTGCACCAAATCTCCAGCTGCTTTATCTCCTGTCTGTGATCACAATCATCATTTTTGGTGCTGCATTCCACAATTGCTGTGTCATCTGCAAATTTCACAATATGACTGATGTGATGTTTTATTTAGCAGTCATCAGGTGGCCACCTGATTAATATTGTCTTGGAACTTTCTTTGTTGCCAAAACAGCCTTGACTTGTCAAGGCATGGACTTCACTAGATCCCTGAAGGTGTGCTCTGGTATCTGGCAGCAAAATATAAGGAGCAGATCCTTTAAGAACCATAAATTGTGAGTTGGAGCCTCCATAGATGAGACTTGTTTTCCAGCACATCTCACGGATGCTTAATTGGATTGAATTCTGGGAAATTTAGAGGCCAAGTCAACAACTTAGACTTTTTGTTCTCTCCATTCTTGAACCATTTTTGCTTTGTGGCAGGCTGCATTATCCTGGTAAAAGAAGCCACAGCCATAAGGGAATACAGTTTCCATAAAATAATGTACAGGGTCTGCAACAATGCTTAGGTAGGTGGTATGTGTCAAGGTAACATCCACATGGATAGAAGAAACCGAGATTCCCCACCAGTGTCAATGTATCCTGATCCCAGGTGTCCCACAGTAAGCAAAGCACACACCACACACCATGTGATGTAAAAAAAAAAAAAAAAAAATTAAAAAGTGATTAATGAGACAAGGCTACCTTCTTCCATTCTTCATGGAGCTCATTGTTAGTGCTTTAGGCCAGTGGTCCCCAACCTTGTTTGCGCCACAGACTGGTTTATGTTCAACAATATTTTCACGGACCGGCCTTTAAGGTACAACAAAATAAAACCAGCACCGGTGTCCAATAAAAAATTTTTTTTATTCATAATACACAGGAAAACACCCAGGGAAACAGAGTTAACGATAAAAACCTTGAAAACCATAGATTTCACACCCAAGCTTCAGCTCTCGCGGCCCTGGGGTTGGGGACCGCTCTTTTAGGCAATGGATAAGGGTCAGCATGGGCATCCTGAGCACAATCTTATATTCCTGTGTTGTTGTTCCTTGATCATTAAAATTAATGTTGGTCCAGGTTGACATTGCAAGTGACCAATAGCTTAGACTTATATTTCTCATTGTTGTGATGTCATAGTTTTGTGACATGGACTCATAACCATAACTATAGCCCCTAAACAGACTCACCCATTCCTAATCCTGACCCTAATTGCCCCTTTGTTGGATTTTTCCTGAGTAGACAATGACAGGGTTTTTTTTTCCCCATGCAGAAAAACTATGACATCATTACAATGTGATTAGTCACTTGCGATTTTGAACTTGGAACAACATTATTTATGGTGATGCAGGCTGATAGCTTTCAGTACCAGCCCTAACTCTTTTGGCAGTCTGACCTACAGTAACTCCTATGTTGAGTCAGACCACACAGGCCAGGCTTCACTACCCACATGCATCAGTGAGCCAAGGCAGCCCATGAACCTG
This sequence comes from Rhamphochromis sp. 'chilingali', assembly GCF_963969265.1. Taxonomy (NCBI): domain Eukaryota; kingdom Metazoa; phylum Chordata; class Actinopteri; order Cichliformes; family Cichlidae; genus Rhamphochromis; species Rhamphochromis sp. 'chilingali'. Next base: position 8,411,578 of record NC_137938.1, read on the forward strand.
TTGCTGGTTCACCACTTTTCCTTCCTTGAACCACTTTTGATAGATTCTGACCACTGCAGAATGGGTAACATCCTACAAGAGCTCTAACCCAGTCATCTAGCCTTTACAATTTAGCCCTTTTTCAGACTTGCTCAAATCCTTGCACTTCCCCATTTTTCCTGCTTCTCGCACATAAACTTTGAGGACAAAATGCTCACTTGCTCCCACTCATTAACAGGTGTCACGATGAAGAGAGCATCAGTGTTATTGACTTCATCTTTCAGAGGTCATAATGTTATGCCTGATTAGTGTATGTCAATAGAATAAACAAGAAGGAACTCGGCACACATCCCTGAGGGAAACCAGTACTGAGGATGATGGAGTAGGAGATGTCATGGATTTTTACAGACATCAGGACATCAATGGGCTTACTGAGTGTATCAGTGACTATATAACCTTCTGCACTGACTCTGTTGTTCCAGCTTGAACTCTTCATTATTACCCAAATAAAAAACCATGGCTGGCTAGGAACATCAAAGCCCTCCTCAATGGCGGAGGGGCGAGTGGCGCGGAAGCAGTCTGAAAATCCAGTGGTGGAGAAGGGTTGGAGGATGGCAGAGGTGACCTTACCAGTGGGGTACGTTGAGCTAGGACTTGTGTGAGAGCAGTTAGTTCCTTATTGCTGTGGAGCAGCATCTCTTCGTGACGCCTGGCCCGACGTACTGAGTCGTCTGCTGACTCCATCGTGGCTGGATTGTTCTGTCACGTTGGATTAAGGCAGGACTCAAATGCAGGACTTGGAGCTGTGCAATCAAAGGGAGATTTTTTTTTTTTTAACAATATCAGGTGAATGATATACACATATACAGTGATAGGGGATGAGGGCTCCAGGGATTCCAAGGGAGAGGTCCAGGGCAGGGGTAACACGTTCACACTCCTCTTCGTCCCACTCACTCTCACTCACATAAACATGGTCCAAGGGAAACAGGCAGGGGTCCAGGAAGATCTGTACAATGAGACCAAAACGGCCTTTAGGAGAAAACCAGGAAACACGATGGAAGACGAGGAAATTCACAGGAGAGTATATTGTATTATTTAATTTAGGTGAGTCTGTTACTGTCCTTTTTGTCTTGGAGCAACATAAAGAACCACATAATTTCCTTAAGGATCAATAAAGTACTCTGATTCTGAGTCTGACAATGTCCTGTTGGTTAAGAAGTCTGAAACCCAATTGCAGAGGGAGAACCTTAAACCGAGCACTTTGAGTTTTTCCACTAGAGTCTGGAATCATTGTGTTGAAGCCAGAAGTAAAGTCTAGGAAAAGCAGATGTACATGTAAGTTCATATAACATATATGCATGTACATACTCCATAAATGCATGGCAAAACATAGGGTGGGCAGTTTTGACAGGACAAGACTCAGCTGTATAACTGCACCTAAAGGACAAACATCACTCTTTTGATGATGCCAATGTTCACATTTTGGACCAAAAAGACAGATGGTTTCAAAGTGGAGTAAAAGAGGCATTCTATATCCACAGTGAAAGATTGTCATTGAACAGAGGGGGTGGCTTACAACACCAACTGTCAGCCATCTACAGTGCAGGCGCCTCACAACCCTCTCACATTTTGCCTCAGGTGACCTCAGGATGTCACATGATAGGGTGATGCAAGGTCTAACAGTGGTTTCACCCAAAACCTCTGGTGATAATGACCCATGGTTTTTTCACACTTTGGATCATGTGATAAGGCACATGAGTAATAGTGAGTTAACAACCCTCTTAAGAGACAAACCCCACAAGGATTAAGTACCTGGGACTCTGCACCATTTAGTTTTGGAACTGAAGAAGCTTCTTGGATAAGAGGTGAAACATCTTCAAGAGAAGTTTTTAAAAATCAAGTCACATTATTTCCAAGCTCTTTAGACTGCCATGACTTACATGACTGAGAACCTACACAGACAAACATATAGGTTGTTACTCTCCAGGCATGTGAGGGCCACATAACCACTCATGAAGTGGTATCATCTATGAAGCGGCTTTTGACACTGACTTTCTGGTGATGGGGACGATATCAACGGTAGCATGAGAAGGAGGGAGGCGTCAGGTGGTGCCCCCATGGCCTAAGTGTGAGAGTCCCAGAGAGAACAGGCAGCCGGCCACCCTGGCACCCAAGAAACCCCCGCCACTAGCAGAGCAGTATAGTGTGCTGTTTCCCCATGTTTTTATGGTGACATGCTGTTAAAAATGTAGGCAGGATGTTCATCAGATTTACTTGATTAATGTCTCCAGCTATGACATAAAATGCCCCGATGCATATTTTGGAGCGATCAGGTTTTTCCTGTTCAGCTCCTTCAGTGCCATGTTAGCATTAGCACCTAGTGGGATGTAAACAGTCATGACAAAAACCACTGTAGACTTGTGAGGCAGATAGAGCGACCAGCATTTAATGGTCAAAAGTGTAGTGACTGTTTACCAGAGCACAGTTTATGCACCAACCTTTGTGTATGTACACAAACAGATTTCCTCCTCTAGTTTTCCCTGACAGATGGTTTTAGTCCACATGGAAAAAGTAGCAGGGTGTTGATGTGGAATGGGAGTCTGGCATCCTGTTGTTCTAGCCAGGGTAGACATGCCCAAAGTACAGCACAGTTCATCATCTCCCAGCCTCAGGTGAATTAACTCGACCTTGTTGTAGAAGGAGCGCATGTTGGCCAAAAACGGTTACCTTTTATCTTTGGGGCACATGTTTTGGTCATGTCCCTCCCTGTATGGTTTCTGGACATCAATTTTTCAATCACTGTCAGCTATATCGGGTGAAACACTGCGGCCTGACTCTTTGATAGCTATCTTCGGTGTACCTCGGGAAGAGCTGAGACTCTCTCCCCTCCACAAAAACGCAATAGCCTTTGCCTCGTTGCATGCCCGCCGTCTGATACTGCTGAGCTGGAAGGCGTCGAACCCTCCTTCCTACGTCCATTGGATTAGAGAGGTGATGTTGGGATTAGCTCTGGAAAAAATTAGGTATACCGTGCGCGGCTTGGAGAGTAAATATGACAAAACCTGGTCACGGTTCATAACTCATGTCAAGAGTCTGTCTTTTGCCTGATTTATTGTTCTTTACTTGTTGGTAATTTATGCTCTTGCTCTCTTCTCGGACTGCTGTCCATAGTCTCCTCAATGCCCGTACTTTGACTGTTGGGATTTCTTTAATCCCTTTTTCTTCTTTGTTTCTTCTCTCATGTGCCGGGGTCCGGCTGTTGGTGCTATAATGACTGTCACAGATTGGTTTGAGTGTTTCTCCGCCCTTTTTTTTTTTTTTTTTTTTTTTTTTGTGTTGTGTGTATTGTGCTTCCTGGTTGTGGGGATGCCACCTGGATGGGGGTGGGGGGTAGGGTTCGCAACTTTTGTAAGAAATTCTGGACTGTTTTGTTGGAAAACTATAAATAAAGTTGTAAAAAAAAAAAAAAAAAAACGGTTACCTTTTAGCTTGGCTAGCTAACCAATTTTTTTTACCTCCTTTTGTACACTGCTTCTTTTTGTCTGCACTACACTGTGCTGTGCTAGTCCTACTCTCCCTTACATGCTTTTTCACACAGGCAGAGATGTTATAAAACCCGGGTATAAACCCCAGGAACCTGGAAAAGGTGCTATGTGCTTTGGACACTTGTGTTTATCATTCAATACGCATTTTCTTTATTACACACAGTTTTTGCTCTATTTACTACTTGTACAATAACACCCGGTCAGCTCTAGTCCACTGCTGCAGTCTCTCTTTTGCCAGTTTTGGTCTCTTCTCTCCACGCTAACCTCAGTCCCAGCCTCCTACACTGTGAAGGAGAGGCATGATTAGATGAAGGCTAGCAGCTGTGCGAGCCAGCCTCCCCTGGCACTGCTCCTGAACTGACTGCATCAACCCTCCCCTGCAGCTGAGCCACAAACCACACCCCACCACAGTGCTTCATCGCTGTGCACTGTGCTCTAAAGCTTGAGTTTTACACATGTTAGCCAGTACAGCACAGTGGTGCATCAGCTGCTTTGGATCAAGAAGGTCCTAGGTTTACTCTGTATTTATAAAAATCAAAACATTAAATTAGAAAAAGGAATACTTTCTGTGAACTAAATCAGTACAATCAAACATCTTGTACAACTAGACTACTGAAAATTACAAGTGAAGGTGCCTAAAGTTATGATCTATGATTGCCTTTATTTGGGGGGTTTTCAAATTCAAATTTTATTTGTCACGTACACAGTCATACACAGTACGATATGTAGTGAAATGCTTGGACAACTGCTCGTGACCTAAAGAGAGCAAAAAAGGAAAAGGCTATGAATAAGATAGGAAATAAATATGAAAAATTAAAAAGGGTAAATTTAACTAGGAAGGAATAAAATATAAATTAAGGTTAAAAATGAAATAACTGTACAACACAAATTAGAATGAAGGGTAAATTTAACTGGGAAGAATAAGATAAAGATAAATATATAAATTAAAGTTGAAAATAAAATAACTGTACAACAAAATACACAATACACAATATAGAACTATATAAGAATGTATGAAGGAATCTAAATATAAATAAATATATACACAATAACAGCAGCTGTACAAGTATTAACCGGAAATGAAGAATATAGTGACCAGTGTTGTGCAAAACCAAAGTCCAGAAAGTCCAGTGTGTGTGTAAGAACCATATGTGTGGGTCAGTACTGTGTGGTGGTGTGATTGAGAGACCGTATCGCCTGCGGGAAGAAGCTCCTCCTCAGTCTCTCTGTGTTGGTCTTCAGGGAGCGGAATCGCTTTCCTGACCTCAGCAGAGAGAACAGTCTGTTGTTGGGATGGCTGAGGTCCTTCACGATCTTCCTGGCCTTGGTCCAGCACCGCCTGCTGTAGATTGAGTGCAGGTCAGGGAGCTCGGAGCGGATGGTGCGCTCAGCTGACCGCACAACCCTCTGTAGAGCTCGTCTGTCCTGCATGGTGCTGTTCCCGAACCAGGTTAAGATGTTTCCCGCCAGGATGCTCTCTATGGTGCACGAGTAAAAGTTCCTGAGCACCTTGGAGGGCAGTTGGAAGTCTCTCAAGTGTCTGAGGTGGTAGAAACGGTTGTAGTAAAATCCATAAATGAATAAAAAATGTCAAGTAAAATACACAAAAAAATGCTGAGTTGAAGGACTAGGTGCTTTAGTGGTTACAGTAACAGCTGCAGTTATCTTGGTTTCATTGAAACTGATCTTTTTTTCTGGGACAAATGGTTGCCTTCCTGAGCTTGAATTTACCAGATTTAATTAGATAGCTGGAGTGAAATCATTTACTTAATTAACATATAACATTAGAACTAGTAAAGACACTCACGGAACACATTGTTAAGTAAACCTTGCAAGCACTTGTTTGGATCCCCATTTGCCTTCAGACCTGCCTTAACTTTTGGCACAGATTCAACAAGGTGCTGGAAGCATTCCTCAGAGATTTTGGTCCATAGTGACATGATAGCATCACACAGTTGCTGCAGTGAACTGGCTGCCATGTTCAAGAAACAAATTTGAGATGGTTTGATCTTTCAGGGGATGGGGATGATTTGAGCTGAGCTTTTCTGGTGCATTATCCTGCTGGAAGCAACCTTCAGAAGATGGGTATACTGTGTACAAGTGTACATAATTAATTAGCTGGTGAGTTAATTTTCTATGGCTCAAGAGGACATATAGATTGTAATTATTCCAATAATAAATGTGTACATTTGATATTTTTATATTTATTTTACTGAGATCTTTTAAGTACTTTTTTTTTCAAATCACAATTCCTAAAAAGTACATGGCAGAAAACCATCAGAGAGGAGAGAACAACAGATCTGCTGTATACAGACATAAAGGATGCATACAGCTCATTTCCCCTACACCTATTTGGTAGTTCAAATAAAAGTATGGTTAACCTCACCCCTGCCACACCCCTGTAGTCAAAAGTCAGGCTGTGACAGTCAGAGGACCTCTTGAGGCTCTGCAGAAATGTTTTGAGGTGCCTGACTACAAACCTCTCTGTGAGTCGCATGGAGAGGATTTTGATGGGATCACAGAATTAACCATGGACTGTATACACTGCACTGAATCCATAATTCCAACAGAGACTGTGTTATGAATCTTGTAATCCAGTTTTGAGATCCCTTCCCAGACGCCTTAACGCCCACTCACACTCTGGGTCATCTGACCTCAGGAAATCACATGATAGGAAACACTGGCTGATTGTGACCCACACCCGTTTTCACACCCTGGCTCATGTGATTAGGTAGAGGATCATCAGGGGGTCCCTCCTTTGGGGGGATACTCCCACTGGGTTTAAATCTGGGACTCTCCACCATTTGATCTTAGAACTGAAGAAGCTTCTCGGATGAGAGGTGAACGTCTTCAAGCAACTTAAAGAAGTCCAGACGCTTTTCTTTCCAAGCTCCTGAGACTTGTGAAGAGATTGCTCTTCAGCCACTGAGGGACTGGAAGGTTGTGCAGATTCTCAAAGAAAGGGAAGGTGCTAGTTTCTTCAAATAAGATTTCGATGTGACCCTGTCTACTTATTAGCCCTGCGACACACTGGCAACCTGTCCAGGGTGTACCCTGCCTCTCATCCTAAGACAGCTGGGATAGGCTCCAGCGCCCCTGCAACCCTGAAAAGGATAAGTGGAAGTGAATGGATGGACAGATATACATACTCTGGCTCATAAATCAGAACAAAATGTTTTCCAAAACTTGTTAACAGGACTGGGATCAGAAAATCACATTTGGAACTCAACACCAGAAAGGATTCTGACTTTTTGCGGACCAAGCTCTAGCAACAGTTGTACGTGGGCTAAATGGCTCATGACAATGGGCAAACACCCCATAGTCCCAAAGCATCCCTTACAGGACACACTGAGGGACACAGTAAACACAAAACACATGTAGATAAGCAAGCTTCCATGTACACTTGTATATCCTTGAGAAGATGAAGAGCTTGTCCTGCATTTTATGACAAGGACAAAAAAACATAATTGTTCCTCCTGAATCTGAGGTTTGACTAACAAATAAACTCTCCTTTTTATCATCTTAGCATAGATATTCCTTAGAAGCTTAGGAGCGTGATCCCTAGTTTGGACCCATAGTTGGAGCACTCCCTCTGGTCCCCCTTCTTAAAGATGAGAACCACCAACCCAGTCTGCCAATCCAGAGGCACCACCCCAGATTAGGGGGGTCACTGTCTTTTGGCCACCAGAAACACTGTTCACACTGAACACTGTTTATAAACCAGTGGGGTTTTAAAATTTTGAGTAACAAGTGCGAGTACTACCTTGGTTCAAATGCAGGCAATTTTTCAGAGTTATTCACGTTGGTGTTGATTCAACCATTTCACTGCTATCGTGCAGTTCTAAGTGGTAAGTGCAATTAAGTCAAATTTACTGGAATAGTCATAAGTTAGTGCCACAAACTGCAATATGTACAGTGAAACATCTACCCATCTATCCATCCATCCTCCTCTGCTTGTCCGGGGCCGGGTCGCAGGGGTAGTAGTGATGGGATTTCCGGCTCTTTTTAGAGAACCGGCTCTTTCGGCTCAACTCACTAAAAAGAGCCGGCTCTTTCGGCTCCCAACCGGCTCTTCAGGTTGTTTTGTTGGTTTAATTAACTTATTATTATTAACAACAATATATAATTATGCACAAAAGGAATTACTAATGTAAAAAAAGAACTGTGGTTTTATTTATATATGTTTATATTAGAGATGGACCGATCCGATATTACGTATCGGTATCGGTCCGATACTGACCTAAATTACTGGATCGGATATCGGAGAAAAATAAAAAATGTAATCCGATCCATTAAATATCACGAAAGCACCTCACAAAACTTGCAACACGCCGTAACTCACCTCAGAACGTTAGCACATCGGAGCAGTATGCATCACGTGATAGAGCGGCTGTGGCATGCGGGACCTGTGGTGGTCTGGATAGCATTTGGAGCTTTGCTAGCAACCTGGCATTTCATCTCCGACAAAGTTATCCCCGAGAGAAGTAAAGCAAGTGTGTAAATCCATCTCTGAATGTTTGTAAAGCATTCCTGCGTTAAGCTTAACAAGCGACTGCCTCTTCTTGCTGCTACTTCAATCATGAAACTGCTTAATGATCAGCTGATCGGCTTTTCTGTCGCGACTCCGTCTCTCTTCTTTGTTTTTGGCCCACTTTGCACCAGAAAGAGGAAACCAGCGGCTGAACAGCAGCACATTTAAGCTTGATAAGCTGTTGTTAGAATTTATTTAATATTACTTTCTACACCAGGATCCTTTTCTACGCAGCTGACGGCTGTAACTGTGCAGGGGCAGATCTAGCAAAGTTTAGCTAGGGGGGCCGATAGGGCATTAACAGGGAAAAGGGGGCACAAAGACATACTTTTCTTTCTTATTCTCATTTAAAATGTCTGGCTGTTATTAAATAATTAGCTGAATCTTACACCCAAAGTTTTAATCTGATGTAAAATGTATAGAAGTCCATTACTGTATATAGTAACTGTTAAGTCTAATATACCCTAGTAAGCTATGGTACATTTTCCTTTGGGAAGGTACCATCTGTGCAGTCTGCAATTTTGTTGAAGAAAGATGTTGAATCTATTTAATATTTCTTGAAAAAGAATTGATTTCTGTGCATTTTTTTTCACACTGCATCAAATACACTACCAACATTCAAACAATATGTGGACTGTCCCACCAGGGGAGAGAAAATTTTAGACTTACTGTATGCTAACGTAAAGGATGCATACAGCTCCTCCTCCCTCCCCCCACTTGGTAGGTCAGATCATAACCTGATTCACCTCACCCCCCGCTATGTGCCAATTGTGAGGAGGGAACCTGTGAACACCAGGACTGTTAGGAGGTGGTCAGAGGAGGCAATAGCGGAACTACAGGGCTGTTTCGAGGTGACCGACTGGGAAACACTCTGTGAGCCTCACGCCGAGGACATCAATGGGCTTACTGAGTGTATCACACACTACATAACTTTCTGCACCGACTCCATTGTTCCAGCTCAGACTGTTCATTGTTACCCAAATAACAAGCCGTGGGTGACTAAGGACATCAAAGCCCTCCTCAACAACAAGAAGAGGGCTTTCAGAGGGGGCAACAAAGAGGAGGTGAGGAAGATCCAGGTGTTACTAAAGGACAAGATCAGAGAGGCTAAGGACAATTACAGGAGGAAGCTGGAGTGGAAACTCCAGCAGAACAGCATGAGAGAGGTGTGGAGGGGCATGAAGACCATCACTGGATTCAGGCCAACCAACAGCAGGGGAGCTGAGGGAGGTGAGAATAGAGCCGACGAGTTGAATCTGTTTTTCAATAGATTCGACACCACAGTGTCTGCTCCCACCCCCACAACCTCACCTGCAGTCAGCCTGGAATCCAGAGCCACACCACTGTGCCAGCCTCTCTCTTCACATGTTGCCTCCTGTGAGATTCCTGACACCCCTCCCCCACCCATCACCTTCACTCAATACCAGGTTGAGATGCAAATGAGGAGACTTCACTCAGGCAAGTCTGCTGGACCAGACGGAGTGAGTCCCCTCGTCCTCAAGACCTGTGCCCCCCAGCTGTGTGGAGTCTTTCATAAACTGTTTATGCTGAGTCTGAGTCTGCAGAGGGTCCCGGTGATGTGGAAGACATCATTTTCTTTAGGTCACGAGCAGTTGTCCAAGCATTTCACTACATATCGTACTGTGTATGACTGTGTACGTGACAAATAAAATTTGAATTTGATTTGATTTGATGCCTCGTCTCTGTACCAAAGACGCCACGTCCCAGTGGCCCCCAGGATTACAGGCCCGTGGCACTGACCTCTCACATCATGAAGACTCTGGAAAGGCTCATCCTGGACCAGCTGCGACCCATAGTAAGACCACATCTGGATCCCCTTCAGTTCGCTTATCAGCCTCGTCTCGGAACTGAGGACGCCATCATCTACCTGCTCAATCGTGTCTACATCCATCTGGACCAGCCGGCGAGCACTGTGAGGGTCATGTTTTTTGACTTTTCCAGTGCTTTCAACACCATCAGGCCGACCCTCCTGGGTGATAAGTTAGCAGTGATGCAGGTGGATGCTTCTCTGGTGTCCTGGATTGTTGATTAGCTGACAGGAAGACCACAATATGTACGTCTCCCACAGTGTGTGTCTGACAAGGTGATTAGCAACACAGGGGCACCACAGGGGACTGTCCTCTCCCCCTTCCTCTTCACCCTCTACACCACAGACTTCAGCCACTGCACAGAGACCTGCCATCTTCAGAAGTTTTCTGATGACTCTGCGGTGGTTGGATGCATCAGCAGGGATGATGAGACAGAGTACCGGGCTGTGGTCGACTCCTTTGTCACGTGGTGTGAGCAGAATCATCTGCAGCTCAACGTGGCAAAGACCAAGGAACTGATCGTGGACTTCAGGAAGACCAGGAAACACTTGACCCCTGTTTCAATCCAGGGGGTCAGTGTTGACATTTTGGAGGACTATAAATACCTTGGAGTACACATTGACAATAAACTGGACTGGGCTAAAGACACCACAGCACTTTACAGGAAGGGCCAGAGTCGTCTCTATTTTTTGAGGCGACTGAGGTCCTTCAACATATGCCGGAAAATGCTCAGGATTTTCTATGAGTCTGTTGTGGCCAGTGCGATCCTCTATGCTGCTGCATGCTGGGGGAGCAGGCTGAGGGCAGCAGATGCCAACAGACTCAATAAACTAATCCGTAAGGCCAGCAATGTTGTGGGGATGGAGCTGGACTCCCTCAAGGTGGTGTCGGAGAGGCGGATGCTGTCCAAGATAAAGACAATGTTGGATAACACCTCCCACCCACTCCATGACATGCTGGTCAGTCACAGGAGCACGTTCAGTGAGAGACTGAGATTACCGAAAAGCACCACTGAACGACACAGGAAATCTTTCCTGCCTGTGGCCATCTCCCTGTACAACGCATCCACTTAACACACTGTTTGCTGTTACAACTACACATGTTTCTTTTCCAAATATTTATTTATAAGTGACTTATGTATGTATGTATGTATATATATGTATATATTGTACTATTCTTAGTTAGTGTATTGTCTGTCTTGTCTTAATGTTGGTTTATAATGGCGCACTGTAACAAAAAATAATTTCCCCCAGGGATCAATAAAGTATTCTGATTCTGATTCTGAAATTAAGGTTGATTATGTCGATTAAGCATCATGAGGTGGAGCGTGAGGGGTGGTTCCCTATTTTCTATTTATTTATTTTTGTTGTTGCTAGGAGTTGGAACCCTATTAGTTAGGTTGCTTAATATTTACGCTAAGTACTCTTTAAAATACCAGAATAGGGAGAATGGTGTAGGTTTAAGTTTATTAGATTGATCAGTATTGCTGAAGTATGAAATATTTGTTTTTGTATACAGGTATAACAGAATAGCTTTAGTGTAGTTGTTGTTTTAAACTTGAGTATCAACTTAAACAAAATGCAGCAAGATATTTAAAAAAACAGTTTTGTTGATTAAAAAACACTATATCGGATTCATATCGGTATCGGCAGATATCCAAATTTATGATATCGGTATCGGACATAAAAAAGTGGTATCGTGCCATCTCTAGTTCATATATAAATATATACGGTGGCCCCTAGAGACAAAGCACGTACAAACTCCAAAAAGCACGTACAAACTCCAAAGCACATTTCTAGCGTTAACTGAACTTCCAAAACAGAGCTATCTAGATGACTTAAATTACACAATTGAAAGCATATGTGTATTGTTTGTGTATTTATACACAGGCACTCATATATATTCAAATAATTTTAAAAAAAAAAGTTAATTTACCTGTTACTACCACACACCAAATCTGGTCGTTGGTACTTCCTGGCTGGTGTAGCCACTAGGTAACAAAAGCTCAACACTAGTGGTGTGCGATACTGCATATTTTGGTATCGATCCGATTGGGGCTATGGAGAATGAAATGTTGCGGGATCAACTTGTAGAGAAGACATATAATGCTCATATACGTGAAAGACTGCTAATGGAGGAGGATTTGACGCTTGATAGAGCTTTGTAAATTGCTAGGCGTACAGAGGCTGCAATAGCTGATACAAAGGCCATTGCTGTTGGTGAAACAAAGCCTGTTGCCGCTGTTCAAGTACAAAAGAAAATGCGCAAGCCAAAATACAAAGCAGCTAAAAAAACGGATACAGCTCCGACGTGCTACCGTTGTGGTTCAGCTAATCACAAAGCCAATGATAAATCCTGCCCCCCAAAAGACTGCAAATGTAATACATGTGGGACATTTTTCGAAAGTGTGTAAATCTTCCCATAAGCCTGTTAATGAAGTGACTGTGCCTGAAATGTGTGTTTTAATTGTTGACAATTGTGTCAGTGGTGATCTGGCTAAACTGATGTGCACTGTTACTGTCACTGTACCAAATACTGCACAGGCATGTACTGTTAAGCTACTAGTAGACACAGGGTCTGGTGTTTCCATACTGCCTGAACATGTTTACAGCACAAAGTTTGGCTCAGTTAATTTAAGTAATCCAGCTGTTCAGCTTATTACATATTCAAAAGAGAAACTGGATGTATTAGGGTGTCTTAGAGCTGGCATTACTTACAATGGCAAGAGTGCCTCCACAGATCTCTACATTGTGAGAACAGGAACACCCATACTGGGCATGGACTTGGTGACCGCCCTCCAGCTACACATAAAAGGGGGACAATTAGTCCTTGAGAGTTCCAAGGTCTGTGCTACACTTCAGCAAACCTCTGCTCTGCCCACTCAATGCAAACAGGAATGTGATTCTCCAGTTGCATTCGGATGTGCATAGGACTTTGTACATAAAGTGAAGGTGCGACCTGAAGTGAAGCCAATACAGCAGAAACTTCGACGCTTACCCCTGACAGTCCGTGATGCTGTTTCCGCAGAACTCAAGAACCTTGAGGAACATGGCATCGTAGAGAAAATCGATGCATCTGAATGGGTCTCCCCGATTGTAGTCACTAGAAGGAAGACTGGTGGCATACGCATGTGCGTTAATTTGAGAGAACCTAACAAAGCGGTGGTCGTTGACAGTCATCCCTTGCCACTGATAGAGGACATACTGTCTGAGCTGCGTGGGGCTGTCATGTTCCCCACCCTGGATCTTAAATCCGCCTACCATCAGCTGAAACTACATGAAGAGAGTAGAGGGCTCACTGCTTTCATTACACATGAAGGACTGTACCAGTACTGCAGAGTTCCCTATGGGTTGAGTTCAGCACCTGCAGTGTTCCAAAAGATGATGACACAAATCCTACGTGGCCAGAATAGGGGTGCAATGCTGATCTTGATGATGTCATCATATACAGAACTTCAGAAGCCGAACATGAGGCCAATCTGCATGCTGTGTTACACAGAATCAACAATGCAGGACTGAAACTCAATGTTGACAAATGTCAACTTCGTCAAACTACTCTGAGCTTTCTTGGTCAAAAGATCGGTCCAGAAGGTCTGCTGCCAGATGACTCTCATGTCACTGCTATCCTGCATGCTCCGCCCCCTACTGATCCTGCAAACCTGCGCTCATTTCTTGGCTTGAGTGCATGGTACAGCAAGTTTGTGCCAAATTACACAACTGAGAGCTCTTCTGCGTAAGGACTGTTCATTCCACTGGAACGAAGCAGCTCAGGTAGCGTTTGATCAAGTCAAGCGGTTAATCATGCACAGCCCTGCCCTGGTGATGTTCGACCCCAGTAAGGCAAGGCAAGGCAAATTTATTTGTATAGCACAATTCAACAACAAGGTGATTCAAAGTGCTTTACAGAGACATTAGAAACAAAAGCAAATAAAAAGCATGATTTAAAATTGATTAAAACAGTAAGCCCACCATAGTCTCGACAGATGCCTCAAACTACCGTGTAGGTGCTGTTTTGACTCAACTTCACGGTAATAATGCAGAACAGACTGTTGCATTTGCATCTCGCAGCCTGTCTGATGCAGAGAGGAAATACTCAATCGTTGAGAAGGAACCCCTAGCTTGTGTCTGGGCTGCTGAAAAATGGCGCACATGGCTCTGGGGCAGAAAATTCCTCCTACGAACAGATCACAGAGCACTTACAACACTGCTGACTACTAAAGGCAATAACAGAGCCAGTCTACGCATAGCCAGATGGTCAACTCGCCTGTTGGAGTTTGACTATGAAGTGGAATATAGAACTGGGTCATTGAACCATGTTGCTGACTATCTTTCTAGGCTCCCACTTCCCGAGACAGACATGGCATGTGCAGAGGATGTGGAGTCAGTTGCAGCCATCCTCACTGATCTGAGTGCTGTGTCTGAGGATGACTTCCAGTCAGAGTGCAAAGCCTGTCCAGTGTTCACAAAGCTCCGTGTGCAGATACAGAAAGGCTGGCCTGCAAGGAAGATGTCACTGGAACCTGACTTACAGCCACACTTCCCAATCCACCATGAACTCGCGGTCTTGAACGAGTGCATCGTCAGAGGTACACACCGATTGCTAGTGCCTGAGTCGTTGCAGAAAAAACTCACTGATATAGCTCATGAAACTCACCAAGGCATTGTACGTACCAAACAACACCTGAGGGAATTGTACTGGTGGCCCAAAATGGATTGTCACATAGAGACACTGATAAAGAACTGTGCAACATGCAGACAGAATGACAAGTCCACTATCACCCATGATGCTCCACTTCAACCCATTCCTTTACCAGCTGCTGCTTGGGGAAAGGTGTCTGTGGACATCATAGGCCCTTTTGAAATAGCCCCTTCTGACTGTAGATTTGCCATCACATTAGTAGACTACTTTAGTAAGTGGCCTGAAGTAGCTTTTGCTTCCCGAGCTGATGCAGCTACTATCATTCAGTTCCTTTCTGTAGTTTTCTCTCGTGAAGGGAATCCAAAGACATTGATAAGTGACAATGCCTCTCAATTTCTCTCTGCTGAGTTCGCTGACTTCCTTAAAAGCAGGGGAATCCAACACCTGAGATCCTCAGTGTATTACCCAAGAGCTAATGGGGAAGTTGAGAGATTCAAAAGACTGCCTACAGACTGCCTTGATTCAAGGACAACCCTGGAAATCATTCCTGAGAACTTACCTGATGGACTACAGAGCAAACCCTCATTCAACAACTGGAGTTTCCACTTCAGAACTGCTCCATGGACGACGAATGAGAACAAAGTTACAGGTAATGGATATGCCTGTTCCTCAGACAGAGAGGCATACCATGTGTGAAATAGTTAAGAATAAGCAAATGAAAATGCAAGAATACACTGATGCTCGCAGACACGCCAATTCATCCAACTTTCAGCCTGGTGACAAGGTACGGGTTAGGAAGCCATGGAAGGTAAAGAAAGGCGAGTTAAAGTTTTCTAAACCAAGGACTGTCATGACAAGGAAAGGACCAAACACTTATTTACTTATTTGACGGACGGACCTGGAACACCTCACACTTATCGGCTCTGTCAGAGCTGAACACAGGTACTGATTCTGACACAACAATGGACTGTCATAAACCAGGAACTGATCTAGCATCTAACTCTGAGTCTGATAGAAGGCTTAGGCCCACCAGGATGAGGAACCCACCTTGCTGGACCCAAGACTTTGTTATGGGAAGTTGAATGTCACTGAGTAATGTGAAATATGTTAAACGTGTATTAGGTGACATACATCAGAATGATGAAGTCAGGTTCACATAAGAAATCCTTGTTCAAAGGGGGAGATGTTGTGTCCACACATTATTGCATTTGTTCTGTAGATGCATTTACCAGAAGCGCTAGAGGGCACTAGTGAGTATGTTGTTCTGGTTGTGGTATTTGGAAAAAGAAGAAGAAAACAAAGAAAAATAAAGAAAGGAGTTATCTCCGGTGATCCTCTGTTCCTGCCTGTGTGTGTGTGTGTGTGTAATGCCTGCTGAGTGCTTCAGAGTTTTTACGTGCTTTGGGGTTTGTACGTGCTTCGGGGTTTGTACGTGCTTCGGAGTTTGTACGTGCTTCAGAGTTTGTACGTGCTTCGGAGTTTGTACGTGCTATGGAGTTTGCACGTGCTTCGGGGTTTGTATGTGCTTCGGAGTTTGTACGTGTTTTGGAGTTCGTACATGCTTTGTCTCTAGGGGCCACCGTAAATATACTTTTATTTATTCACTCCACATAAAATGTAATAAATAAATCATATAATACAAAAACCAACTGTTTACATTTCAACTTTTAACTATTTAAAATTTCAGCGTTTTCCTTTTACACAAATTTAAAGTGAAAAAACACAAAACACTGCAAACCACAACACAATTAAATATACATATGAAAAAATATGAAAACAAAAAGAAGATGCACATTCTCCCAATAAGGAGCCGGCTCGTGTCGTTCACTTCAAAGAGTCGGCTCTAAGAGCCGTTTCGTTCGCGACCGACACATCACTAGGGGGTAGCAGCCTAAGCAGAGAAGCCCATACCTCCCTCTCCCCAGCCAGCTCCTCCAGCTTGTCCGGGGGAACACCAAGGTGTTCCCAGGCCAACGGAGAGATATAATCTCTCCAGCGTGTCCTGGGTCTGCAATGGGGACTCCTCCTAGTGGGACATTCCCAGAACACCTGCCCAGAAGGCATCCTTATCAGATGCCTGAACCACCTCAACTGACTCCTTTCGATGTGGAGGAGCAGAGGCTCTACTCTGAGTCCCTCCCGGATGGCTAAACTCCTCACCCTATCCCTAAGGGAGAGGCCAACCACCCTTCAGAGGAAGCCCATTTCTGCCGCCTGTATCCCTGATCTCATTCTTTTGGTCACTACCCAAAAGAAGGGTAGGGACATAGATCAACCGGTAAATCGAGAACTTTGCTTTTACACTCAACTCTCTCTTCACCACGACGGACCAATACAGCAACCACATCACTGCAGCCGTAACACCAATCCATCTGTCAGTCCTCCGCTCCCTTCTCCCATCACTTGTGAACAAGTCCCTAAGATACTTGAACTCCTCCACTTGGGGCAGAAACTCATCCCTGACCCGGAGTAGGCACTCCACCCTTTTCCAGCTGACGACCATGGCCTCAGATTTGGAGGTGCTGATTCTCATTCCCACTGCTACACACTCGGCTGCAAACCGTTCCAGTGTGAGCTGGAGGCCATCACCTGATGAAGCCAACAAAACCACATCATCTGCAAAAAGCAGAAATAAGATTCTGAGACCACCCAAGTGAAAGCTTTCCATAACTTGGCTACGCCTAGAAATTCTGTCCATAAAAATTACGAACAGAATCGGTGACAAAGGGCAGCCCTAGCAGAGTCCATCACTTACTGGGAACAAGTCCAACTTATTGTCGGCTATGTGGACCAAGCTCTTGCAACAGTTGTACAAGGATCGAATGGCCTGTAGCAATGGGCCAGACATCCCGTACTCCCGCAACACTTCCTACAGGACACCCGGTAGGACATGATCGAATGCATTCTCCAAGTCCACAAAACACATGTAGACTGGTTGGGCAAACTTCCATGCATCCTCAAGAATTCTTGAAAGCATAAAGAGCTGGACCAGTGTTCCATGACCAAGACGAAAACCACGTTGTTCCTCCTGTATCCAAGGTTCGACTAACGGATGGACTCTCCTAGACTTTTCCAGGGATGCTGAGGAGTGTGATCCCCCTATAGTTGGAACACCCTCTGGTCCCCCTTCTTAAAGATGGGAACCACCACACCGGTCTGCCATTCCAGATGTACCACCCCTGATCTCCATGCAACATTGCAGAGACGTGTCAACCAAGACAGCCCTACAGCTCTACAGAGCCTTCAGGAACTCATGGCAGACCTCATGGCCAATTCCAGACTGAGACAGAGTCCAGCCCCTCTCCAGGAGAATGGTTTCAGAGCCCAAGCCATGCGTTGAGGTGAGCCCAACTATATCTAGTCGGTAGATGCTGACACACAGCCTCACGCACTAACTCAGGCTTCTTCCCCAACAGAGAGGTGATGTTTCATGTCCCAATTGCTAGTCTTGATAGCTGGGGATCAGTCCGCCAGGGCCTCTGCTCCTGACCGCCGCTCAGCACACATTGCTCCTGACCCTTATGACGCTTCCTGAGGGTGGTGGGCCTCCAGGAGCATGGGCCGATGTACTTTTTTCGGGCTGTGCCCAGCCGGGCCCCATCCAGACGCTCACCCTCGGGCACCCTCTCCAGGCCTGGCTCCAGGGTGGAACCCCGATAACCCTATCCTGGACAGGGTGAACTGTACCCTTGGTCTTTTACTCATAGGGGTCTTCTGAAGGCTCTTTGTCTGGCCCGTCACCCAGGACCAATTTGCCATGGGAGACCCTATTAGGGGGCAAAAGCTCCCAGACAACATAGCCCCTGGGATCCCTGGGCCACACAAACCCCTCCACCACAATAAGGTAGCGATTCATGGACGGGAACATATCCGGAGAATAAGTGCGTTACAAAGTCTTGTTTGGT
The DNA here is from genome assembly GCF_963969265.1 of Rhamphochromis sp. 'chilingali'. Classification (NCBI taxonomy): domain Eukaryota; kingdom Metazoa; phylum Chordata; class Actinopteri; order Cichliformes; family Cichlidae; genus Rhamphochromis; species Rhamphochromis sp. 'chilingali'. The sequence goes on from NC_137938.1 coordinate 8,430,005, forward strand.
GCCAGCACTAGTGTGTCAGAATGACTAGCTAGCGCTTGGCGAAAATACAAATTGTAAAGGATTGGATTATGAGTTAACTTCATTGTTGCGTTCTCAGTGTCATTGTGTCCAGAATTGCCACACAGTATTGGCATAGTTGTTCCACACCTGCAACAATGTGATTTAGCGAGTGTCCTTGAAGGTGTAATAGTCTAGAGGCTATTAAGCTTGTCAATCATATCAGCTATCTATGACAGAGAGTCTGTAGGAGAACATGCTTGTTGTTGGATGAGAGTGTATGGGGGTGGGAGTTATGGAGTGTGTGTGTGTGTGTGTGTGTGTGTGTGTGTGTGTGTGTGTGTGTGTGTGTGTGTGTGTGTGTGTGTGTGTGTGTGTGTGTGTGTGTGTGTGTGGAAAAAGGAGCGTGACTTTAAGAGGAGAGAGAGGGATTGTTTTGATTCTTCAGGGAGCGCTTTTTTCTGTTTTGGCGTTGGCTATGGCCCACAGTAGCCTGTGTTACCATTCCTAATAAACAGCCGGTAAACTGAATACCGAACGCCTCTGTCTTCTGTGGAGGGACGATACAATACAAAGTCCTCTGTATGTGGTCTGTTTAGCTAACCTTGTCACGCATTTTTAATGCAGTCAGGGCATCTCAGCTGTTTTCCCTTTAAATCATAATTTGCTTTATCAAACTTTCTTGTATGTCTTGGTAAAAATGCTGATGAAGTACAACCAGCAACAGAACTATATCAAGCTGGAGGCCTTGGAAGGACAGTTTGAATTTCTCGAATTCCACGAAAAAGGTGTTCAGTTTTATTGTAGCTTCTGATAGGGAAAAATTTTAGAAACAGATTTGTATTGTTTTAAACCTTGCCTTTAGCAAACCGTTTTGTAAATTAAGGAAACATGTATTGTATATGTATAAAAAGCAAATCATTAACTTTGAAATTTGGACTTTAGGTTCTGCAAGGGAAGAAATGTACCTATTTAATGGTTACTAAGTGGTGGCTTAATGCATTTAAAATGGACAGTCTTTACCTGTGACCTATACAAAGTGCTGCCTCAAAACCACATGAATTTTTATCTTACAGTTATTGAGAGATTTTTCGTGCCCCCTGATTCAGAAGTCATATACAGGGATGCAACAGGGACAGAAGCTGATGTGGAAATAGTCAGGGCCTTGTTGGACAAGGCAATGTTGTGCTGACTGTCAGAAGTCAGCGTGAGCTTGAAAGGCAGGTTTAATCAGTCTGTTGGTGAAGACATACTACAAGAGTATGAAACAACAGAAATGCTAACTGATGCCACAAGAGGACAAATGGTTAACATCCTGGTGGCTCACATGATTGTGAGTGGGTATATATGTGGGTATATGTGTTTCAGGGTTTCTTTTTATTTGTGCCAATTTTCTGCATGGCCGTGGCATACATTTTGATGACTAATTTAATATCTCCTCTCAGACACCTCCCCACAAAAGCAGTCAGAGAGAAGTATCCTCTTGGTATTGTGATGCTCTTCCCTTGCCTGAAGAATCCATATTTTAAGAAAGGCTATGTAAGTGTCATTTTTGCATTTCAAAATTCTGAGTTCTATGAACTGAATGTGACAATAACCTTTCTTAATTTAAGGATGCTATGATGCTGCAAGCAGCACAGGATACGTTTCTTGGCATCTGAAAACAGTTCAAAGAAAAATTTGGCGAAGATCTGCAGTGCCACAGAATAGCTCTGTAGACCTTTTTCCAGGAGGCCCAAATTTCCAAAGGACTGTTAATGTTGACAGGCAGCTTGATGGGGATGCTTGCCAAGAGGTAATATCTTTGCTCAATCATACTACAGAAATTGCCTGATTTTCTAGAAGATGAGAAAGACATTTCAAAAGCTTGTTAATGAGACAGGCAGAAGTGCTGAAATCCTCTCTATCTTCCCAAGATTCCTGTATAGTAAAGGACTAGTGAGTTTGAAATGAGATGTTTGAAATAGCTTGACATTTCAAAGTATTTGTGTTGTTTAATATCTTCTCTGCCAAAGGTGTAACAAGATTTCATTTACCTGTTTGATGACGAGACATCCTCTAGACTGCTTCAGAAATGGGACGACGAGCTAAGCAGCTCACTTCAACACTAGAGATGCATCACTTGGTGCAGTCGGCAGAAAGTCCTCCAGGAAGTGATCTTGATGACTCAACAAGTAAGTTGTTTCTTTTTCTTGTTTTGAAGCATTTGCCATAATTTTAGGTACAGCTGCTTCATTCATGATTTTTGCGATCATATGATTAATATTAGGAAATGAGAACACCTGTGAGACAGTTTTTTTCCCTTCAATGTTATTTGTTTGTTCAGTGAATCGCTGAAAGATGAATCTGATTTTTGTCATAAATATGAACAAGAGTTTTCAGTTAATCCTGTCACTCATTGTCCTCAGCCTACGACCAAGAAATGGCTTTCTTGCTGTTGCTGGTACATCTACTTCCACCATCTCCAGGGGAACAAAAGTCTCAAAAAATTTGTGCAATTAGTGCATGCGAGGCAATTGGGAGACTTGTACTCTTTCATGAGGTAATCATATTATTAAGGTGGTTAAAATAATTTATGTCACCTTTGTAGCCATATATAAATAATAACATAGTCAAAGGAGCTTGCAAAGAAAAGCGTCTGGACTTCTTTAAGTTGCTTGAAGACGTTTCACCTCTCATCCGAGAATCTTCTTCAGTTCTAAGGTCAAATGGTGGACAGTCTGGCTGCAGGTTATTCTCATGTCTAATGTTGAGTTTCCTTATCTTAAGCCTAGTCGTGCTGCAGTTTGGGGGAACATCTCCGTAATCAGCAGGGTTGGCAACCATACCACCGCGCTGTTGACCATCAGAAGAGGAAGTCTGACAGTGTCCATATCACCATAGCTAAGCATCTCATCCAATACAATGCAAACCACTCCCTTGGGGCATTTGATGAACTTTTCAAAACACATTTTGTGTTCAATATGTCTTATGATGCTACGTTGGAGAATTTTTACACATTCCTGCAGACAACAGTGTATTGTGTAACATTAATATGGGCAAAATGAGAGTCACCCAGATTTAAGATTTGAGAGCCAGACTGCTTAATCAGCCACTACCGCTCTCACTCAGGGAGTGAGAAGTTAAAACTATGCTGACTTGTTTAATTTATCAGAAACTGTATCCCAACAATCAGCAGTTGATTTCACATTTAAGAGTTGAACATGGTTAATATCCTAGGCCCAAATTAAAATTGTTTTGTTCTCAGCAAGGCTGTAGGTTTCAGTTCTTGACATACGCAGGTTTCCGAAAGCACCTTAACAGTGGTCATGTTTGCAATGTGTGCCTCCATTGTGGCCAAATTACAGGGGAGTGGGATTTCCAATAGTTTGGTGTCCTCAATTGTAGGATACTTGGACGAACTAACAAGTGAAATTTACTCACAAGCAAAGCATACTGCCATTTCTGCTTTACTTGTAACTGATCCCAGCATATCTGGGATAAATCAATCTTTTGACAAATTTGAAAATATTTTCACAAATCTGAATACAGAATGGAAACTAAATAAATACTTCAACCAAAATGGGGAGTTGAGCACCCAGCTGAAATAACACTGGGAGTGAGATATGACAACAGGCAAAATCCAGTATTTATGATCAAGTACTGTAAGTGATACTTTTATATATGGACCAATTTTAGAAACACTGAGGTTAGTGTGCAGAAATCCAGACATTTATGTGCTCTTAAATGAGTGTAGACCAGAACCTAGTGCTTACACTGACTTCTCTGATGGAAGTTATTTTAAAACTCACTCTTCGTTTTCAGCCAAAAGACAAGCATTACAAATTCAGCTATGCTATGATGACTTTGAAACAGCCAATCCCCTTGGCTCCAAATGTAGAATTTCCAATTTATAAGAAACTTGCCCCCCAAATTTATTTTGGTTTTGAATAGCATTCATTTGGCTTGGTGCTAGAATCGACCAGAATTCTTTGTAGAATTCTGCAGGAAAGCCATCTGGACCTGGAGCCTTATTATTGGGCATACTTATCAATGCTTCCTGGAGTTCACCTGGTGTTAGTGGTGAATCCAGTGCCATTGCTTGAGTGTCTAATAATTTTGGAAGAGTTATGTTGTCTAAAAACTGATCAATTTCTTTTTCTTTTTCTTTTTTCTTTTTTTTTTTCTTTTTTGCCTGTCCCGTTTGGCTCTTTTGCCATCAGAATTGTTGTCTAAAGGCAAAGAAAGCTGCCCAACGGATTTACTTTACCAAATTGATCATCCCAGCCTTGCCGTAATGGTCCATTTGATTCACCTTTTATTGTTCATTTTATTTTCACTTACTGAATATGGGACAGACTTGACTGGGGGAAAGAAGGGGAGAAAGAAAGAGGGAAAGAGAAACAGCTGAGAAGAGGGACGGGGGAGAAGGGCAAAAGACAAAAACCAACAGAATGAGCAGGAAAAAAAAGAAGAAAAAAAATGCATATATCAATCACCTGGGTCACCTGCTGAGAAAGAAAAAAGAAAACAAGCAGAAGAGAACAAGAGTAATAGAATAAACAACATCACAATGATATATGGGAATATGACAGTAAATACTAAATGTTAAACATTATTGTGCAGCACATAAGATCAACAGAACACAGTGTGCTTTGAGGTAGGAGCCAAAAAGGGTGTAGTTTGTGGGTGTGATCACCCGTGTGTACACCTGTGAGCATGGACGCGCTTGTTTTTTGTTTTTTAAAAGGTTCCTTCATGTAATGATCTGCTAGAGGGTGTGGGGGGGCCACAGCCCCGTCCTCCAGGGCATGAAGCAGGTATGGAGGAGATCAAAACTCCAGACATCCAGAGGCCCCCAGAACACAAGAGACCAAGGAAGACCAACAGAGGGGCAGCCGCGCCACTGTCCCAGAAAGAGCTGAGGAGAGTCCCAGATGAGTGCTCACTCAGCAGCCGCGGAGCAGAAGCCAGGGGGAGTTGCAGTGACGCGCCCGTGAGCTCCGCCGGCAGCCAGCCGTGCCTAAGTGACCGAGCCCCAGGCCGAGAGGCCGGTGGCACCCCACCTCCGAAGTGGCCCGAGCAAGCCCCAGGCTCCAGGCCCCGATAAGCGGCCGCCAAGGAGTGAGCCGGTGTGTACCTGGACGCCCATCCCCGGACACAAAGAACCACCAACACACCAATGTCTGAGGGAGTCCGCCACTGGCAGGGGAAGTGGTGGTAGGGGGAGATAGGCCTCCATACCTTGGAGGGCCTGAGATGTCCCTAGAGAGGTGGCGTCTGATACCCAACCTGACATATAGACACAGAAATACAGGCACACACAGACACAAACATCCATTCCCACCCTCATGCTCTCATATGCACTTACTCCACACTCAACCAACGTGGAGACAGACATAAAGAGACGCTGTACACACGATCACACTCCCCAAGCATACTCTACGAACCGGGTCTAGGTACCCTTGCCCCTGGAGGGGGGAACTGCACCCAGACCCAGGTGGTGGTACCCTTTTCCCTGCGGTGGGGGGAGGCAGACCGCCCCGACTCCGCAGCAGCAGGGAGGCCCCACACTCCAGACCGCAGTCCAGATCAATTTCTTTTTTAGATGGGTTTATTTGTGGTGAATACAACGTTTTATAGAAATCCCTGAAAATGTTGTTTATTTGTATCGGGTCATATATTGTGTTCCCAGATGAATCTTGAACAGCACATATAGTTGTTTTTTCTTTATTTATTTTTAGCTGGTTTGCTAGAAATTGACCGGATTTATTACCATGTTCATAATTTTGTAAGCGTAGTCTTTGTACTAAGAATTTTGTTTTTTTATCAATTATCTCATTTAATTCTAGTTTTGTTTTGCGTATTTTGTTCAATGTTTCCTGATCTTGGTGGGACGCGTAGGCTTCTTCTAGTGATTTGATGTTTTTTTCTAATTCCTGAATATTTTTGTTTTCTTTTTTCTTTTTATGTGATGAGAAAGAAATTATTTTACCTCTCATCACAGCTTTCCCTGCTTCCCATAGAACAGAAGCTGATGTTTCGGGAGTGTCATTATAGTCTAAATATGAAGTCCACTCTTTTTTAAAATATTTAATAAAGTCTTCATCTTTAAGTAGTGATATATTAAATCTCCAGTTTTTTCTTGGCGTAGTATTATTCTTGTGCATTAGTGTTAAAGATACAGGACCATGATCGCTGACAGCTATAGGGTGAATCTCAGTGTCTGAAATGTCGTTCAGCAGTGAGCTGCTGACCAAAAAATAATCCAGACGAGAGTAGGAGTGATGAACATGTGAGAAAAAAGTATATTCCTTACTGGTGGGGTGAAGGGAGCGCCATGCATCGCAAAGACCAAAGTCGCTCATATACTGTTTGATTATATTTATGGACTGCCAATTACGCTGAGTTCCCGCTGTATTGAGCCTATCCATGTCTTCATTTAGTCCAAGGTTGAGGTCGCCTCCAAGAACAAGTGTGCCATCTAAGTGTTCAGAGAGTGCACTGAAAAAACCGTGAAAGAATGAGGGATCATCAACATTTGGACCATATACACTTGCAATACATAGCTTTTTTATCAAGTATAGATAGTTTAATAATTAAGAATCTGCCCTCTGGATCTATAACTGTATCGAGTACCATGAAATTAATATTTTTATGTATTAAAATTGCTACTCCCCTTTGTCTAGAATTATAACAAGCTGAGAACACATTGGGAAACTCAGGTGTTTTAAGTTCATTCGAACCTCTAAGAGGTCTGTGGGTCTCTTGTAATAGGACAACATCTGCCTGTAGTTTTTTGAGTTGGTTAAATATTTTTAACCTCTTTTCTCTGGAGCCAGCTCCATTTATATTCCATGTAATAAGATAAGATAAGATAAGAAAAGATAACCTTTATTAGTCCCACACGTGGGAAATTTGTTTTGTCACAGCAGGAAGTGGACAGTGCAAAAGTTATGACGCAAAAATTAGAATACAATAAGAATAAATACAGTACACAGCTGTACAGAATAGAATAAAATAATATACTATATACAGTAGAATAAAATAGAATAAAAATATACAATAAGATAAAAATAGAATATGAATGCTATATACAACTGAGTAAAAATACAACGATGCCAGAAAAGATTATTGCACTTAGTGTTATTGCACATGTGTGGATGTGTGTGTTTGTTCAGTTAAAGTCTTTGTTGTGGAGTCTGACAGCAGTGGGGAGGAAAGACCTGCGAAATCTCTCCGTCCCACACCGTGGGTGCCGCAGTCTCCCACTGAAGGAGCTGCTCAGTGCTGTCACAGTCTGCTGCATGGGGTGGGAGATGTTGTCCAACAGGGATGACAGCTTAGCCGCCGTTCTCCTGTCACTCACCACCTCCACTGGGTCCAGAGGGCATCCTAGAACAGAGCTGGCCCTTCGGATCACCCTGTTCAGTCTCTTCCTGTCCCCAGCAGAGATGCTGCCGCCCCAGCAGACCACACCATAAAAGATAGCAGAAGCCACCACAGAGTCATAGAAGGTCTTCAGGAGTGGGCCCTCCACCCCAAACGACCTGAGTCTCCGCAGCAGGTACAGCCTGCTCTGCCCTTTCCTGTAGAGGGTGTCTGAGTTATGAGTCCAGTCCAGTCTATTGTTCAGATGAACACCAAGGTACCTGTAGCTGTCCACAGCCTCAATGTCCATACCCTGGATGTTCAGTGGTTGCAGTGGAGAATGCTTGTGCCTGCGGAAGTCTACCACCAGCTCCTTGGTTTTACTGGCGTTGATCTGGAGGTAGTTCAGCTGGCACCAGTCCACAAAGTCTTGAGTCAGTCCTCTGTACTCCTTGTCGTCCCCATCAGTGATGAGGCCGACTATTGCAGAGTCATCAGAGAACTTCTGCAGGAAGCACTGGGTGGAATTGTGGGAGAAGTCTGCAGTGTAGATGGTGAAGAGGAACGGAGCCAGAACCGTTCCCTGTGGGGCCCCCGTACTGCAGACGACCCTGTCCGACACACAGCCCTGAGTCCTCACATACTGTGGTCGGTCGGTGAGGTAGTCCAAAATCCAGGTAGTGAGGTGATGGTCCACTCCAGAGTTCTCCAGCTTGTCCTTCAGAACCGAGGGAAGAATAGTGTTGAAGGCACTGGAGAAATCAAAGAACATGATTCTCACAGTGCTTCCAGCGGTCTCCAGGTGAGCGAGAGAACGATGTAGGAGGTGAATGACGGCATCATCCGCTCCAATGCCAGGCTGGTAGGCAAACTGAAGTGGGTCCAGTGATGAGCTTGTTAGGCGCCGAAGCTGAGCCAGGACCAACCGCTCCAGGGTCTTCATCAGGTGGGATGTCAGAGTCACCGGCCTGTAGCTGTTGAGGTCCTTGGGGCGTGAAGTCTTTGGCACTGGTACAACACAGGAGGTTTTCCAGAGTTGTGGGACTCTTCCCAACCTCAGGCTCAGGTTGAAGAGGTGCTCCATCACCCCACACAGTTGGTCCGCGCAGGACCTGACGACCCTCGAGCTGATGCCATCTGGGCCCGCTGCCTTCTTGCCATTAATCCTCCTCAGTTCCCTCCTAACCTGGGTGGTTGAGAGAGACAGGCTGGAGCCTTGTGTTGAGTGTGTATTGGATGCTGTTGTTGGGGGTGGGGAGGAGTGAGCAGGGTGAATAGAGGAGGTGTGAAGTGTCTGAGGTGTCAGAGGTGGAACAGCAGCAGTGGGGGTGGGTGAGTCTGCAGCCGATGTTGTAGACTGTCTCATGGTTGAATCAAATCTGTTGAAGAAATGATTCAGTTCATTTGCCCATGAACCTCAGTGTACCCATAGATGTTTGTGTATAACTAGGGATGTATGCTGTGTGCGTCGCTTAGACAGGTGGAGAGAATACGTCACTTGTTCATAAATAAAGAGAAGGAGAGAGAGAAAAAATGTGTGGCGAGATGCTCCCTGAGTCTGACTTTGTATATGCATAGTTACTAATATGAGTAGGCTTGGCTTAAGTGTGTGTATCCTAAACGACTGTGTGCGCTGTCTGACTGAAGTAAATGTGCTGCCGTTGAGCGCATGGTGCGTATGTGTCGAAATAAAGGATGTTTGTGGATGAGTGTCGAAGCAGGTGATCGAGGCAGCGAAAGGAATAAAGAAAGAAACCAAGGACAGGGGTTCTTGATAACAGGTTGCACGACTGCATGTTTAAAGACAGTCGGAACATAGCCAGATGACAGTGATGAGTTCATTAAAAATAAGATACAGGACCCGATTGTATTCAATGCATCCTTAATGATACGAGAAGGAATAATGTCATGCAGAGAATTTGACCTTCTCAGGTTATTAATTATTTCCTTTAAAGTCGAGAATGACACAGGTTCAAACTGTTGAAAAACCATTGAACATTCCGAAACTGGGGCTTGATTTACTACCGGAGAATGTGGGGCCCTTAACACTGAGATTTTATCTATAAAATAATTTAGAAATTTTTCGCAGAGGGCCGGGGAGGCACCCATCGAAACATCAGAGCAGGGATTAACCACTGAGTTAAAGATTTTTAACAGAACTCGAGGATTGTGACTATTAGTCGCAATAATGTTTGACAAAAAATAAGTTTTTGCCATTTTGGCAGCCTTCTGAAATTTAGACCGACTCATATGCAGGATGTCAAGGGACACTTGAAGTTGATCTTTTTTCCATCTCCTCTCAGCTTGACGACATTCACGTCTAAGAGCGAGGGTGGATTCATTTAGCCAAAGTTGGCGAGAGGTTTTACGGCTTTTAGTTTTTACTGGAGCCACAGTGTCCAAAATAGAAGAACATGTAGAAATAAAAGAGTTGACTACGCCATCAACCGAGAGAAGTGCATTACTGATGTCATCGTAACAGAAAGAGTTAGCAAAGGCCGCAGAGAAAAGGGCAACAGCCTCAGAATTAATCAGACGCGATAGGCTCAGTGGACCCTCAGAGTTCAGTTCCATATTGCATAACTGAACATCAAACATAACTGGGAAATGGTCCGAAATCCCAGCATCATTAATGTCTGTGATGCAAATATCCAGTCCATACGACAATACCAAGTCCAGCATATGCCCTTTAGTGTGGGTTGATTTTCTCACCCACTGAGTGATATTAAAAGAGTCAATAGGGAAAGAAAGTCCTTAGCCAATAGGTCCTCCTCACAGCATATATGAATGTTAAAATCACCACAAATAAGAACACGATCATAATTTAAAAAGATAAATCCTAAAAGATCAGCAAATTCACGGATAAAATCCTTGTTGCGCTTCGGAGGTCGATACACCACCGCACAGAGGGTCCGGGGGGAACCGGACAGCTCCAGTAGTTGTACTTCGAAGCTGGAATGCGAGGCAGGAGGCAGTTGCCGCACTCGAAATTTACTTCTAAAAACCAAGGCTAGCCCTCCACCCCTGCCCACGGTCCTAGGAGAGTTAAAAAAAGCACAATCCAGTGGAAGAAGTTCCAAAAGGGATGTAGAGGCTAAGCCTACGCTTGAAGCCACTGAGGTGGTCGTTAACGGGGGTGACGCGATGTCACTGGTATGCATGAATTAAGTTCACAGTCCAATAACTCCAGCAGTATGTATCTTGTCCTTTTTGGTCTTTATTCTGTATCGACTTAGCATAACAGCGCAACGGTCACAAACTGTTTGCCTTCTCAATGACACACCTGACGCCGATTACGTGCGTCTACCTTAAATACCTTTACATTACATAATCAAAACAGAAAAAGGTGACCTCTAGTGACCACATAAGGTATTAACCCAAGAATGGCTCCTACACCCCGGCCCCTAATTGAAATGGCTATCAGACATGGCAATTCTAATCACAAAGAAAATAAGGAGCCACTAATACAGTCTACTTTAGACCTATACATTCACATAAATAAACATAAGTAACACACTTTTAGATTACAGTCTCATGTAACAAGCAAAGTTTAGTTACAGGTCTTTCCAGAATATTAGTCTTTGTTTTTAAACGTGCAGATCGCACAAGTCCTTTTTTGTCACGAATGGCTTCCAGAACTCTTCCAAGTGGCCAGGAACCACGCGGTGCAGAAGAATCCATTATAATGACTATATCTCCAGGTTTTAGATTCTTCTTCTTTTGGTTCCATTTTTGTCTCTCCTGTAACAAAGGCAGGTATTCGCGTATCCATCGTTTCCAAAAAAGATCTGAGATGTACTGAGCCTGTTTCCATCTTCTCTTCAGATACATATCCTGAGGGTCAAATAGTCCGGGTGGTAAAGATGGTTTTCCTTTCATCAGGAGGATGTGATTTGGTGTAAGTGGCTCTAGGTCTTTTGGATCATCAGAAAGCTTTGTGATGGGTCTGTCATTTAAAATTGCTTCAATTTCACATAGAACCGTATTTAATCCATCGTCGTCCAACTGTTGTTGCTGAAGAACGGATCTCAGAATCTTTCTGATCATACGAATTATCCGTTCCCAAGTTCCACCATGATGTGATGCTCCAGGTGAATTAAAACTCCATCTTATTCCAATGTGTCGCAAAGCATCCACTATTTGGGTATGTTTCAGCAATTCAAGAGCCTCCCTTAACTCTCTGTCTGCTCCGACAAAGTTGGTTCCATTGTCCGATTGGATGTGAGCGACTTGACCTCTTCGACTCACAAAACGACGCAAAGCATTAATGCAGGCATCTGTGTTTAGAGAGCTAGCCACTTCCAAGTGCACTACTCGGCTGGCTAAACAGGTGAAAATGACTCCATAGCGTTTAGCTGTACCTCGTCCTCTTTTCACTTCAATAGGTCCGAAGTAATCAACCCCGACATTGGTGAATGGTGGGTTATCTGGCAAGATTCTTTCCTTGGGTAAATCTGCCATCTTTTGCTCCAAGGCTTTTCCATGATATTTTCTGCAAAAATTACATTCTGCGATAACCTTCCTTACAGCTGAGTTGGCCTTTGTGATCCAGTATTTTCTCCTTAGTGTGGATAAGGTGTGGTTACGACCGCTATGACCAAGCTGTTGATGAATGTGCTTTAGGATGAGACTTGCTACATGTTGATCCTTTGCAAGAACAAAGGGATGCTTTATTTCTTCTGGTAAGGAGCCCTTTGTCAGTCGTCCCCCAACTCTTAAGAGGCCTTTATCGTCAAGATAAGGATCTAATCTATAAATTGAGCTGTGCCTGCTCACAGAACCTTTCCCACTTGACAACGTAGCAATCTCCTCTCCAAATCGTTGTTGCTGGCAAAATCTAATAATGGCAAGCTCAGCTTCCAGAAGATCCTTTGAAGATAGTCTGTACAGTTGCGTTTTCTTTACTTTCTCCTTTGTAGTACCTTTACAAATTGGGTTATCTGAGTAAGGTTGCGGTCTTTTTTTCTTATTTCTCATTGAACGAAGGATTTCCTTCAGTCTAAGGAACCAAGCAACAGCAACCTTGAGCCTTCTCCAGTCTGAGAAGTACACCATCAATTGACATGTAGCATCAAGCAAGTCTTTTACCTGAGTAACATTTACTGTGGCCTCACCTTTGACTTCAGGGTCCTCTAGTTCTAAGGAGCATTCCATTAAATTGGTTGGCCAATCACTTTCTGGCTTCTGCAGAAAGCTTGGTCCTTTGATCCAGCGGCTGCTATGAACAACGTTCCCAGCCTTGAGCCCTCTAGTAGCATCATCTGCTGGATTTTCCTTTGAGCTTACATATCTCCATTGTGATTGTTTAGTTGCAGTTGTAATGAATGAGACTCTGTTTGCCACAAAGGTAAGGAATCGTTTGTCCTCATTCATTATATATTTGAGTACAGATGTACTATCTGTCCAAAATATAGATTGCTCGAGTTTCATTCTCAACTGAGCCCTTAACATGAGATCCACTCGGACGGCAACTACAGCAGCTGTTAGTTCCAGACGTGGAATAGTGACAGGTTTTAGAGGTGTTACTCTTGCCTTGCCCATCAAGAACGCGACGTGGATGGATTTCCTATTATCTTGCATGCGCAGATATGACACGGTTCCATATCCAGATTCACCAGCATCTGAAAAATGGTGTAGCTGTGCATGTGAGAGAGGTCCAAACTCTCTTGGTTGTATACACCTTTTAACCTTGAAATGGGAAAGCATTTGCAAATCACTGAGCCAACCTTTCCACTTTTGCAACATGGTTTGGGGTATTGGTTCATCCCATCCCAGTTTCCTTTTGCAAAGCTCCTGCTGCATTCCTTTGGCAGGCAGCAGGACTGGTGCAAGAAATCCCAATGGATCGTAAATGGAACTTGATATTGATAACATTCCACGCCTAGTACAGGATTTTTAAGGGATATCCATTTTGAAGTTGAATGTATCAGTTTCCACGCACCACTGCAAGCCCAGAGCTCTTTCTACCGGAAGTTTGTCTCTGTCAAGATTTAATTCTTTCAAGTCTTTAGCCCTTTGCTCCTCAGAGATACTTTGCAACAGGGTGCGATTGTTACTGACCCACTTGGTCAGTGTAAATCCTCCCCTTTGACAGAGTGCTGAAAGATCTTTGACCAAATCGACAGCATCTGAGGTGGAGGCCACACTCTTTAAACAGTCGTCCACATAGAAGTTCTCTTTCAGCGTTTCACATACCTTGTCTAGGAATTCAGTTTTATTGTCCTCAGCTGTTTTTCTCAAAGCGAAACTGGCACAGCTAGGGGAAGATACTGCACCGAACAGATGAACAGTCATGCGAAACTCAATTATGTCCTTGCTCAGATCTCCATCTGGCCACCATAAAAAACGCAGAAAGTCTCTATCCTCTTTGGCAACTTTAACTTGATAAAACATTGCCTTTATGTCACCCATAAATGCGACTGGATCCTGTCGAAATCTAAGCAAAACCCCAAGCAATGTGCTTGTGAGATTAGGACCTTGTAAGAGCTGCTTGTTTAATGATGTCCCCTGGAATGATGCCCCACAGTCAAATACAATTCTTATGGATCGTTTTCTGGGATGGTAAACTGCGTGATGAGGAATGTACCACTTCTTTCCATTTTCGCAAGACAGCTGCTGTGAAGGTATTTGCTCTGCATATCCATTACTTATCATCTCGTCCATAAAGTTTTTATATTCTTTATGCAACTGTTCATTGTTGAGAAGTTTTCGTTGTAGACTTTGCAATCTTTGTTTAACTATGGAGAAATTGTTTGGCATCTTTATGTTATCCTTTTTAAAAGGTAACTTCAAACAGTAGTGTCCATCTTCCATTGTTGCAGATTTTTCCATGATCTTCATGAACTTAAGGTCCTCCCTTGACAAACCCTTTTCCTCTGTAACCCTTTCATTAAAGTCATAGTTATATTGACTTTTCAACATCTCCTCCAGCTTACAAACAGATATCCTATTTACAACTGTTGGTGGGTGCTCGCTGTCCAAGTTGCTTTTACCATCTTCCATGGGCCCATTTATGACCCAGCCCAATGCTGTTCTTATAGCATATGGGCCATTCCCCTGGCTATGAATGACCTCCCATGGTTCCAATAACTTGGGAGCGTTGCATCCAATCAACAGGTCCACATTAGCCATTATGTGGGGAATTTGAACCTTTGACAGATATGGCCACCTGATCAGATCTTCTTCCTTTACAAAGTTATCCGTGGTGACAGGCATCCTTTCCTGTGTTAGGATTTCTGGAAGTTCATAGAAGGCATTGCTGCCTAAACCAGAAACTTCAAGACCAGTAAGTGAGTGGGCAGAGACGACCTTTTCTTGACCCATCGTTTGTAACAGGAAGTGAGTTCTTTTGCCCACAAGATTTAGCCTTTGCATGAGGTGCTCTGAACAGAAGCTAGCTGAACTGCCAGGATCTAAAAAAGCATATGTCTGTATGACATGACTACCTTTAACAGACTTTATTTGAACTGGCAGAATGGAAAGCAAACCGCTTTCTCTTCCGGCCCCTGTATGACCACAAGTTTTTACATTCTTTGAAGAGGAGGGCTCTCCATAGCATTCAGGGCTTACACCATCGTTATCAATATGGAGGACAGTGGGATGACCTTTACCACACGTTCTACATATCAAACGCTTAGCACAGTCCTTGCTTATGTGCCCAGCACCTAAGCAACCAAAACACAGCCCTTTCTCTTTTAGAAAAAGCATTTTGTCTCTGTGCTTCTTCCGCTGAAACTGTTGACACTCCTCCAGTGTGTGTCGTTGAGTACAGCAGACACAAGATGGCTTTACTGTAAAGTCATGGCTTGTTGTAGTAATCAGCCTTTCCGTGCTGTAGGTTTTATTCATGTTCATGGGTGTGGCTGTAGCAGCAAAGCTGTTCCCTTTAATTTGTTTGCTTGGTTGTGACTTCAGTCTGTTGTCAACCTTTGAGACGGGGATTGTTGACGTTACATTCTGAATGTCCCCAAACAAAGGATCTGAAAGAATTTTCACCTGCTTTTCAATAAATGCAACCAAATCTTCAAACCGAGCTCTGTGTTTAGAGGTTTCCAATATATCATATGCAAACGCTCTCCATTTCTCTCTCATTTTATATGGCAACTTGCACAAAATGATTTTCATGTTCACTGGCATGTCCAGTTCCTGCATATGTTGCAATGTTTCCATGACATTACAACTCCCACGTAAGAAAAGGGAATATGCTTGCAATGATTTCACATCTTCAGTTTTAATTGCAGGCCAAGATAACGCCTTGTCAATGTAAGCAGTTGCAATTTTATATTCATTTCCGAAGTGTTCTTTGAGCAGTTGCTTTGCTTGTATATAGCCTTGTCCTGCAGCCATATGTTGACAACTGCGTACCAGCTCTCTCGGCTGTCCTGTTGTAAACTGCTCCAAATAATACAAGCAGTCCCTCTTATTGGCCTTTTCTTCCACTCCTTGTTCAAACGCATTAATGAAAGAGATGTACTGAAGAGGATCACCATCGAATACAGGTATTTTCCTGGATGGTAATGACGATGCACGCTGATGCTGAACAAGGGTTGCAGTTATTTCATTTTGTCTTTGTAAAATGGTACAAATGTCCTCCGACCGTCCAATTGCGTTGTGATGACCGTTTCAGCTTGTGGCTCACCTTCAATTTCCGTTCCTGGCAGGATCATTGCAGATATGTTGCTTTCAGTCTGTACTATTTGCACTGCAGGTTTATCTTCATTGACTGGTGTACTAGGCTTGACTGTGGCTGAAGCAGCTGTTTTCTTGATTTCACTTTCATAATATGAATTCATAGCATTGGACAATATGTTAGATATACTTTGAACTTCAGCAGCTTGGAGAACAGCTAACTTTGCAGAAGAGGCAGAAAGCAACGCTTCAAGCTCAAGCTGTTCACGTTTCCTCCTTAGCTTTAGCTCTTGCTCCTCCAAAGCATGCTTCTCTTTTAAGACTGCCATACGAGCGAGTAATGCTGCCTTTTCTGCTTTTGCTTTGATTTTGGCAGAAGAAGTTGTGCTCACTTTACCACTAGATGAGCTTTTAGTGACTGAAGATTTACCAACAACATTTGAAACACTGTCCTCTGGCTTAACACCATCATCAACACCATGATCACCCTTTAAATGTAAATGTTCGCAACCTGACAACCATTCTTTCACTTCATAAGTGAACTCATCATAATGCATTGTTTTTGCTTTAAACCATGTTTCATGCTTTTCTTTTTCATCATCTGGTAACAAACACATCAATGAACCATGAATTGTTTTTGCTTCATTACACAAACCAACAAAATCATTGAATGATGCTTGAATCATAGAAGTTTCATTTTTTTCCATTGAGACCCTTATACTCTCTTTTAAATTCCATCCATCTATCCATCTTCATCCGCTTTGTCCGGGGCCGGGTCGCGGGGGCAGCAGCCTAAGCAAAGAGGCCCAGACCTCCCTCTCCCCAGCCACCTCCTCCAGCTTATCCGGGGGAATACCAAGGCGTTCCCAGGCCAGCCGAGAGATATAATCTCTCCAGCGTGTCCTGGGTCTGCCCCGGGGCATGGAGCTACCTGCCAGAGAGCAGCAGGTAAGCGCATAGTCCCTCCTGCTAGCCCTCAATGTCTACGTGTATTCAAAATTGAGAGGTGGGCAACGACGCCAGGGGTGAGGTGTACACCCTGATGGTAAATTGGACTCCGTGTATCGTGCCCACCCCCAAGATCCTATATGTATGTGTAATGAGAGTGTGAGTAATGTGAATGTCTAAGTTGTGGGATAAAATTGAGGCAGAGGCAGCTAGAAGGGGACAGAGGGGGGGGGGGGGGGGGGTAGCCTCCTCTGCACCCTGGTGACATACCCCTACTCCAAGGCCCTGCATGTGTGGGTGGTTGTGGTGGAGCGGCGAGGTCTATCGCGATAGTTTAATTTCTCTATCGAGTAAAAGTTATATCGCGATACATATCGTTATCGTTCTATCGCCCAGCTCTAATCTCCTTGCAACATGGCAAATTGAACCTCCTCCACCCTAATTCAGATCTGGCGTTTGGAACTATTTTGGTTTTCATGTGATGTATGACCCTGAAGGTAAGCGCGTCATGGACAAAAGTAAAACACTATGTCGGATGTGC
Organism: Rhamphochromis sp. 'chilingali'; assembly: GCF_963969265.1. Classification (NCBI taxonomy): domain Eukaryota; kingdom Metazoa; phylum Chordata; class Actinopteri; order Cichliformes; family Cichlidae; genus Rhamphochromis; species Rhamphochromis sp. 'chilingali'. The sequence continues at coordinate 8,447,469 of NC_137938.1, forward strand.
CACGCAATGCTCAATTACATTGGTGGGAACTAGTGCGTTAGCGCAGTTAGCTCGTTAAGGTGTTGGCCGTCCAGCCCCACGCACGGGGCGATCCGCCGTGTTGTGGCGTTAAGGTCATTTCAGATTAACGCTGACAGCACTAGTGGGAACACAATGAATATGACTGCACATTTATGCTGACATCACCCTAGTGCAAAGACAAGTGGAAGCAGACAAAAACAACAAGCACGCATGCTACAAACTTTACCCGAGTCATTTAGACAGCCATTAGCACATGATTCTCCTTATGGGGCCTGATATGTTTAATATGCTGCTGAGAATATAGCCCAGAAGAAGCGTATAGTATAGCTTTTATTTTGACCGCGGTAAAGTGAGCCGTCATTTGTGAGCCGCGGTCAAGCCAGCCGCCTCCTATCCGCCACATAAATTTCCTTGCGCTTTTACACCAGTCTTTACGGTAGCGCCTTTTCGCTTTATATAAAAATTCATTAAAAATCATCCTGAGTAGTTGAGGTCCAACTTTCAACACATCCCTCCTCTAGGACACCTACTGTACCTGTGTGCCAAGTTTCAGCCAGATGTACTGTAGAATTCCTCAGAAATTAAAGGGTACTTGTATCCAATGCAATACAGCCAATACACTACAATTATGTCAATTTTCAAAAATTCATTAAAAATCATCCTGAGTAGTTGATGTCCAACTTTCAACACATCCCTACTCTGGGACACCTACTGTACCTGTGTGCCAAGTTTCATCCAGATTTACTGTAGAATTCCTCAGAAATTAAAGGGTACTTGTATTCAATTCAATACAGTCAATACAATAGAATTATGTCAATTTTCAAAAATTCATTAAAAATCATGCTGAGTAGTTGAGGTCCAACTTTCAACAGATTCCTTCTCTGGTACACCTACTCTACCTGTGTGCCAGGTTTCATCCAGATTTACTGTAGAATTCCTCAGAAATTAAAGGGTACTTGTATCCAATGCAATACAGCCAATACACTACAATTATGTTAATTTTCAAAAATTCATTAAAAATCATCCTGAGTAGTTGAGGTCCAACTTTCAACACATCCCTCCTCTGGGACACCTACTGTACCTGTGTGCCCAGTTTCATCCAGATTTACTGTAGAATTCCTCAGAAATTAAAGGGTACTTGTATCCAATTCAATACAGCCAATACAATAGAATTATGTCAATTTTCAAAAATTCATTAAAAATCATCCTGTTTGGTTGAGGTCCAACTTTCAACACATTCCTCCTCTGGGACACCTACTGTACCTGTGTGCCCAGTTTCATCCAGATTTACTGTAAAATTCCTCAGAAATTAAAGGGTACTGTATTCAATTCAATACAGCCAATACAATAGAATTGCGGTTTATTTTGGAAAGAGCCATTTCTCTGAAATAAACTCTATTTTCCAAAGATGAGTGATTTCTCGATCAGATAGATTTATTTTTTTTATTACTTTGTTGTTTCAGCAACATTAAATTTAAAAACTGTACTTTTGAGTTAAAATATATATTTATAATTTTAATAAATGACAAATTAAAGAGGCATGAACATTTTTTTGTATCGAAAAAATATCAAACTGTGACACCAAAGTATCGAACCAAACCGTGAATTTTGTGTATCGTTGCACCCCTAATATATATATATTTATAGCATTTGATTGTTGACCCCACATACTATTTAAATACTTGTATCTACATAGAGACTTGATACCTAAGCATCATTTTATGAGCCATTACCCATCTTCTGTTAGTAAAATTGGCCCCTTATTACACATGTGGAGTATGAGGTTTGAAGCCAAAGTGAAGGTGTTTAAAGATTTTTATAAACATTTCAAAAATGCAACCAAATTACATGCTAAAAAGCATCAGTGCTTATCACCAGGAAACCTTCACCCTAAAACAAAATGAATTTGGGCCAATTAAATGTTTTTCTGTCAGAGACAAGAATGTGGTCAGCAATTAAGTTCTTAAAATGATTTGTTCAAAAGAGCTTTTCTCAACTACTTGCGTTAAAGTTGATAGTTTAGAATATAAAGCTGGACTTGTTGTTTGCAGTACCATGGAAGAAAATATGCCTATCTTTTGTCAAATAAGTGATATACTTTTGGTAGAAAATCCCTTTTTTAATAACCATTATCATGCAGTCAGTACTGTAAAGTGAGGAAAGGTGAATTATTAAAAATATCTGAGTTTAAATTTCACAAACAACTTTATATGCAAAGCTTGTACAATGTTTCAGATTTAAGTTTGTATATTGTACCTTAATTTTCATTAATAGTGTTAAATATTTAACTATTTTGAAAGTGTTAATTTACATCTGGAGAGTGTGGAGCTATTAAAAAAACCCTGAAAAAGTGTTGAAATCAACACTTTGATAGTGATACTTAATTCACCTTTTTTTTTAAAAAGTGAACATTTGCTGAGTGTAAAATTTCTACAGATCTCGGTGTGTAGTGTGTTGTTTTGTGGGACTCTGTGCTTCATATGCAATCTGAACTCTAGTACAGATACAGAGCCAATCCGGCACGCGGCCATGGGTGCACAGGGTAGGCGCTGCTAGAGGCTTTCTGTTAACTGCGCACGCGCGGTGCAACCCCTTCCGCGCTTGCTGCAGCTGCAGCTTTCCGCTCAGTGCTCTACCTTCTGGCACAGCATCACATTTGTTCACCATAGAGCTGGGTTGAGCTGAGCTTTCCTTCCCTTCCCTTGAGAGTTCGTTCTTTGCGTGGACAGATGTCTACCGAGCCATTTCCTCTCCTTGTTCCCAGCCTTTGTGATTCCTCGTCTGCAGAAAACGTTCGCGCTCCTGTGACTGGTGAGTACGTGAAGATAGAAACGGGCGGTTTCTGTGGAGCTGCTGCTTCGTAGGTCATGGTAGCTAGCTTGCGAGCGTTAGTTAGTTATTCATTTCTTGGGCCTACTCGGGAACGTGGCCGGGCACCTCCTCCTGGTTAGCTTTCACTAGCAAACCCCCTTTGAGGTGTTTCAGCTAGACACTGTTTATGTACGGTGGGCGCGAATGTCAAGCTAGCTATCGGAGCTAGCAAAAGCTCTCATATGCGTCAGTTGGAGCTGTTTAAGCATTTGTTAGTGCAAAAGTAAGTTGGCAAAACATTGTAGCTGTGTTTGTTAGCAGTGCGTCCAGCATTAGCAAACCAACTTACACAGGTAACGCTATTATTCTTATATTACTTAGTAACGACCCTGTCAGTGTGCATATTTATGCTCACCTTGCATTGAGTGTCTTGGCTGTGGTTGATCTTCTTGTTTATAGTCCGATAATGCAAGCAGCAAGTCAGACTGGCCTCCTCATGCTTGAACTTCAAATATTCAAAATATTCATAACATGATTATGTGTCATTACTTTAATTAATAACATTTTTAAAGTTATTGTGTTGCACATAGAGGAAACACTTTATGGTTAATGTTTCCCTAGAATTAATATCATATCAATGACATTAACCTTTTTTGTTTTTGAGTGAAATCTGTGGCAGTTTTTAGGTTTCATCCATTCTTTGCCACATAAAAATGCACATTAAATTAAAGCTCAGTACAGAAAGTAAGGAAACTTCTTTGGTTAATTATTTGTTTGTTTTAATGCTTCTTGGCAATAAATCTGATATTGTTGGAAAGCATATTTATTTTCCCTTAAATGGTGCCATATTTAAATGGGGCGACCATGGCTCAGGGGGTTGGGAATCGCATCTGTAACCGGAAGGTCGCCGGTTCGATCCCTGGGCTCTCTGTCCTGGCCGTTGTGTCCTTGGGCAAGACACTTTACCCTACTTGCCTACTGGTGATGGCCAGAGGGGCCGATGGCGCGATATGGCAGCCTCGCTTCTGTCAGTCTGCCCCAGGGCAGCTGTGGCTACAACTGTAGCTTGCCTCCACCAGTGTATGAATGTGAGAGTGAATGAATAGTGGTATTGTAAAGCGCTTTGGGTGCCTTGAAAAGCGCTATATAAATCCAATCCATTATTATTTGTTTGGAAATTGCATTTGCGGGTTGAGCAGCAGAGTTGAGTATATAAGTTGCGCCCGTGGGGAAAAAAACGTGCCAAACCTAGTCTGGGACTGATGAGAAGATGTCATCTAAGATGACAACATCACAGAGCAGGGTTTATCAGAGACTACTTCCACAATTTAGAAGTGAGAGGATCCCTGCAGTTCTGGCCTCAACCTCACCGAGCACTATTGAGATCAGCTTGGGCGTATTGTCGTGCTAGTGACCAACACAACTGTATAGAGATTGACAGACCACGTGACTTTCGCCCATTGCATGCTGGGAACTCGTGGCAAAACAATTCAAGTACCGCATCAAATGCGAGCATTTGCAGCACCGCAAAACGTTCATTCTCCGGTTCCAATACCTTCTTGCTTTTTCTTTGCCCCCCCCCCCAAAAAGGAATGTACAAAACGAAGGAGAACAATGCCGGTCCGTACAAAGACAGACTTGATGAAAAGTCAAAGAAAAGATACGAGGAAAAAATCAAAGGAGTGAAAGGTTTAGACCCTTACGAGCACACAGAGTGGACAAAAGACGTTAGCGTGCTGCCCAACTTTCACCACGCTCATATTTATAATTATACGGTTCTTGGAGTGAGTGCATGCACTCATGAAGTTTTTAGTAACTTCAGGTCACTGCAACAAGCCCAGGTACAGTTTACCGACGGATGGGTACAGGACCTTGAAATGCACCGTGTAGAACGAAAGACCATCGTACATATTGTAAGTTTACCAGTCTCACAAATCGTCTTCATAAATACACATTCGTTAACAGTTTATTAATAGGACCTTTGAGCTCAACGGTAATTAATTAGTAGTGGAAATAATTTCTGGTAGCATCACAGAAATGTAGCAGTGACAATAATATTGTATGCTGTAATCCTACTGCGCAATTAGTGATACAAAAAACTGTTTTATCCTGTGAATAAAAGTATATGTTTTTGTCAATGTACCATAATAACAGAAGCGAAACGCAATATTGTGTCAAGACAATTCATTATTTATGCACAATAAACAAAGGAGCATAGCGCGACAATTTCTGTTCAGCGCCAGACTTGCTTGTAACCTATATCACCAATTATGTTATGAAAAATGACGTATTAACTACTACAAAACACTGACCTTTGTGGGAATGCTTGGAGCAGACTAACCTGTGAGCTGGAGTGTTCTGAGACGTTATATTTGGTCTTTGATGGGCTGCAATCCAGTCGCCTCTTTGTTACTTCGGAAACATGGCTCGAACAATTTCTCTTCAATGACGTAATCCGATAACAACCGATCTCTTTACCCGTCGGCTTCCCGTGGCTGTCATACAACCGGCTATTGCAGTTAATGATACAGCAGCTTCTTGCCATTTTTTTGTGTTTCTTTTTATTGCTGTGTAACTGATTTCAATTGAAAGCCTGCGTGCGCTAGTACCTCTTGCCACGAGTTCCCAGAATTCTTTGCGGTTTTACCCCTGAATGACGTCACATTTTCAATCTCTATTGGCTGACTATCCCACGCAGCTTTCTATTATCTTTGCCACATCAGTGTTTTGATTTCTGTAAAAACTGTAAAAAGCTGTAGGTGAAGTAGAGTGACAAATTCTTGGCAAGAAACATTTTTGCAACCCTAAATATCCCAGCATTGCCAGTATAAATGCACAGCTATTTGGTCCATAGAAGTGCGATCACTTGTGACTTAAAATAACATTTTTGATATGGCAGCAAGGTTAAGAAAGTGTTTGAAGCTTAAGGCAAAGTAACAATAAAAATGTTGGAGTCAAACAAATCTTTAAGAACACAAAATATGGTAAACAAAATAAAGGTAACAGCAGCTACAAATGATTGGTGTGAAAATTCAGTAAGTGACTGTCATCACTGTCTTCTTTCAACTGCTCTCTTTACAGCTTGCGACAGCAGATCATCTGCCTTCATCTATCCCTAGCATACTCTTCTGTTGCATCAACCCGCTGTACGTTGTCTTTTACTACATGCCTCTTTTCTGCGTGGTTTGCAACTCCATCTTTAACATCCTTTGTCCAGTATATCTACTGTCACTCCTCTGCACATGTCCAAAACATCTCAGCCTTTTCTCCTTTGCTAACTGCTCTATCTGAGCTGCCCCTCTAACATATTCATTTTAAATCTGGTCCACCCTGGTCTCTCACAGTGAAAATCTTAACATCTTCATCCCAGCTTCCTGTATACATCATAGAGGTCTCACTACCTTCTCTTTCACTCTCGGTGCTGTCCTTCTATCACAAATCACCCCTGGCACTCTCTTCTTCACCTGTTTTGCACACATTTCATTGCTTTCAGCCAATTTCGGCTACTCCCGTATTGCCACAGCAGGTAGCTATCCATGTTTGACTTGGCAGATTTTAATGCCAGATGCCCTTCCTGATGCAGAGACCCTAAAGGATTTGTCTCCTCCCCGGACACTGTCCATCACTTTGCATTTTGCAAATCATAGAACACTTTATGTTGGTTTCTCCTTTAATTTATCACCCTATCTGTATCAGCTAAGAGATTTCCTTTTCTTTTTTTTTCTTTTTTAAAAATATTTGGGTAGTGTAAAATTAATGATGGGACCTGTGTTGATTTGCATTACATGTGAGTGGCTGTGAGTGAGTGCAGTTTATCGCATGACCAAACATGCAGCCATCTGGTTTTGCTCAGCCGCACAGCTTTGTTGAGGCTCTCCCAGTTGGGCATGCTTCAGAGGCAGAATCACAGTATCACAGGTCTGCACATTTTTTTCCTGCTGTCAGGAGTAAGTGGAAATGCACCTCATCATGCCAGTGGAAATGAGGGTCAGTCTGTAGCTTGAGGACCTGATCCCATTTCTGCAGAAAGACCTGATAGATTCTTCTGCAGTCCCTCCAATCTAGGGCATGCTTCATCTGCTCTGTAGAATGAGGTGTTGGGAGGAAAGACCTCTGCAAAAGGCAGCTCTGTCCAAGCGTGTCTTTTACCACGTATTTTTTTATGGTTTCAAATGTATCGCTTTTTTTTGGAGTAGACATGATAAAACATTAATATAGTTTGGTCATAGTCACTAACATCCCAAATGACAATGGGCCTCATTAATAGTGTTTCCTATATTATTTGTTTTTCCCTTTTATTCATATATATATATATATATATATATATATATATATATATATATAGATATATATATTAGGGGTGCAACGATATTCGTATCGATATTGAACCGTTCGATACAGTGCTTTCGGTTCGGTACGCATATGTATCGAACAATACAATTTTTTTTCAATTTTTTTTTTTTTTTTTTTTTTTTTTTTTTTGTGTCCCGTTTGGATCTATAGCCATCAGAATTGTTGTCTTGAGGCCAAGAAAGATGCCAAGAGGATTTATTTTAAGTGGATCATCATATTGGTCCATTTGATTGACCTTTATTATAATTATGAATTTATTTTATTTTCAGTTGCAAACGGGACAGACATGACTGTGGGATAGGACAGGGGGAAAGAATGAAAGAAAGAGGGGGAGAGAAAGAAAGAAAACCAAAGGGGAGGAAAAAAAAAAGAACAATACAAAATTTGTAATTTATTTTATCAACTTTCCTTCTGACGATGCTGTCTGTGTTGAGTGCTCAGTGAATCTGCATTTGACTACTCCGCCTAGGCTCGAGAGTGCAGCCTAGGCGGAGTAGTCGAACGCAGATTCACTGAGCACTCAACACAGACAGCATGGTCAGAAGGAAGAGCGCAGGGCAAGCTAGCGAGACAGAAGTGGACCTCCCCACCCTCATTCAGATCTGGCGTTTGGAATTATTTTGGTTTTCATGTGACGTATGACCCTGAAGGTAAGCGAGTCATGGACTAAAGTAAAACAGTATGTTGGATGTGCCATGCAATGCTCAATTACATGGGTGGGAGCTAGTGTGTTAGCGCAGTTAGCTCGTTAACGTGTTGGCCGTCTAGCCCCTCTGTATAGGGTAGCTCGTTAACGGAGATTTGCCGTGTTGTGGCGTTAAGGTTATTTCAACGAGATTAACCTGAAAGCACTAGTGGGAACACAACGAATATGACTGCACATTTACACCGACATCATCCTAGTGCAAAGACAAAAACAACAAGCATGCATGCTACAAACTTTAGCCGAGTCATTTAGACAGCTGTTAGCACAGGATTCTCCTTATGGAGACCTGATATGTTTAATATGCTGCTGAGAATATAGCCCAGAAGAAGCGTATAGTATAGCTTTTATTTTGGAAAGAGCCATTTCTCTGTAATAAACTCTCTTTTCCAAAGATGAGTGATTTCTCAATTAGATAGATTTGTTTTTTAAATTATTTTGTTGTTTCAGCAACATTAAATTTAAAAACTGTACTTTTGAGTTAAAATATATATTTATAATTTTAATAAATGACAAATTAAAAAAGCATGAACATTTTTTTGTATCGAAAAAATATCAAACCGTGACACCAAAGTATCGAACCGAACCGTGAATATTGTGTATCGTTGCACCCCTAATATATATATTGTGAACAAAGATGGGACATTCTGTTGGCTTTTTGCATCAGTGACTTTGCTTTTCTCCAACCAAACAAAATTGGTCAGTGGTCATATGCAAAACTTTCTGCATTTTCTTTTTATGCGCATAAATTAAGGTGATTTGTATACACATAGGTAAATAAAGCTCAAGGCTTAGTGTGTATGGGAAATGTTTCTCTATAATTTCTCCAAAGGGTTTATGGGTAGCAGGAAACTTAGAATTCTTGCTTCCTTATTGTTGTTTTGTTTTACTCGGGTTTCTGCTGGGTCAATTTAATGTTGCACTAAATTATTGTCGCACAAACACCTGCTATAATGCTAATTGGCACAATACAGACAGACTCCAGGGAATTAATTTTCTTCAAAGCTATATTAACAAGAGATTATCCAGTCATAGTTGACCACTTTTACATACAATGATAAAGGCTCTACCCTTCTGTAATCTGCAATTGGCAGACTAATACCTGACGGACACTTTCCTCCTTAAATCTACTTTACTTTTTTTTTCAGTTGCCTTTTTTCTGTGTGAAAATGTACTCTCAAACGGTTTGGGGGTCACCGTAGGTCTGCCAAACCACAGGGTTTGCTCTACACTTGGGGAACCCTGGCATCAGTACTCAGAAAAAACACATTTAACTGTGGAATTAATTGAAATAAATATGTGTGCTTGTGTTGTATACTTTTAAACGGAGACTGTCTGCTTTCTATTGCTGACATCCTTTTGTTCATGTTGTTTGTGTGATTTACAGGAATCCATCCTGTTTGACCACCTGATTGCCTGCCTCATAGGGTAAATTGGCTGCCATGATGCTTGGGCTACAGGGAAACGCTGCCAAAGTGTATCGCTGTGTGGCTTGTTCAGCCACCTTTACTGGATTGGCCTCATTGCTAGTACATCAGGCAACCCATGCCAGCCCACCCTCCAAGGTCACCTCCCCTCCTCCAACCCAGCCTAACATCAGCCCACATGAAACGCCGTTTGCAAGTACAGACTCATCCATCGAGCACCTAAGCTCGCCAACACTCTTGCCTGACAGCCCTACACCTTCTTTCTTTATTTGTGATTGTGGAGAGGAATTTCAGGACTTTGGTCTTATGCTGGAGCACAAACGTTCACATATATCTCAAATACAGCTGCTGCAGCCCCTGGATAGTAACATTGTTCTCCCCAGTGCAACAGATTGCAATAAGGATTTTCCAACCCAGCATGTATCATTCACTCCTGTAACCCAGTCCAGTTTGGCCCTTGCTTGTCCCTCTACCTCCAAGTCCCCAGCTGTTGAATTACCTACTTTAACAGCCCAAAAAGCAGATGTAAGCCTGGAGGACAATATTGCCATAGTAACCGATCCTCAAGGCCAGTGTGCTCCCCCTGAAAATGATAGTGAGGAGCAACTTCAGAACATGCCATCCACTGCCGAGCAAATAACAGAGACTGTAGAGGAAACTAATTTCGAGGAGAACACAAATGCTGTCCGCAGCTGTGAAAAAGGAGAGAATTTGCCCACAAATAACATCCTTATGAAGCTGCTCGCATCAGCGTACATGAAACACTTACCCCTTCCTCAGAGTCAGGATCAGAACGAAAACACAGTTATCCCCAAGCAGGAAGCTGTACCCATGGATATAACACCAGGATCAAAAACAGAAGCGGCGCCAATCAATGATCTGTCTATTGCACAGTTGAGGCGACTCCTCGCAAAACCCGATATAAAGACAAAGGCTCCATCCATTAGCAGAATTCTTGAGTCCAGTAAGAAGAGGGTTGTCTCTCTGACTAAGACTTTATCTCCTGTTGTAGTTCTCGAGACTCGTCAAAAGCTCATGGATCCTGTTGGTAGCGGAACATATGGGAAATACCAGTGTGGCCGCTGTCGTAGGGTTTTTCAGAACCTGGACAGATTGACAGAGCATCATTTTTTACACAAAAAAGAGAGGATTAAGTGTTGTCGTCGATGCAAACAGCTGATCATTGGGAGACTGCCTTTGCCTGACAATCATGTGTGCCCTCAGTTCGGAAACAGGGCTCTACCGCCATCAAGCGCTTTAAAATCCAAGTTTCCATTTGCACAGAAAATAGTGCCGTTCCACAGTCTCAACAATGCGAAAAAGGTTTTCTTCTGTCCAATGTGCAAGCACAGCTATGCACGGAGGTGGAACCTCAAAACACACAAGTGCCAAGGTCCAAGGTCAGTCCTCTCTCAGCAGATCAATCCCTCAATACAGAAGATGCTAGCACTGCAGTCCACTAAAAGCATTGCCAGTGATGGTGTGGATGAAGTCAGTGCTGCATCCCAGAATTCCAAGAGCATTGGCGTGGGCACGGAAGTTACTGGCCGTATCAAGGTAGAGGTGACCTCTCCAAATGCAGAGCAGTCTGCAGTTTCACAATTGGCCTGGGCTCGCCCAGCACAGAACTTCTCCCCATTCTCCCTGAAATCTCCAGTGATGGAGCAGCACAAGGATAATTCTGTGTGTAGCATTTCACTCCAGCAAGGAGAAGAAAATAACTGGGATGCAGAAGCAGCCAATAGTGACGGTAGTAACGAAGGGCAGTGGACGATGCCTTTGGATGATGAAACGCAGGTGTTCAGTTCTGCAGAGAAGGGTGTTGATGATGAAGCGAAGAACTCCTTTTCAGTCGAACATGGTCTGCGCTATTTCGTCCGGGATGGAGTGAAACGATACCCGTGCAACAGATGTCAAAAAACCTACAGCCGTGCTTCAACTTTGAGGCGCCACCTGCGACTCTGTGGTTTCAGGCCACGTGGGTTTGGAGCTATAGCACAGGGTGGTAGTCAGGGTTTGGTTACACTGAATGCCAATAATATCAAACCAATGTTTTCCTGTTTTGTCTGTGGGAAAACCTTCAACCGCAAAGATAACATGATGGTTCATAGAAAAAGATGTCAGTTTCAACGAACCATGGCAGATGTGGAAAGAGGGACTGTGCAGACGAGCTTGCCAGGCAATGGATCAGCAGAGCCAGCAAGTCAAACCCAGGAGGATGATGGAGGAAACTGGGGCATCATGTCACTGCCGTCTGTACTTCCAAGGAGGGTGACGTGTGAGTGTGGGGTTGGATTTACGTCTCCGAGACTTCTCTTGGAGCATTTGCAGAAGCATGCTCAAGAATCGTACACTTGTCCAACTTGTGGAGAAACAGTCAATTCCTGGGCAGACTATGAAGTTCATTTGCAGATCCACATGCATCCTCATCACCAGTTACTGAAGGGACTACAGCCACAGCGATCACAACCACTGTTGATTCGATTTCAGCAGCAGCAACCTCCACCGCCGCAGCAGCAGCAGCAGCAACAACAACAGCAACAGCAGCAGCAGGTTCAGTCAGTGCACCCTCCTCCACAGAAGCAATCACACCCAGAGCCACTACCAAATCCACCAAAGAAGCAGGGGAGGATTGTGTGCACACGATGCGGGAATACTTTTGCAACTCGCTGTTCCCTCCGAAGGCACATATCATGGAATCGATGCAAAGGTGCACGGGTTACAAATCAGTTTGCAAGCCCACCCAAAAGTGTGCACTGTTCCCACTGCAACGCTGACTTTCCAAACACCATCAGTCTGATTTTTCACCAGAGGAGCGGTGCCTGCAAGCCTGCCATCAAGCCTGTCCGCTGTCCTGTTTGCCTCCGCTGGTTTGGTACAGTGGAGAGTTTGCAGAAACACCTGCTGACTCACAAACAGTCTGAATCGTACCGATGCGACGTCTGCCAGGGTACGTACCCAAACCTGAAATCACTCAAAAACCACCGCAGGAGGATTCATCGCATCATGGCTGGGGACATAAATCCAAAACCACAAGAACAGCTTACATCTTAACAACATTTTTTAAAATTGTGTCTGTCTTGAGAGTGTTGGATTAAGAAATGAGCTCTTTTTTTTTTATACTGTGTTCTTTTTGCTTTTTTGTTTTTAAACTTTACAGGATGTTGTACAGCTACATAAGATGTTTTTTTTTAAAGTGCGATAGTAGCTTAACCCTCTTTAAAAATGTTTAAAAAACAAAACAGACATACTACACATTTTAGTTTTACTAAGTTGATCCTTATTTTCCCTGTGCTCAGTAGCCTGTAAATGATTGAATATTTTATTAACCAAACTTTTATCATCGGGTTGGTGCTGTAGCTTGTTGTTGTTCTTGGTGTTAATAAAGATACCAGTATGTGAAACAGAAAAGTTGTGAACTCTCTCAATGGACATGTTAAGTATATTGACCAAACCTTATCAAGTAAAGGGTGCTTACTTCATGTCGTCACAGTTTGATATTTTATGCCACCTCCATCATCCTATGTGGTCTTTTGGAGTATTGTATTGATATTTCTGTAACTTAAGGTTTTCATGAATGTGATGTACCAAGATCATTAGATTGCTGCTTCATACTTAAATTGTAGGTACCCAATAGAAAGAAAACATATCTGAGATTTGCATATTTATGAGAGAATACCAATTTCCCTCCCATTTTTTTTATTTCCTTAATCTTTGTGGTCAGTTATAGCTCACTTTTCATATTACATAAGTACTAAGTGGCTTACTTACCAGGCATTACAGCTTTTCTAAAAAAACAATGGAGGAGCTCAATCCAGCCACAATTACCTGGACTCAAGGCTGCTGTCTGAACAGGCCATGTTAAAGTGTTTGTGGTATAATGGTAATCAGAATAAATCAACATGGTTGACAAATGAAAAGTACATGATGTGGATGTGTAGTAAAGTTAAAATGCTGTGATCTACACTTGAGAGCACAGTGCTCAAAAGCTGTACAAACGGGATTTCAAGCAGTTTATTTAATCCCTACTTGAGGAGATTTTAACTTTATCAAATGACCCTCATTAGCAGAATTAGAAGTGCTTAATATCTGTGTGTCCAAGGCAACATTCTAGAGCAAGTGGCACTGAGTCTGCTGCCATTTCCAAGGTCTGGATTGAACATTGTAAGTCAGTGTTTTTCTTTACAGCGTGAAATCTACAATTCACTGACATAAACTGCAGCAAATGCAAAAGTAGATTAGTAACAATCAGTATAGGTATTAGTTTAAGTAAAACTCACAGGCTGTGCCTGCTGTTGGAAGGTTTAATAACATTCGTGTTAACTTGTTTGTGTAAGACTCACTTAGGCTGGATTAAATGTACAGGTCTCACTGAGCTAGTGACATGGATAAAGGTCTTACCGCACACTCACCAGACACTATTAGGTACTTTTGGTGAAGCCATTTTTGCTTTCAGAAATGCTTTATTTCTTTGTCTCAGAGTCAACAAGGTGCAGGAAACATTCCTCAGAGATTTTGGTCCACGTTGACATGATAGCATCATAGTTGCTGGAGCAACTGTGTGATGCAGCTTTGAGCTGCACATCCATCATGTGAATCTCCTTTTCTCCCACATCCCAAAGGTGCAGTGAACTCACTGCCATGTTCAAGAAACCAGTTTCAGATCATTTAAACTTTGTGATGTGTTATTCTGCAAGAAGCAGACATCAGAATATAGGTACACTGTGGTCACACAGGGTTGGACATAGTCAGCAACAACAGGTAGGCTTTGGTGTTTAAATGGTGTTCACTTGATACTAGTAGGTCCTAAGTATACCAGTAAATTATTCTTTACACCATTATAGCAGTATTGGGGTTTTTAAGGAGAAGGAAATATTAGCAATATTATGAAAGAATGGAAAAGATACTGAAACGAAAGGAGTAAAGCTTTGACTTATGAACCTTTGTTGTTGTAAAGTTTGATTTCAACAAAATCTCTCTTTATCAAACTATTTGTCAAAGTTATTCAGGCAATAACTAAGAACTTAGTTTATGTAAAATGAAATTGTAAATTGTATAGAAATTGTATCTAAACCTAAATGTCCAAATCTAGTTCAGTATGGTCAAAGTTGAAGACCTCATATACAAATAAATTCACTGTGTATTTAGATTATTCTCATATAGTTCCATATATAATTTAATGTGTAGATGTGTTTGGAAACTTGAGACAAACTTCTAACTTTTTACTTATATAAATAAAACCTAATAAAGAAATAATTATTTTGAAACCATATGAATAACAACTATCAAACCCTACAGTGAGTCAACAAATCCAATATATATATTCAATAAATACATTGAAATAAACAAAGTATGATAGATTAGTAGTTTTCAGCATGATTCAAATTATGGACAAAGCCTACAAGAGATAATTACCACTTAATATCCAGAAGCTGTTTCGTATTGGTAGATTTGGCAAGTTTTTCACAGGCACAGCCCACGTGCTCAGCTCTACTGCTAAATCACCAAATATGGCACCATTTAAGAAGAAATTAATAGGCTTCCCTGACAAAATTATTCAGTACTGTGATAACTGTTTACTGCGAAGATGCTTTAGATTTAAAGAGTTCATCTGTAGTTGTAAATTTGACATCAGTGATCTATTATTTCTTTGTTTTTCTTCTTTTTGTCTTGATTAAAAGGTGAGGTGAGTTGTAGTTGAATTGATTTTCTTCAGGTGTTTTAGCATCAGCCTACACCCTTTCGGTTTGTTCTGTAAATTGAATAAAGATAGGGTATCTAAAACTTTATTGCTGGTTTTGTTTGTTTGTTTTGTTTTGTTATGTTTTGGGGGATTTTCTGATTTTCCTGATTTTTATTGTTATACTCGGTGAATGCGTTAAGATTCCCAGTTGGTGGCGCTAGTGCAACATAACAGCGTGTGATGTTTAAGAGAAGAAGATGAGGATTTCTCTTCTTTTTTCCCCTTCTTCCCTCTTGTTTGTTCGGTGTGGTTACAGGCTAACTGCTACCTATTTGTGCTACATACCGGCGACTCAGCCCATTTGTTAATGTCTCGCAAAACGACACCAGACAAACAGTTTGCAGCTTTTCCAAGGTAGTGCCTTACTATTGGGATGGCAGCGGTTTCGTTTTCATGTTGGAATGAGCTAATGATGTTGTATGTGATGTAGCAGAGGCTAACGCTAGCATGCTAGGCATGTAGCAAAGGAAGCGCGCGTTAGATAAAAAAAAAGCCGTTATTAATTTTACAGCGTTGCTAGCTAAGGTGCTTTACCCTCCAGATGTCTCAAGTGTACAGTGCATTTTTGTGAATAATTCACCGCCTAATAATTTGGTTTTCCTTTCAAAGTTGTAGTGATTTGCTAGTAATTGTGCAGAAGTTTGGACTTTCCTTTATAGGCGAACAGCAAATGCATTTTAAACATGTAAAAAGAAGGTAAAGGTGATGTTCCGTACACTGCTTGTGATTCATATTTATTCTCAAACCTGCTTCTTCTACCAGGACCAGCGTGCTCCCCGTTAGCAGTGAACACACTAATGCTCAGTGTGAGGATGGAGACAGGAAGGCAAAGCACCCTGGATTACAACTTGGTCACAGACCTGATGAATGGAGGGCAGTTTTGCTTCAGCTGTGAGCAGATATTTGCAAACAGGAAATGCCTGGAGGAGCATATGTGTTCATCCGCGAGTTTCATCTGCTCCTGCGGGACCGAGTTTACTGAGTACAAGCACATGCAGGAGCACAGCACTATGCACGAGCCCGGGCACCAAGTGCTTGATCACAAAACCATACGGAACCGCAGGATAGAGAAGCGCATAGAGGAGGAGGAGAAACTTAAAAGGATACAGAAGGGTGAGGTAATCTGGAATACGCCTAAAATGACCAATGCTTGGACAAAGGCCAGTGCACCCCCAGTTTCTTTGCCAGTGACTCCTGTGCTGCAGGTACCCAGTGCGTCGGTGTGTGTGCCGCAGCTTTGCGTGCAGCCTGCAAAAATTTCACAAGTGCCTGAGTTGTACCCATCAATGTCACAAGCATCTGTGCTCCCAAACCCCGCATCCTCAACAACAGACATGCAGAATATTTTCGCAGATGTTGGCGCACCGACAGTGGATGTCTGGACGCTTTATCAGCCAGTTGTGTTGCTTCCAACAGTGCGCAAGTTTAACAAGCAAAAGCCATACTCTTGTGGTAAGTGTGGGCAGTGTTTTTTCTCAAAGACCTTACTCATCTCCCACCACAACTTTCATGTTCCTGACAAAATTTCGGGCTGCATAGGATGTGGGCTGCTGCTCTCCAACAAAAAGATTGTGCCTCGCTACCATGTATGTAACTCATCAAACAACGGATCCAAATTCAGGCTAGTCACAGCAAAGCCACTTGGTTTCAAGACTATGAACGTGACAAGTGGGGAAAAGACTCTGAGCGCCCTGGGTCTTCCGACTACTTCCTCTCTGCAGGTGACAAATCAGAATATTGGTGAACTGCCCCCTACCTCCATCTTGAAAATTAAGAGTGTCCCTTTCATTACCAAGCAGGGGGTACGTGTCACTCCATTATTGCAGTTTAAGAATGCATCCAACATCGGTGTGTCCTTTCCATCAAAGCCTCAGACTCAAAATCCTAGTTTGCAGTTAAAGATGCCCACAAACTCTGCAGGGGTGTCTTCTGCATCAAGTGGCTTCTCATGCCGAGTCTGTCATATTTCTTTTGAATCTGCTCAACTCCTTCAGAGGCACAAGTGTGTCAAAGCACGGGAGTTTATGGCCCAACACGTGCGAGGTGGCATGCAGCAGTTCAAAAAGATGATGCCAGCGGCAAGCCAAGTTCCTGCTCAGGTAAATGGCAAAAGGAAATGCATTATACCATCTTCTGGTAATGTGAAGAAGAGCCAAATCCTGACTGTAAACTTGGAAAAAGGGCCTGTCAACGGGAACACGGGAGTAGATAGCGATGATGACTGTTACATCGTTGAAGGCGGACCAGACAAACCTGCTGAGATGATTTACCAAGTAATGTCATCTGTACCAATCAAGACTTGACAAAACTAGTGAGGCACATCCAGTCTGCATGTCATGTAAAATATGGACCAAGCGCATAGAGATGGCGACATCCTGGTTGAAAGGAATCTGCTCAGTTCACTGCACAGGAGCATGATGCTTCCTGGTTTGCTCAAGACTGTTTTAAGATATAGAGAGTAGTGATAATAAAAATGCATCTTTAATTCACCTCGATTTCTTTTGTTAATGCATTTCGAATTTATAAAAGTATGAAGGTGGTACCTCTGTGGTGGTTGCAGAAGATGGGGAAAAAAAATGTACGTATGTGGGGGTTGAATCATGTTTGGTGCCCTAACCGGCACTATTATAGTTTTTGCTCTGTTTTTATGTTTTTAGTATGATCAGAATGTGTTGTGAAGCTGTGGGGATTGGCCAAAATGCCCAGTGTGTTCATACCAGCTTTGTAGAGACTTTTAAGAATACAATATATAATGTATTAAAGTATATTTTCAAACTCAGTGTTTTGTGTTCACGACACTTTATAGTATTACGTCACAACAATGTGATTGGTCACTTGCAATGTTGAACCTGGAACAACATTTATTATGATGATGTGGAAACGACACGAGGATATCAGATCCTGCATATTTTAATACTGCATTGTAAAGCGCTGGTAATCTTTCACAAAAGTACATCAAATACATACAAACGTGAAAAATAATTCATTATAGATATTTTAAAGATACTGTCTGAAAATGAGGTATATTAATAGTGTATTAGGGGGGGGTTTTTTTCTTAATTTTTATCAAGTTTTGTGCCTCCACTCTTAAAATTGCCTGTTTTTTGTATCCACCAAACTAATGATGACAGTTTCATTGTCATTAGTGGTTCTCCAGCAGAGGGAGCTGTTTCAAAGCACAAACAAAGCGACGTAGTGCGTCCATTCATTATGAGGTAACATCCATACCTTAAAATCAAAGATGCTGCAGAAGCGCTCATGCGGAGTTCACTTGTTGTCTGTGTGTAATAGAAGCGTCAATTTAAATCCTATGTGTTAAGATAACATATGCCAAACTGGATATATATTGGGTGTACATTGAGATACTTGATGCTTGCACATCTGACACGGACTCCCTGCGAAAACTTAAAACTGCAGAACGAGTAGGAGTTGGGCATACTCACGTTATTGTTAATTGCTAAATGAATGTATGTCTTTTTGCCTTCCACGCTTCTTGTTTATAACATTTCTAATTGTCTCAGCAACACACACATATTGACAAACAGAACAAATCTGCTGTTTTTGTGTGCGCGTGTTCTGATTACAATTTTTAAAGTTTTCCCCATGAGGAGTTCCGAAATTTCCCACAGCACTCTAACTACGCGCTCTGTGCGCTCGGCTTAATTAACAGTTTTTTCAGATTGCTTTGTGTGTGGATACCGACTGATTCACTTCTGCAAACTGTTCAGAAAAGAAGAAAAAGCGAGGCCCACATTAACAGCTCAGCTCTTAGATCAGTGCATCCCTGTAAGAAAAGGGCGTCCAAAATGCCTCGTAGCCACAGCTTGAGTTAGCCAGTGCTAGCTAGTTCTAGTTTGAGCGGCGGTCAGCGCATGGCTACGCAGAAACCAGTTCTGACTCTCTCCCACGCAGGCAAGCACTTTGTGTTTACTATCACCCATCACAGATGAACTACACATGCGTTACTTGCTGTAAAGAAAGTTGTGTGAGCAGGCGTAGAGATTAATGCTTAAGGTTCGTGTGGCCTGTGATGTCAAATTATCGGAGCTAGCGATGTGGCCTAGCACACGATAACGCCTAACTCACATTGTTAGTCACGGCTTTGGTAGCTTTGAATGATAACTGGTAGCCGTGTTTCTTTTTAAATCTGTAAATGCTGTAAAACATTATAGAAGTGAGCCAGTGGGGCACGGCTGTGTCTGAGAGGGGGTTTAAATGTGAGTCAGCAGCTCGTGAGCATCACAAAGTCTCCATCAGATGAAGTGTTCCTGCAGTGGAGATGAAAGGCAGGATAACAATAGCAACCATGCACATCTTGTCAAGCTAGGCTGGATTTCTTCTGTTACATCTAATGCATATGCCCTGTGCTTTTGCAAACTGCAGTGAATCTACTTTGAGCCTGGATAGTGTGCATGTTTCTGCGGGTCCGGTCGCTTTAAACTGTTGGTGATAGATGATGAGCTTTAAATATTGTCATACAGAGTATTGTTATTGATGCTAAAGATACCTATTGATACCTAAAGATACCTAAAGATAAATAGCTTGTAAGCAGTTGTGTAATGATACATCATTATTTATAAGATGCTGTATGGTTTTTATTTTTTTAAATTGGCAAAGTCCATCTGCTTCTGACTAACTTTTATATAACGGTTGTAGAAGAAATTCTAGATTTACCTCTGGAAATGTAATGGGAAAAGGGTGTCAGTCCCCTTAGAGGTGTATTTTCAAGTCTTGAGGTTATGAAACTCAGCAGTTCTCTGTAAAACCAGTTGCAAACTCTGCTTCTTTCCCAGCGGATTTAGATAATTTTTTTTTTTTTTTTTTATAAAAATTTTAAAAGGTTGCTCATCTTTTTTGGGGAAAACTTGAAGTTTTGCAAAGCAGCATATGCTTATTGAGCTTAAATCTGGCTGTGTGTGATCCAGTTATGGCCTTTACTATACTTCTCCAGTATAAATTTGCAGTTTGGTACCCCTATCTGTAAAAATAGTCAGTGGGTGCATGAGATGATCCCAGTTCAACCATCCACTTTAAACTTATCACGACAAATGGGCATGGCATGCAGTTTATTAGTAATTTTCTATTTTTCATCCTGGGAATAATTACTCCCCAGCCCGAAGCGTTTTTGCTTTTACGCGTCGCTGCTCGTTTTACAACCTCCTTGTCGCTGTTTAATCCACAGACTCTTGACATGGGGAGTAAAATGTCCTTCAGCAGAGGAAGCAGTGACCAAAATACAGTCTCTGAGTTAACTTCTGTGGCACCTCAACCTCGCAGTTCCAATCATGCCTCTTCGGACTGCAAGCAGGTAGCCAGTAAGAAAGACAAGTGGATGAGCTTGTGCTGTTTATTACAGTATACAGCGTCATTTAAATCTGCACTAATGAAGACCGCAGTCTGATGTGATGTGTTATGAAGTCATGCATCTGTGCATATGTGAATATGCACGCTTAGTTTTCCAGTTTGAACCAATTTTGGTAGATATATTTGTGCAAATATCGCTCTATAGTTTTTGAAATGTGCAAATGATTCATGTTCATGTGTTTATTCTTTCCACCTTTAATAAACATGCTTTTCCAAATGATTTGTGCAACAAAAAATAAAATCATTAATTCATTCATGTTCACTCTTCTTTTTACTTCCACAGATACCCGAAGGTAAGACATGCAGTGAGGGAGACGTGGACTCCAGGCGGGGAGATAAAATGAAAGGGACGGCGTTGAAACAGCCTGGGAGCCGGGAGTCTGATGTTCATGTCAGCTCTGAAAGCGCTGGTGAGAGAAACTGTCAGCGCAGTGAGGCAGTGCCCTCGCAGGCAGAGGTGGAAGCAAAATCTCTGACTCCTGCTAGCGTGTGCAGCTCTGCAATAGACAGCCAAGGGAAGCCCGTGATCATCCACAAGAAACGTGGGAGACCCCGTAAAATCAAACCAGCCCCGACTGAAGACAAAAGAGGTCCAGATGCTGCAGATGCTGTTCAGCATAAGGAAGTTAGCACCACCATACCTTTGCCAGCAAGTGTGGAAAACCACAACAGTGACGATTTGCCTTACGCTGTGGATAGTAAGTTAATAAATAGTGCGGCTCATAATGAGATGCCCGCTCCTCAGCCTGTCCTGGATAACAACGTACAAGTCGCTGCTCCTTTGCTGCCAAAAAGAAGACCAGGAAGGCCAAGAAAATCAGAAATGGCAGCTTTTCAAAACCAGGTTTCTATGGCTGCTCCTGGTTCTCATGCTAATAAGTTTAGCAGTCCTGCACGAACACTGAGGAGTAGGGTGGAGCAACCTACTTTGATGCAGGATGATAAGTTAGAATCTCATAGCAAGAAGGACAAGGAGGATCTAAAACAAACTGAAGCGGGGACTACAGAAAGTACTCGTACATCCAACTCTAAAGGTGTGAAGAGACGAAGGACTAAGTTGCAAATTGATCAGCAACTTCCAGCAAAAGTGTCCAAGCTGGATGAATCCCAGGAGGCCTTGCTGACGTTGAGCACTGACATAGACTGCGGAAAAAGCACAGAGACAGAAAAACAGTTGGACACTGACAAACATGAGACTGATTCAGATGTGAGGGATGATCAGCTCCCACTGCATTCTGGGGAAGGACTAGAGCAGGAGAAGCAACAAGACAAAACTGCATTACCAAAAGCAGAGGTGAATTCCCAGCCTGAGCCTGAAGCTATTCCTTCAGACAGCTTGAAAGAATCTGATTTGCCAAACCCAACTCAGACTGATAACCTTAAAGTAAATCAGTCATTGGACATAAATGGCAGCGAGGAGTCACCATCAGAAACACCAGACTTCTCAGAGTCTCCAGCAGATGCAGAGCTGCCAAAGCCCTCTAGCACAGATACCCTGACTCCCCCTGAGCAAATGCGGACATCTATTGGGGCCCCGTTTGCTGTCAAAGCTGAGAATTTAGAGCTGGAGCATTTAAAACCTGCGCCCAGGTCAAATAGCCCCAATTCTTCCCAGCACAGCACCACTCCCTTAGTTAAATCTGAGGTTCCAAATGTTGTTTTTCGACGCAAGAGAGGTGGTAAGAGGAGGAGGATGGTAAACAAGGTTTTATTACCAAGAGAGCGTCTTGTAGAGAACCACGAAGCGGGTAGTGACACCCAACCAAAAACAAACTGCAGTGATGAGGAAAAGGAAGCTAACGCCAATGTTGGCGAAAATGTCATCTATACTAAAAAGGGGGGTAAAACCCTGTTGAAATGTGGTTACTGTGGTCGTACTTTTAAGTTTCTGTCTCAGTTCGTCATCCATCAGCGCATTCATACAGGAGAGAGGCCGTTCAAGTGTTCAGAGTGTGGCAAGGGTTTTAGCAAAAACTCTAACTTAAATCTTCATCTCAAGACCCACAGAAAGAGCAACATATATCAGAAGTGCCCATATTGCAAGATTAAATTCTCTTGCTCTGAGTACGCTGCACATATGGAAATGCACGCACACGAGCTGAACGAGGAGTGTAAGAACAGCAAGGCTGAGGAACAGAGCAGAGAACCAGCAGAGGAAAGCAGCAGGGAGCTGCAAAGAGCAGTGGAAAAAAGAGAGAAAAAAGTCTGCCAGTACTGTGGCAAATCATTCCCATTTCAATCGGCGCTCATAAGACACGTCCGAGTCCACACAGGAGAGAAGCCTTATAAGTGCGACATCTGTGGCAAAGCTTTCGGGCAGGCCTATTTCCTCCGTGTTCACGAGCTCACGCATTGGTCTGTGAAGCGTTACAACTGCACCCATTGTGAAAAATCATTTACTCACTACAGCAATGCAAAAAATCACTCATGTAGACCTTTGGGAAGCGATGACAACGCGCAAGAACACAGACGCCCAAAGCCTTCGCTAACGTACACATGCCACATCTGCAAGAATGTTTTTGACCATTTGCAGGAGTTCAACACCCACATGCGAGAGCACACCGGCGCAAAGCTTTATCGCTGCTTGTACTGCGACAAGCTGTTCGGTGTGCTGTCTGAATTCAACGCCCATCGCAGTCAGTGCAGCGTGGAAAAAAATGCCTCCAGCTCTGCGATTAAGGAGGAGGAGACTGTGTCGTTAATTCAGTACACAGTGCCTGCGCTCAGGTGCTCATCGGCGCACAATTCAGCTCTGGTGGCAGCTGCCAGCTGTGAAACACAGAAGAAACAGCCACAGATCATCCGCAAGAAACGCTCCAACAACTTGAAAAAACCGTTCCAGTCCACGGTCATACCAGCTCACAGTCTCTCACACCTAGTGTCAAAGTTAAACAAAGTAGACAACAGATCAGATCCCAGGAGATATCTGTGCCCAAACTGTGGGCGACTCTTCAGACACATGGGCAGGCTCAGAGCCCACATGCTCACACACGCCCCAGGTCAAAGCTACACCTGTGCCTGCTGTGGTAAAACACTAGGAAGCTGGAAAAAGTTGTGGCACCATCAGAGAATTCATCGTCACAGGGATGGCCGCTTCACGTGTCCTCAGTGCGGGCAAGGTTTTCGGTTTGTAGAGCCTTACAAAAAACACATGAGTGAGCACCCAGAGTTCCAGTGGGTTCAAGTCAGGCCCAAGAAAGTGTTTCTGCCTTATCAATGCGAGCGCTGCAGGTGCAGCTTTAAAACTCTAGACATGCTGTTTAGTCACCAGCTCTGCCATTCCTCAACGCAAGACATACGCAAAGACTCTGATTTTGATTTATCAGTAGATGATCGCAATGCACCGTCAAACACGAAAACGCTAAACCCTCCCACCAATAATGGCATAGAAACATTACGCCAGGCTTCTGAGGAAATTAAATCTCTCTCAGATCCCTTATCTAAATATCCAGACCCGGTTTTTCAAGAATCAATTGTGACTTCCTGTGTTCAAAGCCGGGATCCTGATTTGGGTAATTCTTCTGAGCATCCCAGCAGGGCAAACGTAGTGCAAGATAAAGAGGCCAGTTGTGACAGTGTAGGTAAAAATGGACTTGGAAAACCCATTACCCCTTTAAGAACTGTGAAGAAACACGTGACTCAGAATGCCAGCATGTCAAATGAAAAGCCTTCAGATGGTGTGAGCTGTGCTGTGTGTGGAAGTTCCTACGCAGCCATTTCAGACCTTTATCAGCATTATTTGCAGCACGCTAGAGGCCAGGTGTAATGATTTTAAATCAAAATACATTTCAGTGGCCATCGACGTTCTGTGCCCATCACGTTTTTCCACTCTGGGGTCCTTGTAATCCTGTATTAAGCTAAATTTCCACACAAATGTCCCAGGAAATTTCAAGGCACAAAAAGCTTTCTTCAGACTGTTGGTCGTCTGCATTTCCACCATGATTTAAAGAGCTGTGAAGATTAGGCAAATTAGGCATGCCACTATATTGCAGATCACTACTTCAGCGTAGAGCACACTAAAATGTTGATGTTGTAATGTGAAATGAGGGAGGTGAGCGCGCAATTCTTTGTCACTAAATAGACATGCAGTCATCACAAAGTGGATCCAAAAGGTTAGATTGAACATATTTTGTGAGGTATTGCAGCATATTGTGATGTGAGTGAGAAGTGCAGTAGTTGCAGACGTGAACCGAAGCCCCATTCACAGTAATACCGCTTAGAAAGGATGTTTTGTTAGGGTAAATGGTAAATGGCCTGCATTTGTATAGCGCTTTTCTAGTCCTTAAGGACCCCAAAGCGCTTTACACTACATTTAGTCATCCACCCATTCACACACACATTTACACACTGGCGATAGCAAGCTACATTCTAGCCACAGCTGCCGTGGGGCGCACTGACAGAGGCGAGGCTGCCGGACACAGGCGCCACCGGGCCCTCTGACCACCACCAGTAGGCAAACACGGGGTTAGTATCTTGCCCAAGGATATTTGGCATGCAGCCAGGAGGCAGCCTGGGATCGAACCACCGACCTTCTGATTAGTGGCTGACCTGCTCTGCCACCTGAGCTACAGCCACCCAAAATATTAAATATTTCCTCAAAACTCTAAAATATTGCAGGTCCCTGGAAAACATCCTGATTTACTGCGCAGGTTCCTTATTCTTTGGGAAACCTGTGGTGGAAATGCAGCTTTAGATAAATCCCCAAAAGTAGATTATGTTTATCTGGACGTAGAGCTGTGGGAGAAATGTTTCATCACTAATCCAAGCGACTTCTTGGGTCTCAGCTCAATGCCGGTTTCGTTGGGTTCATTTTATGAGAGAAGACAAATATGCAAAGTACATTTTCTTAAGTTTATTAAGCAGTTAAAGGTTCAAGTTAAAAACAGCTGTGGAAATGCAAATGTACTGTTTAATATGTTGGGGAAACCTGCAGTCAGCTGAGACTGAAGAAGTCACTTGGATGTCACACTGAAAACATCACGTCCAGATGAACTGAATCAACTTTTTGGGATTTCCTTACCTGGATGATTCAGCATGCATCAAGACAACTTTGAATAAAGGTAATGAAATGTTGTTGCACACCTGGGAAACTTAGACACTCAAGTGACTTGGAAGGTTATGCTCTAATCGTTTAGTCAGCCGTTTGTCAGGTTTAGACAACGCCTGCGGCTAAAAGCCACTAACCTTCCTTTTAGTATTCTGTAATTAAATTCGTATAAAATGAACAGAAGACATGTAGATAAAGAGAGACGTGCAAATTTGATACGAGTGCTCTGTGTCAAATTCAGTTTAACCAGAAGCCACCCTGGGATTATGCATTATGCCTATTTCGCAGCAGCCACAGCAGATAGTAGGGAGAGACAGGTGTCACTAATCTAAACACATTATTAAAGCTTCCTGTCTGTTTAGCTGCTATTTTAAGTCAAATGGCTGCTGTGAAATAGGCCTGTTTATGATTTTAGAAATTTTACTTGATGTAAAAATTTCTAAAATCATAAAGAGAGTGCTCCTTGGATGGATTTTGTTTTGCTTTTGAGCACATTATTCACTATTCTTTTGAACCGTCACATTCTTGCCGCCTTACATCTTTCTCATTTTACAAATTGGAGAAAATACACTGTGCTCTGTGGGGGGGGACACAGTACTGCTCCCACTAATGAGGCATGGATTGACTGACTAACAAGTAAATACAACATATTGGACATTGACACTGTGGGTTCAGTATTAAAATCTACTTCATGCAGATGTTTTCTTGGCTGTTACAGTGTACCGATTACAGTTTTGTTTTGTTCCACAACAATAACGTGTTCTGGCATTTTGTATTTACATTTTAAGAGTGACTATCAGTTTTACTCGTGAATCATTTTGTGAGCCTGTGTGATAAACTGAATTATTGCAAAGTTTTTCAATAAATACTGACAAACACACACTCCTCATTTGTTGAGCCAAGCTTGTTTTGTTGAACGACGATCACTGTTTACAGCTTTTGGAAAAGATGCTTTTTCATGCTTTGTGTTTATGTCACGCTTGAGTTCAGTGGAGTCCTTTAAACCAGTGGTCCCCAACCTTTTTTGCACCACGGACCGGTTTAATGTCAGACAATATTTTCACAGACCGGCCTTTAAGGCCGCGGATGAATACAACAAAATAAAATGATGCGACCAAAACAAAAACTGCGGTATTTCGTAATTATAATAATAAACGCGGATTCACTGTGTAATTGTCTAACTTCATTAGCAGCTAACAATAAAAACCCTGAAAACCATAAATTTCACACCCGAGCCTCTCGCGGCCCAGTACTGGTCCGTGGCCTGGGGGTTGGGGAGCGCTGCTTTAAAGAATTATCAATTCAAAGCAGTTTCTGAATGGACACCTTGCAGTGTTGTAAATAATTTTCTTCTATAGTTTGTCTTAATTAAATAAACATCACTTTTGTAATCAAATCGTTATTCTTTATTTTTAAGTTATATCGCCTTCTCCGGCATGTTTTCGCACTGAAAGGCAATAAGTCAGATTGATCAATAGGTACCGAGTTTGTGTATTTAAGTTAATAAGGGGTCTTAATAAAATATTTTAAAGCAAAAACTTATAATTGTAGTATTTGACCATCTTTAAAAGTATTAAATTATCATCAGAGGAATAAAAGCCTTCAAAATATTGTTAGACCTACCATTTCCTTGTTATTAGATAACAAGGACACCAGTATCTTTGTCCTTTTTTTTTTCCACTGTCTGGAAGATAAGGGCAAAGTCCTGGGCCCTGTGCTTCGTACGTCGCTTACTACATCCAAGATCAAATGAAACATCCAAGACCAAATCATCGCGCTAACTCTGAGCTCGCTATTCCGGTTCCCCGAACACACCTGTTGTTGACGATTAGTATAGCTGGATGAAGTAATGTGAGATCACTGGGTGGCCCAACAGGGGCTACGCATCGATAGTAGAAACATTGATCGGCAACCCTTTGATTGGTCGGCGAAAATGTCGAAGGAGCGCGCTCGGTATTTTTCGGCAGCAGAGCAAGAACTCTTGAGTGAGGGATTTCAGGAGTTTCAGAGTTTAATTAAAACGCAAGGGAACACTGCAAAGGCTGCAGAAGCAAGGAGAGAGGGCTGGCAGAAAGTTGCTGACAAATTAAACTCGTAAGTAATTCAATGATAACAATAATAATGGAGTGGATTTATATAGCGCTTTTCAAGGCACCCAAAGCGCTTTACAATGCCACTATTCATTCACTCTCACATTCACACACTGGTGGAGGCAGCTACGGTTGTAGCCACAGCTGCCCTGGGGCAGACTGACAGAAGCCAGGCTGCCATATTGTGCCATCGGCCCCTCTGGCCAACACCAGTAGGCGGTAGGGTAGATTTATCATATCACACCATATTATCCAATATTATATTACATTATATTATATTATAATATGTTATATTATATCCCCTTTCACATTAGAGCCACAACAGGACCCACTAGAACATGGGAACAAGTAAAAGTGGAATATAAGAATATTCTACAGAATGGTAATATTTATCACTTATATTGCTTGTCGTCTCTTGGAAAGAGACCCTGGAATACTCTGTTTGTTTGTTCATAACAGCAACCAAGAAAAGGGCAGAGCAAAAAAAAAAAGACAGGTGGTGGTCCTGCACCCCCTCGTCAACAAGTTGGTTAAGTGAATAATACCCTCACGGGAAAATCGATATCTCTCTATGAGCACACTGTCGCGCTGAGCTAAAGGATCCTGTCTGTCCCGCAATATACGCTGAATTCTGAGGACTCTCCTTATCAATCTTGCACCTTCCGCAATGGGTTGCTCGCGTAAACGGACAGGATATGACTGCGACAGACTTCCCAAATCCACCTTCGCTTTTATAGCCGTGGTCTCTCATCTTGATTACACAAAGTAATTTACAATTACTACTCTGAAATATGAATTACATCTGTAATAATCACATACATGTAATAGAATGTTAATAGTACATTTCCCTTTTTTAGGAAATGACCTGTATGTATCTGTATGAAATCAATAAAAGGATCAAGTGCTGCATTATCTTTAGTTACAGTGATGTTATTTATTTATGGTGAAACAGTGGTGGAATATCGCTGTTGCTTTCGTATGAATGACGCGGGCATACCTGCGTGGCCGCGATCTAATCCTGTTTACATAAAGTAAACCTGCTCCCCAGCAGGTTTACGCTTACGGCTCTGTTGCTATGACAGCAAGTCCCGGATGGGCTTCGGGGAACCGAACGATCCAGGATCACGCGAAATCGTCAACAATCTAATCCAGCTAACTCACTTAGCGCGGTACGAAGCACAGGCCCCTGATGTTTATGTATCCCACTGAAACCCAAATACTACTTTTATTATTGTGTGATTTAAAAAAAAGTTGGTATACTATAATGTGTGAAAGTATTGAACTTACCCTCATTTCTTTATGTTTTGCTTGGAAAATGAAGAATATCTGTGGAGATCTACTGAAATATGTATATTTCAAAAAATATGAATGGGAAAGACTGAGTTTGTACGATTGCAACAAGTTTGAAAATCAGTATTTGGTATGATCGCTTTTATTTTACAACACAGCTTAACCCTATAATGCCTTTCTATCATATTTAATACATGGGTTTCTGAGACTTCTATCTCATCAACATGATCAATAGTTGATATAATTTCAAAATGTTATGCACAAAAGTTCTTTTTGTCTAAAATTAACATTTTTGTTAACAAAAAGTTGCCAATCTATCGAATGTGATACAAAAAATAAATCATACACAACATGATATAGGAAAAAAAAAAGTTTTGTGGATTTTGTTATAACGATTAATAAACATCTCAGTTCCAAATAATTAGAAATTTCTTTCTTACAGGGTTAAACTCTCTTAGACAACCTTTATTGTCTGAAGACGTCTTCAGGATTGGGCTTCTTGAAGGACATTCACAGCTCTTCTTTGGCTGTTGACTTCATTTTGTTCTGTTCTCAGGATGATTCCACACTGCATCAATAATGTTGAGTCTGGGCTCCGGGGAGGCCTGTCTATGGCTGATAGTGTTTCATTTTTTTGTTGTATTTTTCTATCCAAGTATGCTTTTTCTGCGTTGGCATTATGTTTGGGATCATTGTCAATTAGATGCCTTTCAGATCGTATTACATGGTGCAACAGCTATATGCTAGCTATATACTAAAGGTGTTATAGTGTTTCACAACCAAATAATAACAGAAGAACAGTTGATAGTCAAACAAATTGCTGCCATTTTAAACCCACTGTGACAATCTGTTATCTGACCAGCGTGTGAAAAGACATCTGGTTGATAAAGGTCAGTGCTTATAATCTAGGTTTAGTCCTACCACCAGTCACATACACTTCATTTATAAAAGATTTGAATTAATGATGGAAAAACTGTATAATTATGTAGCATTATATTTTATTTTTTATTTAACCTTTATTTAACCAGGAATGTCCCGTTGAGATCAAAGACCTCTTTTTCAAGGGAGTCCTGGCCAAGAGGCAGCACATTTCAAGACAAATACATACGAACAAACAAAGTTAAAATTACACAAAACAATTACACATTATTGAGGCAGCCTGTAGGCCTTTGAGTTTAGTTTTAAAAACATTTAAAGACAACAATTCAGTTAGTTTCCAGTCTTTCTGTAACATGTTCCACGAAAAAGGCGCAGAGTGGACAAAGGCTTTCTTACCCAGCTCTGTGCGGACAAGGGGAACAGACAACAGCAGCTGATCATTTGAGCGCAAGGAGTAAGAACCACTATTTGTCCTTGTGACCAAAGTACAAATATAAGGAGGCAGCAATCCAAGCATAGCTTTGTAAATAATACTCTTATACTCTTAGTGTCTCTTCACAAAGAAGATACAGTAAGTGAGAGACAAGTATAGTGCTAAACAAATGTATTAGACTAGACACCTGCCATAAAGATAAGAAAACATAAAAAAAAAATTTTTTAAAAACTGTCAAAAAAAGGTTTACATTTTTTAAATTATTTTATTATTTAATAGGAAAATATTTAATTGAACTCCTATTTTCACACATTGTATCAAATTTGACCCCGCACAAATAAACCAAGCATCACATTGAACCACAAAAACACGTTTTCTGTTCAGAAGTACAAGTAAATGAGTGTAATGTGGAATCTCAATAAAACAATAATAATGTGCTTTACTATTTTTTTTCTGCATTTTTGTAAAACTTTGAAGTTGAAAACTCATGGATAACGACAATAATTATATTTTAGTGGAAACAATACAAGTTTGATTAAAGAGCTTGAGCATACTTAATTCACCAGTATGTGTCAAAGTCAAAGTCAACTTTATTTGTCGATTCTGCCACATGTACAGGACATACAGAGAATAGAAATTGCGTTACTCTCAATCCCTAGATAAATAGCAAATGAACATTTAAATATATTTAAATATAAAAGTGATTAAAAATGCAAGTAAAATAATTAAAAAGTAAAAATTTAAATAAATACAATTTTACATATAACAAGAAAGCTATACAATATACAATATAATGGGTAAGTGACATTGAGTGTAAACCAGGCAGAGTAGTGCAAATAGGCAAATAGTGCAAATGGAGATTTAGTAATGTACGGTAAGAGAAAGTGTAACAACAAAGTCTTATGAGGTAATGGCAGTCCAATGCTCCACAAAGTGACTGGTAACTGGTGCAGGCCAGTGAGTGAGTCAGAGAGAGTGTGTGTGTGTGTGTGTGTGTGTGTGTGTGTGTGTGTGTGTGTGTGTGTGTGTGTGTGTGTGTGTGTGTGTGTGTGTGTGTGTGTGTGTGTGTGACAGAGTTCAGTGAGACCGTGGAGGAGAGAGGGGAGAGGGGGCAGAATCGGGAGGGAGTTAAGCTTCCTGACAGCCTGATGGATGAAGCTGTCCTTCAGCCTGCTGGTCCTGGCCTGGAGACTCCGCAGTCTCCTCCCCGACGGCAGCAGCTTGAAGAAGCTTTGCATTGGGTATGTGATGTATGTGATGTGTGATGTGTATATATATACTGTGCTGCCTGTGGATCTCTTTGGATAATTTGTTTTTATTATCTGTTTATGAAAAAAATTCCAGACTTACAGACCAAGAGTGTAAGACTGTGACTTCAATTTAAACATAAAATTATTGTTTTCTATAAAATGTATACACACTGCTGAATTAAAACCAATGACTTTAGAAAACTTTTATAGAGTCATTGACCAAAACAAATATTAATGTTTATAAGGTTAATTAATGCATTACCACTAAGTGATGAATGAAAAATTACAATTTTATTTATAAAGTAATCAATCTATGCAGCTCGCTGTGGTCTTAAATGTAAAGTAGTTAAAAAGAACTTAATTAAATCTTAAATACTAAAAAAAAATATAATTTTCATTTTTGAACCACTGTCTTATGCTAATTGTTAACAACATGTGTGATTATGATTTATCTGCTTTACTGATGATTCTTGTCATGATTTACCCAACAGCACAAAACAAGGAACAACATGAAATGATGTTGACTATTTATTTATTTGAATCAGATTTCATAGTTAATTATACAAGAAACTTTAGTTAGAAAACTGTAGTTTCATTTAGTTGTTAGCCATGGTGTTGTTGATCCAGCTGTTGTAGTTGCAGACCTTGGTGTAGACTCCAGGCCTGTTCCTCTGAGCACAGCCGTAACCCCAGGACACAATACCCTGCAGCCGGCCATTGCACACGACGGGGCCACCGGAGTCACCCTGAGGCACAGAAAAGACAAGTGTGAGCAGAGGTGTTCTGAAGTTTGGTTTGTCCTAAAACAGTCAGGATGGCTTTAGCTCATACCTGGCAGGAGTCCTTGCCTCCCTCAAGGAATCCAGCACAGAACATGTTGTTGGTGATCTCTCCAGGATAGGAGTTCCTGCAGTCTCTGTCACTCAGGATGGGGGCATTCAGGCACATCAGACGGTCAGGGTAGTTGCCTAGAAGGGGCGGGAAAAAAGTTAAAAGTTATACAACTCATACATCAACATTTACACTTTTTTTTCTGAATGTGTGACTTTGACTCACTTCCACTGGTGCTGGTGTTGCCCCATCCAGAGATCAGACAGGAGGTGCCGGCACTGGCACAGCCAGAGGGCAGGGACACGGTGTTGACGTAGCTGTTCAGGGTGGCGGGGGTGCTCAGCTTGATCAGCATGATGTCGTTATCCAGGTTGTAGCTGTTGTAGCTTTGGTGACGAATGACCCTGGAAGAGCTGATGAACTGCTCAGTGCCCTCATTGACAGCAATGTTGTGCTCACCAAGGCGCAACTGGATCCTTCTGCAGGGAGAGCCAGAAGAGGAATGTATTCAAGTAAAGTGTCTACTTGTTTGGTTAGTATGCCCTTTTAGAGGGGTTAGCAGCCCTGCGTGCATTTTTTCATTAGATTAATTTGATGAATGCTCTCTGTACTTACGACTGGTAGCAGTGAGCAGCAGACACGACCCAGGAGCTGGAGATCAGGGAGCCTCCACAGAAGTGATAGCCAACGTTCAGAGAAACCATGTAGGGCACAGAGTTCTTTGTGCACTCATAGCCTCCAATGATCTTGTCATCGTCAATGGGAGCAGCATCTGCAATACAGAAGGAGAGTTCCAGTGTTAAACTCTCTGTTCAAATGATCAAATCGAGAAATTTTGTGCAAAGACTTACATGCTGCAGCAAACAGGGCAAGGAGAATGAAGTACTTCATGTTTGTTTTCTGTGCCTGCAAATCTACACATAGCAGAGGAGTGTGCAGCAGCCTTATATACAGATGTGCAGCCCAGCTTCACAGCTCTTTATCTCAGTCATGCTCCCACGTATTTTTCCATGTGCCATGCACACTGATTAAATATTAGCCCACCTGGGAAACAGCAGCATGTTTAAAGATAAAAAATATATATATATTTTTTTCCTTTTACTTATCACATCTTGCTAAATTGTCACTCTGCAACATGTTATGTTTTATCCTACATGAGCACTTTTAAGATCACTTCAATGACGGTTTTCGCTGACACACTATGTACAAATTACTGGAGAAATATTTACTACAACCTATTTAATTTTGCCTAATTTTATTAAGTTTGTAGTTAATCATACTTTTTAAAAACCTTTTTGTGCCCAACAAAGAAACCAAGAACAAGTCAACATGTTAAAGTTCAGCGCATGAGTGTGACTTATACAACAGTTTTTAGCATGACATGTAAAGTTTTGGTGGGTTTTTTCCCCTCTTCTTTCTTTCTTTGTCCCCCCCCCCCCCCCCCCCCCCCCCCGCTCTGCTAACACAACATAACTTCTTCCTGTCATCAGACATGTTCACACAATCCAACACAGATTCTTGCATTCTTTGATTTAAAGCCAATGCTTTACAGTAGGCAACATTTTTCTGATAATAGCCATTTGGTTTTCAGGTGCTTTTTTGCTTCCTTGGCATAATAGCATTAGTTAACTCCTCCCAGTAAACAACACACTCAGGCTGAAGGCTTTTGACACTCACAGTCCAGTGAAGCTTTTACAGTAATTTCACCTGACAGCTTTTAAAATCCTCCTTAGGTTTTGTTTTTTTTTTTATTAAAAAAAACAACATTTACTTTCCTTAACAGCTCCATCCTCCTCATGACCAATCAGGCCATTTAACATGTTTTTATAGAGAAACTTAAAATGCCACTTGTTATGTACACGTTGCTTGTGTTAAGTTGGACCAGCATTTTGCCTAGGAAATATTCCTCAGAGGTTTTGGTTCATGATAGCATGAAACAGATTTGTCAGCTGCACATCCATGATGTGAATCTTCCTTTCCCCAAAGGTGCTCTACTTCATTGAGATCTGGTGACTGTGTTGATCATTTGAGTACAGTGAACTCACTGTCATGTAGAAGAAAACAATTTCACATGATTTGAAGTTTGTGACATGGTTTGTGATACTGGTGGAAGAAGCTATCAGAAGTCAGGTGCACTGTGGCCATAAAGGCAGGCTGTGGTGTTTAAACAATGCTCAGCTGGTATTAAGACCCCTAATGGGACCTGGGGTGGTTTTCTGCTATTCATGTGCATTCAACATGTGCATTCAGAAATGCTCTTCTGCATATCTTGGTTGAAATGACTGGTTATTTGATTCTGGCTGTTCTCCTGTTTCCTCTGACATCAATAGGACACTGCTGCTCATTGAATATTTTCTTCTTTTTGACTATTCTCTGTAAATCCTAGAGATGGATATGCAGAAAAATCCTGCAGATCCCAGTATGTCTGTGAAAACTAGGTCTAACCTGTTTGACACCAACACGTATGCCACGGTCAAAGTAACTTTGACCTTTCTTCTGATACTAAGTTTGAACTTCAGCAGGTCGTCTTAACCATGTCTTACATGCTTAAATACAGGGACGTGCAGAGAGGTTTAAAGGGGCGGGTGCTCAAAGTTAAAAAGGGGCACATTGAACCATGCTGAATAACAACAACACACATTCATCAAGAATCTAATATGGGAAGGGCAGGGCTGTGTTGATCTGAGACTGTAGACATTAAAAAGTCCACAGGAGAGATGGTAGCTGATTAAACAAGTGTCATGAGATAATAACAAAATGCAAAGATTGGTGACAGCGCTTGGAACCATAAGGCAACGAAAAACTGTGACATAAACTCGGCTCTGCCTGTGAATCACTCTTTGCTTCTCTTCTTCCTTCCTTCCCATCATTTCATATATCACTCTCCACTTGCTGTCTATCTGAGAACAAGGCACAACTTGCTATTGCAATAAACTATAATCTAATTATCCACACCTAACAACTCTTGCACTTAATCTATAATAAAATGATGACAGAAAAATGTTATAGCACTGCCTTTAGTAGCCTCACACAGCTCCTACTGTTTCCTCCTCATGTCCTTACCAGCCATGTCTGCACAATGTTATATCATGAGTAATATTTTTTTAAATCCAGCTAAATAAAACACACACATGCACACACAGTGACATTTTAGACCTTCTTCAGAATACTGTATATACTATGGGCATCCTTACATTATTATTTATTACTAGAGCTACAATAATAAAGCAATGAGGAGGGGGAAGTAATAAATATGAAATAATGTATTTATGATGATTCCATTTGTTTCACTATCCACTCTGTGCAGGGCAAAGCTTATTACATTTTTAAACTGTAGAGATACAATCTTTTTACTGCTGTAAAATCCAACTTTTGTCTTATTTAAAATATAAATCTAATATAATCTGCTTCTTAATGTATGTTCTTTAAAATACAGCGTGTGTTTTTTAATATATTATAATTATAATAATTATTATGTGGACATGCATATTAGATCGTTTTTTAGTGAAATATAATCCCTCCAGAAAGGCAGGAAATGCCCAGAAACTTACTTTAAAACTAAATATGTTCCCTAAAACGGTGACAGAGCTACAGACCCATGACAGCCTTACACAGGTAGCCAGCAGCTATGACCAGCACTACTTGTGCAGTTAATAAAAGGACAGGTAATGTTTGTCGCGCTGTTGCACACACAGCACGCTCGTTTGTTTCAGTTCGTCAGTTGCAACAAGACAGCTTACCAACGTGTACGTAATAAGCTAATACTCCTGGGTGCTATACACTACAGTGTACGCTGTACACCTACTTACTGGGTTTGTCGCATCAGTCTGTGTCTCTGAGTTAACTTGTGTTTCTCCTACAGCTCCGGACCGCAAAAAATGCGCGTGCTCTTTGTGAGCTCGTTCCCGGCTCGTAACCAGCGCGTTCTGCCGTCGAGGGCGATCATTGGTTAAATGTGATCATGTGACTGATGCAAGCCAGATCCTTTTAGATTAGATTAGATTAGATTAGATTAGATAGAACTTTATTAATCCCTCGGGTGGGTTCCTCTGGGAAATTCGATTTCCAAAAAAGCACAGCACCGACAGAAGTTACAGAGTTACAGAATATTATATATATATATATATATATATATATATATATATATATATATATATATATATATATATATATATATATATATATATATATATATATACACACACACACACACACACATATATATAAATACAGAGACAATATAAATAAAATATACGAAGGGGATAAATAGAATAAATAGGAATAAAAATAAAAATACAAGTGAATTGCACATTTCAAGTATTGAGTCTATTGCACCGTTGACTATTTAGCAAAACTATGATTAATAGTTAAATATTATTGTTGAGGGGCACAGACAGGACTCCGCACGCACACACACATAAAAAAAATAAATAAATAAATAAAAAAAATTTAAAAGTTGCCTCAACAAAAGGGCACTTTGGGCACTCATCAGGAAAGGGGCGGGTGCTCAAGCCCCTCTAGCCCCCCCTCTGCACGTCCCTGCTTAAATACACTGAGTTGCTGCTATGTGATTGGCTAATTTGACATGTGCGTTAATCAGAAGGTGAACAGGTTAACCTAATGAAGTGGCAGGAGAAAACAAAATAGCTTAAAACAAAATAGAAAGGGCAATCACAATAACAAAGTGTAATATATAAAACTGTTCGTACTTTCAGAACTGAGAGTTTTCGGGAGTTTATAAAAATATCATGAACGACACAAAGCAGAAAACAACAGAGACGTTTTATTAATAAAAGTAAAATTAAAAACCCTCCAAGTCATCTGTATACTGTGTGACATCGCGATGTGCCTGTCCATCATCGTTAAACGGATGAATTGATAGCTCTTCAGCTGATTGGTCCTGAGCTTGCACCTTCAATGACGTCAACAACAAGCGACTGTCCTCGGTCTGTTTGTCGGCTGCTGAGCTAACAGCTGCACCGATTGTGTTTTGGTTTGCTTTTGCCTCCCATGTGCCCTTATCATGAGGTAAGAAACACAACAGCGTCAGCTAGCTTGTCAGTGGGAGTTCCGACAGAGCTGCCGCTCCACCTGAAGCTGCGGTAGCCTGTTAGCTTAACAACTAGCTCCATCCCAAGACCAGCACCTAATGTATGCGGAATGCGCAACCATTGCGGATGTGGTGCAGAAAGAAATGCGCATCGATGCGACATATCGCAGACGTGGAGATTACAGGGGGAAAGCAAACGTAGCCGTTCTGGTTCTCGACATAGTTGTAAGCAGCATTTTTTGATGGATTTCAGACCTGGGAGGCGATCCTCTGCCCTGATGTTTCGACTCGGTGTTAAACAAGTGGACGTTTAGATACAGCACTCAGCCTTCTTCTGGTGTTTTACACACTGCACTTAGGTTTGCATTAACATGTCAGTACTGGTGGAAATGATAGAAATGGATTTTAGAGGTTGGAGCTAGCGATCAATCAGACAATGTTATTTTGTATCTCTCTACAACAATGATTTAAGCAGCTTTAATAAATGTGCTAAAGCGGGTTTAAGACTGCTTTAACTTTACGTTTCCTGAGAACCACCTCCCCCTCGCACTTTTAGTGTGTGGCAGCTGTACCCTTAAAAGGTTGATAGTTATGTGTACACAGAAGAGTTGTATTGTCTTCAGCAGTAGGTTCACCTCTGCTTTGAACTTTTGTTAATGGGGCAGAAGCTGTCAGTATCAGAATTGGCCCGCCAGTCAGTTCTGCTGTAAATCAGGTCTGATCCATGACTGAGTACTACGAGGAGGGGGGGCTGCTGTACGAGCAATCACCTCCCATGCACATCAAAGTGGAGTCTCCGGAGGGACCCTTTGGGGGGGGAGCCTCAGAGAACGGCTTCCCCCGGGAGGATGAGGATTCGGAGGGCAGCTGCGACCAGAGCAGCGGATTACCCGGAGGACTCCCCTTCAACGTTGTGGTGGTGCATCCAAACATCATGGCACCTGGCATGTCCTCAGATGACCTTTTGTCCATTGAACAAAGTAAGCATATTTGTAACAGCAGAGATTCCTGAGGCACTCTATTGGTCTGAATTATAAAGATATTGATTAAAAGTTGTAAAAATATAAAAGAACTGGAGCAATAGAGCAAAAAAAAAAGAAAAAAAAAAAGAAAATACAAGCTACTGTTGATCAGATGAAGACTGGGTCGTTGTTTTGTTTTTTATCTGCAGTTGTTTTATATTTTGGCAACTTTTATTAACTATCTTTATAATTCCAACAAACAGGAGTCTGTTTGCTTTTATGCTGTTGATTTGCCCTGCTGATGAGCACCTGTTTAGAGTAATTCTAAACATGTGCATGGCACATGGAAAACGGAGTTCTTTCTTTTTATCTTTTTTGTAAACCAGCCTTACTCCTAATGGAAATCCTTGTGAAATTATTGTCACCCTTAGTCAGCAAAATCATCTGGATTATGCAAAAACTACTTTTTATTATTGTTAGAAAATGTGTAGCTACATTTTAGTGATGGAAGAAAATTCTGATGTCACAGGGCTCAGAGGTTTGCCAAGAGTTGTTGTACTTGCCCATGTTGTTGTTTAGCACAGTTAAAATAAGACTGCTAAAGCTCTTGACACTTATATTTATATATTTATTTTTTTCTTTCCCATTTGGCTTTCCTCTCAATTTTCTCTTGACAGACCGAGCTATGTCAGCTGCACTGGCTGCTGGCGGCGCAGGAAAAAGAAAGAGTCGCTTCAGCGGAGCGGAGCTTGAAGTGCTGGTGTCCGAAGTTACTCGGTGCGAAGGAGAACTCTTTGGTCCGGCAGGGAGGCTCCGGCGACGTGAAAGAGAGCGCATCTGGGCAGGGATCCTGGAGAGAGTAAATGCTGTTTCCAGAGTCCCGCGAACCCTTAGAGAGGTGAAGAAGCGCTGGGATGACTTAAAGAGGCGCAATGGGGGCAGACTGGCGGATGCCCGCCACCGCAGCTGTTACCTGCCATCTAGCAGAGGGACCTCAATGCTCGGGCGTCCTTCTCAGCCAAGCCCCAGGCTTCAGCAAGCCAGACAGAAGCAAAGCACCAGACCAAAGCCCAGTTTTCCATGCTTCGCTGACTCTGATACAGGTAAACTGTTGTCTGAGAACTGGGTTTCTTTTTAGATTTTTAAATGCAACTAATTTCAACAATGCTTGTGTCCATTTTTATTAATAAATTAACTAATTTATTTTCAGGTGTAGGAATGGAAGGATCAGAGAGAGATTGTTTGGAGAAAGATGAGGACAATCTTGAGCGTGACAGAGACATAGGAGAACCTGAGTGTGAACCTGTAGAGAACAGTATGGAGGACAAACTGGGATTAGGCCTTGGTCTGGGAATAGGACCACCCCCTCCATCAGAACGATGGCTGCCACCTTCTCCTCTCTACAGTGCTCCTTTCCTCAATGGTAGCCCGCAACCCAGCAGTCCTCAGCCATCCCTTGGAGCACAGCAGGGTCCTCTTGAAGCCCCTCCACGGAGTTCCTGGCTCGAAGATGAGCTACGAGGGTTGGGGGAAGCTGCAATTCAGCTTGGAAATCGGGTAGAAAAGAGTCTGCGGGAGTTTGGCGAAGGTTTCAGACAGGACATGAGAACACTTGTCACTTCACAAGAGGCATTAGCAGTCAGTCTACAACAAAACAATGTCCTCTTGCAAAGGCTCTTAGGAGTGCTTGAGGCCCAGCAGCAACCACAGCCACAGCAACATCGTGTACAAGCGCACCAATCACAAACACCTCAGCAGCACTTACAGCCACAGCCAGTTCAGCAGCAGCTGCAGCACACAGAATCACAACAACAGCAAATCGAAACACCACAGCAGTCACAGCTACAGCAGTCACAACAACATCAAACACAAATACAGCAGCAACCACAGGTCAGCCAGCATTCAAATAACCAGTCATCTGTAGCTGTTGTACCTGCACCATCATCCCCGGACATGCACGAGTGCACTTTTTCCTCCGATCCACCCACAGACACAAATGGAAGTATGCAGCGACCACGGCGAGGAAGAGCTGTTGACCACAGACGCAGGAGACGGCGCTGAGGAGAATGTATTCAGAAACTCTATAAACTGCATACCATCTGTATTTGATGTTTCAAAATGTGACAAACAAATGATGCTCTTTTTCTACTGACAGTATTTCAGTAACAATAGTTGTTTGGAGTGCTATGCCGTACTCTGGATCCATCTCGCACTTAGGTTTGTATTCAGACAGGACTGAAGCAGATATGAAAATTAGACACTTGAGATCATAGGTGGCCTTAACATTAGATTGGTTTCTCAGACATGTGTACATACTCATGTTCTAAAAGACTCTTAAAAACAGTGACTCTGTTGAGTGGCAACTTCACTCGTGGACTTTAAGAACTCAGAAAAATGACATACTGTAGGCAGTGATGTTCAATATGCATGTCTCTGTACATGGTTTGCAGCAGAGCTGCAAAGCTCAATGATGCTCTTACTAGTTCAGTACTGACTCAGCTCTCCTGATACACTAACCATGTTGTCATAAAGTACCTGTAACCTGAACCTGCTGTTATTACCATATATTGTAGCTATACAGCCATTGTAATTATCTGCTAATGTATGCTTGTGCTTTTCAACAGTTTTATGGTACATAATTTTCCAACTTTGGTTGGACAATAAAGCTAGACTGTGTTCTGTTCAGTGCGTTTTGAGACAAAAATGATGTATTCAGAAGAACCGAGACTTTTTGGGATATATTTAAAAACAAAAAAGACACCATGACAAATACATCACAGTATGTTTTGGGTTTAAAATCCTATGTTTATGGTTGAATTTAAAAGCATACATAAGTATGTAGGAGCTATTTATGGTAATCTTGCATGCAGTGACATGGATGTATTTGTAAATAGTTGCAAAGAAACAGATTATTGCCATCACTTAAGTAGTTTTGCACAGGCTATATTTTGTAGATAGCTACTGTTCTGATGAAATGTAACTAAACTTAATAAAAGACAGACATGGACTCCAAATAAACCCAGCCAATCACTTGTGGATTTGTCACCGCATATAAAAATAATAAAATATCAGAGCTAATGTTGAAAAGTTAAGCTGATTTGATACAATTGTCAAGTGTTTATAAAAACAACTCCAAAACAGTAGTAAAGAGGAAACGCGTGATTTAACGTTTCAAAATATATTTACCGAAACGATGAAGTGAACCGTGCTGAGCGTAATTACCGTTTTATTTTGAAAGTTTCGACCGGAAATTTGATTCCTGACTAGCATGATCCTTGTGTGCTCTGGTCTGGACAAGGGGGTGCATGGGTGAAACATGGCCGCCGCAGACCCAGCGAAGTCTCCCAAACGGCAGAAAATAGCCGAGGAGGAGGTGGAAACATGTGGGGAGAAAACCGAGGCGGTGGAGTCGGGGTGCAGTGCACGGCAGAAAGATGAGAATACGTGTAATAAAACCGGGGGTAGCCCCAACGATGAGCAGAGAGCTGATGTTGGCAGCGACGGCGGCGGTTGTGTTGCCAGCCATTCGGAGGTTACTGTCGAGTCCGGTGCTGGAGCCGACAAAACGACATGCATTTTACCGGAGGACCTGAGAGCGGCTGAAAAAATGGCCGAGGCCAGTGGCTGTGACCAGCGTCCATTCGACTGGTCCGAGACTGAAGATGACGGCAAAGAAGCACAGACGCACGCGGAGGAAAACGATAAGTGTGGTATGCTAACATTGTTGATGTATTTTACTGTTAGCTTTAGCCTCCGGGGCTAACCTGAGCTGTAGCTCTCACTGCTGGTTCTGTTCTGCACTGTGAGTTCTGCTGACATTATTGACCACAGCACTCCGAAGCATCAACCCTGCACCGCTGCTTGTTAAAGACGCTCATGATGCATATGCTAGGGTGCTGCATGCAGTTTGTCAGACTGTTTGTTTTTTAACTTGTTACTGTGCTGTTGTTTTTGTGTTTTTTTTTCTCTTGCAGACCTCAACAGTGTCTGTGAGGATGCTGAAGAGGTGCAGCAGGACAAGCGTGTTGACAGTGACATTGCCACAAATGCAGAAGAGCCACATGTGGAGGAGAAGAGCGCAGTTAAACCACAGAATAAGGATTTTGTGGGCGAAGTGGACGGCATAGAGGATGTGGTTGAAGACGATGAGGAGGCAGACCGAGGAGTGGATACTGATTTGACTGCTAAGCAGAAAAAGTGCCGCTTGGTCTGCAAAGAGTGCGGGAAGAGGTTCACCCGCCGCGAAACGTTCAACCTCCACCGGCACTTTCACGCGCATGAGGATGAGCTCACGCCCCTCACCTGCAAAGAATGCGGCCTTACCTTTCAGCACCGCAGCAGCCTCATCAAACACCGAAACGAACACAGGGAGAGTGAGGAGCCGCAGCTCATCACTCCAAAAAAGGAGGTGCAAATGATGGAGGAGGGCATTTTTCAGTGCGCAGAGTGTGAGAGGATATTCTCCACAGTCAGCCAGCTGAGGGACCACAACTGCAGCAATACAGTAGAAAAGCCTTACCACTGCCCCCTGTGCCGCCAGGATTTCCAGTTTAAGGTCTCCGTCACTAAGCACATGATGACCCACTC
This sequence comes from Rhamphochromis sp. 'chilingali', assembly GCF_963969265.1. Taxonomy (NCBI): domain Eukaryota; kingdom Metazoa; phylum Chordata; class Actinopteri; order Cichliformes; family Cichlidae; genus Rhamphochromis; species Rhamphochromis sp. 'chilingali'. The sequence continues at coordinate 8,490,310 of NC_137938.1, forward strand.
TCATGAGAGCGCCTTTACGTGCCAAGAGTGCAGTCAAACTTTCCCAAACACTACAGCCCTGCGCTTCCACCAGAGGTGTCACGCCGCCCTAAAGCCCTATGAATGCCCCGAATGCGGCATGGTTTTTAAACACTACTCCGTCATGGAAGACCATCGTCGCAAGCACACCGACAACAGCCGCTCTCACCTGTGCAACATCTGCGGTAAGACTTTCAAGTACAGCAGCCTCCTTCATCAGCATCAGTATCTGCACACAGGGCAGAAGCCCTTCCGCTGCCCCGAATGTGGGAAAAAATTTGCTTTTGCCCAGAACATGAAGGCGCACTGCCGCCAGCATAGACTGCGTGAAACCAACTCCTGTAGTGCACAGACCAGTAAGCAGGCCCCTGCTGCCGAACAGGAGGAGGTAAGAGGGCCGGGAAAGGAGAACGCACACCAGAGCGAGGAACCAAAACGCACATTTAACTGCCCCCTTTGTCCCCAGACATACTGTGCACCAGCTAACCTGAGAGCCCACATGCTCATTCATGAAGCAGAGTATGAAAAGCTGGAGAGATCACCTCGACTCCCAAAGGATGTGAACAAGTACTGGGATAAGGGACACACCTGCCCACACTGTCCGTCCATTTATCGGGACGAGTCCAGTTTAAATGTGCATCTTTTAAGTGTCCACAAGTCTGTTTCACAGTATTTAGAAAGACTGGCTGCTCCACCTAAAAAACAATTCACTCCATTAACCAGTGATAATGTGCAGGTGAAGTGGAAAAGCGAAAGCATAAGTGTTAAGTCATACAAGTGTTCAGAGTGCGGAAAAACTTTCCGCCACCGTTCAGTGTTGGAACTGCATATGCGCATACATTCCAAGGACAAGCCTTACCAGTGTAAAGTGTGCGGCAAGGGCTTTAGATTCAGTAGCTATTTACAGCAGCATCTCATCATTCACACAGGCAAGAAGCCATACAAATGTTCAGACTGTGGGAAGGACTTTGCCTTCCTGCAGAACATGAGAACGCATCAAAAGCTGCATCAGGAAAAACCCTTCCGCTGCACCAGCTGCCGCAAAGGCTACAGCGACGAGATCCAGCTGCAGCACCACATGTTGTCACATAACGGTGACAAACCTCACAAGTGTGACCAGTGTGACAAAAGCTTCGGGTTAGCTTATCTGCTCCGTGATCACATGAACACCCACACAGGAGAGAGACCTCATCGCTGTGAAGAGTGTCACAAAACCTTTTCGTGGTTTAGTAGCCTGCTGGTACACCAGAAGATCCACGCTCGTAAGCGGCAGAGTTTCAGCCAGTACAGTTCTTTCCCAATGAGCTCTAGGATGAGGGGGCGGGGGAGGAGGGGTGGGAGGCCAGTGTGGGGATTTTCTAGACCTTTAGGAGGCTCAGGGATGACTACTCCTCAGCAGCTTTCTTATCCGGTTTCGGTAGTGAGAGACGCTGAGCTCCACAGGAGGGCAGTACAGCCGCCATCTTCCATGCATGCATCTCGCATGGATTTACAGAGCAGGCAGCAAAAGGAGCAGTGGCTGTCCGAGCTACACCCTCAGCCAGTGCAGTGGAAGGTAGATGGTGGGGAAGTAATGCCTGTTCCATCATCGCAGCACCAACATGGAGCCCCACAGCAGACACAGTTTGACAGCTCAGTGCTACAGCAGCACCATCGGACAAGTTCATCCTGGGCAGATATTCCTCTGATAAGTCAGTCAGGCTCCACGTCTGTTCAGAGTTTAGATTCGGCACACACAAAAGACGGCACGTCTTCTGTTGCCGCCTCTCACCTGGTGTCCGTGCCAAAAAAATCCAGCCCGTCAGCAGTGAACGAGATGGTGCAGCACAGGCAGCACAAGCCTGTTTCCTGGAGCAGCACTCCCACTTCTACAGTGCTAGCTTCCACAAGTTCTGTGCAACACGAATTTTCTGTTCCCTCCTCCTACATAGACGGAGCAGCTCTGTGGAGTGTCAGGCCTACTCCACTAGTAAATTCACAGGGCTCACCAAGTAAGCTCGGGCAAGAGCTTCAGCTGCCAAGATGGTCAGTTATCCCAGTGTCCTCACAAAAGGAGCCGTCAACACCTCCTAAGAAGGAGGACAGAGTGTGGGACTTGAGTAATCCTCAATTAATACCTTCGACTGTTAGCCAGCCAGAGAAGCCATGGAACGGCTGTGAGCCGCAAAAGCCATGGGCTTCTGGCTTAGCAGGTGCATCCACCTCAGCTCAAATAGACCAAAGCAGTGCTATGCCAATTTCCAGTCCCGTCTCTCATGGGGCCAGCAGCACCTTATGGGACATACAAACACCACCAGGAATTCCAAAGACTATAAACTCCACGGAGAAGTTAGTAAATAATCAAGATTTTCAGCTGCAGCAAAAGCAGGCGTCATCTGGCTGGGCCAATGTACAGACAGCAACACAGAAGGTTCCCATTTCCATTCAGTACGAGCCTCATCGTTTTGGACAGGGCATGGGAACACCAGTATGGGGCTTCCAAAACAACCCAGTGGGTCCTCAAACCCTGCTTTCTGGGCAACTCAAACCAGGGAATGGACCGGAGCTGCAGCAACAACCAATGGTAACAGGCACTCAAATAATCATAAATCAGCCTTCTCCTTTTTTCTCACCTCCACTTGCTCCGCTCCCTCCTCTTGCTTTGCCTGGCCCTCACCCTCTTCACTCTGTCGCAGTTGGTGCACTTCCAAGACCTCCACACCCAAATATTTTTTTCACACCACAGGCGGTCATGAGCGAGAGGCCACACATGCCACAGACCCTGTCCCTACCTCAACTTGCCCCGCGGACAGAAACTCACAAACTTGGATCTCGTTTGCCTTTTGCCCCTGAACGGCTTCTCCAGTGCATGATATGCGGGTGCTCTCTTCCTCGGGAGCTGGATCTACAAATGCATTACTTGCAACATGCACAAGGAGAGATTTGACATTTCTACTCTAGCAACAAGACTTAGTTTTAGTTTTTTGTTTGTTTTTGTAATAATTTTATTATTTGGTGGAACCTCATTTATCACACATGGATGAGCATCAGCAAAAAGATGGGGAAGGTGAAACATGGTTTAGCCTGTACACTTGTTACACATTTTAAGTCTTTTGGCTTCAGATTAGATTGCACAGTCAGGGTGTGTTTTGACATGAAGGGTGTGTACACGTGCCATTCAAAGTGTTTTGCTGTCTTTTAAAATGCATATCCCAATACTTCTAGATTAATGAGGTTCTACTGTAAGGTCTACATTTCATTTATTGGCAATGACCTTTAGATTTAGATAATATTAGTACTTTTCTAGTTCCGGTCATATGTCCTGAATCATTTGTACTGTGTTTCTTCATGTACAGTATACTGTGTGCCTTTTTATGAGTACAGTCTGCATGTCTGCTGTCTTTGGTATCCTAGGCCTAGTTTGTGCTTATTAAGGTAGACTCAACAATGTGACCTCCCTCCCAAAATGCAGAGCAACTGTTTCAAAGATACTGTAAAGAAATGTGTGTTTTTGCTTTTGGAGAAGTGAGGGGGATTGTTGTGCTCACAGATTAGATTTGTCAGAACATAACAAGGGAAAAAAAACTGTACACATACAGTATAATCCTCTTAGGGAGCACTTGTGATCACAGGGCCACTGGCCTGGTCCAAATATGCGACGAGTAAAACGCAAAACCATTTCTAATATGTAATTGTGATTTCATAGTAAGAGTTTTCTGTAACTGCAACACTTGGGGTGGCCATTGGGGATGGGGCAAATTGGCACCTTTACACAATTAATGACTGCTGACCAATAGCTCATTTTGTAAGAAATGTTAGACTTATGTGATGTTTTGTCATTAACATTTTTTTTTACAGTGGCAAGAAAGGAAAATAATTGGTTACATAATTTTTTGCTTCAATTGGTCCAGTCTGCATCTCTTACCAGAATAAGTATTTCAGATTGGAATGTACCCACGTTTGTAAAAATTAATTCCACTTTTTAGTGCGTAAATGTTTTGTTTTTGTTTTTTTGTGAATAATGAATGATCTCATTCCGTAACAGTAGATCTAGGTGAGTACATCATCACATCTCCTTCCGTTATGAAAATGGGCATTAGATTAGCTCTGGTGGCCCGCCAAGTGACTGACAATATTCATTACTGCTATCTGCTGTAGAAATAAACAAATGGTTCAAATGTAAAAATAAAATGGAAAAAAAAAAAGCCACAAAAAGAAGGAAAAGCAAAACAACTTCCTGTGCATTTCAACATTCATCAATTCAGAAACGTGCCCTTCTACCTCTATCCACTGTTTTAGCATGGAAGATTTTTCCCATGATGTCTACATATTGGATTAAAATAAAAACCTGCCTTTGATTATAAACTTGTGTGGTGCAGTACTTCACAGTTAGCATAAACCAGCATTAGCACTTGGACATTGCTATTATAGGGAACTCCTTAACCTTAATATGACAGGGTAGGATCAATTTTGAACATGTGCTATCAGATTTATTTTTCCTCCCCAGGAATTAGGTCACTGAATAATGGAAAGCTGTATGGGTTTGTGCATAACCCATGAAAATATGTTTTGCATTATAGGCTTTATTTATTGTGATTTTCTATGTTTAGTCATTACATTGTAATCTTTTTCACAGTTTAGAGACCCGGAGTAGCAAGATTTACTACTTGTAGGAGCCTTTAAATAGATATTTAATGCCGAATGAGACGATGAAAATGACTCTGTGAATGATGGGTTAACTCCTTCAATGAATAAACATATTAACTTATTTGGAGAAAAACCCCCCAGATAAAACGTGTATGAGAAACAAAGTCATGAAACATATTCCTGTATGAATTATTTAAAATGTGTTGATCTCTTGAGGACTGATGCAGTAAGAAAAAAGTTACAATGTTCTGTCGTGGAAATTGGCCAGGTGGTGGAGTTAAACTCAGTACCTTCTTGCTGTGAGGCAACTGTTTCAAACCACCTCACCACCATGCTGCCCTAAGCTTCAGTTCCACCAGTCAGTAGTGAAGTGCCAGAGTAAATGCCGTAAATAAACCAATGTATAAGAGCACTGGATAAACAGATTAAAAACCACGCTGAGATGACGTGATTAGTATGAGAATTAAAGAGATACTTTTAGTTTCTTATCAGCCATTCACATACTCTTGTTTAGTGGTGTGATTTTTGGGGGGTTGGACAGGGTTAGTGTCCAAGTTTGACAGCGTAATGAAATCTTCATATCGTTAGCTTCATAGCATAATTGCCTAAGTCATTTGACTAAGTCAATGACTTAGGCACTTATGCTATGAAGCTAACGATATACCAAATACTTTTCTAGATTTTTTTTTTTAGAAGTTCAATCTGCCCACTTTCAAGCTTTTTCATTTTACATTGAAATTGCAATTTTTGTACATAATTATATCTCAAAAACCATTAACAATTAAAAGCCTGAAAATTTCCGTGGTCTTTGGAGAGGAGCCTCCAAAGACCACGGAAAGGGCAATGTGCATGCTTACAAAGTGGGTGTCAAAAATGTAAAATATTTACCAAAATTACTCTCCCAAAGAAAACTAGCATAACATCTAGAAACTTAACCATGCTTTGTTTATTTGGTGCAACTTGTCATATTTGCTTAATGCAGCATAAAAATTGAATGAAAATAGTATTTCCCTGTTTTTAGTGACATAGGAATGTAGTGTTAAAAATATTATAGATTATTTATTTTGCATTATTGTGAAATAAATTGAAAAAACTTCACAAACTGTCTTTTACAGTGTGACAGGGTTTTGTTTTTTGTTGTTTTTTTGTATTAGTGTATACTCAAATATGGGACTTTACGGGACTGCTTCTTTTTTCACATTTTAACTACCCAGTATTCAGACATGAATATTATCTGTCCCAAATTATTGATGGTGATTCAGTTGTATGGTGCAAACAACATGGTTAAATGCAGCTGTTTGGGTTTAAGTCCGACCCAAGGTCCTTTGGTGTGTTTCCAGTTTTCCTGTGCAATACTCTCCTATCAAATAAAGGAAAAAAAGCTATCCAAAAATAATTTTGAAGAGGATAACCACTTGTGATATCCATTTACTCTGACTAAGATTAAAGGGGGAAAAAAAGACTAGAACAAATTTCAGGCTTTTATACATGGTAGTCTTTGAGATATTCATTTTCAAACATTTGCTCAGATTTTAATGTGTGCAAAAAAGAGCTAAAAATGAATGGACTGGCTTTCTGAAATATCAATATATCAAAAATGTATTTGATACATGACCCTAAAATTTCACAGGTCACCGAATTAAACTTTAACCCTGTGTACTGTTGATCAATTAGTATAAGTAAATATATTTTATTCTCTAAGGTGTTTTTTTTTTTAAATCTTTTCAAATAGGTAACTAGTTCCAATCAACTGCAGTATATATGTAACTTTAGTTTTAGTGGAGAACAGCTCCTCCTCTTCTGCAACAAGTGGAAAAGTTTGTGAGGGCGTTTGTTTGTCAGAGTAATGCACCACCACCACCACTGTCGTCGCTGCAGGGTGATAACTTCGTGTTGAGGCAAATAAAAGAGAAGAAGAAGACACTTCCGCTGAGGGGAAGGATAGGCGCACTGCGCAGGTGTTCTGACTACAGCTCGCCTTTATATGTACACCAACCGCATTATTAAAACGGTTAATGATACTTCTCCGTTATATTTTAGCGAACTAGACTTATATTACACACTGTTTTCACTCCCGTGGAGCTGACTGAGTGGTAAAAAATAATTTGTATTAAAAAAAAAAACAACGGTGGCGCTGTTAAGCTAACAAGCACTAGCGCCACCAAGCAGCCACGCCAAGATGGAGGGATCTGCTTCCTCGGCCAGCGTAGAGGACGGAGCTGAAAACAAACGCCATGCTGACGAAGGGACACCTGAAGAGAACGCCGGTCCATCGACTGAAGAAACCGCTGACAGTAAGCACCCATCAACAGGCCGTGACTTAAACATTTACGTTAACACAGCATCAGTGCGTTCCTGTGCATTGTCTTCCTGCACTCCATCAATAGGAAAATGTAAATATTTGACTTGAAGGCAGATTTAAAAAGTGCTCTTTTAACACCAGTAACAAATATAAAGTTACCAGTTCGAGTTAAAGGCTTCCCAGCATTTTCAGTGGGGCGTATTGAACAAACAGCGCCAGCCCTGGTCAAAGTTAATACTCAGCCATATGGATCGAAAATTATGTGACCGCTTTGATAATCTAGTCTTATGACATTGAATCAGGGCATTGCCAGAAGCAAATCTATGTATTGCCGGAAACATGCTTTTTCTGTAATCCTACTGAATAATATAAATGTTTGGTCAGGCCATAAATAGGGAAGTGCTCAATCTGCGGTATCTCCAGGTTTCCCCCCCCCCCCCCCCCCCGCCGCCCAATAATAATCTTTCCCTTGGTATTTATTTCATTTGCTTTAACAATCTGGCACTCTTAATAGAAGATTAACGTAAACGGATTTTAGATTTAGAACTAGTTTTAAATTAGACTTTTCTGATTATTGTTTTATCAGTACACAAACTTTAGCAATCAACGGAAGGAAGTTTTGTTTTCCTGAGCATGGTTGTGTAACAACTAAAGCATTGCTTGTTGTGTTTTGTTTTAGATCAATAGGAAATATTTATTTAGACAGCAAACAATACTACTCATACAGTTTCTTTTGGCTGTTTCCATCCAAAGCATTTAGTATGCTTTTACGTGTATATGTAGGTGGAAGCAGAATATCTTCACTACTTTTACGCCTCGACTTCTTCCTGTTGAGACATCAGACTAAAGTTTCAGCAGGTCAGCAGGCAGATTGTCACTATTCCTTTGTATTAGAGCTGGGCGATAGAACAATAACGATATGTATCGCGATATAACTTTTACTCGATAGAGAAATTAAGCTATCGCGATAGACCTCGCTGCTCTTGTCCTCAAAAAAAAAAAAATAGGTCAGCCAATCCAAATTAAGTAGCGCAGAGCCGAACCAATCACAGCCGCAGCGTCACGTCGCGTGACTTGTTACATACAGCACAAGTGCCAAGCCGCACATGTGTTTGTTTGGGAAGCAGCCAGCGGGTAATGGAGCCAGCGCGTAATGGAGGAAATGAGTGTGCCGACTAGAAAAATCAACCGAGCGTGACCGAAGAGAAAACAGATGATGGTTCCAATGCCGGACAGATTGTCGAACGGAAGAGCCATAGAAGTTCCGTAGTGTGAAGGTATTTCGGCTATTTCAAGTCTGACAAAAAATAGAGTAGCGTGCACTGTAAATTGTGCCGAAAGCAAGTCTGGAAATACAATAAAGCGGTGCATGCGTCACACTGTGCGCCACGTTATTGTTTCGGTGAAATGAATTTCTACAATACTGTTACTGTTAATTCTACTCTCTGCAGTGTTTAAATGCTTACATATACACACAGTTACTGTCCCTCCACACATACGACTCGGTTCTGCTTCTGTGCCCCAGCTTTGTTTACTTTTTCCCACCGAGGCTTCTAGACTTCTGATTGGCCAACATTTCTGCACGGTTAGGAATCTAGCGCCACCTGCTGCTTTGGCATGTTCATAGCAGCGTTTTCCTTCATTTCTGCCTTTATGTGTGGACGGGATTATTTTTTTAAACGAAAACGGAAAATCTCCGTTTTCAAAAATACCCGTGTACGTGTGGACGTAGCCTCAGTCTCTGACTGGAAGCGCTAATTCGTCATTCGGCTTTTGTCAGACTAAAGTAACTGTTAAAACTGTTTGAAAAGCTAAGCTATACAACAAGGAGAGATTGAGAATTTCCTTTTAGTTCTCAGTTTATTTGATATTGACAAAAGTTAGTCAGTTTTGTCTGTTCTTCTGTAAAACAAACTAAGATTTATTTTTAGAATTAATATTTTGTTTATAAGTGGAATTGACAATTTAGTCTGTTTTGTTTGTTCTATTTTGAAACTTAAACGCTTTAGCGGCTGTCTTTTGTGTAGTTTGCAATATTTGCCTTTATTTATCTGAAAAAGTCTCATGTTCCTTAAGTACATCTACCCTGTTGAACTTCATCCATCCATTCGCGTCCGCTTAATGGATGAACTTATTATGGGAAATAAATATTTAAATAAAAACAAGCTGCTGATTATTTCACATTTTACTTGTGAGCAACGGCACATTTAAATCTTACAAATATAGTTATTTGGCTTATATCGTGATAGATATCGTTATCGCCTGAAATGAAAAAAACATATCGTGATATGAAAAAATCTCATATCGCCCAGCTCTACTTTGTATCCATAAGAAAAGCTTCAATAGGGACATGTTTTTAACACATAAGAAGCACTGCACTTTACAGAGTAACAGTTGTGGTTCACTGCTCTAAATTTCAGAAATATGCGTTAAAAATCTGTTTGGATTGAGTTTTGTTGAAAAACACAGCCTTTACTTATTAATTCTCTAAACGTTTAAATATGAGTTGACATTAAATGAGATTAGGGCTGGGCCATATTATACCGTTCACGGTAATACCGGTATAATGTTAGGCAACGATAGGAAAATGAATTATCGCGATAGAATATGAGTAAAACGCGCATATGCGCAGTGCCTTTGTTTTCATACGCACATGGCTGATTGTTGAGTGAGTGAAACAGATGAACCAGAATTGGTTTGTAAAAATGGTGCAACTTCAGTGATGTGGAACTGGTTTGGTGTTTGTCCGTTAGATACACGACAAAGCACATTTTTTTGCAGAACATGCAAGCGGCCGTCGTTATTGTCGTATTTGTCGGACTAAGATGCTCTTAAATCTGGGAGTAATCTGTGTCCTAAACTCCGTATCCTTCAGGTCAAACGAACACTGCAGCATCACTGGGAGTTAAAAACTGTCTAAATTCTTTCATCTTTAATGAAACGATCAGCATTGCTGCTTTACAAGGTGAAACTATGAAGTTTAACTTCCAGGCATCCATGAAAACAAAAGTTATTACATTTAACGGAGTTAGAAGTTAGCAGGAAGCTAGCGGAAGTTAGCTCGCTAGTTTCGCTAGTTACCTAAGCATGATATAGCATGTTCTGACAGAGATTTCTGGAAAAATTCAAACGTACAGCTCTGCTATCACGTCCAACATAAATTAAGACAGGAAACTAAACAGCAGTGACGTTTGTAGGGTTACTGAAGTTGGGCTAGCTGGTATATAATGATGTGCTACGTGATCGCTAGCGACACAGCTATGTTAGCATAACATAAACAGTGAAGCTGGAGGAGAACACTAACACTTTTCCACTTATAAAAGTTAACGTTAAAGTTCCTGATAGTTAGAGACAAATGCAATCGCATGGCAGGATGCTGTAAACGGACCAAACTTCAGTCAGGAGAACAACTGAGATAATCCATCCACAATACCAGGTTAGTCATTAATATACTGCAACAACATGGGAATAGAGCAGAATTCATTCATTAATAAATCAATGGTACAGAAGTGGAGGAAGCAAGAAGAATGAGTTTAATAAAATTTGATTCTGACTGCTTTGTTTCGCTTAATGTGCCTTATAATCCTGTGCACCTTATGGTCCGAAAAATACGTACTGCACACTGCAGTTTAATGTTGCAAAGCACCTCTTTTTAACTTCAGTGGATATTATACATGGTTATGCTCAGGATATGTCAGCCCATTTCTACTGGAAATGCCTTTTGGTTAAACTTTCAGCAAGGAATTTGCATTTGCACTGTTACATTTTTATAAAGCTTTAATGTACATAAAAACCAGCTTCTTGTTTAAGTGAAAATAAATGGAAGGTTGTCTTTTTGCGCTAGTAATGTTGTGGAGTTGTATTTTGTCTCGCATCAATTATATCGTCGGTTATATCGTTATCGCAAATTTTCAAATATATATCGTGATAAATATTTTTGGCCATATCGCCCTGCTCTAAATGAGATTTTATCTAAACATGGTTGTCCACAGTGTGCAGGTGCTTTGCGGACATTCGTTAACCATTTACCATGTCTATTAAAAAAAAAAAAAATGCAACTACAGCAACTGTATTAAATAACAAAATAATTCATCTTCAAGGTATTTTAGCCCTAAACAGTGTATTTGCACCTCAGTAATGACACTTTTTTTTGTTGTTGTTTTTTTAATAAGTGTTATTTTTCTCCTATCATTTCTTTGTTTTATATGGAAATTGTGCAGTTGTGTGATTATACTGTAAGCTCAAGTTACTTTAAAATAAAGACATGTTTGCACCTCTGTTTTTTTGTTTTGTTTTGTTTTTAAATTTCCTTTCTTTTTTTCTTCTCTGAAAACAGGAGTGGCTTTGACCTCCTCTTTTCCCCTTTTCTATTTTTAGGGAGTGGGGTTTTCTGCTGTCAGCATTGTGGAGAAGGCTTCAGAGAGGAGGCAGCCTTCTTGAAGCATTTGCGTGAACATCCACAAGAAAGCATGTATTTGGACAAGCACATGGATGAGTTACATGATGGAGAAAAGGACAATGAAGCGCTTCACTTTTGTTCTTTATGCTCATCCTCATTTATTGACCTGAGTGAATACCACTTGCATATGGAGAAGAACCATGATCAGATCTCTCAAAAGGAGACTGGTATCCGGATTAATGCTGCCATAGCAAAGCAACAAACTTATGAATGTCAGGACTGTGGGAAATCTTATGGTGTGATTGGACACTTTCTCAACCATCAGCGCTCACACAGACAACCCTCCAAATCAGTTTTTCATGACCTTCAGCATTTGAAAAAGAAGTCGTTTCAGTGCGAATCTTGTGGGAGAAATTATTCTCGTGCTTCAGCTCTTGATGCCCATCGTCGTTGTCATGAGGAAAAGTTGATTAAGCCCAGAAACAGGAGTTCAGGAGATGCAATTCCAGCTGGGGAGTCATTAGCAGAAACAAAGGCAGGTGAAAGTCAAACGGAGGATTATTCTGAAAAGGTTTTTACATGCTCATGTGGGAAAGCTTTTTCTGCCCTGATGCGACTTAAGACTCATCAGAGATTTAGCCGCAATAGTCAGTGCTCTCCTGAAGAAATGAAACAAAAGCCAAAGAAGAACTGCAACGAGTTTTACTGCAGCGAGTGTAAAAAGGGTTTCAGTGGCCATATTGCTCTCTTTAACCATCAGCGATGGCATGCCAATCATGGTGATAATTCTGCAAAAAGGTTCCCATGTGAGGAATGTGGAAAAGTGTTCATGACTCTTACGTTCTACTACAGGCATCAGCGCACTGCACACAGTGACGAAACCCCAGCAAAGTCATTTCACCATCAGCTGTGCCAGCTACAGAAGAAGGCATTTGAATGTAAAGATTGTGGGCTAAAGTTCTCCAGGTCTTCGGCACTTCATTCTCATCAGCTTCATCACACAGATGTTTTTAGAGAAACTGAGAAGGAGGCCCAGATGTGTTCCTCTCTACCTCAAGACCAAATGGCAGAAAGCGGAAGACCAGAGATTGACTTGGAAACGTCTACAGAAGGAAAAGTGCAGCTGGACAGTTTGCCTCCGACCAACATGACTGAAGAGTTGTACATAGTTGAGACTGATGAAGACATGGAAAGTTATGAACCCGGTGACTTTAACGTACAGGTGATCAGTGCAAGTGAGTCTGAGGATGAGCCACCCCAAGATCTGAATCCTGACCTGGAGCTGGTGTGTGAATCCGATCAGGAGGGAAGAGATGACAGTGATATTGTTTCCAAACCAGAAATGGACTTGAAAATTGTACAAATTGATTTTGAGCAGGCTGATGAGCCGATTGCACTGATAGCGAGGGAAGCTGAGAATAAATCAGCAGAAGACAGGTTTGATTGTCCAGAGTGTTATCGCTGGTTTTCTAGTTCTTCATCGCTGCGTGTTCACAGAATGTGGCATGGCGTTTATAAGAGAAGACAGCAGGCACAAGGTCAGTCAGCGCCTTTTTACACATGTGACACTTGTGGTCATGAAGCAAGTAGCTTTGAGGCACACTGCCATCACATACAGACCCACGGTGGTCAGATGCCAAGCAGCGATGCATTTCAGGAGGTGGAGGGATTAGAGAAGAAAAATCTGACGTGCAGTGAATGCGGCAAAGTTTTCTCTCGTTTGTCTGCTTTGGTCTCTCATCAGTTGCATCATCCCAAAAGAAAACAGTTCCAGTGCCCAGATTGCACAATGTCTTATTCGCATGCAGCTAGCCTGTTTAACCATATGAAAACCTGCTCTGCACAAAAAAAGGAAAATATTTCAGTCAGTAAGAAAGAATACAATCCAAAGAAAACCCTACTGGGCCCAAAGATCTATCATTGTGAGCAGTGTGGAAAGGGATTTTGGTCTTTAGGTGCTTTCTCACACCACAAGCAAAATCCGACAGAGTGTGCAGATTTGAGGCTGAGAAAAGGTGTCCCGGGATCCTCTGTTAATGGACACCAACGCTCTAGCATGAAGGTTGCATGTCCGGTGTGTGGCAGAAAATTTCGGCACAGAGGCATCATGACATTGCACATGCGAAAGCATGAAAATGGAAATCACAAATGCGAACTCTGCAACAGGTCATTCCGCCTTTTTTCCAGCCTCCTTAGACACCAGGTAGTGCATAATGACCAGTTGCTCCCACCACCCATCAAGTCTTTTCAGCATCAAGTTGAACAGCTGAAAAAGAACACCTACAGCTGTCCTGACTGTGGGAAGTTGTTTTCACGGGCCAAAGCACTGCAGTTTCATATGAAAAGCCATGGCTATGAGAGTGGGCATTCTCCATCATCATCGTGGTCCAGAGTCACGCTGGAGGATCTACAGTGCGCTACATGCCTTGCACATTTCAACAGCAAGGTCTCTTTAAGGGTTCATCAGAAACTGTGCATTAAAAGAGACAATCAAGTCGTTGCAAATACAGAAAACGATGATGCTCTAAGATTGTGCGAAGGCAGCGTGGATGCTAGCACATGGGAAAGCTCTGACCAGTCAAAGGTACGTACACCAGTAAAGAGTGAAATGGATGGCACGGAACCAGAGATGGAAAATGACACAGGTGAAGGAGAACTGGAAAACCCAACTGCATCCAATATGAAATACAAATGCAAAAAATGTGACAGAAGCTTTTCAGTAGTTGGGGCTTTAAATTTTCACAAAAGAATTCATGCTGAGGGCTACAGGTCTTTACCAAAATCCAAACTGGCCATTTCTACAATGTTAAAAAAACCTAAACAAGAAGAGCAGGGTAAAGGACTGTTTCACTGCTCTGAATGTGGGAGACGGTTCATGTCTAACTCAGCCCTGGGCTCCCACAAACGATGGCACAAAGAAAAGAAATCTTCACGGTCCCTGCTAAAAGATGATGATTTGAAATCTCTTAACCACAAAACCATAGATGGAACTTTTCAGTGCAAAAACTGTGGCAAACAGTTTTTTAATCACCGCGTTCTGCAGCGCCACCAGATGTTTAATCCACCATGTCAAAGCAAAGCTGTACCAGAGCCAGATTTGAGCAGCAACGAACCAGGCAAGACATTTGTGCAAGATTTACTTCCAGCCAAGCACAGTAAAACTTTAGAGACGGGAAACGAGGCGTTTGACCAGGCTCCAGAACAAGTCAAAATAAATTGCAGTGAGAGTGATGCCGTATTACTGGCACTGAAGCCAAAACCTCACCAGTGTCCCCTCTGCTCGATGACCTTTACTAAAGCAAGAGGACTACGTGCTCACAAATGGCAGGCCCACGCAAAGAGCACAAAAGGCAAACGCAAAGCTGCTTTGCGCAGAAAAAAAGAGCCTGTTGCCTCAAGTAGTGAGATGAGGAAAACTGGAGATTCATCAGCAGCAGATAACACCAGTGTGATGTTAAAAAGTAGCACAGTTGACAGAGATTGGATGAAAATCACATTGGATTCTCCTGTGAAATTGTGTCCAGACTCCAGGGAATGGGGCATTTCTGAAGGCGCCCCCAACTTTAAGAGAGTTTACCTGGATGTGAAGCAGGAGTCGAAACTGGATAATCAAACTCCTAGAGCTGCAGCTGAGGTTCCTCCACAAGTCAGCTGTGTATCGGAGAACACAGCCAAATGCTTCTTCAAGTGTGATAAGTGCGGGAAAGCTTTCCAAACGGAGGAACAATTAGGGACCCATAAGGCAAAGGCACAGAGTCGGCCTTACTCCTGTGCTCTGTGCTGCCAAGGCTTTTGGACTGAGAATCAGCTACATCAGCACCTTGCTTGGCACGACGAAGTCCGCTGCCGTCTGCCGAATGAGGTACGCTATAGACTGAGTGCTGCTATGACCTCAAAGCCTCTAAAACCCAATCCCCCCGCTGCTGACAACAGAGAAAAGTTTTTCCCATCTTCTAAAGTGATTCGGCCTACGCTCAACTCAGCGGGCCAGTCACAAAGTAGCCATAAGTGCCAACACTGTGGCAAAGCCTTTCTTTCACCGACCGAATTACAGAAACACAAAACGGAGCAGTGCAGCAGCAGTGACTCATACCATTGCTCCGTTTGCCCCAGGACCTTCCGTGAAATCCAAGACCTCATCGAGCATCACCAGGAATGTATCAGCGATTACAAAAGACAAAGCGATGCTCCTGCTGCTGTCTCTGCAGGAGATTCCAATGGCCTTACCTGCCTTGAATGTGGAACTACTTTTTGTCAAGAAACTGATTTGCACCAGCATTATATTGAACACACCCACAGAGTGAATTAAAGCAAAGAAACCTGAAAAGACCTGAAACAATGACTCTGTACATAGATGCTGGCTTTTCTGAAACTTCTAAAAATCTTTGTTAGAAAATTTCTTTTTTGCACCTTTTACTTTGGCTAAATAGTTCCTAATTTGTTCGTATAGTTTTTGAGATTCGTTGTACTTAAACATGTAACACTGGACTAGTATATGCTGAGCAGAACTGGCAGGTAAAATCGGTAACAGAGATCACTCTATCCCGTTATTAAGTTGATGTTAGTTCTATTTTGACCTGCACCACAAATCAAGACCAAGCAACCAGACAGCACCAGAAAGAGCTGCACTGTGCAAGAGTTAAGTTTAATGATCTGACTGGTGGCGGTACAAATGTGAAAATACACAGTGTTGTTTTTTTTGGGGGGGAGCACTGATGTCATAGATCTCATATTTTTTTGCTGTTTTAAATTGACCTGTTGTGAATGTAAATTGAACTTGATTAATTTCTTTGGGGACCACTGTCTTTCATTTTCAGACAAATTTATGCATGTAAATTGCCCAGAGAAATGAAAAATGCTGTTGACACACTACTTGCAAAGTGTAGAAAGACATGCTAAACAATGTTGCGCCACACGCATGTGCTAATTTTGCTGCTGTTTTTGTTAAGAACTGATGTTTTGTTGAAGGATGATTGACGTTTTGCATATTTTACAGAAAGATAAAGAACCTGAAATTCAGCAATGCGTACTCTTTACATAACCTGGTAGGAAAAACAAAATTCTTGTCTAACATCACTTGGTCACTTCCATTATTATAAACTATACTACGTTCATTGTATGCTTTGTACAATGCATTACGCATTAACTGATTTATAAGCTCTTGATTCTTTATAGTGTTATTTCTATTGTGTGATAAAATATTCATTACTTAAAGTAGCAGTTATGTTCTTGTAGTATAGTTCTAAGTAGTTTGTTATATTTATTAGTTTTTTATTCCTAGAAGTCAAAGAAGTTGAAAATAAACGAACTTGTTTTTGCCATGATTAATGGTTGTGTGATTAATTCAGTCAGTCTGCATATTCTAGTCATGTCTGGGTTGTTAATATTGTTGTTTCCCATTTCACGATTACTTAGCTTATGAATATGCCAATATGCGGGTGACATAAATTGCTCTCGCATTACTACATTTCATATCTAGCATGTATTAAATAGAACACCTTGATGTGTCAAAGGAGCAAACTAAAAGTTTGCTACTAAAACAATGTACAAATAAGTAAAAGCATGTGTTGTTGATCATATTAGTTAAGGCTCTGCAGTGATATAGGTCCAGTTTCCTCCAATTTAAAGATGTTTGCAGTGCCTGCTGTAGCACTGATCAACAAACATTTTATTCCTGGGATTCTTTCACCTGTACTTCCACTAATTTCACTTACTGACTCCAAATATGAGAGCTGTTTTCTTCTAGCTTCACGTTTTTTGTCGCTGTGATGTTCCACTGATTCACTGGATAACAGGACTGGACAGAAATGGAGATGCATCTCAGTGTTTAAGACATCAGTGCACTAAAGGTGATTTTCTTGGTCCTGATGAACATGAACTGATGCTTCATGATGAGTTCAAAAGGAAAAGTAAACCAGCTGAATCAGCAGCATTCAAGCATGTTGTTTCTTGGCAGTCACATAGCTGTTAATAGTGCTGAGCTTGTGGATAAACATGCTGAAAGTATATCAGATAATGAGTGCCAGAATGTCACTGAAGATGCACTTTCTACATTTTCTCCACCAGATCTGTGTGATGTCAGCGATAAGTGCCGCTAAAGATTTAACCAAAATATGAAAGTGATGAAAAACTGATATCAGGGAAAATTGAGTCAGAGCATGATGAGTGACCACTGTTGGTTCTTGCAAAGAGAAATGAATGTGCAGTAAAATCCAGTGCCTCAAACATCTCTGAGCACCCTGAGCATGCTTGTTTTTATTTTTAGCTAAATTGATAGAAATATGCTTAAATGCAACTCCGGTGTCGTCTTTAAGAAAAAAAACACAAAAAACAATTTTGTTGGCAAATAGTTTAAATCCCAGATATAGTGTCAGTATATTGTTATTAAAAAATATTGAAATGGCAACGTGACTCTCAAAAACCTAATGTGTAGGCTTAAATCAGATTTCTTATCTAAAATCAGTGTAAAAAAAATTCTCAGTGGCAAACAAGAAAATATTTGAATACATCAGTGTAATCAGGAGGTGCTAAAAGATGTCTTTACTGTCAGTGCTTGGAAATCAGTATTTTTATGCTTAATTTTAGGTTGGTTTTTTTTTTTTTTTTTTTTTTTAAATTTCCTATTTAAGTTTATTTGAGTTTCGGTTTTGGGGGGGTTTGGGGTTTTTTTGCACAATTTTTTTTTTTTTTGCTGACGTGATCACTTTCTAATGCCTGCTGAAACAGAATAATTTATCTCAAACTGTCAAAATAAAATATTACTCAGACTTTCCATGTAAAACACAAGCTGCCATAATAATCTACATGGTAATTAAAATTTTCTCCTGTTGCTCTTTGCAGATAAAGAACTCAGTGTTGAATGTAAGGACTGTGGGCTGAAGTTTGCACAGCAGGAGCTCTACGAGACTCACCTGCACCAGCACGCCGTGGAAGACGAGGAAACTCCGATGGAAGAGGACAGGACAGCAGAAACAGTCTCTGAGAGAGCAGACGATGTAGAAAGCAGAGATGAAGATGTGAGAAATACACTTAGACAGGGTTACACCTGCGTGACCTGTGGAAAGAAGTATAAATACCGTGTTTCGTTCCAAAAACACCAGCGTCTCCACAGGAAGACTACCTCTAAAGGAGATAAAACAAATGCAAACATGCAAGAGGAGACGAGAAAAGAAGACAATGTGGAGAGAAGTGAAGTTGAAGGCCCAGGCGAGGATGCAATGACTGCAGAGCGTGACAGCTCTGTGGAGTCTGATTGTACAGAGCCTGTGTGTCACTCAAAGGTTTCCAAACTATCTGATGGGTCTGAATCAGAAGATGTACGATCGCAAACCAGAGGAGAGGTGGACGAGAGTGAGTCATAGCATGCGAACATGCACACACATAGATAAGTGGTAATAAGAGTGCTCGGATTCTGATCTTAGGTGATAACATGCCAGTTCTTCACACGTCTCCAAGCTGACCATCTCAAGTTTGCCTGAAAAATAATTCAAAGAGGGGAGTTATACTTATTAACAGGAAGTAAGCAAAATTCCAGGTCTCTACTGGCCTTAGTTTTCTTTGAAAGAAATTTGCTCGAAGTCCCTAAAATATTTGTTTTACTGACAGATCTGAAATGCTGTTGTTTTACAGGCAGGGAACTGAGATTTTATGTACAATTTTTCATACAAAAGGCTCAAAATATTCTTTAAAAGAGTCAATTTCAGGTGAAAAAAAAAACACATTTTCATCCAGCTATGACACTATTGCACCAAATCTAAATGAACTTGTTTGTAAATAACAAGTTCCTTTTAATATTACATCCAAAGTTTGTCATGATGATCGCTCTGATTTTCCTCAAAATAAATTCTTTATATCCATGCTTAAATTTGGCAGCCAGAGTCTATAATACATTCTAAGATTTCCTGATTTAAGATTAAGAGTCTAAATTTCACGTGGTGCTTTTTATTTACAAGGTGAGATAGCATGCTTACGAAATTTATTAGACCACAACCCAGTGTAAGGTTTATGCCACAGCTGCTGTAGATTACGTTTTGGTAATTACCAAATCGTATTTTATTTGTCTGTAATGTGCAAGCTCTTTTATCAAAATTATATTTTTAATGCTATAATATAATTATTGCTCTACTCCATGTATTTTAAAATTGACTGCTTTACAAAAGAGCTGAGAAAAAATATAAAGTATGTTATTATTTGGTTAAGATGGCAAATTACAGTCATTTACTTGTATTTGTGAATAGATGAGTTCTTTTTAGTGTTTGAATGATTAATTTCCGAGTTCTTAAAGAAATCTAGTGTGCAGCTGAAATCTGGGTGTAAAAATGCAGACCCCAGTTTATTTTCCTAATCTCTAAAGTTTTGGAGTTTTCTTGTTTTTATGACAAGTGATGTAATAAATGTAAGCACTGTAACTTTTGAGGCAGTTTGATAAATTGCATTTTCACATTTATATTAAATTATTGCTACGATAGAATTCTTAATCAAGAATAATCTCACCAGTGATGCTGAATCATTCGGCTATTAAACTAAACAGAAACCATAACTACTCCACCACAGTGTTTATTTCTTTTGCAAGAACATAATACATATCAAACTAAGTGAGTGCAACACATTCACTTTCCTCAATTGTTTGTCTTCAGTGTTAATAAAACAAATGTTATTCAAAAGTGTTTCCAGTCACAAAATATGTAATTCTCAGGATTTTGATGTTGTTCTCCTTAAATACATATCTGTGTCCAGAGGTGGAATCATGAACTTGTGTTTTTGTGTTGTAACGGCATTCAGCACACATCTGTTCTTTCTGTGCAGAAAAATCTACTTGCTGCATGATTCAGTTTAAATTCTTATAAAATGGGAAAATGAGCAAAAACATGATCTTAAATTTAACAGGAACTTTTGTGTGTCAGAAGCTGTAAATTAAAATCTGGTTTCTGCAGGATTCCAGATCTGCTGTCAGAGGCTGGACATCCAACAATTTTAAGTACTTCAAGCATCTATCGCTGAATGTTAATTTGAGCTACACTCCTTCCTGAGGGTTTATATTTATAGAGCTTTGGTATCAAATATTTAAACATGTAAAGAACCTAGCTCAGATGACTTGACTGGATAGTGGGATATTAAAATAGGTCCTCAAAAATGATAGAAAAACATAACAAAAAACACCTACTTTCTTCTCCTGAAATACTTAAGTGGAGTCCAACCTGTACTTTTTGTTTTGTTGTTTTGTTTTTTTTTTCTTGTTTGTTAAAATTTTAGCAGTTTAAAGAGTAATGTTAAAAATTGTGCAAGTTTTCCACAGACTGTGATCAGTTGGTTGCTTTACATCAGATAGTAACTTTGTGACTGAGCTGTCCTCCTGAATTTGAGAGAAACTTTCAGATGATGAAAAACAGAACGATCATTTGTCTAAAATAATTTATAAAATCATAACAGGTTTATTCTACTTCTTCATACTTACCCTAAACATTTAATCCATGTCAATATTTTTTGTACTTAAAATTTCTCCTGTTGCTCTTTGCAGATAAAGAACTCAGTGTTGAATGTAAGGACTGTGGGCTGAAGTTTGCACAGCAGGAGCTCTACGAGACTCACCTGCACCAGCACGCCGTGGAAGACGAGGAAACTCCGATGGAAGAGGACAGGACAGCAGAAACAGTCTCTGAGAGAGCAGACGATGTAGAAAGCAGAGATGAAGATGTGAGAAATACACTTAGACAGGGTTACACCTGCGTGACCTGTGGAAAGAAGTATAAATACCGTGTTTCGTTCCAAAAACACCAGCGTCTCCACAGGAAGACGACCTCTAAAGGAGATAAAACAAATACAAACATGCAAGAGGAGACGAGAAAAGAAGACAATGTGGAGAGAAGTGAAGTTGAAGGCCCAGGCGAGGATGCAATGACTGCAGAGCGTGACAGCTCTGTGGAGTCTGATTGTACAGAGCCTGTGTGTCACTCAAAGGTTTCCAAACTATCTGATGGGTCTGAATCAGAAGATGTACGATCGCAAACCAGAGGAGAGGTGGACGAGAGTGAGTCATAGCATGAGAACACATTTTATTATTATTATTAGTGTTTACTGCACCCTTGCTTAACAGCATTTCAGCATGATACTACATGTTCACAATTTACACTAAACATTTAATCAGTACCAATACTTACTGTACTTAATAACTTTTTTTTCCTTTGTAGATGAGGAGCACAGAGTTGAATGTAAGGACTGTGGGCTGAAGTTCACACAGTGGGAAAACTACGAGACTCACCTGCACCAGCACGCTCTGGAAGAGGAGGAAGCAGAGATTGAAGACCACATGGTAGCAGAACTAGTGCCAGAGAGAGAAGATGCTGGAGAAAATGGAGATGAAAGCATGATTGGTAATACAGCTGAGTGTGATGAGAGCGATTCAGCCCAAACAGGGACCTCAGACCCGATTCAAAGCTTTGGAGTTTCCACCGCCTCAGTGAAGAATGCACCTAGAAAAGATTGTTTGCTCGATCTGTGGAAAGATTTACGCGTACCTGGTTTCTTTCAAAAAACACCAACAGCTGCACGAAAACGAGTCCTCTGCATCAGCGAAACCTCCGGACGAGTCAATTTTGCGCCAGTACGAGTGTCCAGATTGTGGGATGCTATTCATCAGACGAACACGGCTAATCTCCCACCTGAGAGTTCACAGAGCAAGCATTTCATTAAAATCAGCCCCTCACAGATGTGATACTTGTAACAAGGACTTTGCTTCTGCGGGGCTGTGGTTGGCTCACGCTGAGCTACATAAACAGAATCCATTTTGGTGTTTGAGCTGCACTCGCGGCTTTAGAGATGAAGCGTCACTAGACAAACACCTGCAAAATCACTATCACAGGCACGGGAGCCTCCGCACGTCTGCACAACCCACAAGTCACTTCAGCAACCATGGCGGAGCTAAGCAGAGCTTCTCCAATCCCGGAAAGGTAATTTCGCATCAAAAACAGCATCGTACCAACTCTGTGAACCTGGGAGGTTTGATTCAAAGAAGTGCTCTTCTCCCTTGTGTTGAAGAAGAGCCAGAAATGAATGCAGACTTAAAAGAACGACCAGAGGAGGAGGAAAGCACACAGAAAACAGGGCTACAAAGCCCATGTGAGAAGATCGAGGATCGTGACAGATCTGACAAGTCAGACTGTGGAGAACCGGTGTTTCACTTTAAGATTTTGAGACAAGCTAACTTGGCTGATCTATCTGACGAGTCCAAATCAGGAGATGTACAGTCAAAAACAAGAAACGAGCCGGACGAGGCAGAGTCACAGGAAAGAAACGTGCACAGCGACCATAAGTACTGGGAATGGGAGTGCTTTGACTGTGATATGGGCTTTGATGATGTGGCAAAGCTGCACTCGCATTATATAAAACATGCAACTGGGGAGTTGCCTATACTGTGGGATAACACAGAGGGATGAGGTGTCACTGAAGCATTTGATTTCTCATCCCTGCTTCTGTTCAGATTTTTTTTAAGGACGTCACACAGCTGCTACAAAAAAACTTTTGCTCTTTTTTAAAACATTTTTTTTTTTACTTATTCCTGATGAATTTATTTTTAAAAATCATGCGTTACAGTACCCTAACAACAAATATCTACACCAAGGAGGCCTTTTTGAGGTATAGCCTCAATGTGCTTTGAGATTAAACTTTTTAAGGCATATTTTCAGTACGTAAAATCCAAGAGTCTGAGAAACATTCTTGAATTAAACAGGTCAAAGAAAAAAGGAAAACTTGAGTACAGCTGTCCACTCTGTTCCTTTACTGTTTTCCTTAAAAAAAAAAAAAAAAAAAAAAAATCCTGGGGAATCCTTTCACTGCAGATGTTGACACGGAGAGGATTTTATGAATGTGCCAGTTGAGGACGTACAAGACATCTGTCTCTGAAATTAGACACACTGATCTTCATGTCTTCTTGCTCCTGTCACTTCATTCTCTCCTCTCTCCAGAGTTTGTGGAAGGTCACAGGTCACTGTGAAATGTGGATTACACACTGTTGTAGGAAATCTTCAGTTTTCTGTCGGTTTCCCACATAAAAACTCTTGAACACTGTCTCACTCACTGCTGGGATATTTATTGAATTCCAGCCTTTCTGTCCATCCGACTTTTATCAAGTAAATGGACAATATTCCTTCTCCCTCACCTCAATTATTCCAGTATCCAGAGGTGTGCACAGATATTTTGTGTGAGATGTTTTCCAAATAAAAAGGCATATTCTTTTATAGAAGTTTCTGAAGTCTGTTTTTATTTTTGACATTTTAAACGTATAATTAAACTCAGACACACAACTAACCAAATCGACATGTGCTTTTTCTGATGTAGTAAGTGGAGATGTTTTTTCTTCTAGTGATTAATTAGGTTTATGACTTCAAAAACATTGAATTTTTTTTTGTTACTAGTTGCTGAAAATGGGCATCTGGATGCCTAATCAGAAATTCCATCCAGATATTGTCAAATAAAGCATTTCTGATCACTTTAATTGCGCATAAAATGGCAACCTATAAAGGAAGAATGATAAACGACTTCACTGATTTTAGAGTAAGTGTATTAATGAGCACTAAGATAGATAGTTGGCCAGTCTGCAACAGTCACTAGTTTGAAAAATGTAACAGTTCATGATATTCAGTGGTTTATTTAGTAATACAATGAGAGCTAATTGCACTAAAGAGACTTTTATGAGATTTCATGAATTATAAATTAAGCAAATAAGCACACAACTTCATAAGCTTCTGTACTTGCTGCTTCT
The DNA here is from genome assembly GCF_963969265.1 of Rhamphochromis sp. 'chilingali'. Taxonomy (NCBI): domain Eukaryota; kingdom Metazoa; phylum Chordata; class Actinopteri; order Cichliformes; family Cichlidae; genus Rhamphochromis; species Rhamphochromis sp. 'chilingali'. The sequence goes on from NC_137938.1 coordinate 8,514,412, forward strand.
AAGTCTAGTAATTTGTGCTATATTAAAATCGAGGGCTGCACATAAATGCAAGATACATCTACAACTCAGTATACAAAGCCCATTCCAAAAAAAAATGCAATGAGTAAATGTAAAAAACAAAACAGAATGCAATCAATTGGAAAATACACAGACCAGTTTTTATTTTATTTTTTTTCAGAGAACACTTCAAATGTTTAAATGTATAAAATGTAGGGTTTGAAGAAAAACGTTTAATCATTAAAAATTTGATGGCATGTCTCAGAAAAGTTTGCATGGTGGCAATAAAGGCTTTAAAGGTAAGTGGTGCTAAAAGGAAACAGCAGGAGGAACATTTTTTGCAGCTCATTAGGTTAATTGGGAACAGTCCGAGTATATAAACTACATCTTAGAGGGGCAGAGTTTTGCATATCTGCAAAAAACAAAAACTGCATCTACAATTTTAGAATAATTTCCCTCAACTTAAAATAATGAAGATTTTGAATATATTGTTTTCATAACATCATCAAAAGATTCAGAGAATCTGGAGACATTTCTGTGGGCAAGGGATAAGGCGAACGTCTACGTCGCATGCCTGGGATCTTTGACACAATTCTGTCATTGAAATCACTGCATGTCGAGGTTTGTGAAGAAGCCAAATGTGAACATGATCCAGAAACACTGCTGTCTTCTCTAGGTCAGTTAAAAAGCCTGCATCTCTGATGGTATGGAGGTGCTTTAGCACCTATGGAACTGGCAGCTTTCACATCTGGAAAGCATCAGTGCTGTAAGGTATATACAGGTTTTAGATCAACACATGGTCCCATCCAGGCAACCTTGTTTTCCAAGGAAGTGCTTTCATATTTCAGACTGCATTTCTTACAGCAACTTTGGAGCAGAAGAGTCCAGATGTTGAACTGACCTGCCTGCAGTCCAAACCTTTCACCAGCTGAAAACATTTGATGCATCATCAAATGGAAAAAGTTAGAATCCTACATCAGACAAGAATGGGAGAACATTCCTCTCACAAAAGTCCAGCAGATGCTCTCCTCAGTTCCCAAACATTTACAAATTGTTGTTACAAGGTGAAGGAACGCCACACACGTGTTTTGTTACCATCAAATACAAAATTAGCTTTTTTTTTTTCTTGAAATAGTACAATTTCTCAATTTAACCATTTTCCATGTTTTCTGTGTTGTATGGTGAAAAATGTATGAGCTGACGACTTTTGCAAATCATTGTGTCTGTTTTTATTAATCTTTTACGCAGTATCCCAACTTTTTGGGAATTGGGTTTGTATATACAACAGACGCTTCACATTAGAATGACGGTTTTTGTGATTATGTTTGCATGCGTGCACATGACATGAGTGTGCAGTCACAGTGTGAGTTTATGAAGGTTATACTACAAAGTCTTTGTGTCTCTGTGAACACCTGCACTTTGAGGATTCCTGGAAATTTTACAATAAAAATGAATATTACACTTTTTTTAAAGGTTTTTGTTCTCCCTCTTCTGATATTTTATTTGTTGCAACAAAAAAACTGAAACGGACTTAACACTGGTCAAGGAAGCCAACCGGTAGTAACAGTTTTCAGAGTGGCCCAAACTTGCTGGAAAACCACATTTCCCGTCACTCCTCCGCGAGCTTTGTCAGACGTGACGTCACGATGTCTGCATCTCCTCCGTGCAGGCTTTGTCAGAAACGACGCGGTGATGTTTGGGCGGACGAGTGAGTCTAGGTAACGCTGAATCTACATCCTCCTACTTCCACACACCGTGTCTGTGTAAGTGGGCGTCTGTGTAGATGGATGGTCTTAAATCGAGAAATATTATTTAGTGTATTTGGCGCTTTATCAGAGCGGAAGTATCGCATTTTGCACTCTGATTTTTACCGCAAATCAGTGAATTAGGCTAACCAGGCTACCATTATCTTCGTCTGGTTATTAGAGAGACATTGCTCAAGGAACTCACCAGTAGGAATATGGTCCTCAAATGTTTTCACATGTCTTTAATTTTTATTTATTTTTTTATTCTTTAACACCTCATTGTGGCGGCTGAGCCCCATGTTGTTGTTGTTTTTTTGGGGGTTTTTTGCTTTGTTTTTTTTGTAATGCAAATGTTACAAGCTCAGTAACAATATGCGCTAGTCCCCCAGCTGTCGCTATGTGGATTACAAAGATGCTTTTCACTCCTTTTAAAATGTGTAGAACCCGCAGTCTTGGCAAAAAGGTAAATGAGGTAGGGCGATTAATATCTGTGTAATTATCAGTCATATGTGTTTCTGTCTGGAACCTGATTTCGCAGAAACATCTGAACAAGAAAGACTACAAATGCAGACTGCAAACCAGGCTCAGAGTGGGTCAAACCCTGTGACCACAGCGACCTCAAAGCCACCGCTGGACACTGAGGCTCAGCCAGCACAAAATGAGCTAGATGCACAAAAAAAAGACAGCAAGGGAGCTGCTGCTGAGACTGAGGAGGTAATTGCACCGGAGGGAAGTGCAGCAAGGCTAAAATCAGCAGAAACACCTGCAAAGGTAGGGATGGACGTGGACACAGCTGCAAAACCAGCGGTACCTGAAACTAACACGAATGCTGGATGTGATGGGCAAAAGGGTAAAAAGCAGGAGAAAGCTGTGAGTGACGGCAGGAAATATGTTCCTTCCAAGAAGGCCATGGTAGATCCTTTGAAGATGGATATGTCCAAACCGCTGGTCATGCCTCTCACATGTGAGTCTTTTACTTGTCTTTCCATGTTATATGTTGTCGAGGACTGAGAGACCTGCTTGATTGTTATTATTTCAAATTTAGAATTACAGGAGACATCATATTCTGCTGTAAACAATATCTACAGTATTTAACTGTGTATGACTGTATCCTTTGCAGTACTTTTACAAGATGTAAACCTAACATTGCTTCATTAAGCTGATACTGTTTGAAGTTTGGTTAAATCTGTACAGTCAATAGAATCTAATGTTCAGTAGCAGACAAAACTCAAAGTGAGAAATTATTTTGGTTGGGTTGATATTAGAGGTGGGAATCACCAGACACTCCACAGTACAATATTATCACAGTACTTTACCCACAGTACGATATTATTTTGATTTCTAACAATTTCCAGTATGCTTATATATGCATATTCTGCGATTTATCCTCCCTTTCTTCAACTGCAAACTATGTTCTTAAACTTGACTCAACAAAGACTCATTCACATTGATGGAAATATGTTGGCAATCTGTCTACATTTGTAAATTAGAGAGGAAATATTTACAAACATTCCACAATCTCTTTATGAGTAATTGTCAGTCCAAGCTCTAAGCAACCATTTAGTTACAGCAAGTTGGGATTGGTCACAGAATGTGAAAAACATCAATGCAGTCACCAGGCACAAAACAATTTTTTATTTAATCGTGTTTTTTGTAGCTGTAAGGAGGTTGCTGTCCTGTCTTTAACTTTGTGACTGAGCCATTAGCTTTGTCAGGCTAAGTGTGTCCAGTTTGGGATGTTTCTTTTGTCGAGTCAATTTAATCTGAGTTTGCTTGGCTACATGTGTTATCTCAGGATGGAGGTGCATGAGATGCCCTTTTGTTAATAGTATTTCATTTATTTAACAAACTATTGATATTTGGTTCCCATTATGGATACAATATTGCCATGGAAAAAATTTGCAATACTATGCGGTATAATTTTTGTCGGGTGTTTCTTAACCTGTCTTTACCTCCATCCAAATTTACCTACACATTCGCAAATGAAATAATCCTAGAATCACGTGTTTGTTTTTGCGAGCGTGTATGTTTTGTATGGATTTGAGTCTAGGGATACAGACGTGTGTTATATGTATTTACTCTGCTTCTGCCCTTTTCCCCTGTAGCATCTCAGCTTTCCCTCCAGTGCATGGAGTGCCATATAATCTTCAGCGATCACAAGAGCAAAGAACGTCATCTCAAGCTGAGCCACCCAGCAGAATATGAACAGTGCATACTGAGGAATGCCCTGTTTGCTTGTTATGTTTGTGATCGACATTTCACAAACTCCACAGAGCTCATGGTCCACCAGAAAGCCCACACAGAGAAGAAACCTTTCAAGTGTCCAATCTGCAGTCAGGCCTTCAACAAGTCATCAGAGCTGACCGTTCATAAAAAAATTCATTTTGGCCAAGATGGTTATGCCTGCACTGACTGTGGCAAACCTTGCAAAACGCTGACATTGCTGAAGTATCACCGGCGCACACACACTGGAGAGAGGCCTTATGTTTGCAAGGAATGTGGAAAGAGGTTCACCATGTCCAAGGCTCTGCAGAAACATTTGGTGTTACACTCGCCGGAGGGAGCTGAAGGAGAGGGGGGAGAAACCACAGCTAAAGCACAACCGAGAAAAAATGATGGTAAGGAAAAAAGCCATTGGTACAAGTGGTAAAGTGTTGTTAAATAGAAATGCCATGACTTGAAATGAATTAAAAGCATCACCATAAAGTTTCTTCATTTATTGTCTCTAGGTGCTTCAGCAACAAAGTATCCCTGTTCTATGTGCAAGGCCACTTTCAAGAGTTCCAGGACACGTTTGCACCACATGAAAACTAAACACAATTCCTTGCCTGCTACTGCCAGTAATGTTCTCCCAGAAGGTCAGCAAGTGAAACAGACTACACCCATTATAACTCCGATATCCATCTGCCAACCAGCACTACTACAGGTGGAGCCGAACGGACCCCTGCAAAAAGTTGATGCCAATATTGACACAGAGCAGATTCGCAAACTTATTGAGTCTTTGGGAAATGTGCAGAAAGTGAACCAAGTTGTCATACTGGGGCAGGTGCCACCTCATGCTCCACCACTGGAGGTGCAGCAAGTATCACAAGGGTTAGAGCCGGTGAATGTGAATCTCAGTCCACCGCAGATAGATTTTATAGGACTGAAACAAACAGACTCTAAGACAGATGAAGGTGACCCGTCAAACAATCCATATGATCCAATGGAGCAAACAATTATACTGGAACCTATTACTCCAGATGGACAGCTAGAAAATCCCTCTTTCTCAGTATTAGGTCCTCACATAGCAGCAGGTGAAAATGCAGAGCTTACACTTGTTCCAACTGAACAAGCAGAGAGACCTGAGGGAGAGGGGATGCATCAGATCCTTCAGCAACCGGATATTGATGTGCTTCATTCTAATCCTGTGGAGCAAATGGTTAGTCAGAATGAGGTAGATGATCCTAAACAAAATCTGGAGCAGATGGTCATATTAGAACTTACCCCTGCTTTGATACCAACTGAGGTGCTAGAGCAATCCCAAGCAATCCAACAAAATGAAATCCCTTCCTCCTCTCTGGTACCAACTACAGAACTAGAGACTCTCGATAAAACTGCAGAGCATACCGTTCTAGATGAGCAAGAAACCAGCCTGTCAGTTCCACCTCTTATGCCTACCGTTGAGTTGGAGCAAACATATTTACAACCAGAGGAACAGGACATTTCTTCTTGCACAGTTGTTCAAGCAAACACACTCACGCAAGCTTCAAGTGAATCGAAAACCCATTCCACAAAAGTTTTTGATTCACATATGGAAACAGTAGATCTAAATCAGGTGCACCCTGTGATAGATCCAGACACACAAGAAGAGACACAAAAGAAGCCTGAAGAAGAACCACCTGACAAACTGCTGGAAGATTCCAAGAATAACCTGTCTGAATCAGAAAACCCGCCTACTGAAGAAAAGGTTCTGTCGCAATTACAGTCTAAGAAGGTGGCAAAGATCTCAGAATTACCCATTAATGTAATGTCAGCCCAAGAGCTGGTGAAAGTCCGGAAAAGAAAGCCAGCCAGAGCTTTTTTCTTTCAAGGATATATGCAAGATTTTGTGGGAAGCATCTACCAAGACGACTTACAAATTGATGCCAAACCTGCCAAGCGCCAAAGGTCAAAAAAACCCCACCTTGTTGTTAAATTTGGCCCACAAAGCAAAGAAAAGAAAAACAAGAAACAGAGGAAGCCTTCGCAGCAGCGTCAGCCAATGCAAGAAGAGGCGACAAGAAGCAAGACACCACCCAAAAAACTCACAGAGCAAAAAGTACCGTCACAGAAGAAGGGAAGGAAAGGAAAAAAGGATAAAAAAGTAGAAAGAGTATTATCTACTGCTGAAACAAACTCACCCTTATCGCCCCAAGCCCCACAAGTAGAACAGCTCAAAGAGGATACAAGAAAAAATAAGATGAAAAAGCAAACGGAAGTGGCCAGTGTGGGTGTTGTGCAAATAAGTAAGCACAAAACTGTAGCATCGCCTATACTTACAAAGAAAAAACAGACAAAAATAATACAAAAGAAGCAAAAACGCAAAAATGCAAAGGATGGGAAGCCAAAGACAGACATGGAAAAAGGGGGAAAAGTCAAAAAGGCAGACACACCTTGCTCAAATATAAAGCAAGACTCTCTGCTTCTACTAAAAGGCCATAAACAGCCTCAGCTGAAAGTTTACAAGTTGGACCCTTCCAAGGCATCAACCCAAGCCTCAGAGGCTTCGCCTCATGAGTCCCAGACAATGTCTCAACAGACTAACAGCAACAATCTCAAGCATCCAGCAAGTGAGTGCACAGATAATCTCACAGCAGAAGGTAAGAAAAAAGGAGGAAGACCCAAGAAGAACCAGAAAGCACTTTCATTGATGTCCTCGCTCCAGCTTTCTCATCAACCACCTGAGCCAACGCCTGCCAAGCCAAAGAACACCAGAAAACGTAAAGCTTCCTCAAAAATAGAGACTGAAGGAGTGATAACATCTCATTCCAAGCGTTCCTTAGAGTGTAAGGACTGTGGAGAGCGATTTGGTGAAGTCTCATCCCTACAGAAGCACAAGGCAACTGTGCATATTGTAGAAAGTCCCAGTCTCACTTACACCAATGGGAACATCTTTGAAGGCGTCTCAACCATGGATCTTTACCAGCTTCCCAAAGGAAGTGAAAAGCTTGTTGGGGTGAAGAATGCTGCTACAGACTGGGACACTGAGACAGAGATGGGAGAGAATGCATTAGAAGAAAGGGAACAAAGTCTCTCCTTTCCAGCTTTGATCCCCTCCCCATCTTTACCCATACCTCCTCTAGATGCTGAAGTGAAGACCTATGAAGATAAGAATGGAAGCAGAACAGAAGATGGTAATCCATCTCATATATCGCCAATCATTTACTCATCATCTGAACAGGCGAAACATTATGGGACTCTTCCAGATTTCACATCCGAAACCACTTTAAGTAGCTCTACTCAGACAAAGACTGATGAGACAGAAAAACCTTCGGCATCAGATGATAAGAAGCTAGAACAAGGTACCCCAAGGAATTCCAGCTCTGATTTTGAAGTCCAGGGTACTGCAGAGGAAGATATTAAGGAAGATTTACTTCTAGAGGTAGATTTAGTCACTGTTGGGGAACAGAATGAGAAAGACGATCTGACTTCTCAACGTGACACTGTTCCTCAAAATGAATCAATTGCAAGCTGCAGTTCTGAAAATGGAAATAATGATAAAGGATCTATCCTAGTCAGTACTGATACAACTGAAAATAGTCTGACTTCGCAGACTGTTTCATGTTCCACTTATCAAGTGGAGATCAAAGAAGAAGAAGAAGAAGTTTTAATTCAGAGGCAAAAAGCAGAAGGAAAGGGAGCAGTTATGAATTCTGCGAGAGGTAGGAGTAGAGGAACAGGGCGTCTGAAAAGGGATTTACCATCAAAGAGGGTTTCAGCTGGAGATGCTCCCAAAGACTCAGAGAAACAGCAGGATTATTGTCAGGTAGTTTATGAAAAATGTCCCATAACCTCAGATTCAGAAATGATTGACTGTGAGATCGGCACAAAGACGGCACAGCCGGAGACAAGTTCCAAATTAAATATCAACAAAGCAGATGTTCCTGGTGCTTTGTTGCCTTCCATTCCCTCTACGTTAGAGGAATCTCCCGAAGACCAAGTTGTCTTTGAGCTGGAGTCAATTACCACGAGTGTTGAAGAAGTAATGAAGGAAAGAGGGCTCCATGGAGGAACGGAACAAGATAAGGTGATGGACCAGTCTCCAGGCCTCATACTGGAGAAGTTCCTTACTTCTAGACAGAGAGCGACTGCTGAAAAGGAGCAGTGCCTGATGATGGCAAGCGACAATCAAGCACAGGTGAGACGCTTGCAGTACCAGCTATGTTAGATAGAATTCAACACTGCATACTTAAGACTTGTTTTCATTACAGGGTTTGGGCTACATCACTGAAAATGAGGTACAAGTTCTTGGAAGTGATGAGATCAAGGTTGAAGAGAACAGTTCGAATCAACCACTGACTGCATCCACTAGTCAAAATAGACAGACTGCAAGCGTGCAGCCGCTGCATCATCGCGATATAAGGACTGTTCTGGTGAAAGAGGAAAGCAGCCTCATAGTGAATGATGTTCCAGCCACAAATGGCAGCAGACACATCCGCTGGAATGTAGAGGCACTTAGTGAAAATACAGTCATCCCAAGTAAGCATTAAGGTTTCTCAACCAATATGTAATTATAAAACTATTGATTTCTGCAGTCTGCATACCACCTGGCACAGTATCTCTTGATTTCTTTTTTTTTAAATCAAATGTTACTTTTTTGAGAGTAACAGGATTTCTGATTATTGGATAAACCAAAGTTTAGCTGTTGTCACCTCTGATTCCACTCATGGCTAATCACCTTCTGGCTAATGAGTATAACTCTTGGAAAACCACTGTGCCATGTTAAATCATGTTCTTTGATTTGTATTTTAGCAGTAGAGGTTGGGGAGAGGACAACGGACTGTTGCATCTTACCAGAGTTCAACACCAGCCAGTGTATTTTCTATCCAATAAAGGAGGAGGAGAGAGAGGTCCTAGTAGAATCTGCTGGGACCAGCAGAAACCCAGAGGGATCCCACGATGCAAATCAGACAGAAAGTCAAACAGCTGATTGTGATATACGTAAGTAACTCACTCGACCTCCACTTACTTTGAAATCCACCATTTTTAATCCTCAGTCATAAAAGGCTGATGGGGTATTGTCATCACCCTGCTGGATGGGCGGGTGGGCAGCGTTGACCCCTAAGTCTGTGAATGCGATAATTGCATAGTAGCTTCAAACTGATACCACAGGTTTATTTGCTAAAAACCTTGGATGAGTTTGGATCTTGGTGACCTTGGCCTAAAGTTCAGAGATCAGCTTTTCTGAAAATCTGGTCAATGCAGTAACTTGAGAATGTAGGGATGAGGATTTTCAAATTATTACTGTCAGTGCAGCTACTAAAACTCTCAGGTGATTTTAGTCTCAGTGACCTCAATGTCAATATCAGAGATCAAGATTTTTGAAAATCTTACGAGTGCAATAACTCAAGAAGGAAGTCATCTAGGATTTTCAAATTGATAGCATAGGTGCATCTACTAAAAATTGTGGATGAGTTAAAATCTCAGTGACCAAGGTCAGAGTAAGTTCTGAAAGTTTTGTGATTATGATGACAAGGACCACATAAGATTTTCAAATTGATGACATAGGTGTGTCTACTAGCAGGTTGAGGGGTTGCACTGACGATCGCCAGTATTTTTCAGTTATACAAATGGAAGAGACTTGACTTTCTTATTGATTTTTATATTTGGTATTCTCCAAATACTACTTAAAGGCTTATATATTAATTTTGAGTCTGTTTAAACAGGTGAATCGATCAATTCTGTACCAGACTATCAGGAAACAAGAGTCGAAGGTCTTTTCTCAGATCCTGACGTCATCGAGCAACAAGGTTTGTTCCCTTTTGTGGAATGATTAGTATTTATATTTAAGAGACTTTCTTAAGCTGTTTATTGATGATGTCAATAAAACTTAATAAATCTGTCCTTTAGCTGTGTCAGACTCTGAGTGGCAGCACCTACCAGATCTTCATGAGTTTCTCCTTCAAAGTCCCGATGAAGAGGATATGGGTGGCTTTGAATTGTCAGATCCTCAGCTTGATTCAGAAGCAGAAGTAATGGCCTATTTCTCCAAGAACTCGGCCATCAGCGCACAACAGTCAGATCACTCATCGCAAAGGTACAGTAAGACTTTCTTTGAGTCTACAAAACTATCATACATAGAAATAACTCTAAATACCCTTTTTTTCTATTATTGCTGTTGTTCCTCTGTTAAATACATGTAAGATTTGCTCTTGATGTTCTTTTGACTTTATTCCCCCCTTAGTTTGCCAACATCCGTGATCCCGTCTAATGCACCAAGAGATGGCAACAGAACCAGAGAGCCCATTGATTACTTCTCTAAGTACTTTGGTTGGGATACCTGGGTAGAACTTGCCAACTGTACAAATAAACTGTCCAACATGCCTGACGCTGTCACGGCCAGGGAAGTTGCACGCTTTGTTGGGATCCACATCGCAATGGGAACTTTGAAGGTTTGTATTTCTGCCTGTCTGATTACTGAAATTATTACCTCATTTTTGGTTAGATGCTAAAACCTAATTTTATTTATTTTTCTATTGTTACTTTCTTAGTTTCCCAGTGCAAAGCTCTACTGGGAAGACTTGACTAAGGTGCCGTTGATTGCTGAAGCCATCCCGTTGTCCCGTTTCCTCGAGCTGTCTCGCACGCTGAAGCTGACTTCTTCAAAGTATCCAGCCAACGCTAATCCCCACAAAGGAACTTGTGATAGTGATCAATGTGGTGACGAGGCAAATGGCTCAGATGGTTCAAAACAGGCTGATCCCCTGTGGAAAGTTCATCCATTATTGTGTCGTTTCAAAGCAGGGTGCCAGTCATTAAGACGAGAGGGCGATTATGCAGTTGACCAATATCCACTTCCTCTCACTGGGAAGGTGCACAACAACAAACTGTCTCTCTACAGCACTGCTTTAATTGGATTTGACGGCTTACTCTTACATGTCGATCTTAAGGTGGATCTCTCAGACAAAGAAGGTGCTGTAGAAAAAATGGTCCCCAAAGGTAGTATGGTGTTCCTTTGCAAACAGGAACTGTCCACCCCTGTGATGCTCGAACGCCTTTTAGCTGCTGGGGTTCATGGAGCAGGCAGGGTGGGAGGGGCTCGAGGACAGATCGGTGATGAGTTTGTGAGCTCAGATGGGAAGTTGATGCTGCGCAGATCCCATTGTGGCTTCATACTTTCTACTGCGGGAAATGGCCAAAGGAGCGCGGCCTTTCTCATTGAAAACTTTGAGAAAGCCCAGATGTCGGCCCGTCTCCACAGAGAACTGAAAAATCTTTATGCAATTCCCCTCACGGCCTCTGCACCAAGCTGCTGGCCCCAAGCAGTGCTCTGGTACCTCACGGATCTGGCTTTGGTAAACTCCTGGCTCCTGTATCGACAGGATTTCAGAGCATCCGTGCCACCTTTGACTCTCATGGCTTTCAGATTGGAAGTGTCCAAGGCTTTGATCTTCTCTAGTAGCTCAGATACCCAAGACTCAGTTCCTCCCCAGCCGCCGGCAGCAGAGGTTCACACAACAAATGAAACCCGCAGTCCCATCCTGGTGGAGGAGAGTCCTCTGCCAGACGCAGCCACACGATATGACGGTTCAGGTCACTGGCCGGAGCAGCTTGGAGAGGGAGAGGGGGGCAGGTGCCGTTTTGGGGACTGTCAGAGGACATCACGAGTGTTATGCCTCAAGTGCTGTGTCTTTCTTTGTATCTCACGTAACCACAACTGCTTTTTGAATTTCCATAATCAGGGAAGTTTGGGAAAAGAGTAGTATCTGCTACAGAATTTACCAATCTCTGATTGTAACTGTGTTTTTGGTGTAGGGAAACTCACTGCCTTTCACTGTCATGCTTTTATAGGGCTGTTGTGATGCATTTTAAAAAAATCTTAATATGTCATTTAGGAGTTGTAAAAAAGGAATTTGCCTTCAAAAAGAAAAAAAGACTCAGAGCCACACACTGTGCTGGAAAAGAAGTGTAAAAAGTTGTTTGTTTTTTTCACTGTGGCCATCATGATACTTTTGCCCTCAACTATTTATTTTCACCTGATCTAGTTTACATTCTACAGTGAGCTTATTTTTTGGCTCTATGAATTGTAGTATTAAAGAAAGTATCATTTATTTGAGTTTTAGAAAACAATAAAGGACAAATGGGGAAAAAAACATGCATCTTTTGATTATTTATTTAGTCATTTGAGGATTTTTTACAAGTACATTTTATCACGGTTTGAACTGTCCAAGTGTTGTTGAAAAAGAAAAATGTGCCAAAACATATTAAAGCTCTTGTGTACTGAAATAACAGAGTAGGACACAGTACTGCAGCAATGTGAGTAATTAAAGTCCATCGGTCATTAGAACATTATCAAAAGAAAAACTATAGTAGCACATAGAGCTGATGCATGCTTGTATGAGTTTTGAAATACAGAGTACTGTACAAATTGGTGGTAAAAAATAAATAAATTTAAGCTACAAATATACGTCAAAATGGAAGAAATGTTTGTAGAACTTGCAACCAAGTTTTTACTCACCCATCATTTCTTTGTATTGTGTTAAGAAAAGGTGAAATAGGCGCAGAAACATGCAAATATATATGTATGAAAAAATCTAGAATATTAAGCAAAAACAATTTATACTATTCTAGCAAGCTTGAAAGTCAACATTTGGTATGAGCACTTTTATTCTACATCACAGGTTGAACTCTCTTAGACAAGCTTTCTTTTAGATACTTTGGATGTTGACTTCAACATGATCCCACACCACTTCAGGTCCATGCTCTGGGAAGGCCAATCCATGACTCTTTTTTTTTATTTATCCAGAAATGCTTTAACTGCAATTTACCGCGGAAGTGTGTTTGGGTCATTGTCATGCTTAAAAATCAATCAAAGCAATTGCCAAACAGAATATTTTCCTTTTTTTTTTTTTGTGTGTCCCGTTTGGATCTTTAGCCATCAGAATTGTTGTCTTCAGGCCAAGAAAGATGCCAAGCGGATTTATTTTACCAAGTGGATCATCATGACCTTGCCATATTGGTCCATTTGATTGACCTTTATTATAATTATGAATTTATTTTATTTTCAGTTGCTACAAACGGGACAGACATGACTGGGGGATAGGACAGGGAGAAAGAATGAAAGAAGTGGGAGAGAAAGAAAACCAAAGGGGAGAAGAGACGGTGAGAAGGGGGGGAAGAAAGAAAAAAAAAAAAACCAAACAACAAAAAAAACACCTGGGTCACCTGTATGGAGAAAAAAAACAGAAGAGAAAGCAAACAACAAAGAGCAACATAATAAAAAAAACAGCACCATCACAATAAACTAGCTAGCAGTAAATATCAGTAGACACTAAGTAATAAACGATATTGTGCAGCACGCAAGATAGACAGCGCACAATGTGCCCTGAGGCAGCAGCCAAGAAAGCTGTAGTCCGCGTCTGTGAATACCTGTGTGTACACCTGTGTGCATACCTGTGTGGATCAGCATGCTTGCATTCCAAAGGTTTCTCCATGTAACGATCTGCTAGGGAGTGTGGGGAGCCACAGCCCCGTCCCTCAGGGCATGAAGCAGGCATGGAGGAGATCAAAACTCCAGACATCCAGAGGCCCCCAGAACACAAGAGACCAAGGAAGACCAACAGAGGAGCAGCCGCGCCACTGTCCCAGTAAGAGCTGAGGAGAGTCCCAGATGAGGGCTCACTCAACAGCCGCGGAGCAGAAGCCAGGGGGAGTTGCAGTGACGCGCCCGTGAGCTCCGCCGGCAGCCAGCTGTGCCTGAGTGACCGAGCCCCAGGCCGAGAGGCCGGGGGCACCCCACCTCCGAAGTGGCCCGAGCGAGCCCCAGGCTCCAGGCCCTGATAAGCGGCCGCCAAGGAGTGAGCCGGTGTGTACCTGGACGCCCATCCCCAGACACAAAGAACCACCAACGCACCGACACCTGAGGGAGTCCGCCACTGGCAGGGGAAGTGGTGGTGGGTGGAGATAGGCCTCCAAACCTTGGAGGGCCTGAGATGTCCCCAGAGAGGTGGCGTCTGATACCCAACCTGACATATAGACACAGACATACAGGCACACACAGACACAAACATCCATTCCCACCCTCATGCTCTCATATACACTTACTCCACACTCAACCAACGTGGAGACAGACATGAAGAGACGCTGTACACACGATCACACTCCCCAAGCGTACTCTACGAACCGGGTCTAGGTACCCTTGCCCCTGGAGGGGGGAACTGCACCCAGACCCAGGTGGTGTTACCCTTTTCCCTGCGGTGGGGAGAGGCAGACCGCCCGACTCCGCAGCAGCAGGGAGGCCCCACACTCCAGACCGCAGTCGGACGGCCAACTCCTCCTAGCCCCCCCGCTCCAGCAGGCCGCAGAGAACGGGGGTGAGAGAAGACTCCAAACCTCCCTCCACCCGCTCATTGTAGTGTTGATGCATGTGTGTTCTAAGGTGCAATTAAAACCCAGGAGGGCATGGAGCTACCTGCCAGAGAGCAGCAGGTAAGCGCATAGTCCCTGCTGCTAGCCCTCAATGTCTACGTGTATTCAAAATTGAGAGGTGGGCAACGACGCCAGGGGTGAGGTGTACACCCTGATGGTAATTTGGACTCCGTGTATCGTGCCCACCCCCAAGATCCTATATGTATGTGTAATGAGAGTGTGAGTAATGTGAATGTCTAAGTTGTGGGATAAAATTGAGGCAGAGGCAGCCAGAAGGGGACAGAGGGGGGGGGGGGGGGGGTAGCCTCCTCTGCATCCTGGTGACATACCCCTACTCCAAGGCCCTGCATGTGTGGGTGGTTGTGGTGGAGCGGGAGGAGGGAGGCAGCTGGAGATGGGGAGGGAAGGAAGGGAGGGGCAGGTGACCCCTCCCTGGGGCCAGCTCCCCCGCTGACCCCAGTAGGCACTCCCATACTCCGCGACCCGCCAGGGAAAGGGGGCCCAGGCCCATCCAGCCCATCCAGCCCATCCAGGTCCAGCGCAGCAGCGCCCCCCGGCCCCACAGAGCCCGGGACAGTCCACCCAACCCCACCACAGAGAAAACTGCACCCACCCCACCATCCACTCATCTTCCAGACTACATGAGACAATAGACACCCAGGCTGAGATCTTCCTCCACCTCTCCTGTATCTCCCCCTCCTGCAGAGAGTTCCTGGGGAGAGGAAAGCTCCTGCTAGGTGTGACAATCTCCCCCACCAGTTGAAGAGCCCCCCCAGGTGGCTCGACGCACCGGCGGCACCCTGCGCCAGGGATGGGCCCCCATGCACCCACCCGCCCACAACCCCAGCAACACACAAACCAGGACCCAAGGCCCTGAGGCCCGGCCAGGGCCCCAGCCCAGAGACAACCTCCAACAACAACCTCCAACAACCTCGCACAGCCATTGAAGTGGAGTGGACCAACATTCCACAGGCCACAATTGACAATCTGATAGACTCCATGCGACGATGTGTTGCACTGCATGAGGCAAATGGTGGTCACACCAGATACTGACCGGTTCTGGGTCCCCAGACCCCCAATAGCGCAAAAAACTGCACATTCCAGGGTGGCCTTTTGTTGTGGGCAGTCTGAGGTACACCTGTGCACTACTCATGATGTCAGATCAGCATCCTGATGTGGCACACCTGTGAGGTGGGATGGATTATCTCAATATAGCAGATGTGCCCACTACCACACATTTGGACTGATTTGTGACCACTGTTTGGGAGGGATGGTTATATTGTGTATCTGGAATGAATTTTAGGTCTCTACGTCCATCCCATGGGGAATGGGAGCAGTAACAAAGGTGTTGCGTTTATATTTTTGTTGAGTGTAATTTGTTGATATTCTAAAAATCTTTTCTTGTTGATCCCATATTGTGCAACTAGTCTGTCAAATGGAATAAATTCTGTTCCCTCTAATATATGTTCTAAGTATTTAATTCCTTTACAACTCTATTCTGGGAAATTAATCATATTATTGTTTTGTAATATGTCAGGGTTATTCCAGATAGGTGTACGTTTGCATGTGTAGCGTGGTATAAGCCACCAAGTAACCACTGTGGGCCTCTCTTATGACTAGTACGAACTTTCAGACCAAAAAAAACTCTCACAGGATCGAATCCAGAATAAACAGGACAAGAGGGTCAATATCAGTAAAAGATGTTCAACAATTTATTAACATGACAAGACACCAAAGTTTTGAGAAAGAGAAAAAAAACCTAAAACATCGCTACAACAAAAAAAATAGTAGCGGTGCAACCTTGCCAGCAACGAAGCTATCGCCTGAGGGTTTGTTCCTCCTTGGCGGTCCCAGGTGCTCGTCACTCTAAAAGAGACAAATCCACCTCAAACATAAAAAGGCCCAACCGAACACTTATAGCATGCACTAAGTGCTAGTTCAGGCAATAGACGGTGGTAATACAAAAGCACTCTTAATAAACCTACTCTGCTATGCTAGTGGCGGGCGCTGCTCTTGCGGCGACCAGCAGGTTGTCTCTGTCTGTCAGTGTCAGTGTCTTAACTTATTTTTTATTCCTTTATTTTATCCTATTTTTCTTTCCTTTTTTTTGCCTGAGGAAATCCTACAGCATCGGCTTGTGCTTTGTGGAACTTCTTTGTTGAAGATGGGTTTTTTATTTCGCTTGGTTTTATTGGCAATCCTGACAGTTGTTTGGAGTCAGTGCTACTCCCACACAATTACATACTCACGGGAGTTTCTTCTGGATCTTCGGTGGACAGGCCCGTCTTTGGACTCTTTTCACCCTCCAGTGTTTTCCAGCTCTGGATTATCCAGTAATCACAGGGGCACTTTTGTTTTTAACAGAGTCAAAGCAAGGAAGCGGGGTAAGAAGGGAGGCCTACGTCAGCGATTGCGGAAGCAAATACGGTACAACCGTATTCCTTTACCATCAATAATCCTGGCTAATGTGCAGTCTCTGAGGAGTAAATTAGATGAACTGCATTTGAATGTTGCACATTTACGTGACTACAGGGATGCATGTCTAATGGCATTCACAGAGACTTGGCTCAAGGATTCTGACCCTGATTGTTCTCTGGAATTAAATGGCTTCGGGGTTCCCATACGTTTGGATCGAGACCCCGGAGCTACCCAGAAATCGCAAGGAGGAGGGGTGTGTTTGTATATAAATCAGAAATGGTGTAAAAACGTGACCGTTCGTAGACAAGTGTGTCTGCCTGACATTGAGCTCCTCTCTGTGTCTTTGAGGCCGTTTTATCTGCCGAGGGAATTCCCACAGATCAACGTCACCGTCGTTTACATCCACCCCAAAGCGAATCCTAAGAATGCGACTGACACCATCTCCAATGCTATCCACTCTCTACAATCTCTCTCTCCTGAAGCCCCTAATATTGTTCTTGGGGACTTTAATCGCTGCGACTTGAAGAGAACACTGAGCAGTTTTTATCTGTATGTGCACTGTCCCACTCGCTTCAGTAAGACTCTGGATTTATGTTATGGCTCCATAAAAGGTGCATATACATCTGTGGCTGGCCCTGCCCTCGGATCCTCGGATCACAACACGGTGCATCTTCTGCCAGTCTATAAGACTGTACTGAGAAGAGAGAAAGTGAGGAAACACCGCATAAAGGTTTGGAGTGATGATGCCTCTTTAGCCCTGCAGGGCTGCTTTGACTGTACAGACTGGTCGGTGTTTACCGAATCATGTAGAGACATTAATGAACTCACTGACGTTGTCTGCGGATATATATCCTTTTGTAGAGACATGATTATTCCCTCAAAGGTTGTGAATTCTTTCCCTAATAACAAACCATGGTCCTCTAAAGTTCTTACGAGGCTGATTTACGAAAGGAATAAAGCTTTTACTGAAGGGAATACCTTGAAAGTCAGAGAAATTAGGAAGGAGATTAGATCAGAAATTAAAAAAGCTAAAATAAAATACAAGGATAAGGTAGAGGTGGAGATGGGTAGCAATAACTTAAGGGTGGCTTGGGCTGGCATGAAACACATGACTGGTCACTGTCTCAGTGACTGTAATAAGATAAGTCTCCCTGGTTTTAGTTCAGATTTTCAGTTAGCCAATGAGCTGAACAGATTTTATTCGAGATTCCAAGGAATACACTGGATTCCTTAACAGAGAGCACCAGAGGCCCCCCAGTTTTGTTCTTTGATGAAAGAAGGGTGGGAAATCTTTTTAAAATGAGTAAGACTAATAAAAGTCCAGGTCCTGATAATATATGTGGCCAGGTGCTTAGAACATGCGCTGAGCAATTATGTGGTATTTTTTATCACATCTTTCTTTTATCTCTTCAGCAACAGAAGATTCCAGAGGTATGGAAAAAATCAATTATTTCTCCAGTTGCTAAGACCACAAAACCTACATCATTAAATGATTTTAGGCCTGTTGCTCTTACATCTTTAGTGATGAAGTCCTTCGAAAAACTTGTCAGGAAGGAGATCCTGCAGCAAGTAGAGAAGCTGATAGATCCACTACAATTTGCATACAGGCCTTGTAGAGGTGTTGATGATGCAGTGGTCACTCTGTTGAACTTCCTTTATCGCCATCTTGATGGCGCCAAAGCTCATGCTCGGCTTTTATTTATTGATTTTTCTTCTGCTTTTAATACTATCCAGCCACATCTTTTAGTGGACAAGCTTCTTAACCAATTTAAACTTAATTTTAATCTCGTTGGTTGGATCTTAGACTTCTTAACTGATAGATCACAGTGTGTGAGAATAAACGGCTGTTTTTCCAAACAGCTGAACTCTTCCACTGGCTCACCACAAGGTTGTTGTCTCTCTCCTCTTTTGTATATTTTGTACACTAATGACTGTCGCAGCACACAGGCCAATAGGCATTTCATCAAATACGCAGATGACACAGTCATTGTAAGCCTCCTTCATGGTGAAGAGGATTCCCATGGGCCTGTTGTGGAGGAGTTTGTTTCATGGTGTCCTTCTTAATGATTAACACCTTGAAAACCAAGGACATGGTTATAGATTTCAGGAAGTCATCCCCTCATCCTGCGCTTACAGTGGTAAATGGTGCAGCCATTGAAATGGTGGATAGTTACAAGTACTTGGGGGTTGTTCTTGATAAGACCCTGTCCTTTGAGTCACATCTTGCTGCTACAGTGAAAAAGGCCCAACAAAGATTGTACTTTTTGAGGTTGAGAGGTTTTAATGTTTCATCTGAAATGATGACTCTCTTTTATAAAACTTTTATTGAATCTGTTTTAACTTTCTGTATCATTGCTTGGTACGGTAGTATGTCCATAGATAATAAGACCAGACTTAACAATCTGGTTAAAGTGGCGGGCAAGATTTCAGGGAGGTCTCAGGTCCAGCTTGTGGACTTTTATAACAGGCAGGTGCTGAGGAAGGCAACTTCTGTCCTGTTGTGTTCAGATCATCCTCTCTTTAACGATTTTCAACTGCTTCCATCAGGTCGTCGTTATAAAATGACTGCAGTGAAGACAAAGCGACACAAATTGTCATTTGTACCTAGTGCTATTATCTTAATTAACAACACTAAATTGTAAGTGTTGTTGCCATTGCACATTGCACTTTTTTCGATGGAATATCTAGGTTGTTTTATCAGGCTTATATTATATTATAGTATTTTTTTAATGAGTGTACGTGATGTGTTGGTTGTATGTTTGTTGTTTGTTTTGACATACTGCGAATCAATTTCCCATCAGGGACAATAAAGTTACCATTGAACCATTGAACCATTTGAACCTTAATCACGGCAAATCCACACACAGAGCACCACTAAAAAATCCTCATTCCCCCGAGGTATGAGCCCCACTCAGGGATTGCACGTTGCCCGCTTAGTATTGCACCAACCCAATAAAAATAAACAAAACCCGAAATAAAACAACAAAAATAACTAAAAACGGTGACCTGCTAAAACCAACAAAACACAACCATACAGAGAAGGAGGAAAAAAAACAGTGACAAGTTCGCATGTGCAGCCTGCCCTACAGGAGGGAATACAATATAAGTTAAATTATAATGCATAATAGACTTTTTTTCCCTTTTTTTAATGTCAGATATATTACATTAACATACCTCGAGTAGGCAACTGTATTTGCTGCACACCTGATTTGTCTTGGCCTTTTCTTCCACAGAAATCACTACTAAAACATAAATTATAATAAACATCAAATACATTTCAACAAAATTTAAAAAAGGACACTAGAAGACAAACAGCCTATACCTTGAACCTCATCTATAGAGGTTTAAAACCACAGTTTGCGTCGTAGGCGATTAAACTTCTCGGCTCTTCACCTACTCACGCATCCATTACTCACAGCCGCTTGTCAGTGGGAATCATCAGCACCTGTTACTACGACACAGTGAAGCCCTTTACAAAGAGAGGTCCCTTAGCTACAATAAATGGTCTTTTCAATCCCATAGGATTTGCTTCGCCAGTTACAATGCAGGGAAAGATGCTACTGAGAGAACTTTCAAATGAGACCCTAGACTGGGACACTCTACTGGCTGGAGAAAGGGAAGCTGAGTGGAATAAGTGGAAAGACTCTTTTGTTGATCTCAAGAATGTACATATTCCGAGGAACCTATGCTTCTGCTACGATGTCAAGAGCAATCAGAAAAGAGTTACACATCTTTTCAAACACTTTGACTAAAGTCATTGCAGCAGTTGCCTTCCTAAAGACCAATGTTGAAGATCAGAACCATCATGTGGGCTTCGTTCTGGGGAAAGCAAAATTGGCCCCACAATCTGCTCATAGAATTCCAAGACCGGAATTGGGAGCTGCTGTGTTAGCTGCAGAGCTTGCCGAAGCCATCACAGCTGAACTGGACCTAAATCTTGATGCAGTTGAATTCTACACAGACAGCCGTGTGGTTTTAGGCTATATAAGTAACCAGACTAAGAGGTTCTATGGACATGTTGGCAGTAGGGTGCAGCAAATCAGGAGGATTTCAGAACCAAAACAATGGCACTATGTTTCTACGAGCTCTAACACTGCTGACATAGGCACATGCTCAGTGCCTGCTTCCATGCTTGGTGACAGTGCTTGGCTTAAAGGACCTGTTTTCTTGTTACAAGCCAGTGTTACAACAGAAACTGAAACCTATGACCTCGTGGACCCCATTTTGGATGATGAAATACGTAGCTTTGTCTCTCACACGAGCAATGATGGGTCTCAGCTAGGATCGCAAAGTTTCAGACGTTTTTCCTCTTTGAAGAAAATCCTCAGGGCCCTTGGCTTGCTCATTCATATTGTGAAGGTCTTCAAAAACAAAGATGAAGACCTCTCTTGCAGTTCATGGCATCATTGCAAACAGTCTCACACAGTAGAGGAACTGACAAAAGCTGAGATTGTTGTGATCAAAAGTGTGCAGAAGGAAATGTTTGAGGAGGAACTTGCCTGTATTGCCAATCCGGTCGTTAAGTGATGATGTGACGAATCCTACTTCCGGGCCTAAAGTAGTCTGCGTTTAATATGGCTTTTGCGTTGTTAACATGTTTAATGTTTTGTATTTTATTCTATTTAATCTCAAAAAGCTCCTAAAACAGTCAGTGATCACTGTTGACCTCCCTCGGCTTTTATTACCGCTAATCATTTATTTAAGCTCAGTTTTTAAAACCTTAGGATGTAACTACAGCCCAACCCATGCAGCAGTATATGAATGACTAACCTCGTATTGTGGATGGATTATCTCAGTTGTTCTCCTGGCTGAAGTTTGGTCCTTTTACAGCATCCTGCCATTGTTTGTACATTTGTTCCTGACCACTGAGAACACTCACATTAACTTTTATTGAGTGGGAAAAAAAGTTAGCTTGTTTATATTATGCTAACATAGCTGTGTCGCTAGCGGTCACGTAGCACATCATTATATACCAGCTAGCCAAACTTCAGTAACCCTACAAACATCACTGCTATTTAGTTTTCTGTCTTCATTTATATTGGAAGTGATAGCAGAGCTGTACGTTTTAATTTGTTTTCAAAACCCCGCAGTCAGGACATGCTATATTGTATTTAGATAGAAGCTAGCGAGCTAACTTCCTGCTAACTTCTAACTCCTTTAAATGTCATAAATTCCGTTTTCATGGATGCCTGGATGTTAAACTCAATTGTTACACCTGGTAGAGCAGAACGCTGATCATTTTATTAAAGATGAAAGACTTTAGACAGTTTTTCAACTCTCAGTAATGCCATAGTGATCATTTGATATATGGACCTGCAGCGGAGTTTAGGCCCAGACACAGCTAGTGACGTCAGACTTAACGACCAGATAGTAAAGACATACCAAAACAAAGCTCTTTACAGAAAATCAGTCCCCACTGTGATAATGAAGGACACTTGAGGACAGGCAGAAGGCTGAAACACGCTAACATCGACTACAAGGAGAAACATCCTCTCATTATTCCAGGTGACAGCCACGTTGCCAAGTTGATAGTACAATACCATCACCAGCGAGTAATGCATCAGGGACGGGTGTTAATAATAATAATAATGGGTTGGATTTATATAGGGCTTTTCAAGGCACCCAAAGTGCTTTACAATACCACTATTCATTCACTCTCGCATTCACACACTGGTGGAGGCAGCTACAGTTGTAGCCACAGCTGCCCTGGGGCAGACTGACAGAGGCGAGGCTGCCATATCGCGCCATCGGCCCCTCTGGCCAACACCAGTAGGCGGTAGGGTAAAGTGTCTTGCCCAAGGACACAACGACCAGGACAGAGAGCCCGGGGATCGAACCGGCGACCTTCCGGTTACAGATACGCTTCCCAACCCCCCTGAGCCATGGTCGCCCCTGTTCACAGAAGGTGCAGTCCGTACTGCTTGATACTGGATTACAGGAGCCAGGAGGCTAATCAAGCAGATTATCAACAACTGTATCATCTGCAACAGACTTAGGAAGAGAGCAACTGAGCAAAGAATGGCAGATCTGCCTCCTGATCGTATCAGCACCGAACCTCCTTTCACCTTTGTGGGCTTGGATGTATTTGGCCTTTGGCCTGTGGTCACAAGGCGCACAAGAAGAGGCCAGGCACCCAGAAGGTGTGCACTACTCCCCTCCAGGAAGTTTTATTGAGAAAGATCTCCATTGACAGCAGTGGAGGCAAGTTCAATACCTTGCAAACACATTTTGGAACAGATGGAGACAGGAGTACCTAGGGACACTGCAGAGCCGAAACAAGTGGCAACATAAGCATGCAAACCTCAAGGTGGGAGATTTGGTGCTCATCAAAGTGATGCATAATGAATAATGGCCGATAGGACTTGTCAATATTGATGAGGATTTTCCTTTGGCTCTTTTGAACCAAAACAGGTTGGAAAATACCCTGTAATTAACAGAAATTGAGAATGAATTGCTTTCTTTTCTCTGTCTTATTATAATATGCAAAGACTAGCTGTAAGGGGAGTCTTTCAGGTTGCACCAATGAGACAATGTAATTCTTTCACTTTTATACTGGTAAAATCTAAAGGATTAATCATACCATTACAGTGTCATTTACAGACAGGCAAGAAATTAAAGGCATACCCTGAACTCTTGACCCCCTACACAGAGAGACATTGTTGCACTTTGCTGCCATGTTAGGGTCCACTTGTCAAAGAGAAATGAGTTGTACAATCAGTACAAAGTTGCTATGAGAGATTATCTTTGTCCTGTGACTAAGTATTTTAAAAGGGGTCACTGAATAGTTGATTATTTGACTGACATAACAGAGAGATAATAGCTCTGTTGGTGTTTCGGAATCAATTCCAGGAAACACTGAAGCTGTTGCAGGCATGTGTTGTACAAATACTTCACAAACTTGTCTTTGTCACTCGATTGTACACATTGCTTCTTTGGTTCTGTTCTGTGTTTCTATATAGTTGTGTCTTCTGAGCTTGTTAGCGGAGAATGCTATTTGTGTGTAACTTAAAAAACATATCAAACATGTTTCTCTTTCTATAGATTTTATTTATTTATAATTGTTTTGTCAGTGCCCTTAGGACTATTGTGATGCTGATTCAAAGAAGGTCAGTAAGTCTAAAGCAGACTAAAGACCGACTTAGGCTTTCATTAAATGAATCCACCACTCACTGTTACTGTAACACGGAGCACTTTATTATAGTCGATGAAACAGGAATACACAAAAACAGCACTGCAGTATAGTCAATCAGTGAACTTGATTATGACTGCAATGTGAGGGGCTTTGGAAAATTAGTTGTGTACATAGCTGGACTGGACATTTGCCCGGTGGGCCGATGGGTTATTTTGTTGTTGTTGTTTTTGTAACGGTATAAAAAAAATGTTGCCATCACCAATTGTATCCACTGAAAAGGGGATGGGATGTTGGCTAACGCGCAGCCTTTCCGCAGCCTTTCCGCATCCATATAGTAAAAGAGTTAAATAAGCTATTCAGCCGCGTATAACTTCAGTTAAATCCAGCAGCGTCTTAGAGTCAATAACTTAGCGTAAACATAAAAGAAATGCGACTTTCCATAAACATAGCTGAGTTGCAGGTTGAGTCCATGTCCCGCCACGTGTTCTTGTTTTGGTGACGCAAGACGATTGGTAGTCTACAGTGGGCCAGCGCTCCTATTGGGCCAGAGTCTACCGAATCTACAGTCACCGTAGTCTCCGGGCCAATGAAAAGACGTAACTGTCTGCAGTCACCGTAAACTTTTCGGTACCGTAGACGCGACATCTAGAGGTAATGGCTTGTAGCGAATTATTTGCCTTTCGTTTAGGTCTTAGCTTGTTTCGTATTGATTCGCGGCAGATGCATGTAAACGTCACAAGATAAGTTTAAAAAAAAAATAAATAAATTGGTATGTAAAAAAGGGGGACATGGAAACTCAGCGGTCCTCTCTGGGAGTCGGTGTCAGCGCCAACCTGTAAACTAGTATTGAGCTAGCATGGTACTTTTGTTATTAACGTTAACGTAAACGTTTAGCTAAGGCGGTTATCTGTAATTGAAACAGCCTCAATTTACCGCGTGGATATATCAATGCTTTTTTTAGTGAAGTGTATGCTGTATAGAGGTTTCACGGCCTTTGGCTTTTATACGCTGATGATTCTAAAGACTGTTGCATTGGCGTTATTTCAACCAACCTAATCAGTAAGGCGATTATTTTTCTGTATAATCATCTGTTGAACTTTACGTAATGAGCACATATCTGCGTTTCTGGCGCTGTTATGTTTCCCGCTGTCTATTAAACTAGTGTTTGTTCCACGTGGTAATTAAACTTTGTTTCGTGTCTTTTTTGTTTTTAAATTGACTCCAGGAAGAACAGGGAACATCGCACCATGGACTCGGAGATCTTGAACATAGAGGAGATCGTGATGGGACGGGGCTTGCCGGATCCACCACCCGAGGCTCCCCCGGAAAAGCCGGCAGAACCATACAAACCCATCACTCTGAATGGACCTCCGGCTCCCTCGGTTCATTCCTGTGAGTGATGCAGCGATCATACCTTTTAAATCAGCTTCCTAAAAGCAACAACACATAATAAATTTGACATTCTGTTGTGGATTCAGACCAGCATGAAAACCTGCAGTGCTTCCAATGCTTCATCACGTTCTGCAGTGCAAAAGCCAAGGAGAGACACATGAAGAAGAGCCACCGGGAGGAATACAAGCAGCAGCTTCAGCAGGTGAGAAGAACAGAGTGTGTCATTTTTAACTAAATTGATGACCTTTTTGTGTCTTAATCTATTCACCAGAGTTCAACCCTGCTCAATGATGGATAGTTGGGATTTTTCTTTTTAATTTCTTTCCAATTTTGCAATAATGAAACTTAAAACTGCAGATTTGAGGGTTTTTTGTGGTTTTAGCTGCCATTGACCCATAAACAAAGTCCTCCTTTGATAAAGTTACTCTAAGAAATAGGGATGTTCCAGTTTATGTTGAAGAACATCGATCTGTAAAAACACCCCATGTGTTTGAGAACAATTTATCAAGAGTAATCACTTTCTCAAGTCACTAGATCATCCTTTAAGTTCAGCCTATGTGTTTAGCATCTTGCACCAAGCAGAATATTGCACACATTGCCCTGGTGTTGCAAATGTTAGCATTCCGAGGGCTAGTAATGTCCCATTTGTGTTCGCCTCATTAGTTGCTTCGCACGTTACATTACGTGCTGTTATGGTGCTTTTGTCCATTAGTGATCTTCTGTATCATGCCATCTGGAAATCCCTGTGCACCCTTTGTCATGTAAAAGCCTGCACAATCAGACTTCCTCAGTCCATCCTCATTCATTTTGAAAATGGCTGCAGCAAAAAAAAATCGGGACGTGTCCAACCCACTGTAACAACACCGTAGTGTAGCTTACACTATATAGTCTAAGGAGCTTGGAAAGAAAAGCATCTGGACTTCTTTAAATTGCTTGAAGACATTTCACCTCTCATCTGAGAAGCTTTTTCAGTTCTAGGGTCAGATGGTGGGGAGTAGATTTTAAGCCCTATGGGAGTGTCTCTTTCCCCCCCCCCCCAAGAGGGTTATGGACCCCCATATTGATGATTTACGTAATCACGTGAACCAAGGTGTGAAAACGGGTGTGGATCACAATCAGCCAAGGTTACGGGTGAACCCACTGTGAAACCTAGCCTCACCCTGTCATGTGACTTACTGAGGTCAAATGGCCAAGGATGTGAGTCGGTGTTAAGGGAAGGGATCTCCAAACTGGATTATAGATGGCAGACAGTGTCGTAAGCCACCGCCTCTGTTCAAAAATGGTCTTTCACAGTGGGCATAGATGGCTTCTTTCAAACCATCTGTCTTTTGAGGATGCCAATGTTCACATTTTGGATAGAGAAGACAGATGGTTAGGGGGCCCATTGTCCCTCTTGGGGGGGGACACTCCCACAGGGCTTAAATCTGTGAGTCTCCACCATTTGACCCTAGAACTGAAGAAGCTTCTCAGATGAGAGGTGAAACGTCTTCAAGCAACTTAAAGAAATCCAGACGCTTTTCTTTCCAAGCTCTTTAGACTACGATGACCTGGATGACTGAGAACCTTCACAGACATACTTACACTATATAGCTTTTACATTATACACTCAAGGTGCCAGATTCCAGTTGAGTGAGTAGAAGCCCATTTTTCTCTCAAAGAGCGTTCACAACTCCATGTCCCTAATAGCAGCTTTAGGTTTTAAATGTTTCTCCTCCCCGTTCTTTTTGGTCATCTTTTCTCAGGGAAACACATTGTTCACATGCTACGTGTGCAACTGCACATTTCTGTCATCTGAGGAACTGACGCAGCATCAGCCAACACACAGCAAGGATGACAAGCCCTTCAAATGTGTTCACTGCAAAGAGAGCTTTAAAACGTTCTCTGAAGTGAGTATAATTTAGAACATACTGCAGAATGAATCAGTTTCTAGCTTTATGTATTTGTGCTTAACCTGTTGCATAACCATTTACTTCTCTCCTGTCTAGCTCAGATCCCATAGAAGACAGGTGTGTCCAGAGAAACAGATGGTTTGTAAAGATTGCAATGAAACGTTCCGTAGTGCCGGACTGCTGCGTGCTCATCGCCTGACCCAGCATCCACGCCCAGATGTCGAGACTACAGAACAGCCAGAGGATTCTACAAAAACTCATCGCTGTAAGAAGTGCGGCCAGGGATTTGAAGCTGAATCAGAGCTGATGGCACACCAGGAGAAATACCCCGAAGGTCAGCAGTGCAACGGCAGCACTTCATCTGTCAAGAAACGCGGACGGCCTGCCAAGGCCAAAGACCCGGCAGGTGCTGAGAAAAAGGGAAAGCGGAAAAAGAAAGAGGAAGCAGACATTAACGAGGAGACCGTGAAGGCCGGCAGCACATCAGACGCGATGGCAACCCCAGCAGAAGAAAAAGGGAAAGCAGGCGGAGCAAAGCGTGGCCGTCCCTCGAAGGTGACAGCAAAGTCAGAAACGGAAGATAAAACTCCCGAGGACGAGAGTCAGGCTTCAGCAAAGGAGAAGAAACCTAAAGCAGAGCCGACCCCACCCCGTCAGCACCCGTGCCCCGAGTGCGACCTCACATTCCCCCGCTCGATTCAGCTCTGCGCTTACAAGAAGAAGAAGCATGCCCCACGGAAAGCCCACCCCTGCGAAGAATGTGAAGAGAGCTTTGCCCGTCCAGAGCAGCTGGATGCCCATATTTCCCGGGCGCACGCCTGTCCGACCTGCGGGGAGAGCTTTGGCCGAGAGCGCACATTGAAAGCAAATCAGCAAAGCCACCCAGAGGAAAAGCATGAAAACACAAGTGGAAAAAGATGATTCAGAAACTAAGTGAGACAAATTAGATAGAATTCAACACTGCATACTTAAGAAATTGTTTTCATTACAGGGTTTGGGCTACATCACTGAAAATGAGGTACAAGTTCTTGGAAGTGATGAGATCAAGGTTGAAGACAACAGTTCGAATCAACCACTGACTGCATCCACTAGTCAAAATAGACAGACTGCAAGCGTGCAGCCGCTGCATCATCGCAATACTGTTCCGGTGAAAGAGGAAAGCAGCCTCATAGTGAATGATGTTCCAGCCACAAATGGCAGCAGACACATCCGCTGGAATGTAGAGGCACTTAGTGAAAATACAGTCATCCCAAGTAAGTATTAAGGTTTCTCAACCAATATGTAATTTTGAAACTATTGATTTCTGCAGTCTGTATACCACCTGGCACAGTATCTCTTGATTTCTTTTGTAAATCAACGTCCCATAACCTCAGATTCAGAAATGATTGACTGTGAGATCGGCACAAAGACAGCACAGCCGGAGACAAGTTCCAAATTAAATATCAACAAAGCAGATGTTCCTGGTGCTTTGTTGCCTTCCATCCCCTCTACGTTAGAGGGATCTCCCGAAGACCAAGTCGTCTTTGAGCTGGAGTCAATTACCACGAGTGTTGAAGAAGTAATGAAGGAAAGAGGGCTCCATGGAGGAACGGAACAAGATAAGGTGATGGACCAGTCTCCAGGCCTCATACTGGAGAAGTTCCTTACTTCTAGACAGAGAGCGACTGCTGAAAAGGAGCAGTGCCTGATGATGGCAAGCGACAATCAAGCACAGGTGAGACGCTTGCAGTACCAGCTATGTTAGATAGAATTCAACACTGCATACTTAAGACTTGTTTTCATTACAGGGTTTGGGCTACATCACTGAAAATGAGGTACAAGTTCTTGGAAGTGATGAGATCAAGGTTGAAGAGAACAGTTCGAATCAACCACTGACTGCATCCACTAGTCAAAATAGACAGACTGCAAGCGTGCAGCCGCTGCATCATCGCGATATAAGGACTGTTCTGGTGAAAGAGGAAAGCAGCCTCATAGTGAATGATGTTCCAGCCACAAATGGCAGCAGACACATCCGCTGGAATGTAGAGGCACTTAGTGAAAATACAGTCATCCCAAGTAAGTATTAAGGTTTCTCAACCAATATGTAATTATAAAACTATTGATTTCTGCAGTCTGCATACCACCTGGCACAGTATCTCTTGATTTCTTTTTTTTTTTAAATCAAATGTTACTTTTTTGAGAGTAACAGGATTTCTGATTATTGGATAATCCAAAGTTTAGCTGTTGTCACCTCTGATTCCACTCATGGCTAATCACCTTCTGGCTAATGAGTATAACTCTTGGAAAACCACTGTGCCATGTTAAATCATGTTCTTTGATTTGTATTTTAGCAGTAGAGGTTGGGGAGAGGACAACGGACTGTTGCATCTTACCAGAGTTCAACACCAGCCAGTGTATTTTCTATCCAATAAAGGAGGAGGAGAGAGAGGTCCTAGTAGAATCTGCTGGGACCAGCAGAAACCCAGAGGGATCCCACGATGCAAATCAGACAGAAAGTCAAACAGCTGATTGTGATATACGTAAGTAACTCACTCGACCTCCACTTACTTTGAAATCCACCATTTTTAATCCTCAGTCGTAAAAGGCTGATGGGGTATTGTCATCACCCTGCTGGATGGGCGGGTGGGCAGCGTTGACCCCTAAGTCTGTGAATAATTGCATAGTAGCTTCAAACTGATACCACAGGTTTATTTGCTAAAAACCTTGGATGAGTTTGGATCTTGGTGACCTTGGCCTAAAGTTCAGAGATCAGCTTTTCTGAAAATCTGGTCAATGCAGTAACTTGAGAATGTAGGGATGAGGATTTTCAAATTATTACTGTCAGTGCAGCTACTAAAAATTGTGGATGAGTTAAAATCTCAGTGACCAAGGTCAGAGTAAGTTCTGAAAGTTTTGTGATTGTGATGACAAGGACCACATAAGATTTTCAAATTGATGACATAGGTGTGTCTACTAGCAGGTTGAGGGGTTGCACTGACGATCGCCAGTATTTTTCAGTTATAGAAATGGTAGAGACTTGACTTTATCGATTTCTATATTTGGTATTCTCCAAATACTACTTAAAGGCTTATATATTAATTTTGAGTCTGTTTAAACAGGTGAATCGATCCATTCTGTACCAGACTATCAGGAAACAAGAGTCGAAGGTCTTTTTTCAGATCCTGAGGTCATCGAGCAACAAGGTTTGTTCCCTTTTGTGGAATGATTAGTATTTATATTTGAGAGATTTTCTTAAGCTGTTTATTGATGATGTCAATAAAACTTAAGATGATCCTCTTACATAATAAATCTGTCCTTTAGCTGTGTCGGACTCTGAGTGGCAGCACCTCAGAGTCATAGTGAATGATGTTCCAGCCACAAATGGCTGGAACATCCATTTGTGGCTGTTCTTGCCATTGCCAGTGTGTGAATGGGTGAATGACTGAATGTAGTGTAAAGCGCTTTGGGGTCCTTAGGGACTGAGTAAAGCGCTATACAAATGCAGGCCATTTACCATTCACCTACCAGATCTTCGTGAGTTTCTCCTCCAAAGTCCCGATGAAGAGGATATGGGTGGCTTTGAATTGTCAGATCCTCAGCTTGATTCAGAAGCAGAAGTAATGGCCTATTTCTCCAAGAACTCGGCCATCAGTGCACAACAGTCGGATCACTCATCGCAAAGGTACAGTAAGACCTTCTTTGAGTCTACAAAACTATTATCCATAGAAATAACTAGGGCAGGGCAATATGGCCAAGAATATTCATCACGATATATATTTGAAAATTTGCGATAATGATATAACTGATGATATAATTTACGCAAGACAAAACTTTTTACAAAACTACTTTACAACTCCGCAACTTTGATGGTTTTTTTGCACTATTAATGCATTTTCACTTAAACGAGCAGCTGTTTTTATTTTTATTTATTTATTTATTTTTATGTGCATTAAAGCTACATAAAAATTTAACAGTGAAAATGCAATTTTTTTTGCTGGCAGTTTAACCAAAAGGCATTTCCAGTGGAAATTGGCCGACATATCCTCAGCGTAACCATGCATAGTATCCACAAAACTTAAAAAGAGGTTGTACACACACAATACGGTAATATTATGTTGAAGCACAGTACGTATCACTCCGCGAGGTTCCTGCCTACGGTAGCCGTAATGCTCTGACAATCCATCAAGCTGTGCGGCTTCATAGCTTAGCAAAGTTGTACTAAAACATTTTTTACAGATTTTTGAGCGCCGTGTACCACATAAAATCTGTTTGAGGTCAGTAATCACAACCAGAATTCATACATAAGAATTATAAGGGGCACTGTCGATTTTTTATTTATTTTTTTCTTCAGAAAATCAAAGGATTTTAAGAGCAACTTATTTTCCGTAAAACACGGTAATAACAATGGCCCGCTTGCATGCTCTACCAAAAATTGTGCTTTGTTGTGTATCTGACGGACGAAAGCCAAACCAGTTCCACACCACTGAAGTTGCAGCATTTTAACAAACCAGGTCTGGTTCATCTGTTTCATTCAACGATCCGCTTTCGCCCTTCCCATTCTCCGTTGCTGCCATGCTTTTTCTGCCATGTACGTATAATTTCTTATCTTCTTATCATTTTCTTATCGTTGCCCGACATCATACCGGTATTACCGTGAATGGTATGATATGGCCCAGCCCTAGAAATAACTCTAAATATCTTTCTTTTTTTTTTCTTTTTTTTCTATTATTGCTGTTGTTCCTCTGTTAAATACATGTAAGATTTGCTCTTGATGTTCTTTTGACTTTATTCCCCCCTTAGTTTGCCAACATCCGTGATCCCGTCTAATGCACCAAGAGATGGCAACAGAACCAGAGAGCCCATTGATTACTTCTCTAAGTACTTTGGTTGGGATACCTGGGTAGAACTTGCCAACTGTACAAATAAACTGTCCAACATGCCTGACGCTGTCACGGCCAGGGAAGTTGCACGCTTTGTTGGGATCCACATCGCAATGGGAACTTTGAAGGTTTGTATTTCTGCCTGTCTGATTACTGAAATTATTACCTCATTTTTGGTTAGATGCTAAAACCTAATTTTATTTATTTTTCTATTGTTACTTTCTTAGTTTCCCAGTGCAAAGCTCTACTGGGAAGACTTGACTAAGGTGCCGTTGATTGCTGAAGCCATCCCGTTGTCCCGTTTCCTCGAGCTGTCTCGCACGCTGAAGCTGACTTCTTCAAAGTATCCAGCCAACGCTAATCCCCACAAAGGAACTTGTGATAGTGATCAATGTGGTGACGAGGCAAATGGCTCAGATGGTTCAAAACAGGCTGATCCCCTGTGGAAAGTTCATCCATTATTGTGTCGTTTCAAAGCAGGGTGCCAGTCATTAAGACGAGAGGGCGATTATGCAGTTGACCAATATCCACTTCCTCTCACTGGGAAGGTGCACAACAACAAACTGTCTCTCTACAGCACTGCTTTAATTGGATTTGACGGCTTACTCTTACATGTCGATCTTAAGGTGGATCTCTCAGACAAAGAAGGTGCTGTAGAAAAAATGGTCCCCAAAGGTAGTATGGTGTTCCTTTGCAAACAGGAACTGTCCACCCCTGTGATGCTCGAACGCCTTTTAGCTGCTGGGGTTCATGGAGCAGGCAGGGTGGGAGGGGCTCGAGGACAGATCGGTGATGAGTTTGTGAGCTCAGATGGGAAGTTGATGCTGCGCAGATCCCATTGTGGCTTCATACTTTCTACTGCGGGAAATGGCCAAAGGAGCGCGGCCTTTCTCATTGAAAACTTTGAGAAAGCCCAGATGTCGGCCCGTCTCCACAGAGAACTGAAAAATCTTTATGCAATTCCCCTCACGGCCTCTGCACCAAGCTGCTGGCCCCAAGCAGTGCTCTGGTACCTCACGGATCTGGCTTTGGTAAACTCCTGGCTCCTGTATCGACAGGATTTCAGAGCATCCGTGCCACCTTTGACTCTCATGGCTTTCAGATTGGAAGTGTCCAAGGCTTTGATCTTCTCTAGTAGCTCGGATACCCAAGACTCAGTTCCTCCCCAGCCGCCGGCAGCAGAGGTTCACACAACAAATGAAACCCGCAGTCCCATCCTGGTGGAGGAGAGTCCTCTGCCAGACGCAGCCACACGATATGACGGTTCAGGTCACTGGCCGGAGCAGCTTGGAGAGGGAGAGGGGGGCAGGTGCCGTTTTGGGGACTGTCAGAGGACATCACGAGTGTTATGCCTCAAGTGCTGTGTCTTTCTTTGTATCTCACGTAACCACAACTGCTTTTTGAATTTCCATAATCAGGGAAGTTTGGGAAAAGAGTAGTATCTGCTACAGAATTTACCAATCTCTGATTGTAACTGTGTTTTTGGTGTAGGGAAACTCACTGCCTTTCACTGTCATGCTTTTATAGGGCTGTTGTGATGCATTTTAAAAAAATCTTAATATGTCATTTAGGAGTTATAAAAAAAGAATTTGCTTCAGAAAGAAAAAAAGACTCAGAGCCACACACTGTGCTGGAAAAGAAGTGTAAAAAGTTGTTTGTTTTTTTCACTGTGGCCATCATGATACTTTTGCCCTCAACTATTTATTTTCACCTGATCTAGTTTACATTCTACAGTGAGCTTATTTTTTGGCTCTATGAATTGTAGTATTAAAGAAAGTATCATTTATTTGAGTTTTAGAAAACAATAAAGGACAAATGTTCATTTATTCATTTGAGGACTGCTTACAAGTACAAAAGAAAAATGTGCCAAAACATATTAAAGCTCTTGTGTACTGAAATAACCAAGTAGGACACAGTACTGCAACAATAACAGAAATTAAAGAGCATCGGTCACTAGACCATCTTCCACTAATGCCGCGTAACAATAGTGAAAACTGAAATGACTAAAAGAAAATCTATACTAGCACACAGTCGATGCATGCCTGTATGAGGTTTGAAATACAGTATATTACAGAGTACTGTACAAACTGGTGGAAAAAATTAATTCAAGTTACAAAAACACATCAAAATGGCCAATCCATGACTGATTTTTTTTTTTTTTTTTTTTTAATCCAGGTATGCTTTTAATGCATTGGAAGTGGGTTTGGGTCATTGTCATGCTGAACAATTAAGCAATTGCCAATCAGAATATTTTCCGGTGGTATTACATGGTGAGAACAAAAACAATCTGATGGTACTGATGCTGCATTCATAATTCAGTCAATGTTGATAAAATTGGGGCGATCATGGCTCAAGAGTTGGCAGTTTGTCTTGTAATCGGAAGGTTACCAGTTTGAGCCCCAGCTCGGACAGTCTCGGCCGTTGTGTCATTGGGCAAGACACTTCACCTGTTGCCTACTGGTGGTGGTCAGAGGGCCCGGTGGCACCAGTGTCTGGCAGCCTCGCCTCTGTCAGTGCGCCCCAGGGTGGCTGTGGCTACAATGTAGCTTGCCATCACCAGTGTGTGAATGGGTGGATGACTGAATGTAGTGTAAAGCGCTTTGGGGTCCATAGGGACTAAGTAAAGCGCTATACAAATATAGGCCATTCAAATCACCAATGCTGTCAGTTAAATTTTGGACTAGACCATGACAAAGCCTTCACTGATTTTCAGGCCAGTAACTTGACATACCTCAGCCCTTTTTCCCTGTTTCCCTTCCTTATGAATGGCTTCTTGGCAGCCAGGCTTTCACTGAGACCATTTTTGATGAGATTGAACAGTAGATTGATGAAGTCAAGGGCCAAATCCACCACTAAGGATGTCACTTTTAGATACTGTTTGTCTGTTATTTAAAAGCTCTTTGTGAAGAATTATTATAGTTTTCATTTTCAAATTCGTTTTATTTGTATTTCGTTTTGACTTTTTGTTTTTATTTAGATTAGTTTCATTTAGTTTTCAGAGTGGATTTTCTTGTTTCAGTTTAGCTTTTACTGTTTATAAATCTTTAGTTTTTGATATTTTTTATGAGTTTAGGTGTAAGCATTAGAGTTTGTTAATTATTAGTATTCGTTAGAGACAAGATTTCAGAAAATTATTATAATAAAAAACATTTTCTTTAGATTTTATTTCATGTTAAAGAGTTTTACAATAGCTCACACATTTTCTTTTTAAATCTAGTTTTAATTTTTAATTGCCTTAAAAAATTGTTGCATCTAGTTTTAGTTTAGTTTTAGTTTAGTAATAATAACCTTGTTTGGGAATTACCTAGTTGGTGCAATATAAATTGGTCCTTTGCTAAGTTTTCTGTTTTCTCTATACACAAAATCAGCTCACCAATTGAATTAGGTACATTCTTATGCTTGAATTATTCTTAGATCAATGTGAAGTGGCTTAACAAACAACAAGAAACACTCCTCTGAAAATGTTGAGATGTAAGGCCTGAACTGTGAAAGAGAAAAAGCAGTCAATGGCCAATAAAAAAACTTTGAAAGACCTTCAGAAAGCCTGGAGAACTAGACCGCTTTTAAAGGCAACTTTTAAAAATTACATGAAAGTCTGACTCATTGAAAGCAGAATACGATTAAATGAGCGGTGGAATAATGAAATAATTCAGCTATAACAGTAAATTTTACAAACTGGTGGTAAAAAGTAAATTCAAGTTACAAAAGACATCAAGATGAAAAAAAGGAATCTGTAGACCAGATACTCAGTTTTAATCATTAGCGGTACAAAACTCCATCTGCGCGTGTGTGTGTTCAGTATATGTTAAAAACACAGTAGTACGCTGAACGATTACTACAGTATGTAGTTGTTTTGTGTCACGTGACAAAGATCGAGCATAGAATCGATCTTAATAGAAAAGATTTATTCAAACAATTCTGCCCGTGTGTATGCTGTAGTTGATTGTATTAGTTATCTAAGTAAAATAGCATGTAAGAGTCAGAAAATAACATTACTGTAATAGTAGTCCGCGCAGTAACATTGTTAATGAGTTTTGTTTTAAATTGAAAGTTTTATTTCTTCACGTATGCGATGTGATAAAACTTGTGTTCTGTATATTTGCGTTGGGTAAACTCGGCTTGCTCATATACGACCATTTAGATTTTGCATCTAAATATGAATCAATAACAACATCGAATACTTCCAGGCAGCCATCTTAGCTGTACCGACGGCCACCACACAGCAGGAAGTGTCCGATCTATCGGTTGCACTTCTCTGGGGTCAACTCTCTCAGTCAAACTACCCTGAAAGAGCGGTTAGAGGTAATGGCTACTCTAGCTTCTTAGTCGAATTATTTGCCTTTCGTTTAGGTCTTAGCTTGTTTTGTAATGATTCGCGGCAGATACATTTAAATTTCAGAAGATGAGTTCAAAACTAGCGTGTAAAAAAAAAAGGGGACACGGAAACTCTGTGGTCCTCTCTGGGAATCAGTGTTGTTAGCGCCAACCTGCAAACTAGTAGTGAGCTAGCTAACGTTAGCGCGCTAACTTAGCACGGTACTTTTGTTATTAACGTTAAAATAAACATTTAACTAAGGCGGTTGTGTGCTATTGAAACGCACTCAGTTTACCGCGTGGATATATCAAGGCTCTTTTCGTGAAGTGAGCAATGTCTGCCACTTGCAGAGCTGTGTGGAGGTAGCTAGCATGGCTAGCGGCCTTAATGTTACGGTAACGTTAGCTAACAGTGGCTAAAACTTGGGTAATTCCCGCGGACTAACAGTTTCACGGCCTTTGGGTTTTATACGCGGCTCATTCTAAAACTGTTGCATTGGCGTTATTTCAACCAACGTAAGTAACCAACCTAGTAAGGCGATTATTTTTCTGTATAGTCAGCTGTTGAACTTAACGTAATGAGCACATATCTGCGTTTCTGGCGCTGTTATGTTTCCCGCTGTTTATTAAACTAGTGTTTGTTCCACGTGGTAATTAAACTTTGTTTCGTGTCTTTTTTGTTTTTAAATTGACTCCAGGAAGAACAGGGAACATCGCACCATGGACTCGGAGATCTTGAACATAGAGGAGATCGTGATGGGACGGGGCTTGCCGGATCCACCACCCGAGGCTCCCCCGGAAAAGCCGGCAGAACCATACAAACCCATCACTCTGAATGGACCTCCGGCTCCCTCGGTTCATTCCTGTGAGTGATGCAGCGATCATACCTTTTAAATCAGCTTCCTAAAAGCAACAACACATAATAAATTTGACATTCTGTTGTGGATTCAGACCAGCATGAAAACCTGCAGTGCTTCCAATGCTTCATCACGTTCTGCAGTGCAAAAGCCAAGGAGAGACACATGAAGAAGAGCCACCGGGAGGAATACAAGCAGCAGCTTCAGCAGGTGAGAAGAACAGAGTGTGTCATTTTTAACTAAATTGATGACCTTTTTGTGTCTTAATCTATTCACCAGAGTTCAACCCTGCTCAATGATGGATAGTTGGGATTTTTCTTTTTAATTTCTTTTCCAATTTTGCAATAATGAAACTTAAAACCACAGATTTGTGGGGTTTTTGTGGTTTTAGCTGCCATTGACCCATAAACAAAGTCCTCCTTTGGTGGATAAAGTTACTCTAAGAAATAGGGATGTTCCAGTTTATGTTGAAGAACATCGATCTGTAAAAACACCCCATGTGTTTGAGAACAATTTATCAAGAGTAATCACTTTCTCAAGTCACTAGATCATCCTTTAAGTTCAGCCTATGTGTTTAGCATCTTGCACCAAGCAGAATATTGCACACATTGCCCTGGTGTTGCAAATGTTAGCATTCCGAGGGCTAGTAATGTCCCATTTGTGTTCGCCTCATTAGTTGCTTCGCACGTTACATTACGTGCTGTTATGGTTCTTTTGTCCATTAGTGATCTTCTGTATCACCGTTGTAGAAATCTCAGTCTTTGAGTCCCATGTCATCTGGAAATCCCTGTGCACCCTTTGTCATGTAAAAGCCTGCACAGTCAGACTTCCTCAGTCTTAACCCATCCTCATTCATTTTGAAAATGACTGCAGCGAAGAAAATCGGGAGGCGTCCGACCCACTGAAATGACACCATAGTGCAGGTTACACTACATAGCTTTCGCATTATACACTACTCCTCAAGGCACCAGATTGCTTCGGTTGAGTCCGTAGACACCCGTTTTTCGCTAAAGGAGCCTTCACACAACTATATGTCCAAAACATAAGGTTTTAAATGTTTCTCCTCCCCGTTCTTTTTGGTCATCTTTTCTCAGGGAAACACATTGTTCACATGCTACGTGTGCGACCGCACATTTCTGTCATCTGAGGAACTGACGCAGCATCAGCCAACACACAGCAAGGATGACAAGCCCTTCAAATGTGTTCACTGCAAAGAGAGCTTTAAAACATTCTCTGAAGTGAGTATAATTTAGAACATACAGCAGAATGAATCAGTTTCTAGCTTTATGTGTTTGTGCTTAATGTTTGTGCATAACCATTTACTTCTCTCCTGTCTAGCTCACATCCCATAGAAGACAGGTGTGCCCAGAGAAACAGATGGTTTGTAAAGATTGCAATGAAACGTTCCGTAGTGCCGGACTGCTGCGTGCTCATCGCCTGACCCAGCATCCACGCCCAGATGTCGAGACTACAGAACAGCCAGAGGATTCTACAAAAACTCATCGCTGTAAGAAGTGCGGCCAGGGATTTGAAGCTGAATCAGAGCTGATAGCACACCAGGAGAAATACCCCGAAGGTCAGCAGTGCAACGGCAGCACTTCATCTGTCAAGAAACGCGGACGGCCCGCCAAGGCCGAAGACGCGGCAGGTGCTGAGAAAAAGGGAAAGCGGAAAAAGAAAGAGGAAGCAGACATTCCCGAGGAGACCGTGAAGGCCGGCAGCACATCAGACGCGATGGCAACCCCAGCGGAAGAAAAAGGGAAAGCAGGCGGAGCAAAGCGTGGCCGTCCCTCGAAGGTGACAGCAAAGTCAGAAACGGAAGATAAAACTCCCGAGGACGAGAGTCAGGCTTCAGCAAAGGAGAAGAAACCTAAAGCAGAGCCGACCCCACCCCGTCAGCACCCGTGCCCCGAGTGCGACCTCACATTCCCCGGCTTGATTCAGCTCCGTGCTCACAAGAAGGAGAAGCACGCCCCACGGAAAGCCCACCCCTGCGAAGAATGTGAAGAGAGCTTTGCCCGTCCAGAGCAGCTGGATGCTCACATGTCCCGGGCGCACGTCGTGGGCCGATTTGCCTGTCCGACCTGCGGGAAGAGCTTTGGCCGAGAGCGCACATTGAAAGCTCACCAGAAAAGTCACCCAGAGGAAAAGCATGAAAACACAAGTGGAAAAAGATAATTGAGGCATGGAGACTTTGCAGATTTTATTCATAAATTTTCCTTTTACCCACCCCTGTCTCTCTTTTTCTTTTCTTTTTTAAACTTTGGGGATCTCGTACTGCAGATGATGTTGGTTTTTGAGAATGAAGTTATGGTGAGATTGATTTGATTACAGACTGTTGAAATTTTGGTCTAAGAGACACATCTCCTAAATTAACTAACCAGACATGAAACCCAACTATTACACCGTTTGTCACAAAATATTCTGTAAAAACAGAAACTGTTTGGATTAACTTTTTAAAGGATTTTCTTTTTTAAGTGTGAAATGCGTGTGAATTTATTACTTTGTCTTGAGTTGTTGAACTCACTTTGTGGTTAAAAAAAAAAAATGTCTTCCCTCTTTTTTTCCCCCTTAAATTTTGAGCAATTACATGTGTTGAGGTATATTTAGATACCTGGTAGTGATACTATGTTTAATTGTTTAGTTATTTTTTTGTTTGTTTTGTTTTTGTTTTTCAAGAAGAATTATGTCATGTACAGCTTCGGGTTCTTATTGTGCATTTTTACACTTAATATTTTGATTATGTTACTTTATAAATTAAGTCTCATTGAGGAGGAATTTTAAAATAACACGATTAAGCTCTGCTGAAAGTTTATTTTTTGCTAAGTGCTCCCAGTTCAATGTGGAGTGGTTGGCATGTGGGCAGAAATGATCCACTTTAATCCTGATTTGTCTGATGCTAAAATGTACTCCCTTATTTTTTCACTTGTTTAAAGGACCAGTGTGCAGGATTTAGGGTGGTCTATTGGGCAAAATGAAGTAAAATATTCATAATTGTATATACTAAACTGGAATTACTAACCACATTAGTATCTACAGAGGGAGAGGATTCTCACCTGAGAGGTCCGTGTAGTTTTGTAGAGAAGAAAACTCTGTAAACATAAATACATGCCATCCATGTAAAATGCAACGTAGGTGTGTCATGTAGTCGCCATTTTTCTATAGTAGCCTGGAATGAACAAACCAGACCTTAAGAAGGGCCTTTCCTGCTGCTCAGTCACAAGTAGTTGTATATGCTTGCAAAATGACTTTGGTTGCTATCTGCAACCTCACCACTAGATGCCAATGAATCCTACACAATGCTCTTTTAAAATGATCTTTAATGTCTTAGACATTTTTGAATGGGACTGGTGGTTCTTTAATGCTCTAGTATCCAATAAGGAACTGTGTATATCATGTGTTACTCACTGATTGGATTGTTCTCTCCCCACTGCAATGTGTCTGGACATGAAATAAAACTTGCTATCCCAAGGGAGGCTGCTGAAAAGATGACTCAACTTACTGTTTCTGTTCTTATTTGGAATTCAGGAGCACCAATTAAAATGAGGAGTTGCATTGCTTGTGGTGATAATGCAGTTTGTTTTGAAAAAGATGCATTTCATGTGGTTTTGAAATTAGTATCTATTTTTAGCGTAATGTTAAGAAGGCCTTTTTCCCCAAGCCTGGAAGAGAACTAAGTCTAAATGGTGGGTTTTCATTGACAGCTGAATCACTAAAACAAATGTCAGACATGCTCTTCCTAAGTAGCCTGTGGCATGATGTTATTTAGGATTTTCTGATGTTAATGCACTATTAGGTACTGTGGAGCAGGGAAATTATTTTACTGCTATTGCTAAATAATTGTCATCATTACCATTGCATTAATAATATAATCTGGAGTTTATATTGCATTCAGCGGTTAAACAGTGTGTCTTTCAGAAAGGCTAAAAGTAACAGGACAGGAAATAGGCTTGGAGAGTTTTGCAGAAGTGGAAGTTATTTTGAGCCGCAGGCTAAGACGAGGCTTTAACAATGTAACAGATAGCTTTAAGAAGGCCTTAAGCAGTTATGACTATTTTATACACAATGCATATCTGTGCTTATTAAAGAGTTGGAGCTCGGTCAATTAATTGGGGGTCGGAAGCTTTGTTCGGCGCGATGTTCGGACAATCTATTGTGCAAGTGACTTGGAGCCATAGAAGGAATTGCAATACATGCTTACAAAACACTTATATATCAGATCATTTTATATTAAGGTTTTAGTAGAGGTTCTTGGATAAAACATTTATTTAGTAGAAGACATACACATAGTCTCAGTGAGCCTCTGTCCTGGTGAAAGGTCAGAAGTGCAACAGGTGAATTGAGAAAGAGCATTTGAGGACGAGACACAGACAGTAGGTGAAGAGGTGACACAAAGAGCATGTGAGGTCAACACATACACACACATTAGTTAGATTTATTTAGAGGAGAGATTAGTCATGTCTCGGCAAGAAAGAGGAACAATTCACTTTAAGACAAGAACGGAAAGTACCAGCCATGAAAATAGAAGATGATCTTCTGGGGTAAAAGCCAGAAGATCATCTTGTATAAATCTATGTATAAAATGTATCTGTGACGCATGAAGGGGCGTCAGTAAATCAAACCCTGATGCTATAAAATATCTGTTCATGCTTTGATTAAGTCGAGGACTACTGGCTGTCTGCGTACAGAGTGTCTTCCCACACGTGTGTTCATTAAAATTATTGTTTGACCAAGACCTTCTGGACCAAGAGTGGTTTGTACTCTCCCTCCTCAATTTTGAACCTTAACAGTACATCATAAAGGTCCAACTACTTGTTAATTTCTAATCAATCGCACAGCAGAAACTAAATGCAGTGGTATGTAGACATTGTCAAGATGACCTGCTGAAGTTCAAACTGGGCCTCAGAATGGGGACGAAAGGTGATTAAGTGACTTTGAACATGACGTAGTTGTTGGTGCCAGACTGACAGATCTGAATATTTCACAAATCCACTGGGATTTTCACACATAACCATCTTTAGGGTTTACAGAGAATGGTGCATAAAGAGAAATTATCCGGCCATTTATCTGGGTGAAAATGACTTAGTGACGGTAAACAATGGAGGAGAATTACAAGACTGAAATTGATAGGAAGGTAACAGTAACTCAAAAACTGCTGTTGTGCATTCAGAGCATCTCTGAATGCACAACAGCAGAAAGGCACACCTGGTGCCACTTTTCTCAGTCCTGGCTTCTCAAATCTACATTCGAAAGTATTATTGTGTAAGATACTGAACCCTCAGTTTCTCCTGATGCATCAGTGTGTATATGAGACTGTTACAAAGTGCATAGGGGTGAATGAGACTTGTAGTAAAAGGGCTTTGAGTGCTCAGCTGACTAGAAAGGTGCTATGTGAATACCAGTACATTTTCTGCCATAGCTTTCCATTATAACCTACATATAAAAATCTCAGAGAATCCATGCATTTATATGAACGTAACTAATAAGATACAAAACTGACTTTAATACCTATGCATTATAAGACCAGTCTAAATCACACTACATATTATCTTTTTTACAAAATGTATTTAAAAGTTTCTTAAAATATTGCCCTGCTTGCGCACCTGTGCAGCTGTAAGACCGTGTAATACCACTCCGAGCCACCAGGCGTGCTCCAGCGTTTGTGTGAATTTTTTTCCCTGTGTTTTCCTTTTTGTCCTTATTACCTCGATGTTCATCTTCGGTTGAGGTGAGTTTGTAGCTGGCTAATTGGGTTATCGGGCTTATTTTATGTCATGCTGAATAGTGCTTTTGTTTTTATCGTACAAACTAGACGTGTCATATGTTTCGATATGTATAGATGGTTTTTTTTGTAAAGCTAGCATCGAGAGAAAAGGTTGTAAAAACCACGCTTGGCTTCATCTGCTTCTCCTGCCAGGTGAGAAAGGTGACCAGCAGTTCTTTAAGGTGTGGCATGAACGACTTTAAATTAAATGTTGAGAATAAAAAAGGATCCTGAAGACTTGTAACAGTCGCTCGGCAGATCAGCTGAAGCACATTGTGCTAGTGTTTGTTTATTAGTACACGTGCACTAACTGTGAGACGCGTTAGCGTTTTAAATGTTAGCTGAACACGGACCCCTCTCTCTGTTTCATGTCTCCTCAGCCTCCAGTCATGTCCATTGAATACACCATTGATATCCAGCTGACAGAGTTGGGATTTCCGGACATACTGCAGCCGGAGGAGGCTTTGGTCAGACAAACACCGTGTCGCTCCACATCATCTGATGGCTCCATCTCACCCAGTCACTCTCCCACTTCACTTCCAACCAAACATAAACCGAAACGGCTGCTCAGAGGTGGCAAAGTAGTAGGTGCAGCAGGACAGACCTCAGACACCCAAGAAACCACAGTGGCCTCTGGTCCATCCAAACGGACTGAGATGTTAAACTGTAAACGGCTGAATCCCACAACAAAAAGGCTGCAAGACAAACAAAGTGG
Source organism: Rhamphochromis sp. 'chilingali' (assembly GCF_963969265.1). Taxonomy (NCBI): domain Eukaryota; kingdom Metazoa; phylum Chordata; class Actinopteri; order Cichliformes; family Cichlidae; genus Rhamphochromis; species Rhamphochromis sp. 'chilingali'. The sequence continues at coordinate 8,558,103 of NC_137938.1, forward strand.
CAGCGAGACAGCACTCGCCGAACCGTCAGCACCCACAGTGATGAGTGATCCCATTGCTTTACAAGAAACTACAGACATTCCCCCGGTGATCGCTGAACAGGAAGGAGGGGGTGTTGATGGAGATGGAGGAGGGCAGAGACCTGATGTAGACATGGCTGAGGGTGAATCGGCGGAAGTGCAGGAGGATGACTCGGATGACAGTGAAGTGTCAGAGGTGTATGAGGAGGAAGAGGTTGATGAGGAAGAGGAGGATGAGGAGCTAACTAGTGGTAAGACCATATGTTAATATCACACATGCACCCATGTGCAGGTGAAAGGTTCAACACAAGATAAACAAAAAAACTAAATATCAGATTTTCCTGTAATTAGCACGTAGTTGCTCCTGATACACAAACTAAATGCCGAGTAAAATGGCCTTATTTGCATAGTGGTTTTGAAGTCTGAGCCTGTGATAGTTTCCCTTAGTGTCAACAAATCTCATGAGAACAACAAACAACAACACTGCACTTGGCCTTGCAATTGTTTACTCATTCGCATGAACCTTGGCACTATAGTGCCTAGATGTGTAAAGCGCTTTGGGGTCCTTAGGGACTAGTAAAGCGCTATACAAATACAGGCCATTTAACGTCTCCTAAACAGACACTCTACAATAATACATACAGAGGAAAAAAAGCCCAACAATCACATGTAGTAACAAGTAGTAACTACATGCTGGCTGGGACTGAAATAGGACAAAAAGGCAGGTGTTTCAAATGATGGCTGTCATTTGAAACACTGACATGGAATGTGTTTTTTTTCCCCCTCAGTTTTCTTACTGGACAAGAAAAAAGAAGTGAAAAACAGCAGATGACTTTTTAATTAGCACACTTCCTTCCTTTTTCCCCCCCTCTAGAGTCGAGTCAGTCAGGTGACTACCGGTGCAGCGTGTGTCAACAGCATCTGCCCTCCAAGTTCAAGCTCCACGATCACATGAACCTCCACACAGGAGCACGCCCATACTGCTGTGCAGAGTGTGGGAAGCGCTTCTGCCAGATATACAACTATCGCGTCCACCTGCGCACGCACGCGCAGACCAAAGTGGATCGTCTCCAGTGCCGAGTCTGTTTGATGGGCTTTGCGTCGCAGGAAGATCTGAACGACCACCTGGCAAAAACTCACTTGGAGGACGAGTTCTATGAGTGTGACCTGTGCAAACGCGTGTTCACGTCCCTAAAGGCATGCGAATATCACGTGCAGCTACATAAGTGTATGCTGAATGTCATGTGCGAAGTGTGTGGCCGCAACTTCTCATCGCCGAAATCCCTGGCGCGCCACCGGAGGAAGAAGTGCCACCGTAATTTTAAATGCACAGACTGCACAAAGGTGTTTACCAAGAAGAATGCACTGCTAAAACACAGTTTCTCCCACCTGGGTTTGTTGCCTTACACGTGTATACGGTGTCGCTGCCACTTCCGATTGGCTAAGCTGTACCGCCAGCACAAATGTGAACCTGAACGCATTCACTGCGTGGCGTGTCTGAGGGAGTTTCTCAGTCAGGAGGACTTCCAGCAGCACAAAAAGGACACGGGCTGCTGGGGCAATCAGGAGCCGAGTGAGAAAACGAACGAGATCAGATGTTTGGAGTGCGGACAGAGGTTTGACTCGTCAGAAGAGCTGAAGAAACACGCTGGAGCTCATCAGAGGGTGCTGAAGTGCGCTGAATGCGGGAAGGGGTTCCGGTCGGCCTTGCTGTTGATGTCCCACATGGGCGGCCATGCCGGGCAGTCACCCTGCCTTTGTCAGAGCTGTGGACTGGGCTTTCCCCACCAGCAGAACTATGACAGCCACCTTAAGACGTGTGGACAAACACCTCAGTCTGCGGTGAGTGTGTGAAACTTACAGAGAAGTTTTTACACTGCTGCTGCCTCTTCTGTTAAAGCACGCTAAGAAGATTTTCTATCTTCCAGATTTCAGTTTGGCACAGAAATACTTTAATGAAACAACTTTATTTCAAAATCAAGTTGCACAGATTAACTGAGCTAGTCAGGCCAGAAGAGCGCGTAGAGCCTCCTACAGCTGCTGCTGGTTGCCATGGAGCTATGTGGATGAGAGCAGCCACTTTTCTTTGGCAGTGGATTTTAAGGGTTGTGGAAAACTATTTCCTCCAATTCGCAATTACTGTTTATATCTGTATTCTCAAACATGAGAAACCTGCTTAATCGACTAACCCACAAGTAGCCAGGTGTCTGTGTGTAGGTTTGGCTGTATTTCTTAGCCAGCTTTTTTTGTGTCAGCACAATGATTCTAAACCAGGATCAACTATTGACATATCTGAGTAAATAGGAGTGCACATCGGTCTTATCTTACTTTTGATCTTACTCATTGCAGGATGTTTTTGTGCAACATGAGCAACCTTTATAGCAACCCATCGTTTGTTTTTGCTTTTTTGCTCTGATGTAGCTACAGATATGCTCAGAAACCTGTTTCCAGGAACTCTTTTCATATCATAAAGTCACACTGAAATGCTTTTGCTATTTTTCCCCTTCTAGAGTGCCACCAAGAAACGTGTGTCTTTAAAGAGCTCTGCACTGGAGAGAAAAAAGCACAGCACTACACCAGACTCATCAAACACAGCAAACGCAGTCACTTTGCCCGCTGTTGTTTTAAACAACCCTGCTCCACCAGTCGAGGATACTAGCAATCCAGGTCACGTGACTGAGGGTGTGTCTACTGGCACTGGTCCATCGGATGGGTTGTGGAAGCTAACCCTTGATAAACGGCCGCCTGCTGGTGTCAATCTTGTCTTGTTCGTTCCTGTTTGTCCAACACAAGCCAACGGGCTCCCGCTCCCATCTGCAATCCCTCAGACACTACCCATCACAGCTATGCAAGCTCTGCCTGAGGGTCCACTCGCAGTTGGTGCTGCTCTTGGAGCGACACTAAGTGCCCCACTGGATCTGTTAACTGGGGTTAAACAGGATCCAGAAGCACCCTTGGATCTGTCTAAGAAGTCTGCAGTGACGTACCTTCCTGTTAAAGGTGAACCAGAAGAATTTGAAATCTCAGGACAGGCTGTAAATGCTGGAAGGCAAGAATTTGGAAACCATCACAGCAAAGTGACAGCTAGAACAACCTCAATAAAGACAGCTCCCACAGGACTCATAGTGGATATAAAGAAAGAGCCTCAGACTTCTGGTTGTGATTTGTGGTCGTCCGAATCAAGCCAACTGACAGACTACAAGCTAGAGAAAGAGATTAAGATTGAAGTTAACATTTCAAGTGCTGGTAAGGAAAAATAAAGTAAAGCAAGGTCGGAAAAGGAGAGAAAGATCACATTCCCTACCCTGTAAAGGAAGCATTTAATATACTGTTAGAATTACATACATTACTGTGTAATTTGTATATTGACCATCATACGGTTTTATGACAAGGCAGCATTTTCCTATAACTATTCCCACTTTTGTCAGCAGGATAGACTATTAGTGTGACTGTGGTTTTTGTTTCAGAAGCTCCATTCAGAAAAACGTAATATTGCTGGCTTCATCGGTTTATTGAAGGGGATTTTTTTATGCCTTTACTTCATTACTGTTACAATGGTGGATGCTCATATTAAACATAGCCAAAGTATGATGTCAGTGAGGGTGTACTCACACTAGACACGGTTGCCTGTGCATGATTGTTCCTGCTCCCCTGCACTCAACTATCTAGACACAAGTATGCATTACTTTGTCTGAGCATCTCAGCTCCTCCCTCTCTCGCACACACCCTGAAAGGCACTCTTGTAAGCTCACGATTTTTTTTTTTTTTTACATGTTGTAGCTTAATTGGAAAAGTCGTGTCTCCTAAATGAGTTTTGCCGGAGCCGCTATCACTGAGAAAGCTGAAGTTAGTCAGCAGCAATTGCTCTACATCAACGTCACAACAGAACCACTTTTGTAACATGTTCCTGGTACAGCACCCAGCAATCACAAAAGACAAATGAGCTCGACTCTGAGGTTCAACTGCACTCCTGCATGATACAGATCGTCTCATGTGAGTACACCCTGACCAGGGATATCCTTGGTTGGTCATCTCAGGCATACAGCTATATGTATAAGCACACAAGCTCCTCCCACCTGCTGTATAAAACTGTTTGGGGGGTAGGGGTTGCCATTCAGAGGAAATGGAGCTCCATCATTGACAGTATAAGAATATGTCTAGCTTATTTTGAGCTTTGAGCTCATAGGTCACTTTATCATGAATTGGCCTCTACTTTCAGAAATGTACAATGAGAGAATCTCGATACGTGTGCAACAGACTGGAGACGGAGGAATATGTCTTTACCCGTTCAGACTCGATGATGGTTGTCTAGTAAGACGATCATCATCGCTTCCACAGAACGGTGACCAGTGTGCTGGTTCAGACCTGAAGCTGACCTGCTCACATGCTGTTCATATTAACAGACAAGGATCCATGTCTGAAAGGGGTCAAAGTGTGACAGTTTTCTTGCATCTGTAATTTAAACAAGACATTCCAAGCTTTTATTTATCGAGGCACTTTTTTCTTCTTTCCTTTTGCATTCAGATATAAGGCTGTAAATTCAGCCTGCTGGAGGAAGAATGAATGGAGATGAATCCTATGCAGTGTGATGCAGAATTTCTATTAGCATTAAAATTTCTGTCATGTTCTTATCGTCTTGGAAAACTGATTCTTTTTGTAAACTGTGTCAAAACTAGAGGGAAACAGGGTTTTTTTCTTCTTCTGAAAGCTTGTTTTGTATAGTAACTAGCATTTTAGTGCTATGTTAAATATTTCATTATGAATGGTACTGATTAGTAGAATGAATAGATGTCTTCTTGTGATTAACATTTCATGACTCTAAACAGTCTGCAGGTATATTTTGTTTTTCTAAAGGTTAATAAATGATTGTTTGGATGCAAGGTGAGTCACACTGAAACTGTTTTTTTTTTAAAGTTTGCCTATCTACAGTATTGCCTTCTGTTGCAAAAAGTTGGCCTTAAATTCTAAAAACTACCAAATGAAAAAATATATGTGCCAAAATATAGCTCTCGTTAGGGTCATGAGAAGTCTGAAACCATACAGCCACAGAGTCAGACATAGTGAGGTTCATTTCCTGTAACATCTTTGAAAAATGGATATACTGTTTATACCCCTATTTAACTGTCTAAATGAGGTCAAAACGTAGTTATCACGCAACTCTCTCACACTGAACGAGGATAAGTCAGAAGTTATAGTTTTTGATGGTCACGCCCGCTGGAACAACTAACTGATGCCTTAGGCCCCTTTGCTAGCCATCTCTCGCTCACTGTTAGAAACCTTGGTGTTTTCCTGGACAGCTCTTTCAAACTCAAGAAACAGCTCTCCTCTGTGGTAGAAAACAGTTTCTACCAGCTGCGTCAGATATCTATCTTTGAAGGACCTTGAAAAGTTATCACTTCCAAATTAGACTACTGTAATTCCCTCTACTCGGGCCACCCGTCTTCCTCTATTCACCGGCTCCAGTTAGTTCAAAACGCAGCTGCGCGTCTCTTAACTGGTACTAGAAATTATGCCAACATTACACCTGATTTAGCCAACCTATATTGGCTCCCTTTTGAAAATCATATCAATTTCAAAATTGTCTTGCTTACCTTTAAAATTTTAAACAATTTGGCTCCCAGCTATCTATGCGAACTCCTCCATTTGTATATCCCTAATAAGGCACTTAGATCTTCCAATCAAATGCTCCTGACACAACAGAGGTCTCGTCTGAAGTCCAGAGGTGATCGGGCCTTTGCTGTTGTAGCACCTAGACTCTGGAATAACCTCCCTCCTTATATTCATTCCTCTGAGTCCATCCAGTCTGTTAAATTGAGTCTTAAAACGTATTATTTTAGTCTGGCTTTTGATTTAAACTAATGTTATTTCGTGGCTAGTTATGTTTTTTCCCCTATATTGTTCATATTGTTTCCTGCCCTCCTTTTAACTGTTTCTTTTTATTCTGTCTTATGCTATTGCTCTGACCGACTGAAGCACTTTGGTCAACTTTGTTGTATTATTATGTGCTATAGAAATAAATTTTGATTTGATTTGATTTGATATACACAGCAGGTAAAATAACTATCAAACACGTCACCAATTTTCTAAGTAAATGTATTTCTAAAGGTGCTATTGACATGAAATTCCCACCAGATGTTGGTATCAACCCATCCAGTCCACACATGCAAAGATATCAAGCCACAGATGTCCTTGACACAGGGACAAAGTACTGAACACTTACTGAAATGTAATAATTTGTATAAAAGCCTTTGCTGGTGATGGCAGCTTCACATGCCTCCTATATGGAGAAACTAGTTGGATCAACCTTGGAGCTTCTGTGGGTCCCTTCCATGATCTCTATTTTTAATAGATTTTCACTTGGATTCAGGTCAGGTGATTTAATGGGCCATTCTAGCAGCTTTTCTTTTCTCTTTAACAGACCAAGTTTCCTTGGCTGTGTGTTTGGGATCATTGTCTTGCTGAAATGTCCACCCTTGTTTCATCTTCGTCATCATCATAGATGGCAGGAGTTATATGAAGCATGCCAGTGCCGTAGGGTGATGTTCCCACCTCCAAACTTCCCTGCTGGTATGGTGATTTGGGGGTGATATGCAGTGTCTTTTTGACCTCCAAATATGGCATCCAAAAAGTTTAATTACGTCTAATCTGAGCAGACTATATTCTCCCAGTATTTCGCAGGCTTCTCTAAATGTTTTTCAGCAAACCTTAAACACACTTCAACGTATTTTTTCTTCAGCAGTGGAGTCTTGTGTGGTGAGTGTGCATACAGGCCATGGCAGTTGACTGCAGTACTTATTGTTTTCTTTGAGTTGCCTGCTGATTCCAGGTCTTTCCATAGTTCTCCACAAGTGGTCCCTGGCACTTGATTATTCTTTTCACTCCTGCCAGAAATCTTCCCACTTCCAGATTAGAGCTCCAACAGTGCTCAGTGCCATCAGTATATTTTGAAACAGGAAGGATTTGTGAGAGATCTCATCATGAGATATTTGACAACTTGGTAATGAAACATTTTTATGAGCCATCAGCTGGGAGTGAACCAGCTGGTATTAAAGCCGCAGGGTTGCTTTCTAATTACTCATAGATTGTGCCTACCTTTCTTCGTGCGTTCAGTACTTTTCCCTGCATTATTTCTCATTATTACACATAATTTATGGCCACCTACTGGTAAATTTCTTGGCATGTGTGGACTGGATTGGTTGTTACCGACATCTGGTGAGAATTTCATGTCAATAACAACTTTAAAAATATATTTATTAGGCCACAATTGTGGGTGTAAAAGGCATTATATATTTACCCACAGTCTGTGTGTGTATAGACATAGATTCATCAGATACACTTTGTTAGTCCCAGGTTAGAGCCCCTTTGGTCTTCAGAACAGCTTTAATTTTTCATGGCATAGAAGGTGCTGGAAACATTCCTCCAAGATTTTGGTTCATGTTGACATGATGGCATCACAGTTGCTGCAGATTTGTCTGCTCCACATCCTGTTGCACCCCAACTAAAGGTGCTTTATTGGATTGACATCTAGCGACCGCAGAAGCCACCTGAATACAGTGAAGCCACCTGATTTTCATGTTCAAGAAACCAGTTTCAGATGATCTGAGCTTTTTTGCAACGTAGTGTACTATACTCCCGGAAACAGCCATTGAAACATGGGTACACTGTGGTCACAAAGGGATGCAGATGGTCAGCAACATTACTCAGGTAGACCGTGGTGTTTAAATCATGCTCTGCCCAAATGTGCCTAAAAAATCTTGATACGAGGTGAGATTTAACAGTGGCCTCAGTTTCCTGTAGTTAGCTGACAGGAGTGACACCTGGTGTGATCTTCTGCTGCTGTAGCCTGTCTGCAGGGAGTAAATCAGGGATTCTCTTCTACATAAATGAGTGCTCACTTCAGTTACTGTTGCCCTCCTTTCAGCTTGAAGCAGCCTGGCTATTCTCCTCTGATCTCTGACCACTCGAGGAACTGATGCTTCCTGGATATTTATTGTTTTTTGGCTGATACTCTTTAAACCCTAGAGATGGTTTTGTGGAAAAATCTCAGTAGATCAGCACTTTATAAAATATTCAGACCAGCCCGCCTGACACCAACAACCGTTCACCAACACCTTTCTTCCCTATTCTGATGCTCAATTTGAACTTCAGCAGGTCCTCTGGATCGCTGGACCATGTCTACACACCTAAATTTACTGAGCAGGTACCATGTGATTGGCTGATTAGATCTGCATTTCCAGCAGTGGAATAGGTGTAACCTAACAAAACAAAACATGTAGGTAACTACAGCCTAATTGTAACTGTTATGTCAAAAATCACATTTGATATTTGACATAACAGTTGCAGTTTATCAGGATACAATAAGTGCTATAAATTGAATAAAAACAAAAAAAATTAATACAACTTACCAGTAGATATTAAAAAACTAAATAAACGCCCATCTTTTCTGAAAAAGAAGGGGGAAAGAAAAGACTACAACTCCCGTCACGTGATTTAAAAATCCCGGAACTACAATGCCTGGTGACGAGATGTTTTAAGTGGGCTACACGGATGGTCGACAGCCGAGGTGTAAAAGCTGTAACTTTCTTTTATCGTTTCCAGCCGTGCTATCGAAATTTAAAACTTTAAATTCGTTGCTGTGGGTTTTGTGGCGCCAGCGGCGGCGTTATTTTGAATTCATGGACAAAGACAAGTGTAGCGATATTGTAAGTAAGCGAGTCTGTTGTTTGCTTTAGCTAAAACGTCACATTTTCAGCCTATTTTGAGAGCAGCCAGTAGCTCACACGAGCCAGCTAACTGGACTGTGTGGAGTCTGTTCACTCACCACATGCAGCCTCTGCACTCATGCTTTGTGTACCTTTTGCAGCATGGTCAGTGCTCCTGGATGGAGATGCATCAGTTCCTCGGTGACCTTATCACATCTGGAAACTCCTCAAAAAATCCGCCAGATGTGTTTAATGCAGCATGGGGCGTGGCAGGAGGTGGTGCTGCTGATGGTGCTCTTGCGTTCAAAGCTACATCGCTTGAGCCACTTAGACCTGTTCAGGAAAAGATGGGTGCAGGGGCATCACAGAGGGCGAGAGAGACCAGAGACCGGAGAGAAGGTAGGAGCCGTGTAAATAAACAAGTCCACCCATTTTCTTGTAAATTTTATTTTCCTACTGATGTGGTTCGGTTTGTCCTTCAGCTTTAGATCTGCATCATGCCTGCACCTGCCCTGGCTGCCCTTTCTCCAGTCTCCCTCCTTCATTTGAGACCCTAACATCCAGACAGCCTCTGTCCTTGCCGCCACACTCAGAGACCATATCCCACCCAAAAGATCTCAGTATTGCTGGTCCAGTGAGCCTTAGCATGTGTTTACCAGAGTCCACCTTACCCAGCAGCACGACCACCACTACATCTGAGCTAGAGACGGGCCTGCCCAGCCGATCACAGAACGAGGATGTAGACAGAGGGACTCAGAGCCAGAACCAAAACTCTGATGTGCCTCCTTCAAGAGCGTCTTTGTCCCATCTTTCTATGTTTCCCCACTTGTGTTGTCACCCCGGCCTGCAAACCTGTACCCAGACACTAGGCCGCCAGGAGGGCACAGACTCCCCGTTTTCTCACACCCATGCTCACCATCACTTTCACCACCACCACTGCCCTTTAACGTCCTGTTTACCCTGCCCCCAGCTCGCCCACTCGCACTCTGCTCGGCTCTCTGGCGCGTTTCCATGCTTGTCTTGCCCTCACTCCTTTCATGCCTGTAATCAGGTGTGCCACCGTCAGCACAGGCAAGCACAGCAGCAGGAGGAGAGGGTTAGGACTTCTACAACCTTGCTGTCGTCACTGCATCCCTGCATGCACTGCTCCGCCTCATTTTCTAGACCGTCCCAGCTGCTACAACACCAGCGCTCCGAGCACGCTCACAAACCAGCCGGGTTCATTTGCACAGAGTGCGGCAGGGCCTTCAATTCACACAGCAACCTCCGCATACACCTCAATGTGCACACTGGTGCACGGCCCTACTCATGCTCTGACTGTGGGAAAAGTTTCAGCCAGTCTGGAGCGCTGAAGATCCACAGGCGGATTCACACGGGTGAAAAGCCATATTCATGTGGCTTCTGTGGCAGAGGTTTCCCCCATCTGGCAGGGGTGCGTGCCCACCAGAGGACGCACACAGGAGAGAAGCCCTACCGCTGCAACCAGTGTGGCAAGTGTTTCACCCAGTCCGGAGCGCTAAAGATCCACACTCGCATCCACACTGGAGAGAGACCCTTTATCTGCAGCATCTGTGGCAAGGGCTTTTCCAACCGCTCCGGGATCCGTTTCCACTACCGCACAGTTCACGGGCTGGCTCCTGAGGTCACAGGGGAGACTGGAGGCGTGTACCGAGGACCCACAGGTCGTGCTTGTCAGCCCGGGCGCCCCAGAACGACACCTCCAACTGGCGCTGCGTTAAATGCACCCAACAGTCCAGGTATCGACTCACACGCAGTTCTGAATACTCGGGATTCCTCAGATTTAATTGCTTCTCATCCCACCTCTACACCAATCAGTGGGAACGAGGGCAAATCTCAGCCAGAAGGAGCAAGAGAGGGGCTGCCGTATGCATGCGAAGACTGCGGCCTGCGCTTTAAAGATGCACTGTCCAGGAACAGACACCAGTCTCTGGTGCATTACTCCCACGAGGGAAGAGAGGAGGAGGGGCAGAGGGAAGAGTTCAGCACAGATGCTGAAAGTGAAAGAGAGTAAATTACTGCGGCTGGTAGATTATAACAGACTGAACATCTTATGGAATCTGTTCTTTAAGCAAAACTGCTTTCAAATTGGAAATTCAGTAATATTGCACTCCTTTTTAAGTGTTTTTCTGATATTTCACACTAAGATTGTGCTGAAACTCAACGCTAAACCTTTTCTATTTAAACACAACCACAGTTTACTTTTAGAATTCATGTATTTTTTTTTTCTACTCTCCATCAGCTTTTCAGTCCTGATGTATGTGAGTGAAGTGTCCTATATGTACAAATTTACCCCATTTTAGCAGTCCTTTATATATCCAGGTAAAAAAAAAAAAAAAAAAAAATCTAATTTCCAAGAGAGCCTGATGTCCATCCATCACACACACCAAACCAACTGGTTGCTAACACATCTGTGTAATTGTGCCTTATCCAGCAGTCCCAGTGTTGTATTATGATACCAGAAAGCATGTCACATTAATGTAATTTGATGGGCTTTTAGTAGCATTTTATTATGGGATTGAGGACTGCCACCTGGCTCTTTTTATACAAAATGCCTTGAAATAGGAATGAAATAGGAACAAGTACAATTTTATATGTTAAACATGGATCTGTAGTAAACATCAGTGTCACAGGTTTAATTAAGTTATTTAGTAACTTAATCATTTATAAAACCACATGTCTTCTATACAAAAAAACAACTTTCCATGGGATATAATATAAAGTAAAAAAAATAATAATACAAGTATACAAATATAACTATTATAATTTTTCACTTAATTCTGTAATTCTGAGAAAGGTGCTATACAGCAGCAAAGGCCTAACAAACAAGGCCAGTAGAGGTGGGTTTTTGTTTTTTTTTAAATGTTAACATTTTGCGATAACTCGGCCTCCAGCAGAGGAACGTGCTCTTCCTCTGGAGACTTGTTTAACTAGACAGAGCATTTCTTTCTCCAGGAAAAGTGGCTGAACACAGCTGTTCATCCAAGCAAAGGACAGTCCTTCCTAATTATGTCATCTTACTGCCTTTCGTGCCTCTCAGTTGTACTACAATCCAAGCAGTTATTTTTAGCTGTTGGTATGTTACCGGGTGATAATTACCTGCGCAGACAAATAATTACACAGTCCATTGTTGCTTAACGTCTGAAGCTCGTGGCAGCCACCTAGTGGTTATGTGTAATTATAACAGTACTCTTTGTTACAGGTTACAATTTATAGTGCTTCATAAATGTTTTTGAAATGATACATTGTGAATACAATGCTTTGTAACATATTCATTTTTTGTTTTGCCTTAATTTGTGGAGAAGACTACACATAAATTTCTGTATGTGCTTTTGGAAAGTGCAGTTATGTGATTAAACATTTCATCAAACAGTATCTCTGAGACAAACTGAGCCTGTATTTATTTGTGCAATATGAAGAAAAAAAAAAACCAAAAACCTATCCCATACTTCCTTGATGGAAATATCTGCCTCCATGTGGCTCTCAGTGTTTAGTCTGAATACCCTCATATGCATAGTGACTTCCTTGGGTACATCACTCACGGGAGGTCCAGTTAGTGCATTCTGAACAGCACTGTCCAGCTCACTGTTCAACTTCAGACCACTCCAATTGTTGCTCTGGTGCCAACACACATTTCAACTCCAAAGAGCCTTTTCCTGAGTCTAAGTTTGCTGTGCTCACAAAGGATCTTCGTATGTGTGTTTCTGTTGTAAAGAATCACAAGACTTGGGTTCTGCATAGACAGCACTGACTGGTCTTGGTCCATTGGCATGTAGCGCGGGAGTGCAGTAGCCATTGAAGAGCACCCTGTGTGAGGGGCAGTCATACTGACTGTGACTGGATGTCGGTGCAGGAATGATGCTGGAGTCAGAGGGCTGATCTGAGAACGGAGTGGCATACTCAGGCTCTGGAGGAAGTGGCTCTGCATACTCGGGCAGGCAGCCAGGAGTGTCATAATGGCTGCAGGTGAAGGGGGCAGTATAACACTCTTCTGAGGAAGGTTTAAACGTTGAGCCAACTTTATGTCCAATAGGTGTAAGAGCTGGCTCAGCATAGTCTGGGAGGATTAGAGAAGAAAAGAGAAAATGTAAATGTAAATGTAAGAAAAGTCCATCCATCCATCCATCCATTTTCATCCGCTTTGTCCGGGGCCGGGTCGCGGGGGCAGCAGCCTAAGCAAAGAGGCCCAGACCTCCCTCTCCCCAGCCACCTCCTCCAGCTTATCCGGGGGAATACCAAGGCGTTCCCAGGCCAGCCGAGAGATATAATCTCTCCAGCGTGTCCTGGGTCTGCCCCGGGGCCTCCTCCCGGTGGGACATGCCTGGAACACCTCACCCAGGAGGCGCCCAGGGGGCATCCTTGTCAGATGCCCGAACCACCTCAGCTGGCTCCTTTCGATGTGGAGCAGCAGCTGCTCTACTCTGAGGCCCTCCCGGATGGCCGAACTTCTCACCCTATCTCTAAGGGAGAGGCCAGCCACCCTTCGGAGGAAGCTCATTTATGTAAGAAAAGTCATACAAGATTTTTTTTTCCTGGTCACCTGACATACAGCAAACCTTCGTGAGATCAGAGGTCAAACCTGACATGATATTTGGATCTATCCTGTATCGTGACATTCAGTATCTCCATATGCCGGTATATCATCTCCTAATTGTTGCCAATAAGAACAAAAGCAGCAGAATTTTAAGGACAGTCTTAAAGATCGACCTTTTATGAAAATTAATTACTATGTAATTAATTGGATTTGGCAGTTGATTAGTTTGAGGGGCCCGGGCACATTTACTTACATCGTACACACGCAGACTTTTACATAATGTTTAGGTTCTAAATACTGAAGCTGCTGTATCCTATAACATTTGAGGTCTGCTTTAAAAGCCAGCTTCTTGAAGTGCCTGCACAACAACAACAAAACCTGAATTTTAATAAAATCTGTTCTTCCCGTTATTCGTGCCACCCAACCACAGAGCAGCCTGGTCTTCTTTCTGTCAGCAGCTGCTCAGTTTTTCTCTCCACAAAAGTTCAGTTTTATCTCTGCACAGCATCCAGAACGACTCTGGCTTATCCTAAAAGTCACTCTGAATTCTGTGAGGTAGTTTTCCTCTGAAGACTTTCTTGGTGCACAAACAGACTCTACATTTAACAGAATGAAGATATGCACCGCAACTCCCGTCTGGGTGCTTTTAAAGTCATGGGATTTGTCGGCATTTCCGACCAGCAGAACCGTAGCTCCTAAAAGTTCTTGGTTTGCCAGATCAGTAGGTCACAGATCACTATTTTTATATGATTTGATGGTTTGATTGTTGATTTTGTTCATCTGGATGCAGCGTTTTCAGTGAAATGCGACATCCAGATGAACAACATCAACTTTTTGTAATTTCCTGACGGGGATGATTGAGCATGCATCAAGACATTTTTACACAAACTTAAACACACAGATACTAAAACATGTAGCAGCAGGCTACTTTCGATAATGGGAAAAACTCCACTTCTTGTTTACATCTTGCAAATCAATTTCTGGGAAACTTCTGCTTCTTTTCTACCAAATAGCTGTCTCTAGGACAATGCAGAGCGCTGCACGAGAAGTCTGGCCACCAACAACGTCTCATCTAATCGCAAGGATGAGGGCTGACGGTCTAGCACTTAGATCCATCCAGACTACTCTTTGTCCTCGCAAAAGACGCCGTGGTGTGGGAGGCCTGGACTTTCAAGAGCACACAGGGAGTCTAAGACCCAGAGCTATTTTAATTAGACAGGCTTTACTGAGGGCTTTGATTGTCTTAGCATTGACCGTCTGTCCTGTTTATCACTGGACCTCTCAGAGAAGGGCCCCCTCACTGAGGGAAGGGGTAAGGGAGGCAGAGATGGGACTGCTGGGAGGAGGGGGGGGGGGGGGGGGGGGGGGGGGGGAGTAGGCTGAGTGCCCTGTATCGAGCTCCAATTAAAGGGTCTCTTTCAGTGAGCCTCTGTGGACCAAAGAAAGGAATGTTTATGGTGTGACCGGGTGATGGGCTGAGCCAGAGGAAAGAATGGACAGCCCGTGGAGAGAACTGTTTGCCTGTCAGGCTTGGCGTGAGCTACTCAAACTGACCACTGAAGCTAGAGACCATTAGAGCGGGAAAGATGGAGAGCCGAACACTTAACAGGACAAATAAACTTCAAAGGTAGCAGCTGACGACACTTGCAGAAGAACAAAGCAGCACCAGCAACTTCCTGTAATTGATAAAAATGTGAATTCTCACCATTAAGAGGAGGGTTTGGTAGTGCATCGTGGACGTTTCGAACCAGAGGGTACGACTGTGAGCCGGGAAAACTCTTTTCCTTCAAACTCTGAGAACCTACACAAAAATCACAACCATAAAAATCATTGCAACATTAAAAAAGGATTCATAACTAAAAAGTATGTTAAAAAAATAATCTGAAAAGTGCTAGACTTACTTGTGGGGACAGAGTAGGAGTACTTCATTTGTGAATCTTTTTTCCTACAATTTCAAATAACAAAAAACAAACTCAGAGGTTAAATAAAATAATGAACGTTGATATTTCGTGACAGCAATCCATGTATCAAAAATCAGTGACAGTATGTCCATACAGGAAAGTTAATTAGTACATGTGCAGTACCTTCGCTTCAACCAGAATCCAGCCAAAACACAACTGCCACATATCATCAGGCCGAGGGCCACGCCCACTGCTACTATTACTGGCTGACTGGAGGCTGCAAGAGTGCAAGAGAGTCTGCGTAAACAACTGAACACGTGTGAGGAAGGAATGCTGTTATTACAAAGTACAAAGTGCTGCCGATCAGATTAATGGCTATATTGCCCTGTTTGCACTGGTGTGACTCTAATCTACTCGTATAAACTTCATACAGGTGAGTTGGTGGATGACACAAGTACATACTCTGTTTTGTTTCAACTAACACGGTGCACTCAGTGGTGGTGGGAGTGGGGCTTGGGAGCAGTGGACCCGAGTTAACTTTGATGGACGGAGAGTCTGTTGGGGAATTATCGAGACAGGAAAACTTCACATCAGGAAACTCAGCTGCAAATCAAACCATGTTAAAAACAAACAAACCAAACTTTATTGTGGATAATCTGGAAGCTTATGAGCTACTGCCTACCACCGCCTGGTGGACGGGAAGACCTCGGTGTGGCCTTACTAACAGGACAGCCCAGGACCTGAATCTGAGCTGAAGCCCTCCCGTGCCAACTCAGCGGCTGGAGGCGGACAAATCGAGCCACCACAGGAGGAAACAAGCTATTGAGCACTCTGAGGTGTCCATCGGCGTAGGCCGGAAACACCTAAGAGCCACAAAGACCAAAATGAGTTAGCATCTGCATGTCTACTGCTTTAAAAAGCACAGGAAGTTGGGGCAGTGAAAGCATTAAGCAGAACACCTACCTTTCTTTCTTTGCTTGCAGCATCTTTGTAAAGCTTCCAGTTCTTTCTATCCTTACTAAATGAAAGGATGTAGGATTCCATGTAGTAC
This sequence comes from Rhamphochromis sp. 'chilingali', assembly GCF_963969265.1. Taxonomy (NCBI): domain Eukaryota; kingdom Metazoa; phylum Chordata; class Actinopteri; order Cichliformes; family Cichlidae; genus Rhamphochromis; species Rhamphochromis sp. 'chilingali'. The sequence continues at coordinate 8,574,327 of NC_137938.1, forward strand.
TCATCTGATCCCGCTGTTACTATTCCTGAAGAAAGAGAACAACGCTTGTTTGATTTTGTTTCAGATCAATATTCAAAAAGAAATAAAAGGCTTCATGGATTTTAAACAACAAAAATAGTCCATCTCTGATTCATGAAATCACAATAAATTGCTTAAACCAAGCATATTTTGTACACATACTTATTGTTATTTTTACCTGTGATGTTGCTTCTATCGCTCAGCTCCATCTCCACCCACGGGCTCTGATCACTACTGTCTGCTGTCCAGAGCAGGAAGTTATGGCTGAAATCATTATTTCTGGCGTTCCTTGACTTTGTCTGCTCTTGACTGTTTTTATCAGCAAAAGATGAGGCGTTTAAAGCAGAAACAGCCAAGTTGTTGTTACACTCTGTTCACGGATCAAAGGAAAACAAACAAACTGATGAATTATAATTTGAGCTTCATAGTAACACTCGCCTACACATTTTCATTATAAACCACACAGATTCATGTTCCCTGTGATGAACTGCATGAAATCAAGAAAGTAATGGACACTGTTTTGCCTTAAAAGTGAGAAGAAGAAAAAAAAAACCCTAAACAAAATGTGCAGAAATGAAAATCGCTTTATTTAAAGAAGCTAAACAGCAAACCGGTTGTTTCAGATAGTAATGAAGCCTTTAGCTTCAGCGAGGAAGAGCTGTGTTTGCGCTACTCCTGCTGTTCTCATCTTTTCTTTACTTCCTCTTTCCCACGCTGTCCAAGTCTTCTCGCCCACTATTCTATCGTCATCACTCCGATCCACTCGGATTCCTGCCCACCACCTCTGGGTGAATAGGTGTCGGCTTCCTGTTCTTTAAAACTCACTGCAATTCTGTCACTCTGCCTTTCATGTAACCCATGTCCCCCCAGTCTCCATAACATCCTGGATGTTCAGAGTTTCATCCAAGGTCTTTGTTTGCCATCTGCTCCACCACCTGTGTTTACACTTCAGGGGTCCATCCTATTTCCTACCTTTGTTGGAACACCGCTCAGCCATGCCGAAGGTCGTCTAAACACTTTCCTCAAACATCGTGAACATTAAACGTCATCATCTGAAGTTATACAACCCCAATTTAAAATAAAATAAAGTTGGGACACCGTGTAACATGTAAAAAAATATGTAAACATTTTTAATAAACAAAACAAAAACAGAATGCAGTGATTTGCAAATCTCATAAATTCATTCACAATACAACTTGGAAAATGTTTAAACTGAGACATTTTACTATTATATTAAAAATATGAGCACAATTTAAATTTGATGGCAGCAAGACGTCTATTAAAAAATAATAATAAAAACACGTTGGTACAAAAGGCTGGAAAAGTAAGTGGCTCTAAAAAAGAAACAGTTGGTGGAATTTATGCAACTAATTAGGTTAATTAGCAACAGGTTAAACCTCTATCGCGCAAAGAAGAAACCATATGTGGACAACGGTCGATGGTACGGGGGTGTCAGTGCATATTAAATCGAGGTCTCCACATCTATAAAGGCCCCACCAGTGCTGAAATGTATATAGAGGTTTTAGAGCAACATGCACTCCCATCCAGATGACCTCTACTTCAGGGAGGGCCTTAATAATCTCAGCAAGACAATGCTAAACCACCTGTGAGAACAGAAAGGCTTCAGGGTAGAAAAGTCTAGCTACTGAAATGGCCTGTCTGCATCCCGTACCTTTCACCAAGTTAAAACATTTTGAGTTAAAAGAAGCAGATCCAGAATAAAATATGGCTTTACGAGATCAGCAAATCACTAGATTCTGTTTTTATTTGGGGTTGTGAATGTAAAGTCAGGCTCATACCTTGGATGAAAAGCAGCTTCTTTTCAGAAAGTGATCCCCTGTCAAAAGAAGTGAAAAAGAAATATTGATAATCAATGCAAATCAGTTACACTAAACTAGCAGCTACACATTTCCACAAGATCTCATTTAAAATGTGGAAAACAAACACATACATTTTTGAAAGGACTCCATTGGCAAAGGTGGATTCATACAGTGTAAGGCTTCTCCCACGATTCACAGTGATATGGCCTCCCAGACTGTCAGATGTAGCTCCTGCATGGACTGCAGACTTGCACAGCACCGAAGTCTGTGGCAGAAGAGAGAGATGGAGCCTTTTCAGACATGTATTTGATAAGAAGCACAGTACAATACAGCTTTTCCTAATGAAATCTGCTGCGCTTACATCTCTGTAACCATGCTCAGAGTTCCCCCACACGTCCCCTGTGACCTTCTTGCATCCTGCAGGGCAATACACGCTGAGAAGGAGCAGAACAACATGTGAGAAATACTTGCAGCTCTACTGAATCGGAGATGAAGACGCAGAGGTCCACGGCTTACCTTAAATGCTGCGAGCTAAAATGAGATCCCCGTTGTAAACATGAAATGAGATCTGAAAACAAAAACAGAAAACTTCAAACGGCGCTCCTCAAAATGAATCTTTTTTTAACATTTTGACAGCATGTACGGGTGGACCATGTGTCTCGGGCTTACATAACACCACCTCGGCATTCGCTCAACCACACAAACAGACAACAGACTGTGTGAGACGGTCTGGGATGCTACAACTGTGCTATAGTCAGGCATGAGTGGTCATCACTGTTGATGTGACTAACGCCTTTGTTACTGTGAGGAAAGCGAAAGGTCCATGTGTGATCACAGCCAACAGACAGTGGTTTGTATGTCTGAGTACAGACTTAGCTCCAGACACTGCTGGATTTCATAAACAACTGAGCAAAAACAGGAAACTATGATACATAGTGCACAGTACACAAGGCCACAGCCGGGAAAATTAAGACTTAGTCTGAATAGCCTATATTTAGACTAAGTAAGTAAGGCTACATGGTTATTTTAAAAAATACCCAAGGAGAATCTGATATTGTGTATCATTTAGTGAGATTTGTGGTTTAATCCATGAATAAACATACCGGGTGTACGCATGTCACAACTGGCCGGGGTACAAAGAAAAACAAATTTAAAAAACCCCTGAAAACAAGAAACAAGTAGCCGCTGGGTTCAGAAGCCTTATAGCGACGAATACAGGACGGCAGTGGGCTTGGAGTGGTTAACAGGCTGAAGAAGAGGAGGGGAGGAGAGCTCGAGACGGTCCAAGTGACAGACTGAAGCTTGAGGCCTCATTCCATTCAGCCCGAGAGAAGGAGAAGAACTCCTGCTCTCTGAGCAAACACGCCGGAGCCAACATGGAGGCGATGGAGGGTGAATGCCAATAAGCAATGACTCATACACTCACGCGCACGTCAACACACGGGCAAATGTGTTATACTGAAGGATAAATAGTCACAGAACAGCTAGTGTTATGATTGTATCAGTGTAAACTTAAAAAAGATCTCTCTCACAACCCCACTCGCACCTATATAACATATAAATCAGGCAAATAACCATAACGTAACATAATGTAACAGCCTTGTTTCCCCTTTAGCTTCTGTGCTTTAGTGTGTGCATTTATTATATATGGTGCACAGTTGATTTTAAAATCTGTCACAGGCTCATCCCTGGCCCTGCAGATTACCCAAGGCCAGAAATGCTCTGGTGTTCTGTGGTTTTATTTCCTTCTGCGTCAAATTTACTCTGCTATAAATAAACAGTGAAAAAAATAAACCAATGCAATCGGAATAACAAAGAAGCTTCCATCAAAAGTTACCCAGCACGACATCAGTCAGAAGGCATAAATTATAGAGTACCTGGCTGCTGATCTGTGGCATAAGAGAGCAGAAACCCTCGTCCAGAGCGATGTGGGCCCGACTTGAACATTATTGTTACTTCATTGCTATTAAATGTCACAGTCTTCCCGGCTGCATCAAGCTTCCCGCACAGAGGACCTGTGAACACACATTCCCACAAACTACGTTTATAAAGCACAAGAACATAAATACGTCTGTCAGCACACACGCCGGTGCACTATAAACATCCATTTCCAGTCCTTAATAATGAAGATTTGACAGTCTGTTAGACAGAAAAACACTAAAACAAAACAAAAAGAAGTTTCTGTAAGAAAGTGAGGCGCTGTGAAATCTGATGATGTATACAATAGTCAGCCTAGTGGAATATCTCTTGAATCTCTCAACCCTTAATTTGGAGCAACTTTTATGCCCTCAGGATACGATGCAGCTGGTTGCAAAACCTACACGTCTCCTGTGAAATATGGTTTGCCTTTTCTGTCAGTGCATCAACACAATGGCATGTCCTGAGTGAGTTATACAATCCAGACTGGAAGATCATCAGTAATGAGCGGGAACAAAGTCTCTGTCAGTAAGTATGTCAATTAAGATTTGATGAGGACACGGGAAAGTTCTCATCAGACATCTGGTGTGTGACCACATTTTTGTATTCCCCTCTCCCTTAAAATGTGTATTTATATATTTTAAATTAATGACACAAGACATGTTGCTGTTCAGTAAAATAAGGATGAGAACAGTTTGACCTTTGACTTGGGGCAGGAACCATGAGACAATACCTGCTGCTGCTAAAACTAATGTGCATGTGCCTGAAAGAAAGAATCTAAAGAAGTACATGAGGTTGTTTAAAAGACAGACTTTGATTTCATTTACTTACTAAAAACAGGATTTGTTTGGTTCATTGCCTCAGGGTAACATTATGCAGCTAGACCACTTTTCTTAGGGCAATGATGCTAAAGCAGTGCTTCTAAACTCTGATCCTTCCTTCCTCGCTCCACAACACTTGATTATCTGGTTATCAGGCAGCTGCAAGCTTTTCATTCCCAGCTGCAAAGTTTGTGTGAGTGGGGGTCACAGGGAGAACCTGCGGGGTAATGTTTTGACAGCACTGACCTGTCGCTTATGTGAGCTGGCAAACAATACACTAAGATGGACTTTTAACAACTTACAAGAAATGGACACAAAGTGATTTTATGAGGAAAAACTACGATTGGACAGCGAGGGTCATTCCCACAGTGGGGTCAGCAAATGTGATGAGAGTGACAGGGAGTGAAAGGAGACCCTAGAATCAGGTCTGAAGGGTCAGTTCAACCATACCTATGTGATGTGGAGAGAGCTTGAAAATGAACTTGATGTTTATTAAAATAAAAAAGAAATATTTAAGTAAATTTGTTGACTGATATGTCAGAGACCCCCAAACTCTCTACAATATAGTAAATTCATTTATTCTCCCACCAAAAATGTTAACTTTATTATTTATTAATAAATAAATAAAACAATCAAGAGGTGTGCTCACCCAGGCTGTGCTCTCCGTTTTTGTCTGTGATCATCACAGAGCCATTGCTGCAGCCTGGACTGCTCTCAACGTCAAAATCTCCAAAGAGCAGTCGCAGCGTGCGCCCCTGTGGTACACGAAGCCTCCACTTACACCAGGCGTTACTGGGGTAGGTACCCGGATAGTTCTGGGAGGCTACGGTGCCCGTCTCTGGTGCCAGCAGCGTATGTCCACAGCCATTACCTGACACAAAACAAGCACTATAAGAAAGCTACAACAAGAAAAAAAGGGCACAGTTCACACGGTAAAAATTAAGATTAACTTCTAACAACTTCTGATTTCCTTTTCTTTCAGTTTCATGTTTCCTAATCACTCACTTCTAAAACCGATACAGAGGTCTTAACCCATGCCTCATTTATTTAAATTTTCCTTCCAAGGAGCCAGATTTTCTTGTAATGTTGTTAAAGGTTTCTTGAGCGACAGTGGCTGTCTCTTCACCGACGCTCCATCCAGACCAGAGGAATGTTTTCCTTTTATTTGTTTGTCAGGCCACTTAACGCTGACCTATGAATCATTCAAACATAAAAAATACTGGTGCTACCACTGCTACCTCTCAGCCTCCGAACAGATGCACTTGTGAAAATCCTGAGTGATTTTTTCGAAAAGTTGACCACTGATATCAATTTTAAAATCCTTGGTGACTTCCTTCTTGAGTTATCATGTTTAACTGCTTAAACTTCTCCATTACTAACATTTTTTCCCGGCACTCATCTCAGCATCTTTTGCCTTTTGGTCACAAATCTTTACAAACTGAGTCAGCATCTAGTTGATTAATATTTTCAACTGTTCAGCTGCTGACGGCAGTGAGCAGAGTGGAATTATAGACCTTAAGGAAAGCCAAAATGACATAACCTGAGACGGCTACGTAACTGGCTCTCTTAATTAAATACAAATATTAAAGGCTTTGTTAATACACCATTTCAAGACAGATGAGCAACGAGTCTAATCTGAGCATGTACGGCAGCTCAGGGCATGCTTATCCTTCTGTCATCACGACTTTTTGAAATACCAACAAGGGAAGAGCTCAACTGTAACACCTGTGACCAGCACGTTGGATACAGAGCAAAACATAATTGTTTAAGATTAAGTACCAAGAGGTGCTTTTCCCCAGGCAAAAGCAAGGAAGGAAAAAAAAAAGCATAGTGCTGATATACTACATCTTGCTATGACTAACACTTGAAGAGGAACAGAAAACACAAACATTCAGATGGTTTAAGATTCCTGTTGGTCACAAAAAATTTTTCCTACAGGAGTCACACAGAGATTGGTGTTGCGGGGGTGACAAGCTCAGACACTAACACTCCCTGCCCTCACTTTTCACTCCCCCAAGTAATGTGCTCCAAGAATGGTCAAAACCTGAGGAAGGCACCAGGGTCAGTCTGAGCCTAAACACCAGCGCTGTCCTTGCTTCCCTTAAAAGGCTCCTGAATATTTGTTGACTGGAAGTTACAGGGTAGCCTTCCATTCGCCCTGTGTCTCCTCCTGCATCAGCCGAGCTGGTCACCTCCTTCCCAACAGCACTTCAGTTCCTCATATCATAAGCCTTCAACTGTTATTGTCCCCCCTCAATTCCCCAAAGGATTCCCTGGAAATACCGCAGCCACATACTGTAACTCTGGGCAGCAGAGCATGGATCTGTCACCTTCCGGAGGCCGGCCACGGGGGACTTTTCCCAGCTTTAAAGAGGGCGTAATGTTGGGAAATGTCTGGGTGACCAGTAATTGCCCCCCTGATCACTGGGCTGTTTCACCCACAGTCTGTTGGGTTCGTGTTCAGGCTGTTCTGACCTGTTTAGAAATCTCAGGAGCTAAACCACATAAAGCTTGGGTGTTAGGATAGCAGACAGTCCATCAGAAACACGCCAGCAATATAGTTTTCCACTTCATGCTTTGTTGGCAGGTCCTTACAGGTCCACACTAGCAGACAGGATGTTCACCTATGCTACCTGTCACTACATCCCCTTATTCAATCCCGGAGGTAGAAATGTTTCCCCCAAACCTAGGCCCCACCAAAGCTGGGGCATAGCATATTTGCTAAGTTAAATAATGATGTATCCAGGGCTTAATCATCTTCCGATGTGCGGAAATCAAAGCCCCAGAGACAGACAAAAACAACACTGAAGATTTGTGGTATGGCTGACTGGTGGAGTCATAGTCTGCAGGGCAATAGCTTGTTTGTCTATGTTTATATATGGTCACTGTGATTCATAACAGGCCTGACTGATGTGTTGAAAGAAAGAAAAAGACTCTGGGAAAGGATTGCTGGGATCACTAGGTACACACGGGCAAGGAAAGAGTTTGTAAAAACTGTTAACATGACTTCCAATCGGCGACCTTTGCACCTAAATACAGACACATTAATGCACTTTAATTCTGGCTTAGAGCCATAAAGATGATCGGAACAGCAAAATAAGTGTGGATGTGTACAGTGCAGAATACAGGACAAGGTATGGTGGTCTTTCCAACAACAGTTTCTGATGAAAATGCATTAAACAGCAATAGTTAGCGGGGTTATATGACAACAACTATCTTAAACACGGCAGAAATGTGTTTTAAAGGAGGCTGCCGACTGGGTGCTCATCCTACGTCATCAGTCTTGATTATTAATAATCGTGCGATTAATTTAAAGAAAACGGGGGAAACTCTTCAAACCAAGCGAGTTACTTATCAGCTCTAGTTGCAGCTAACGAAATGTGCGAAAATCCGTCTCCCACGTCACAATCCTTATCTTATCAAAAGCGTCAACATAACAGGCGTTTTCTTACCCTCCTGGCCGCGAACACACACCGAACAGACGCTTAAAGCGATCCACAAACCGCCAATGAAAGACTTCACAGCATCCCCGATGTTTTCGCACTTTGCGAGCATGATTTCCAGGAGCTCGGCGAGGAAAAAGTAAGGTGCATGCCTCGCTGACTCGAGGGGTCTTGCTTCAATAAAAAGTTGGAGCACAGAGTACTGGATATTTACTATTGGTCACGAGTGTCGAACCCCGTCTCCAATTGGCTCTCCTGAAGCGTCAATCAAGTTGGTGTCCGGGATTCCATTCCCAAATAGGGCTGGCCTGATCCGTAGGTGTTCGCTGACCTGAGACCAGCCAGCGGTAGCAGTGCTTCTTATTTACGCTCATTAGAAACGATGGAAATGCCGAACCGGGATCTTTATTTGAAGATGCGTGCGTGTCAAAGGTGGAAAGTGCAGTTTTAAAGCAAACATGAAACATTCAGAAACACCTCGTCTGTTCGCTTTATTAACTCGCCCGAATTTCCGTTCTCAGTCTAAGTGCTAAGACTGCCATCTTCCGGTGAATTCAAGGCAACAACAAAAATATAACAAGCGCCTGTTCTAGAGCCACGATTAATCATTTTCCTCAAGATTTAGAGGTATGTATTTTTTCTTTAATCTTACGTGTGTTTTTCTATTATTCCAGCCTTTTAATGTCTTCGTCAATCAGTTAGTTCTTCACTTTAAAAACATTTCTGCTTTGACAAGTGCTTTTAAAAAAACATCGTTTTGTCGCTGTCCCAGGAGACTCCTGTCAAACGCACCCAAATTATGAACAAATTGAAGTATTTATTCACTTAATGCCATGAGTCCCCAATCAAAGTATCACAGAGTATTCATGTGATCTAGGAGCACTCTGACTGTCATTTTAAAGAAGAAAGACTGAGAGGCCATGCATGCATTTATCATCTGGTTTAAAGTTATAGACTGGAAGTTATCAGAATATTGGAGATGTGGGTCTGTTGTACCTGAGAGAGAGCTGGGGCATGCTCTGGTCACGACACACATGAACAGGAGAGCTGATCCTGCTGCACTACGAGCCCCAATCTGGGCAGCCTTGATGCTTCTGGCTGTAAGGATTACACCACCTGCTGGTGTGACTCTCCAAAGGTCACCCCAAAAAAATCCCTGGTCCGGTCCATGCTTGTTAAATATTATTGCATTATTATTGCATCAACACATTCTTCGACCATCAAGACCAGGTGTGGAGTGTAAAGTACAATATGTATCCAAAATTATCTATTATTTATATAAATGATATTTGTAAGGCATCTGATATATTAAAATTAGTATTATTTGCAGATGACACAAATATTTTTTGTTCTGGGGGGAATCTAAAGGAGCTGCTGGATACAATTACTTCAGAAATGTGCAAAATTAAAAAATGGTTTAACAGGAACAAACTATCGCTAAATCTAAGTAAAACTAAAAGGATCTTATTTGGGAATTCCCTTAGAAATGCACAAGTGCAGATTCATATAGATGGTGTGGAAATTGAAAGAGTACTTGAACATAAGTTTCTTGGTGTGATTATAGATGATAAATTAAACTGGAAGTCTCATATAAATCATATACATAACAAAATTTCAAGAAGTGTCTCAATCTTGAGTAAAGTAAAACACATTCTGGACCACAAATCACTCCACATTCTCTATTGTTCCCTGATTGCACCGTATTTGAATTACTGTGCAGAGGTTTGGGGCAATATTTACAAATGTTCGCTATCATTCAATCTTTATATTACAAAAAAGGGCCATAAGGATAATCCATAAAACTGGTTACAGAGATCATACAAATCCACTATTCTTAAAATCAAAAATTCTAAAATTCACAGATCTGGTTCATTTTCTCACTGCACAAATTATATATAAAGCAATAAATAACCTGCTTCCTGACAATATTCTAAAAATGCACGGGTATGTTGGTATGGGTATATATATATATATATTTGTAGGTTGTGTATCCCTGAGGTGTTAATGGGGTTGTTGAAAATGTGTATATATGCGTATGTGTATATACGTATGTATGGATAGATAGAAACATATATGTATATATATTTTAAAAAAAAATACACATGACATATAATGTAATTGCAAGGAGGTATTTCTGTAGTCTATTGATACTAGATAGTGGAAAAGGGGTGGGATTAAATAAGCTTATGCTTCTTCCTGCTCCTTTTTGAACATGAACGTTATTTGGAGTTGTGGTTGCTCGTTTTCCTTTTGTTTTGCTTTGTTCATTTGTCTCTTTTAATTCTATTTTGTTGTACTTTTTCAACATGTTCAAAATAAAGATTCAATCAATCAATCAAATATGTAGGTGACGTGAGGGTTGAGCCTGTCGTATTAAAACCATAAAGCTACACGTGTAACAAACAAAACCCAGATTGTTGAGCTAAGATATGTAATTTGTGTAATAATAATGATACTACTACTACTACTACTAATAATAATAATAGTTCTTGCGGATTTTCCCTGGATTGGAAACATGCTCTGAGGCTGGAAAGCTTTCAGCCTGTGCACAGCCGTGGAGGCGCTCAATCCAAGCCACATAAGAGCAGTCTGACCGATTTACACATCGCGTGCGAGCCAACCGCTTCTCGTGACAGCGGGACAGATGCTTCTCAGGCAAATGCTGCCTTCACTGCAGGAAGTCTAAGCGAAGCAGCACTGCGCATGCTATCGCACTTCTCTGACGACCGGAGGATGAATTATCCCCTGCTGTAAAACGGTGAGTAAAACTACGACAATGTCTACATACAGTCGCAGGTAGAGTGTGTGGGAGTTTGACACGGGACACGGTGTTTTGTGCGCCTTTTTATTTTTATTTTTTCAAAGGACAGGGTCGCGCGTCCCTGTCGGGGTGTGCGTGCCTCCGCACCAAGCAGACGTCAGTTTGAGTGGGTGCAGGAGTGTGAGCAAGGCACGCAACTGTTCGTGCTGTATGAGTTGGTGATCCACACTGTGTTAAGGCCACTTAATACAGCGTGGAAGTTATTAATCAGTGCTGTTATCTGCTCTTTACTGCATAACAAGCCTGCCAGCCACTGTGTCTCTGCTGTGGAATCACCCAAACAGTTTATAAATGAGTTTCTCCTCGGTGCCTTTCATATGTATCTGCTATCATCTCCTACTTATGTTGGACTGAAGTGATATAATAGAGAGAACCAGGCTCGAATGATTGCAAAGGCACTTTATTTATTATTAATCGGTAGCTTTTTACCCTGGAGCGGTTTCCCATTTCGCACTGACCGTATATTATCACAGTCCAGTGGGTACTTTGTTCACATTTGACCACTCCATAATGTGATTATGTGCCAATTTTTAAAGCAAATTCTTAAGGTGTTCTGTAGCCATAATTATAGCACACACATACACATACATATAGGCAGGCTACATGGCAGCATGCTTTGCAGACTGCTTTATTTCATCTGGTAACAATGCTCCTGCAGATTGCATTTGTTCAACAGACTGACTGATCTGATGTCAGATTATTCCTTTGACTGAATGAATTAAATAGATGAATATCCTTGAATAGACTTTGCTGTGTTACGTTTGTAGGCAGTGCTTTAGTAAAAGCTGTAAGCTTTTGTTTCAGTATTTACGATGTTCTTGTGCATTCTTAGCAGCAGCATAGGAAGCAAGGCCCGGTGATGTGAGGATTATGTCATTTTAAGCCCTGTATGGACTCATTTCTATGACAGTTGCATGCAAGAAAAGGCTGTTAGAGGGGGTGGGTGGGTAAAACTCAGTGATTTGCATGTGCATTAAAGCGTGCACACTTGTCATGTGGACGTTAACACGCCTGCTCGCCCTTTTCTGTCTGCAGCTCCGAGAAGAGAGGTGATGGCGGGTGCTCAGGTCACCGTGTCTTCAGAGGAGGTCATGACTGCGAGGGAAGAGGAGGGAGAGCACAGCAGTACTGAGCAAAAATCTCAAGTCCTCTTGCACCTGCAGCCCGTCCTGCATGGGTAAAGTGGCTCGTATTAATATAAGCGCTTTGTTTGTGTGAAGAGCACAGTGATCTTTGTGTTAAACAAATTATGTGAGATACATCTGTTGTTTAATGCAGACTTAATTCAAAGAACACAAAATCAGGCAGGTATACAGAAGATGACCACATCCTAAAGTGAGACACCTTAACAACTATATTATATTTAAAGGCAACCTTTCCAACTCTTGCTAAATAAATACAATGAGCATAAAAGGAAACTGAAGTTATTGTTATTTCACTGTTGATTCTTTTAGCTAACAGTCTTTGAGTTTCAGTATGGATGCATTCACAGATTGAATAGAATAGAATAGAATAGAATTCAACTTTATTGTCATTGCACATGCACAGGTACAGGGCAACGAAATGCAGTTTGCATCCATCCAGAAGTGCTTCAGTGATATAGATATATTACAATATATATTAGCAATAATATAGATATGTGAGTATATTACAGAAATGGGTCTATTATGGTATGTTATAATGTACACGGTATGAAGTATGTTGTGAATATTCTATAACTATAAGTATGTACAGGCTGTAGTGAGTACAAGCTATGTACAGGATATGAACAGGATATAAATATGAAAAACTATACAGAATATGAAATAAATAACTTTACAGAATCTGAGATATACAGCTATACAGAAATGGGAACTATGGAAGTTGTAAACAGTTGTAGGATTAAAGATTATCGAATGTACAGAATGATTATTTACACAGAGCTATACAGTAGTGCAGTTAAGATAAGTGAGGGTGTAGATAGTTTCTACAGAGGCTATATAAAGTGCTAGTGGTTGTGAGTGGTGGTTCAGTCCATGTTATTATTGTGTGTTTGAGGGTACAGTTGTCCATTGTGGTTGTGTGTATGTTCAGTCCATGAGTTAACGTGGGTCAGATGTCAGCAGGCAGAGTTCAGGAGTCTGACAGCTGTGGGGAAGAAGCTGTTCCGGTACCTGGTGGTCTTAGTCCGGAGGCTCCTGTAGCGCCTCCCATTGCCATAAAAAGACAGATTTTTTGGGGGGAAAATGTCATTGACAGGCATACCATCATGCAGGCTGACCTTCCTTTGACTATAGTAAAAAATCTTCCTTTATTATGCACTGAGTAGCACTGGTGGCTGCCAGTATTTTTATTGTTTGGAAATGTTTGGCTTTAGTTGATTTTTTTTTTAGTTTCAGTGTTAGTTTTAGACTTCTTAAATTATTATTGTATGGAGGCTGAGATTCTTGTAGACATCCAAAGTCTCAATAAAGACGTCATCAATGCTTTATCAGGCAAATTGTAAAAGTTTTTTTAAAGCAAACTAACAAATACTGACACTGAGGATATTTCCTCTATAAACAATACAAATGCTTTACAGTCCCACATAAAGAGTGACATCTGGTCGTTCTGTGTATACATGCAGCCAACTTGCACGCATTTTAAGAATATTTCCAAGGCTTGCGTGCAATAAATAATTATTTTATATGTGTGGATCTGTCGCCCTCTGCAGGATGAATGATGACATTGCAGACACTGGCACTACAGTCCTGGCCATAGAGACGCATCATGGTGAATGACACAAAGACATTGCAACTAATTGCTGAACTGAACCTTTCAAACACACAGCTTATTCAGTCTAACCGATGCAGTAAACGGAATAATGAATCTCTCAAGCTTCACTGTCATGTAACAGATATACACGGAGAGTATTGACAAACCTCCTGGGGTGTTTGACGATTCTGACTTTCATTACTGCAAATGCACACTGTAATGCCGCTGCAGGCGGTCATGGCGATGTTTGTGTTCTGTAACGTTTAGATGACAGTGAAGCAGATGGAGATGAGGTCGAGTATGGCTACCCCATCACTTGCGGAGACAGCAGGGCGGTGCTGCTGTTTAAGAAGTTTGTGTGCCCCGGAATCAACGTCAGATGCGTCAAAGTAAGTTGATGTTTAGTGTGATCGTTTAATTATTACCTTATTATTACTGCAAAATTAATTTTTGAAAACCTTTCTCCGCGATGGCATTTTGGTCCCTTCTGTCTTATTACTCTCTCAGAAACATAATGTGTGCTGTCCTCCCTTTTTTTTTTTTAACAGTTCAATGACGAGCTCATCAGTCCTAAGCAGTTTGTGCATCTGGCAGGGAAAGCTACTCTAAAGGACTGGAAAAGAGCCATCAGGCTGGGAGGAGTAATGCTCAGGTAGACTCATATAACTTCTTTTTGTCTGCTTTTTGTTGTAGAGCGGCGCACAGCTAAAGTCTCACTCATATAATTTGCAGCTGCTTGGAGTCTGTCAGGGTTTGCCGGTGCATTCCAGAGGCAGTCTGTAAGTGGCATTATCATGATAGCAGGATCAAATAGCACGGATGCAAGCTGCCGAGAAACACTTCTCACCTCTTTATCATGTTTGCGCTTGTTGTTGGTATTACTGTGAGATGGTACACAAAGCTCAAAAGGCCCTATCTGTTCTTTTCATCTTCATTCCTCCAGAGGCCAGATCAAGGCACTCTGTGTCGAGCACACCGCTGAGAAGCTATCAGGAACTCACTGGAAATTCAGTCCTAACATCCCCCCGTAGCTACGTAGCGTAAATATTTTCCTGGAAACTTTGCAGTGTTAACCTGGCTCTCCCCGTGCAGGAAAATGATGGACTCCGGCCAGATAGATTTCTACCAGCATGACACCCTGTGCAGCAACACCTGCCACAGCACTAAATTTGATGTGCTGATCAGCAGAACGCGGCTTCCTCCTGGGAACTCGGTGCAGCCGAGCCTGTCGTGTCTGGCTCTTGACCCTGTTGGAGGGCAGGTGTCTCCCGTGACAGGTAGATTTCAGTTGGCATTCAGTTTGCTGCTTTTTTTTTGCCTCCCACATATGCTTGGGCTGCTGCGGCATCACTCAGGAAACAGAACCTAAACCCTTTGGAAACCACTTGAACATTTACAGAAAAGAAACACAGCCTTAGGGGTTTTTTATTTTTTGGAAAGTAGTGAACGCTTTAATAAGCTTGACGTTTAAATATAAACATCAGCAATAAAAAGTTTGCTTTTAATGTTTACCTCACCACCGCACAGAAGAAAATAAAATCCAGAGAGGAGTGGTCGCATTATGGGTTTCACTGCATTTTGTTCCCATTTCAGAAGATGCACATAAGGCGGCAGAGGTGCAGGAGAGTTTGCAGGATAGGATTAGTGCAGCAGCAGAGTGGAGCAACGGTCCACGGAGGCTTCTAAACCCTGTAACAGCCAATGGACATGCTACCAAAAGAAAGCTGGCTGACGTACCTGGTAATTATAAGAACACGTGCATACACTGGGGTGCTTGTTGAATAGATTAATAAACTGCATAAGGCAGGTACGCCCTATTTTAAATAAAGATAACACCCAGATAATTACTGTTCAGCGGGAAAATCTGTGCACAATCAGTCACTGTTGGAACCGGGAAAGCAGATGGCATCTCCTTTCATGATAGCCCACACAGCAGCAAACCGCTCACCTCTACTGCTCCACTTTGGGTGTTTAAGCAGTCGCCATATGGGTATATGCTCTGTTTAGAAGCCATTTAGTGGCTTACTGCAGTTTTGGGCACAGCACATGGAGCATGTGCAAGTCACATGTTTAACTGCAAATGTCTGTCAGGTTATATGCTAGAATATGTCCTGTAGGCTCCGGCATCATGAAGGTTTTATTTACTCCTGGCATGTGTTACTTTTCCATCTGTTAAAGGAAATGTTTGACTTTAAAAGTTTCAATGCTATCATGGGTGGAGGCACAACTTCAGCCCACAGATCTTCAAGAGGTTGTATGTCTGTGAGCCCTGAAACCTGCCCTGAAGGGTTTAAATGAGTCATCCTGCAGTCCATTTGTCCCTTGTGTCACACCTCTTGCAGCATCAATTGTTTGACCCCTCCACCAAACCACTGAACCTTTGAATCTGCAGTTGTGCCATTCCTGCAGACCGTCCTTAAAGAGCTGCTGACCCCATCTGACATTTCTAAGTGCTATTCTAACCAAAACTTTGATTTAAGGGTGTTTTAAGTGACCTTATCAGGTGCTCTTTAAAGTAGATGACAGTAGATATCGATGCATCTTTAGCCTAGAGATGCATCGATATTGGTACTGTGCAAAAGTCTTGACACACCCATCGTTTCTTTATATTTTGCTAGGACAAAGGGAAAAATGTGCCGAGATTTACTAAAATGTCAAAACATACATTGAAGTATAGTATATAAGTCAAAAACAGAGTTTGTAAAGTTCTAACAAGCTTGTAAGTCAATATTTGGTGTGACCACCTTTAATCTTCAACACAGCCTAAAACCTCTGATTCAAGCTTTTTTCAACTTTTCTTTAAGTAGTCTCGAGGAGGTTCTGGGCTCTGGGGAGGCCGATCCATGACCGATAGTGTTCCGTTGTGCGTTTGGTATCACTGTGATGCTGAAACATGAAGCCAGTGTTAGTCAGATTCTTTCCACATGGTATTACATAGCGGATCAAAATCTGATGGTGTTTTTCTGTGTTCAGAATTCCATCAAGTTTGTTGACACGATCTCCAACATTTCCATGAACCATGACAAAACCTTTCAATAATACTTTGCATATCAAACCGTGACATCTTTGGCATCTTCCATAAATCTAACACAGGCTGCTTGTAATAAACTCCATCAAGATACAATTTAAAATTAGTTCTTTGTCACGTGTAATGTTTTTTTTTATGCTTGAAAGATTCACAGGTCAATGTTAAACGACTTAACAAACAAAAGAAACATTCCACTAAAATCAGGTCAGGTACAAGGACTGGACTGAAAAACGTTTGAAAGACCTTCAGAAAACCTGGACTTGAACTGCTGCTCGCTTTAAAAATATTTTAAAAAAGTCTAGTTTCCTTGGAAGCAAAATAAAACGAAATAAGGAGTGGCTCAGCAATTTTGCACGGAACAGTTTGTGCCGATTTAAAAAGGTAAAACGTGTGGTGGTATTTTACAGATGGTTTTAATAATAAGAATAATGTTCAATATTGATATCTGAATTTTTTTACTTTCTAAAAATAGGTATAGGTATCGGCTCCAAATAAATTGTCAGGCTCTCAGTCCGGGTCCTCAGTAAAATAGCCTGAGATGGTTTAGTGAAGGGCAAATTGAAATGTGTCACAGCACATGGAGTGCTGCTTGTCATAGGGCTTAAAACATATAGCCAATTCACAGCTTACACCTCTACTCCTCTATCAGCTGCTGAAGAAATGCGCTGCTTCTCTGTAATGCACGATGTAAAGAAATGAATGAATTAAACTTCGGAGGGCCTTAAACGGTATTTGGAATATCTTCACCAGACATTCTGCATTTATCTCGACAGATTTTAAGCAAACATGAATTTGCATGCATTTCATATCAAGCGTCTTTGACATTTTTACCACTTTCATGCGCTTGACTTGTTTTCCTTTTCTTTTGGCAGATCTCCAGTAATTCTTCATTCACTCTCAAATTCGCCTTGCCCTCCTTTCTCTCCTCTTGGAGCACCTCTTTTCTGACCCATTTTCACACTCTTTTGTCGTTCCCTCTGTCACATATTTGACATCCTCTCTCCAACTGCTGCATCACTCCTATTTCCTTTATCTCTGTATATTTGTTCCCAGTGTTTATCCAACCCTGACATATTCTGTTTCTGTTTTTCTTCTCTCTTTTCTTCCTCTTTCAAAGCTCTGACTCTCTCCAAATTTCACCTCCAACCCTATTTTTCTTGCTGCCTGTCCCCACAGCAACACAAAGCATTGTATACTTTTACACAAACTAACAAAACGAAAGGACAAACATGCACACACTTGCATAGATTTCTTGATATCCCATTATAACGCCCTACCTATTTGACCTCCTGTAGACGGGGTGTTGACTCTGTGGAAGGGTGTGGCAGACTGCGGGATGATGGGGGAGGTCCTATCCAGCCTCCAGAATGAACTGTTCAGCACTTTTAAGCGGGTGGAGCTTCGCAGTGAGAACGGAAACCTGCAGGAAACAGGTAAGTGCCCACAGTGGTACCCATCTAACCTCTGGACTGTGAAAAATGATTCAGTGTTGATGTTAATAAAACGTCAGCTGAGTCAAAACTTGAAAAATCAGGTTTCAAAAAGATTTTCAATAAAGGCCCCGCCAGCTAAATCTTTGAAAATTCATTGCTATTGATTTTGCAAACAGCTGACTTCATTGTGGACAAATCATTCAAAAGCCTTGTAGCTGACTCTTGATTATTTTGTTAGATGTCATGCTGCTTAATTCCTTGTGTGAGATGTTTGGGCTTTTGGATTCGGTGAAACAAGCCACAGACCTGAGGCGCAGCCAGACTGAAAAGAAAAAGATCCATAACAGTGTTTATGGTGAGAAAGCATTCAAAACTATCACGCGGCACATGCAGAGATACCCCGATGAAGCGAATTAACGATAATTTTCTTCTTGTGTAGACTTCGGTGAGCTCTCGGAGGACAAGGGGAAGCAGAGCTGTGATAAAGGGACATCTAAAAAAGCCGCATCACTAAAACACCCTCGAACTCAGCGTAAAAGCAAGACGAGCAGCCATCCCCAGAGCTCGCTGCCCTCTGTCAAATCAGCCACAGCGATCCAGCCTCATTCTATCACAGGTTTATGTGCTGCATCTTACCCTCATCTCACAATAAACCCTCAGCTCTTTGCCCATTTCTCTGCCTACACCAGCCAGCGTTGTCATGCTGAAACTGGCAGGACAGACAGGGATGTCCACAGTGCCACGCTGGAGGGGGACCGAGAGATCAGTGAGGCAGACAACCAGGAGGCGTTTCATGGGCTGGGAAGGGAAGGCAACAAGAGAAAGGACACATCAGGGATCCACAAAGAACCTGGACAAGGGAGTGTAAAGTTTTGGGAGGGATCTCATGTTAGAAGGGACGAGGTGACAGAAGGCTTGCACGACATTGAAAAGGTGATTATGGGGAGAAAGGCATCAAAGAAACATAAAAGTAAGTGAGGCAGACGACCCCAGAGGGATTCTGCGGGACTAATTGAGGGAATGTGCCGGGAACTGAAAGAAGACACGGAGCGGAGAAACAATTAAAAACAATATGACTTTGTCAAACTCTACTTTTTCCACAGTGAAATATGCAGTACAGACAGCGGTTAGTGGGGTTGTCTTCTCACACAGACGCTTTTTAATGTTCTTAAATGGAAATGCTGGATTTTACAGCATCAGAGGTAATACAACTGAAATGACTCGTCGATTAAGTGACCGACTGTCCCAAACCATTGTTCGAGTCATTATGGGTGTCATAATATGCCCTATTTTGCAATACGAAGATTTATTACTGCTTTTTGAGATTTTATATGACACCAGCACTTAACAGAAAAAATCATTGACATTTCAGGTGACAATGAACGTGTGCTGGTCTGGTTGTTTTTTTTATTATTATCACCCACATAGTATCAGTGTTTCCAATCCTTTACAAGTCTGCCGTCTTTGATGACACTCTTCCTCTAGCTGAACACTGTCACTAATTAATGATAGATTTTTTTAGCAACTTGTAAAATACTTATTTTGTTACTTGTGTTTTGCGATTTATATCTTTTAGATTTTGTGAAATATTTCTCACTCAGGCTGTGATTAGGATTTGACCACCTGCAGACACATCCTGCCTGAAGATGTATGGCTCCCAGTTTCTAATCACGCCCCTTACACTGAGTACTAACAAATACAGAATCTTGCAGTAACTATCCCCTTGCTAGTTAAAAGTAAGAAGGGAGAAATAGCCATCAAAATGACCTTGAGCGATAATGAATGCATTTTGAATAAAAACCTTCGCATTTTGAATTTTTAACAGCAGCAGCGTGTGAGTTTTCTTCAAGCGCTAACTTCACACCACTCAATTTACTGATCCTTTTTAAAGTCAGGGCGTTGATGGAAATTGGAAAACGTTGGTGGTTAATCTACTGACCGTACAGGCAGGAAGCCAATAAATTGCGCACAGAGGTCATTGTTTATTCAAAGTTTCCCTGCTGGTTTTAATCTCAGCGGCTTCATTCATCTCATTACTTCTCACAGTCAGATTGTTCTAACGTCTCACGCGGACACCTGTTACCTTACTGACCTCCTCACAACAGAAACGAGTGTATTTGAACAGCTTATCAGCCTGCAGAGGAGGAAACACTGCTGCTGTGAGTTCCCTGATCACTGTGTTGGACTTGCAGTTTCTTTTTGACAGCCGGTGGAAATTGTCCTGTTTTTTAAGGTATCGCCGGTTTGACTGACCGATCTTCAGCGTTTTAGGCCACACACAGTGAAGTACAGTAGCCTTCTCATGTTTGCCTCCCCGTTGCGTTTTGCTGTTTGTTTGCTTTTCGAGCTGCATGCCGAGGCCGCGTGATAGACGCTGATGATTTGCCTTTGACAGCTTCTCTCAGAACTCTGATGATATGTTATTATCAATTCATGCACAACACTGCCTGGGCAGATGTAGTTGTTTGTGAGGCAACGTGAGTGGCAGCTGATAAAATGACTTTCATCGTAGTGCGGTTCTCAGCATCTCCGCTGACACCTGTCCTGCTGTTGGATTATTCGAACAGTATTTTGCAACATTCTATTAAGTTTAACACAAATTAAACTATAATGGAGAATTCTGAGCTTGTTTATATAAATTGCTGCTCTGTGGCTCGAATACTTGGAAGAAAAGCTCTGCTGTGCATCACGCAGGTGTAATTAGAATTGTTAGCCTGACATATATTGTGCTCCTTTGGTTAAATTAAGTAATCGGCTGAGCGTCGTATCATTCATCTGTCATTCCGGGCTAACGGCATTAAAGTCTGCAATGTGCTCTCATGTTTGGACTTAGATGCATCTCTGTGGACACCTTTAATTTAATCCACGGCCTTAGTGCTCACACATCGCCGCAAAATGAATGATGATTAGCCTGCTTAATGGCATCTTGATCAAATTGGGGGTCCTGGAGCAGCAGCTAAACGTGTCAGCTTTTAACCTGAACAAGAGCGACTGTCACATCAGCACTTACGCAAGACGTTTAGGCTGGGAAGAAAAAAGCTGTAATCAAATACAAGTGCACACGTTGCTGGATGGAAAGAATATCCAGGAATTCATATTCAAATACACAACTTGTGTTTTCATACACACCAGACAGGACAAGCAAGACAACCAGATATGCATTTATATGTATCAAAGTCACGGTGGGGTTCTTACCTCTTTCCATGTAGTCGCTCCATCTGTGTTTTATATTTCACTCTGCATGATACCTGATTTCTGCCGTCCATTATATCAGGTGGACTCCAACAAACACAGCCAGCTGGGGTTGGAGAGAAAATGTAGTCTCATTAAATGCAAATTCAATGCACACAACATGACAGACCACATAATTTATGGAGAGATATGCTTTGCACCTGTCATGGGTAGGCGTGAAGGCATGCTTACCTGTCTGTCTTGTGTGAGTATACGTCTTACCTCAGCTGTAAAAAAAGTCGCTAACATGACAAAAAAAATCTTTTTTTCCAGGATAGTTTGTGCATTACTTGATTCATTAGTCCTCAGGTTGCTGATATGATTTTAAAACATGATTTAGCATATTTAAACAGGAGTGAAATTAAAATGTTTAGTTTTAATTCTCAACTGTGTGCAGTGATGTAGCTTTAGCTGGAATAATAAGTAGGCTATTCCTCCGCCTGTAGGCATTGTTATCAGACTCCTATACCTGTGTTTGGAGCCTCTGGCCAGGGAAGATTAGAGAGCTTCTCCTTAACATTAAATATATGAAAAGTATCTCACTGTCTGAGCCAAATCTAATCTCTGTGCCTGGACCTCTTAAAGCAGCGTGACTAACCTTTCTTTAAATCTTACAATCTACTTTTACACATGAGATAGCACTTTGAGGCAGTGAGGTCAAATAAAAGAGTCGCAAAAAAGTGATTGCCAACTAAAGGGTTCTCACAAACATACAGGTATAGAGACACACAATCTCTCACATTGTGGGGTTTTGCTTCGCCGACGTTTGAGCACCTCGGTGCCATTGATAGATCTGACCGCTTGGAGGCGCCCGGCTCATACTCTGAATCCCGCGGAGGGCGAAGTGGAGGCTGGGACTGAAAGTGGGCTTGAGAAAGAAATCTCTCCCCTGAAATGTTTACCCTGACGTCAGTTTGCAGAACTAGCTCTGCCCTGTCTGCTTCAGTGTCTCCGAAACTCCACTCAGTCAGATTTTTTTTGGGGGGGGACTAAATGGGCTCCGCTCTGCCTGCGCTGCCGGATCGCACCAAGTAAATGAAATGATTTCTTCTGCACATTTAAAGTGGACTAAATCATCTACACGATGAACACCTGCGCCTTTCTCTTAATTTTGACTGTTCAGATCTACGCCGATGGCATCGAGGGGCCAACAGGTAAGGCACACGTTCATCTCGATCTCGTGGACACGTTTGGGAAGTTTTACCATGCGGATGAAAGTCCACTGAAAGAAAAAGCGGAGCGAATCTGGTGGAGGTGCCAACTTTTGTGCTCCTGTTCCTCCAAAACACGCTGCTGCGTTTATCTGCGCCTTTCTGCCCCTTTCCACGACTTACCGTGGGACGATGTCCTCCCAGCAGAAGCTACGAGCAATAACTTTTATAAACTGAAGCTTCAAGTTTCCAAGGTTAATAAAAGGAAGAAAAAAAAACAAAGGTTGGTGGTTAGGATGACTGCGAATGGGTGCTCTGGGTCGGGGGGGAAAAAGCTTCCATTTCCCTAAACAGCACAGCCCTTTTGCGCTGCGCCGCTTCTGCTTTCTGTTATCGCCCAAGCCCCATTTAAAGGCGCCAGGTAGCCTTAACGGTGTCTGCGATCCAAAGTTAGACATCAGTTCATTTCCTTAAAAACGAAAAATAAAATCAGAGATCCCCGCAGAGCATGTGTGCACGAGTCTCTCATATCCCCACAGCCTTGACCCAATCCTTGATGACATCCAGACCCCCCCCCCCCCCCGTCAAAAACCAAAACCACACCGGCGTCGGTTTAAACAGGGGGAGTCGGAGACTCTTTAAAAAGTTTGAATGTGACACTGCTGTGATTACTGGTTAATTGTCGCGTGCACTCTGGGATTAGATGAGTCTTTCTCACAGATGCCACATTTTTATCTCAAGGTGGTGAGATGCTCCTGTTTCTCCTTGGACGAGGTGGGCTGTCTGGCTGCAGAAAGCTCACCAAGCGGCTCTTAATTTCAAAACTGACACGTTAAAAAAAGAGAACATTTTAGAGGCTGATTTTATTGTTGGAAGAAGTCTATTCGTCTATTGCCAGGCTGGATTGGGAGACTGAGGATTTTTTTCTCACATGAATAGGATGCAGTGTCTGACTTTTTCCTCTAGTTTATTCTTGAGATTGGATTATACCTTATAAATGAAATCTTTAGAAAAGAAATGGGGGAAAAAACTGCCTCATTTGAAAGGTGGAAGGAGAAAGAAAAAAAGCAATGAGAATAAATGTCATATTAAGGAATTAAACATTTATTCAGATACAGGTATAAACTCAGGTGTTCTGGATTAATTTTTTTTTTCTCAGTGCCTGAAACGGCTTGGGCCTGTTTGAATTAATGCACACACATGCATATGCACATTGTGCATTAAACCTAATAAGGCTAATAAGGCGTTAACATGGATATCATTTACACGGCAGACTGTATAAATATGCACCACAGCGCTTGTCACCTGCGGAAGGAAATTGGCTTGATGTTTTCCATTATTACTTTTGCCAGGATTTGCATTTCTTTCTTGCCCTGCTTAGTGGTTCACGAGACAAGGGAGAAGCCACTGATGCTCTGTGTAAGTGAAAGAAGCAGCAGCAACAAAAACAGCACTAAAAAAAATAAAAAACCTCCCCCCCAACAAACCAAGCATAATATGTTTTGTGGAGAGCTGAATGGAGCACATCATTAAGAGGAATGGGCTGAGACATATGAAGGATTAAATCACACACAGGTAATTAAAAGAGCTGAATGGAACAGCAACGCTTCACTACGCAACGCTGTGTGAGGGAGTCTGTCAACAAAAATGTACATGCTGTCGTTCCTTTTTCTTTTTTTTTTAAAGTTTGTTAACTGGAGTGTTGCAAGTCCTTGACGTCTTCCACCTTCCCATTAGCTGCTAATAGGTAACAGTTTAGTTGCCAGTTTTTGCAGCTTCTCTTCTACGTGACTGATGCCACTCCTCCTCCTCCTCTCCCCTGGCTTGACTTCCCCTCATGGCTCCTCCACCTACCTGAATCCTGTGGGAGGCGAAGTTAGGGAGCACGCATAAATGCAGCTTTGAATCTCACAATCTTTAGAGAGTCTCTTTTGCTGTGATTGGGCGAGGACCACGTCTTTAGAACAATTAGGGCTCACTTCTCTTTTCATTTTCTCGCCCCTTTCACCTCTTCCGATCCATATCTTTCAAGCCATAACCCTTTCTTGCTTGTGCTTTGGGTCAATGCAGGCCGTCAAGTGAAATGATTATTATCTCTATCTGCTGCACTGGACTCACTGCAGTGTGTGTGATTAAAAATAAAGAAAAGCACGGCATTTGCATCAAATTCGCATAAAGAGCCCGTCATGTAGACGGTCGACGTTCCAGTTGTACAGCTATATGAGCGCGTTTCCTCCATCCTATGGAGCTCAAACTGCCACTTTCACTCCCCTGTTGTCTCTTAAGGGAATAGAACGAATGTTCACTTACCATCTGTCTCCTCTATTAGCACTGAATGTTGTCAACTGAGTGGTGTAATTATCCCGCGTCTCATGACTCATTTCCCAGTTTGATCTAAAGTTAAGGCAGAATATCCTTTTTTTTGCTTATTTCCCTGAATAAGCTAACGCTTAGATCAAGATGAAAAGGGCCGCGGAGCCCAGACTGTCTAGCTTAAGCATGGCATGGGATGAATAACACCTCGGGGCCTCGGGTTTACACTGCATAAACAAAAGCACCGATCCTGGGATGTGTAATATGGAAACACCTGCACTTAGAAGCATAGAGGGGATGGAGCTGCAATGATAATCAGATCGTCTTTTACATAATTTTAAGAAAAAAAAAACAGTAATGTAACTTAATCATGCATCATAGTAAGCTGACTAACTAAAAAGTTAACACACACCTATACAAGCATTAGCAGATGTATTGATACATGTACCAAACAGACAACACGGTATATATGTGGCTAAAATAATTCAGTCGCTATATTATTTCAAAAGAAGTGTTCCCAGGCTATTTAAATGTTTATGCTGTGCCAATTTGACTATTTTCTTTATTGCAAAAGGTTATTATTGTAGCATTATTCATCTCCCGGCGCCTATTTGTAGCTGTTACATATTGGTTCTTGAGAGTCCATTAGACGTGCTCACTGTAATAAGCTTCTAACTGAATGGCGAGGAAAAAAAAGACCCTCTGATGCATTTGTGAATTATTGCTGGAGAAAGAAAAAAAAATACCCATCATGTAGAAAATGTTGCCTCGCACCACAGAATTGCAGTAAATCCACCAAGTGGAAGTGTTCCCTGCAGGAGCCAGGCCACCATCTGCGGATGGAATACGAACGGGCAGTAAGGATTGGGCCTAAATCAGACTCCTGAAATGACTGGTTGATTTCCATCTTTGTGGGATCAGGGGCAGTAATTCAGAGAGCAGATGGAAAACTTTGCAACTGTGAGGGAAGGGATTGAAGCGGGAAGACGGTGGGGAAAGAATTTCAGAGAGGGAGAAGATGAGAGCGACAGAGGGATTCATTCAGATAGATTGTTGGGGTGTTTTGTTTTTCTGCTGAGGCCACAGCAGGACATTTGCAAAGCTCGTGCATGCCGGCCATTCTGCCTTCGGCTTGCACGTGTGCGTGTGTCTGATTAAACAGGCTGCTTATGAGAGAAGCCCTCTGCTCTCCAGCCTGTCTCTCCTGTTTCTCATCTATTGTAATGTGGGGCTACGTGGAAGAGAGCCAGGCCACGATCGGCTTACTCATCTCACAAGGCTGGAAGATGAAACGTATCCATCTACCGTGTGTACTCAAGGAGCTCTGCTTCATGCCAAGTGCCATGATTGGTACGCCTCATCAGTGAAGGCATGTGTCCGGTCTGGGGCCTGCTCCGTCTTCATCTGGGCTAATCTCTCATGTCTTTCCCATGCATCTTCCCCATCTCGGTGCTCTGCTGAGTGTGCAGGCATTTATTAGTCTTCTCCTATGCCAGGCTGCGGCTCACGCACATCTTGTGATTGTTGTGCTTAATTAATCCTGCTAAGCGTTTTTCCTGTTCTCTTTTTAATTATCACATGCTAGTGTTCTGTTTCTAAATCAGTCCCAACTTAGTTTTTTTCTCTCCCCTGTCTGTTGAAGAGCTCTGTGAGTTGTGGCCTACTCAGGCAGAGGATTGTTTGCTCTTCAGAAAGGTCAAGCACTGGTTGGGAGTCATGTTTTAGAGGCAGAGAAAGAGCAGGTCGTTGTCTTTGAGAACAGGGCAAAGCCCAAAGGCAGGTTTGCTTCCGCTGTGCGCGCGCGTGTGTGTGTGTCTCCTGTGCCATTTAGCCTTGCCTTTCTCTGTGTGCCCTCACTGCTTTGTATCTGGTCTCGCCGGCCAGCACAAAGTGCTGAAAGGAACCACTGGGAGGGAAACCTGGCAGATTGGAGATAATTATACATGACACTTATTATCCTGTCGAGGTCTCTTATTGTAAGTGTATTATGAAGGGGCCAGGAATCAGGCCACGGGAGTCCTGAGAAACAAGTGGGAAATCCAAAAACAGATTTTCTCCTTTAGAAAAGAATAAACGACCGTGAAACGTAAAGCAACGAGACACTAGAGAAATTAGCATGGCATCTGCTCTCCAGATCATATTTGTATTCAATACTTGCGCGCTGCTATTCTACAGCAAACGTATGAAAAAGAGGCCATGAACTGTTGAGGTGCTCACATCAAGCAGGAATGGGAAACCTTTTCCTTTCTTGCCTTCTTGCTTGCAGAGTGTTGTTAAAAGAAGAGGTGATGCAACACAGAGGTAAACATGCCCCTGTCCAGACTTTCTTTTGGAGCACGTTGCTGGCATCAAATTGAAAATGTACAGCTGATAGTCATGTGCCACTTGCTGTGTACACTTAAATGTAGGGTTTAAATGATTAGCAGATCCTCGCATTCTGTTTTTATTTACACCGCACTACATTTTAGACATTTTTTTAAATAATTGAGTTGCACGTTTGGCCGAAGGCTTGGCTTCTTGTGGATTTCTGAGCTGTGATCGCTGAGGCTCTTCAAATTCAATTTAAATGTATTCTAGTTCTTTGCATAGATTCATAGCCCGCTCATTCTTTTTTTTTTTAATTTGAAAGCTGCACTCTGTGACGTACGCTATGAATGTTTTAGCATATTGATGAAAATTGCATGTGTATGTGTGGTCCCCTGTCATTTTCATATGTGTGCATGTTAACATCACCTCCGTCTCTGCTTGTAAGACCACGAAATCACACGCTGAAGCCTTGACATGCAGCAGGGTCCTGTGTTGCTGAGTGACTGAACTTGCCATGACACTAATGCTAGCATGGGCTTGAGCTGCTGCCACGGTGAGCTCTTCGGGGTTACTGTGACACCTTCCAACACCCTGGAAGAGATGCCAAGAGTTGAGAGATTTACAGTCAGTCGCCTGCCTCGGCCTGTCTCTTCCTTTCCACTCTACAGCCGGAGTGCGGGTCTCTTTGCTCCCTCTGCCAGTTGTTATTAATGTGGTATTGATCTTTCAAACTCTGGGAAGTCCATTTTACTTAAATTTGATCAAAGTGGCATAGCGCCAGTGGCCTGCAAGTTTGATGTAGGAGTGGGAATTAGCTGGTCAGTCAGCGAGGACCTGCATTACGTAAGTACCTACAAAGAGCGGAGTAATGTTAGCCGTATGCGTAGCATACAAGAAAGAGGTAAAAGCCGAAATGCTTTTAAACAGGAAATAGTGAGCTTTTGTTTCACAGGGAAGCTGCATACTGGATCATAAAGGGAAGCTATAAAATATGTAGTCGATGTACTGGTCTGAATTAAAATAGCTGACATGCTCATTATCACTTAAAAGCACATGTTTCACTTGAGTAACGGACATGGAATATTATCATTGAACACAGATTGGCAAGAGTTTATAGCCTGAATAAGAAAAGTGAATAGCTCGAGTGCATGCACATGCAGGTGTGTAATTAGCCGACAAGGAAATAACCAGGGCTCTGAGTTTGCAGCCGTTTCAGTCCCAGTGTTTTCCTCCCCAAGGCAGTGCCTTCCCAACTGCAGAAATTGGGTCTGCAAGACTGATGCTGCAAGTGCCGCTCCTTATCCCCCTGCCCAGAGAAAAGAAAGCCTCCTGAGCAGTTTAAAATTAGCCCGCTGGCCGTGTTTCAGTTCTTTACCTTTCTCTGTGTCAACAAAATTTCCTGCCAGAATCTTCAGGCCCTCTGAGTTGGTGTATGCGGTGTGTAACAAATGCTGCTGGAATCAAAGTTCAGAATTAGGACGGGATTGTGGAGTCGAGATCTGACCTATTGTTCGGCTTCTTTTTTAGTCCTTTGCATATGAAACAGTCAGCGAAATATGAGCCCCTGACACTCCTCTAAAAGTCAAAACACTCTCTTCAGGACATTTTTCTCCCTGTAATAGATGCAGAATTTAGTTGCCTTTGTGCCATGAGACCTGCTCTCAAGGGGAGGCAGGGAAGTGGTATTTCTGGTTTGACCAGTTCCTTCCAGCAAAGAAATATCCTCACGCAGATCCAGGGATGAACCTGAACACTTATCACCCTGATGCATCCCACACTTATTAGACTGACAATCTTTCATATAAACTTTATTAGCACAGTGGAAATTGAAGAGCGTTAAAGTGTAACAGAGCGTGGATAATGTCTACTGTGCTGATTTAAAAGAGCGCAGCATTCAAGGCTCGCCCTGCATGAAATCTATAACTAAAACTGAGATCTTTTAAAAAAAGGCAATAACTTCTCAGTTATAGCTTCTGCATTACATGATTGAAGATTCCCTGCAGCACAGTCTCATGGCACGGGGTGACACTCAGCTGTGACAGCTGCCACTGCTGGTGGGTTATGGGTAGGTCATGGCAGCTGGGGTAGCACAGGTGCCAGCTGGCAGGAAGTCACTTAGCGGAGGGATTTTGAACCTGTTGATGTCATATAACAAGTTTACAGTACTTTTGATTTGATTTTGATTTATTGATTTATTGATTAGCATTCAAATATCTCAGTGAAGACAGAATAAAGATTACCACAAAGCAAGAAAGCACGAGACAAGGCTAATCAAAAGGTATTGGCTGAAGCATTTACTTATTACGCCAACCCTTTTAACAAAAGATCTTTTTGCATGCAGCTCCTGTACACAGGGCTCGAAGCAAAGAATAAAACAAAGCAAAAACAAACAAACAAACAAACAAACAAACAAACAAACAAACAAACAAACAAACAAACAAACAAACAAACAAACAAACAAAAAAAACCAACAAAAAAAACCCTTCCACCTTAGATAAGTAACTACATCAAAGCAAAACAATCAAGAGTTTCAGTATTATTATTTTTGCTCTTTTCATTCTTGATTTATATATTTTTCTAATACTCTATTTTTAAACATGTTTTTAAACAAGGAAAATGAACCACACCTTTTTAAATCACTGTCATAACTATTCCACAGGTTAACTCCTCTAACAGAAACACATCTCTGCTTTATATTTGTCCTTATCTTGTTTTGTTTTTTTAAAGAAATCTGTTCCCCTTAAGTCATATTGACTCTCTCTGACTTTGAACAGCTTCTGAGTACTGGGGCAAAGCAAGTTATTTTGTGCTTTATACATTATCTGTGCCATTTTATATTCAACTAAATCATAAAATTTCAGGGTATTCAGATTAATAAACAAAATGTTAGTTGGTTCTATATAGTTTGATTGGTTTATAATTCTTATAGCTCTTTTTTGTAATTTGAAAATAGGAAGAGTGTTCGTTTTATATGCATTACCCCATATCTCCAGACAGTAAGTCATATATGGAAGCAACAGAGTACAATAAAGTGTGTTTAATGATTTTTTTGTTCAGGACATGCTTTGTTTTATAGAGAATAGCAAGGGTTTTTGACATTTTTGTTTTCACATGGTTTATATGAGACTTCCAACTCAGCTTATCATCAATCATCACTCCAAGAAATTTATTTTCGTACACTCTTTCAATTTCAATTCCATTAACCCTGATTTTAGATACATTTTTCATTTGTCTAGTGCCAAAAATAATCAATTTTGTTTTCTTTATATTTAACGATAACTTATTTACATCAAACCAGTTTTTTAATATATTTAACTCCTTTTCCGCTGTAGTCAGAAGCTGTTCTAGGTTTTTACCTGAGCAATACAGAGTGGTATCATCAGCAAACAATACACATTTTAACAGTTTGGAAACACTACATATGTCATTTATATATAATATGAATAATTTAGGGCCCAGCACAGAGCTCTTGATTTAAGATACAATTAACATGTGATGATGTTGACTAACCAACCAATTCTGGGGCTTAAAATACTGATATTTTTTCAAAGTTGCTGACATATAAATAAGATCTAGTTTAGTGCTGAATCAGTATTAGATGATGAGACATTCGTAGTATGATTGTCCTGTGATGTGTAAATATATTTCTAAAAAAAGAAACAGCTATTAAAAATAGTTCTAATAGGCCTAAAAAAGTACTACGCCTTTTAGGAGTATTAAAAATATTAGTGGAATTGCACAACAAAGTCACAATAAAATGAATGAACTATACTCAAAGTATCCCCCTCCAACATGTTTTTATCAGTCATTTTAAATGGCTCCATATAGATCCATCTAGTGACCTTAAAGAAGAGGTCAGAGGTCAAATGTAACATGATATTTTAAGTCTTTATACACTACTTTATATATTTTGAGAGTACACATCGCACCACAGAATCATAGTTTCTAAGGCTTTTTTGTCAATTTTTGACCAACAAATAATTAAGTTTACCTTGAAGATCTTGGTGGGTGTAAGCCAAATTGTAATGGTTTGTTAACACGACGTTACCCTCCACCCCCTACACAGTTTTATATTCTGATCACTCAAAAATGTTTAAGCTATCTTATTCACAGACAGAATGACACACATGCAAACGCTAAAGCACAACTTGGGGGAAGGTAACGAAAACGAAACGCGGTGGTAAACAAAGTGAATTTGTTGAAACAGGTGATTTGTCATAGATGCTAGGGGGAACCTCCACCTGTTTAACTTTCCTGCAAAGGTAGCTGTGAAAGCAGAGCCAGTGGCAGCTTGTCTAGTAAGCTAGTCTCCTATCGGGCTCCTGTCAAAGACCAGAGGTTTATCCACAATGCACATGTGCAAACAACCAGACAAAGCTGCTGCTCCCTTAAGCTCAAGACATGGTTAATGTGACACAAACATACCCATGATAAATGACACGTGTGTGTGTGCGCGTGATGTCCACCTTCTAGTCTTTTCTCTTTAAAGGCCTCACTGTGTTATAAACTAATTCAATAATTATAAGCCATAGGTAATCTTTCAGAGCTTTAAAGATATCTCAGCAGCCAGAACCAAAACAAAACTGGACTTTATTTTGGTTCTTGCTCGAGGAGTTTGTGCAGCTACACAGCAGCCATGGTAAGAAGTATGAGCAGGAGTGCAGGAGCAGTCATTTTGGAGGTGGCAAGACTTTACAGCACACAGGAGGCTCTGGAAAGATGGCACCTCATCCTCCTCTGAGGACTCTCAGGTTGACATGGAGGAGGCTTCAGAGGTGGAAACAGACCAGCTGGAGTCCAACTCTAAATCATCTGATTGGAGGGTGGGTGGAGAAGAGACGGTTGAAGCAGTGAAAGGATGGACTTCTCAACGTTTTGGTCATCCCCATATTTTTGTCTTCCACATAGAGTGCAAGGCTCTGCTACGTCCCAGCAGCCAGAGGTTTGATCCCAGTGGAATCACAGAGGAACTGCATACTCATGTAGAGATGTGCATTTTGTGTTTACAGGCCAAATAATAAATCAATTCAAATCTGCAGGGTGCTGCTCCCAACCTGTCTCATCAGCAAATATAAGGGCAGTGTGACTTTTGCATGGACAGAAAGAGAAGAGCTGGCAGCACCATGTAGGAGCATGCATGTAGCTCCACCTCAGCTAGAGTCCCTCTTCTTTAAAGGGTCAAAATCTAAAAACTATAATTAATATTTGATATTTATAGTTCATCCTGAAGTAGTTTTTTTTTTTTTAAATGAGCCATTTAAAGTGGAAATATAATATTTATACAGCAGTTTTTGTCCTTGGGCTGAAAAGAGTCTGGATTAAGGGATAATTTCATTTTTTATTGTGCTTAGTTAGGTTTTGAGAACCAAAACTATTGGGTTAGTGTTAAGGACAAAGAAAAAACCTGCTTTGGTTCAAATACTCTCTGTCCTAACATTAACCCTGCAC
The DNA here is from genome assembly GCF_963969265.1 of Rhamphochromis sp. 'chilingali'. Classification (NCBI taxonomy): domain Eukaryota; kingdom Metazoa; phylum Chordata; class Actinopteri; order Cichliformes; family Cichlidae; genus Rhamphochromis; species Rhamphochromis sp. 'chilingali'. Next base: position 8,606,811 of record NC_137938.1, read on the forward strand.
ACAGAGAAATGAGTTAACTGTACACAGTGCACTGACCTGTGACCGAGCCTTTATAGGCTGGAGTGAGAAAAAATGTTAAGGGTTCTTTTTGAGGAGTTTAAATTAAATAACTATTAGAAATTCTAGTTGAAGTGAAAATACACCCAAACTGGGGTTGGATGGTTTTATCACTAATGTGGCTGTTGCTTGCAGTTTCATCATAGGTCCATGTGAGGAACGTTGCACGCTACTCCTCCAGATTCGTAATTTTTCTTATTTTTGTAGAGTTCATGCAGTCCTCGTTCTCCTCTGGACTGCGGGTGCTTTGTGTGAGTACCAGTTTCAGTTTTGAATTTAAACAAATGCAGTGAGTCTGCAGAATATGGCAACGTGCTGTGATACGCTAGCAGATGTGTCGGCTTCTAACCGCTCGATGGGTTGAAAAGCTTTTGTCAAGTGATGTTAGTAAAGAGAGTTTGGGAACTCGGCCAGCCTTGAAAGCTTTGTTCTGACTTAGGTGTTGAAGTGAGACAGAGCAAAAGCAGAGGGTATTGATTTCTCAAACACAGCTTGTCACAGTCAGCCTATTGTCTTCTTCCTCTTGAAACTCTCCTTTCGATCCTACATGACCTCCCGTCACAATACTTCTCACTTTGACACGCCGCTTTTTCAGCAGTTGCTCAAGGGATTGTGACAACCCAAATATATATATGTATAAGTCTTTTGCACCTTATCTGATAGGCTTCTATAGTTTCATGAGCAAGTTCAGGATTTGCCTCTCTACCATTTTCCGTGTGGCCTGATCTGCAGTGTGCACATTCAAACCATTCATTAGCAGCCAATTCATAGAAAACAGTATCTATTATTCATTTTCTGTGGCAGGATGGTATAATTGCCCAAAGGCAAAAACATGATCTGTATTTGCTATCCAGTGCATTAAGACAGCATGCGAGTCACTTCTTCAAGGACACTAATGAAGAGAGAGAGAGAGAGCTCCTGACCAAGAAAATATTTGCCCTTTATCCTCAGTTTGCGGTGCTCCTATTGTGTTGCTCAGAAATAGGTGCAAGATTAATGTCTGCACAGTGCTTTGATGTTTAGGTCTTTTTATGCAGACATATAAAAAAGCTGGTCATCTTCTTACCTGAATTCCAAGTAGGGTAGCCCTGGCAAACGTGCCCTCAGGGCTCTCAGGACCGCTGCAGAGGGCCTTCCAGGGTCCTCCCGGGCAAGTGATTTCTTAGCTGCCCGATGTTCCTGAGACACGGCTCATCGAGTGGTTTGAAAAGCCTTTGTTTGTACCTGTGCTTGCTGTCTGACTTGTGTGCCAACTGACATGAGGCGGGCAGTGGGAAGGTAATTGCCCCATGAGAAGAGGAACTTATTGATAGGCTGAAGTGGGCAATGGCATGACAGTGCCATTCTGTACACTTGATATCTGCAGAAATGCTTGTCTGTCATACAGTAGAAGAATTGAATTTCCTGTTGTTCTTTTTTTTTTAGAATAGAGGGTGCCATTAGAAGTAACGTGGAAGAGTCACTGAATCAAATTGGAGATTTATACAACATTATGCTATAGTTTATAGATTGCTATTATATAATATTTGAGTTTCTAAAATATACTTCAATGGTAGAAAACGACTGACTGCATCCCTGTGAAGTGAGCTGCTGCAAAGGCGCTGACTCACAGGGCCCGTGCATGCCCTGTGGATCCAGAATTCAGCGCTTTTATTGTTGGTTTTGGCATTTTGATATGAATGGCAGACGTCTAGCGAAGGACCTGGAAGGGCTAATATGGATGGAATGCTTTCATGGTATTTTCAAATAGCCTGGACCTACCGCAGCCAAAGGCAGAGCACCGTTTGCGTGTCTCACATTAGCACAAAAGCCAAAAAAATATGCAAGAATGCCCAGTGAGCCCACGGGGTGTCGTTAACAAAGAGCTTAATTCTAAACCACAAACAGAAGATTGTAATTATTGCTTGGCCCTTCAGTGTGTGGCTGTTTGCATGCGCGCTGGCCGCGTGTGTGTTTTGCGTATGTGGCAGAGCCAGAGTGGTGATTGTTCCCACCTGATTATATGTAAATATTTGCTGAACTCCTTTGGCCATTTTGAACTTCCATAAATCACAGCCTTGTGGATTATTATGGCGCTTTTGTTTGTTTTATTCTTCCACGGAGTGAAAATGCTAATGAAAAAAATTAGCATACCGTTCTTAGGACACACTGTTGTGATGATAAATGCATTGCACAGCAAAGATCAAAAAGCCAGGCTTTGCTATAGGAACGGGCTTTGTAGCCATTCTGTGTTTATAGAGTAGCCGGAGTGCACAGTGTGTCAGAGACCTCAGAGCAGGTCGGCCCTGGCCTTTGTCTGTTCGGACAGCCAGGGTAATTAAGAATCAGCTTAGTTAGGGATTATTGCTAGAAGCAGGCTGATCACAGGAGACAGGAGAAAAAGCATTAGGAGAATAGTGGTTAATATGGGTATTACCCTTCTTAGCACTGCTATCATGTGACAGTGAGACGACTGACAAAGGAACCCTGTTGATACTGAGATCCCTTGCCCTGCGCTAATAGGCTTTACTGCAGATTGCTTTGTTTACCCACAGTGTGCAGCACTCCACCTTCCCGCTTTATCTTTCTTCTATGCCCATTCAAACTTTATAGAATTTGTCTCAACCTAATTAGAAAATGGTAATGTTTTGCTGTACACCTCCCTGAGGTATTTAAGCAATGTTCCGATGTGTTTGCCTAACACCAGCGCCTCTAAAACGGAAGATGCATGACTGTTTGTCTCTCTCTCACACACATAAACACAGTTTTTGAGATATTTTTGTGGAATGTAATTAATGTTCTCATTAACAGTGTGAGCAAGCTGTAAGGCGGGACTAAAAGTCTGATACCACTGGGTCCTGGCCCTCCTCTGCTTTATGAAACATGGCTGCTGAAATGGATAGCCTGCGTCTGGCATGTGAAACAAAGAGTGGTATGACAGCCACTTTGTTGTTAGTCCAGCTTTTTATTGTGCAGAGGTAACCCAATGCCTGTAGCCTCTGCACCACCTCCATAAGTGAAGCCATTTGTTGCCCTTTAGAAAGGATATGGAAGCAGGCCAGTGTGAATAATAACAATGTAGAGGGAAGATTTATCCAAACACGAAAAGGTTACATCAAATGAACCACCTAATTTATCGCATTACTCTTATTTACAATGAGCTTGCGCATTAGAAAACATTGCTGCAGGTGCATAGCTGGCAGAATTATCAGTGCATGACATGACACAACAATGCTTTGTTTTGACCTTATTGAGAAGGGAGCAGGGAATTGTTTTCCACAGTCTTTAAGAGCTAATCCCATCAGAGGGACTGCACAGCATGGAGGCCTAACTGAGATAGTGCTGCCAGAACAAGAGGGAGACAGGAATGTGTTTGTCTGGCTAACATGGCACAAGCAAAGGAAGAAAACTCCTCCCAAACAACTTGACTTCTTAATTCCTCTTCCTGAGTCACGACTAGGGCAAATGTCTCATTCTGTGAGCTGTATGGGTCAATAAAAACAGGAGACAACTTTAGATTTGGATTCGGCAGCAGCTTTTGTAGATGCATTGGTGAACTTTCAATATAGCAGATGAATTAACTAGGTTTTACCTCTAGAGCAAGGTTTCTCACTTCACTGGTTGTCTGCTGGCTTGGTTGGGCACATGTACCCCTGGGGGAACAGGCTCATTCAGTGCCGAGGCCATGGAACTGAGGATTTATCCCAGTCCAGTGAGTCCCTGTGGCGCCACAAGCTCCTGTTGAAGGATTTAAGATTGGTCTGTACGTCTGTCTTTTTTCCACAGATAGGAAAGAATTTTTTTTCTCCCAAGTTGTAATAAAATGTGTCTGGTTGATACTTTCTGTTTGAACTTTATAAAAGAAGTGTGGGTGAAAGGCTAAGAAAGATTGAAGGGGAGTTTTATTGAGTTTTTCATAAGTTCGAACAGTATTGAATGTTCTTACCTAACAGCTGCACAAAACGTGTCTAGAAACATCTGTAGTAGTTTCTGCTAAAAGAAAGATGTAGGAGCTATACATAAAGGCTTATTGAGGGTTAAGTAAAGGTTTATTAGGGTTGTAGTCAACCAAAGAAAATCTTGGATGACAGAAATCTTACTTATCTTCTACTGGTCATGTGAGGTGACGAGTTCCCAAAGTCTGTCTTTAGTCTGTGGAGCGCACGTAAATAGACATGAAACTCTAGTATTTGCAGCAGATGAAATCATTTTAAACCTTTAATTTTAAAGGGGAATCTATTGTACGTTTAGATTGGCTTAATTGTAGCTCCAGCTAGATAAATGCTAGAACTGGCAACTGGACAAGGGTACCATTATAAACCCACTACGAAAGGATGACTGATTTATCAGCCAATATTGGTTATCTACCATTTATTGGTATCAACATTTACTAAAGTAGAGATGAGAGAAACACCCTTCAATAGTTCTAAGTGTTGACGTTTTATATAGGTTTTTTATAGTCTACTTCCATGTTACCATTTGGTGCTTGGAACGCCACAAACACACCTACTAGCTGAACGTTTAATACAAAATTTTAGGGAAATCTGTTGTTGTTTCATAGTATTGTAACAGTTGCTACTGTGGCTGTTGTAATACAGTGTATCACCACACGGTGGCGCCTCTCATTCCCCTTTTTAAAAAAATTCTTCTTCGTTATATCTCTGTAATAGATTCCTCCACGTGTATGTGGACTAGTGTCCTCTCCAGTAACGTGCCGTAAAGCTGGGAGTTTTATTTTTGATATGTAAAATAAATAAGTACTTGTGGAAAGTTACAAGTTGTTGCTCATTGCTGTCCACCTGCACACCTCCGTGGCTGGCTTTATCTCCACCGCACGTTACAGTACGCTGGGCCATATTACACCTTTCACGGTAATACTGGTAAAATGTTAGGCAATGATAAGAAAATGAAATATCGCTATAGAATATGGGTAAAACGCGCTGCACGCCTTATGACAAAAGTAGCAAACGGTGGGGGGAACTAACTAATGAACTAAACTAATATAAACAGCTGCTTGTTTAAGTGAAAATAAATTTGATGGGGATTTTTTTGCACTAATAAAGTTGTGGAGTTTTTGTCTCACCATCGTCAATTATAATTGACGATATAGTTATATTGTTATTGCAAATTTTCAAATATATATTGTGATAAATATTTTTTGGCCATATTGCCCTGCCCATTGACCGATATATTGGAACGTCAGATTTTTGGATTGCGAAATATCCGTGTTGGTATGGGTCTTAAAAACCCTATATTGGTTGGGCTGTATATTAGAGCCATCATACTGAAATATACCATGTCTAATATGTTAACAATCGAAACAATGTGAATTTTAGCAGATAGTTTTAGCACAGACAAATTCGTTTAGTGTTTCTGAGGATTTGACTTGTTGTAGTTGAGCTTTGATATGTAAAGTTTAAACTGGCCTTTTTGATCATTTGTTTTAACGAAGGGCGGTCCCAGTGAGAACTTCTTTGACATGCCACCAATTAGTCTGGAGTCGCGTCTGAGTAGAAGTTCAGAAAATGAAAACATTAGTTAAACTCCCACAACATGGACTCCAGTCCTCAGTTGTGAAAACATAAGGGTTTCTTTCACAGCGACTCTGTTTCTACTGCTGCCAAAAATAATAATCAAAAAAGGATCAGAGGCTATTGATGTAGCGCTTTTCTTTTATGAAAGTGACACCGGTGGCTGCAAGACGAACGAGCTTGGAGAATTTAGTCAAATAGAGACCGTATTGACCAGACCGGCCCTGATGTTTACATGTTCTTATTGATCCAGTTATAATAATTTGGCCGGTTATTATCTTGAACTTGTTTGATTTTAATAAGTTGCGAGGAAATGAAAAGACAGAGCTCCACATGCTCACCAACGTAGTCAACAGAGGGAAGCCATGTTAAGTATTCTTCACAAAAATAAACCAACAAGCAACATTAAGGCTAAAGGTTTCACATGGCTCGCATAGCTCGTTTCAGTGAGCGTAGGTTACCGCTTCGTGCTTAAAGCTGGCATCTGTTTGTTTTACTGGGAGACTTCTATTGTAAAGCAGCTGCCGAAAGTGGTGAGTCTGAATTACTGGAAGACATACATGGAAAACATCTGCTTTCTCACAGCTGGTGCCTGCTGCTCTTTTGCTGCGGCCATGTTTAGTCACAGCGATTCAATGTGCTTCTTTTTTTAGGGATGCCTTGGTCATAAACATTTATATATAGGCTTTTAATATAAATACAACTAATAAATTGATAGCGTCTTGATTGCTTTCCATTTGGCTGTGGTAACGTGATGTGAAAATTCCTGTAAAACTGTCACGAGTCTCAAATAATCCCTAAACTTGGGCTGGTTCTGCAATGCTCGTAACAAACTGAACATGAAGTAAAACTAGATTTCACTGAGCTTTCTAAAAGACATATCCTCGGATCAGTCACATCTCTTGCGGTGCCAAGGTGCTTTTCTGTTCTTGATTTCGCTTCTTTCTCTCATCATTCCCTCTGCATTTCTCACAAGGCTCTGTGTTTTCTCTCCATCTTTGCCCTTGTCTTCTCAGCCTTAGGGCTTCTCGGGGATCCACAGTACGCTCAGTGTTTCTGGGAAGGGTTCAGTATTCTAGGCAGAGTGAACGTGAGCTCAAAGCAGACCCGTCTTTATGTGTGTGTGTGTGTCTATGTGTGTGTGTGTCTGCCTGTCTCCCCAGGCACTCATTAAGCTGGTGTGTGAAGGTGTGTGTTTCCGGAGGCTGTTGGGAGAAACATGCGTGCATGTCGAGGTTAAAAGACCCCCGACAGAGACATAATTTCCTATCCTGGGGTGATGGGAGAAGGTAACTTCATTAGCCAGTCCCCGCTATGCAGATTAACTTGATTATACTAACCAAGTCTTGATGGCGACAGTGGCGCAGAGTAAAATTGTCACACCTAGAACTAAAATCTGTGCATGTTTTTTTTAATAGGATTAGCTGTGTATGCATCTGTGTGCATGAGCTTGCATCTCTGGATGCCATGAAGGGAGGCAGGGAAGGAGGGGCGGTTAATGCACCTGGGTCATGTGGTTGCTCTGTAATTTAAAAAAGTGAATCATCCTCAGGTAATGAGCAGGTGCCTGTTTAAAAAGCTCCTTTCAGTAATTTGGCTGATGTCAGGCCTGTGGTAATGGCTGCCTCTGTGTGTTTTAAGACTTTAGATGCTCATTGGTTGTTTTTGTCATTCTGTACCGCCTACTTTTTTGTTCCATTGGTTTTAAAAACATATCTTATGTAGCTAATATGTCCAAACATTTGCAGTCATGCAAGGCGTGCCCTTTTGTTACCCGGAGGGCAAACAGCATTAACCTCTTTTAACCTGAATTGATCCGCAGCACTTCTTACATTCACTCGCTTCATTAGTTGATGAGACTGGTGCTGGTTTACATATACAGTGCTGTGAAAAGTATTTGCCCTCTTCTTGATTTCATATTTTTTGCACATTTGTCACAGCTAAATGTTTCAGATTATCACACAAATATTGATATAAGACAAAGGTGAGTGAATACTAAGTTTCGTTTTTAAATGATGATTTCCTTTGTTGAGGGAAAAACGCAGCCCTGTGTAAAAGTAATTCCGTACCACTTGTTAAATCATAACCTAAACATATTTTTTGCAGAACTGGCTTTATTTTCAATAATCACATGTGAGCCTGATCAGGAACACCCATGAATAGTACCTGTCTGACAAAGTGTAGGCTAAAAGATCTCAAAAACCAACACATCATGCCAAGAAACCCAGGAACAGCTGGGAAGTAATTGACATCTATTAGTCTTCAAAGGGTTACAAAGCCATTTTTAAGGTTTTGGGACTCCAGCAACAGTGAGAGCCATTAAACACTAGTGGAGAAAACTTGAAACAAAATGGTTAACCTTCCCAGGAGTGCTGGCCTACCAGAAATACTCCAAGAGCACATTGACGACTCATCCAGGAGGTCACTGAAGAACTCCAAACAACATCTACAGAACTGAGGGCCTCTCTTAAATCAGTTAAGGTCAGAGTTTATGATTCAACAATGAGAAAGAGACTTGAATAAAATTGTCATCCATGGGAGAGTCCAAGACAAAAACCACTCTTGATTAAAAAAGAACAAAAAGGCTCGTCTCATATTTGCCAGAAAACATCTTGATCCCCAAGACTTTTGGGAATATATTCTGTGGACTGACGAGACAAAAGTTTGATCCCTGTTACATTTGGAGGAAAGCAGTAAATCTGATTGGTGCTTTGGCATGACCTTTAAAGGGTTTGAAGAGTATGAAGGTCCTGTTTATGTGCCTAGATTTAAACAATTCTGCAAAGAAGAGCAGCCTAGAACTCTTCCCCAGTAATGTGAAAGACTCATCGTCAGTTATTGCAAACACCTGATTGCAGCTCTTGCTGCTAGTGGTGATAAATCAAGTTATTAGATTTGGGTGACCCCATTCCTTTAATAAATAAAATCATCATTTAAAAACTGCATTTTGTATTTTCTCTGATTATCTAATATTAAAATTTGTTTGATTTGAAACATAGACGTCTTACATATATGCAAAAATATTTTCACCTTCCTGTATGTCAGCGTACTCTGTGCTCCAAAGGTGTCCTTTGGGGACCAGAGTTAGCGAGATAGGTTTGCATCATTCACAGGAAGCAGTTCCAGTCACTTTATGGCCACTTTTGCGGCCCAGTTCCTTCCACTTTCCATCAGATGTGAGTGACTGGATAACAGAGGAATTTTGTTCCTTGAGGCATGTTAGATTACAGCTGTCTAAGCCATCCACATGAAGCCATGTGCTTCAGATTAAACACTTTAAATCTCTTGAGGGAGCTGCAGCGACGGCCACTTTCATGAATTGTCCTGTGATGCATTATAATAGCTTTGTGTCTGCACTCACCTGTTGATTTTTCTTTTTTTGTAAATGTGTATATATTGTACAAATTCTGTATTCTCCTTGCACACACCACTATAATATAACATTCATGGGGCGATCGTGGCTCAAGAGTTGGGAGTTCGCCTTGTAATCGGAAGGTTGCCGGTTCGAGCCCCGGCTTGGACAGTCTTGGTCGTTGTGTCCTTGGGCAAGACACTTCACCCGTTGCCTACTGGTGGTGGTCAGAGGGCCCGGTGGCGCCAGTGTCCGGCAGCCTCGCCTCTGTCAGTGCGCCCCAGGGCGGCTGTGGCTACATTGTAGCTTGCCATCACCAGTGTGTGAATGTGTGTGTGAATGGGTGGATGACAGGTTGTGTAAAGCGCTTTGGGGTCCTTAGGGACTAGAAAAGCGCTATACAAATACAGGCCATTTACCATTCATAAGCAAGGCTTTTGGGCCGGTCCAGACTGAAAAGTAAGCCCTCTGTCAGACTCCCAGTGAGGCTGTTTTTTGTGACCTACAAATGCTTGAGAAAGCACACACACACCTTCACATACACATGTTCGGGCTTGTTGGCTCCCCAGTCATGTATCCTGGTCAAGGTGAAGAGGGTGGGGGGGCGGGGGCAGGTAGAGCTGTAAAAATGCAGACACATGGAGATGAGAGGAGGGAACGAGGGACAGATCTCACACATCCTGCTGACAGCCGCCCTGGTGTTGTCAGTCTAAAGCTGACGGGCCAGAATCTGTGGGAAATGGGGAAAACTGAGCTGACTGCAACCTCTGGCTTTAAAGTCACAAAACACAGCACCCATGAAAATGAAGTCATTCTGGCAAAGGGTGTTTTGATGCAGATTATTCTTTCCGCTCAGCTACCGCAGATCCTGCAGGGTAAACGAGGACATGGACACGTATATGTTTACAAGCGCAGATTATAATTTCGGGAAAATTACAGCTTTCGAATTCCTCCTGTCATTTCCACTATCGTGACGCTGTGTGTGGCACCGTGCTGCAGGAGAGCCGCCAGGCACCAGCAAACCCAGACAAAGACAGTCAGTCAGGTAGATCATTAGTGGTTTTAGCAACATGAAAGCTCATAACACACTATGTTATGTTATTATCTCAGCAGCCACGGTACTCACATTGTTTTGGCCTTTAGCAATATGTAGGGTGGAGAGCTTCCTGTTTGCCGTGCCACCTTTTAAGGGAGTGGAATTAGCTGTGTATGTGGAGACTAACTGCCCTCTTTCCTTGGCCTTTGATAAAATCCTCCACATCCATGCCTTGCAACTGGAAACCAAGCGAGGAATGGTCACATGATCGAGATGGCTGTTTCTGCTGCCTGCAAATAAGGTCGTATTAGCAGAGCAGGGCAGGGGCATAGAGGGTTTTTACAGCAGATTGGACACATGGCCTTTTGGCTTGTCTGGTTACTGGACCCTCAGATAGAGATATGTGATACTAGGCTTGGGTAACACGAGGATATATTGTAGAGTGTGAAGGCTGAAACCATTTTAAGGCCGTTCATGAAGAGTTTAGTGGCCAGAAGTGTTTTAGTTGTGTTGAAATGATAAAATTGACGGCTTTGATGATATTTCCTAAAAAATAATTATAAATCAATCTCTTGTTCTAGCTTTTTTTCTGATTCAGTGATTGAACAAGTGTTATCTGTTACAAAGCCTGTCTTCATACACATACAGTAATAGAAACTTGCCTGCTGCCGTGACTGTTCTGGGGTACAAAGGGGTTAAAACAGGGTATAATTTGGAGTGTGGAGATGTTTACCAAGAACGATCAGGATAGGATAGTCCAGCAAATGTTCAAACATAGGATAAAAAATGGACCTCTCAAAACAGCAGCTATGCCCATCTTTTATTTACAGTATATACACATACAGTTAAATGAACTCTGTGCTCATGCCTTCTAATGATTTATTATCTCTTCATATATAAACTATAGCAAATACAAAACTAACAGGTCCCATTTATTATATTAATAGGCAAATTAGTAGTTTGGAAACACTTGTCACTTTTTAGACACAGGCTAAACATAACAGATGAAACAAGACACAGACGGACCCAGTAAACATCCCCTAAAACCTGCTGAAAACCACCAAAGCTTGTAATTAATTTTCTGTTCATTTCGAAAATAAAAAATTAGAAGAGGCTCTGCGTGAAGCAAAAAGCAGAAAGTATATCTGGTTATTCTGTCCTAAAATGACATTTTATGACATCACTAAAATACAAAAGCATGCATGCACACTATAAATCTAAATTCCCAGTCTCCTTCTGTCTTTTCTCTGTCTTTCACACACATTGAGGTGTAAAGAAAGCTGTTATCTTTGCAACGGTGCAGCACACCTCATTTGTGCTCTGACAGTGCGACGTCTGCAGTTTGCACCCAGAGGAGCAGGATTAGTATGACGATATCGTGGAGTGTTCCTTTAGTATCTGCCAGAGGTTTCACAGCTGCACTGTGCTTTCCTCAGTCAGTGTCATTGCTTCCTTTAACTCTCTTCTCGCCCCAGCGTGCTCAGGAGAAGTCATTCTTACCTTGAGCACGGGGGGTTAGAAGAGGCGGTAATGCTATTATGAGTCGTTAAGCTGCGGCTCTGTTTGTCATACTTTTCCTTCACGCCGCGCTCCATTCACGTCTCGATCCACCCGATCCACCCGTTTGACACCGTTCCACCCCCCACGCAACCTGAAGCTACATGTTCACAGGGGGCCTCTATTTACTTTTTTTCCCCTCCACATTATTTTCAGATGTGCTATGGCATGTTCTTGGCAGCGCCGAGAACTTTGCATGTCTTTAGTGCCCATGGCGTAGAGCGCTGGAAGTTGAAAATGTTTTATTTTTCTCAGCATAGCAGCGCCACGCTTCAGACGAGTTTTGGGGAGTCGTGCTGCTATTGCAGTGACCGGCGCTTTTCATATGCATGTGTTTAGTGCTGCTGGAGCTGAAAAAGAAGTGCTTGGTAGGCACAAGTGTATCTCAGATTTCTCTCTGGTCTCGCTCTGCCCTTTCTGCAGCTTTCCTTTCCCCTGTTGGCTTCTCGTTTTTTTTTTTTAAATCTCTTTAGCCCGTTCCCTCTCTTTTTACTCCTCCTGCTGCCCCTCCCTCTACTTTTACCCCTCTTTGTGTACCCCTTTCTCGCCCTCTGCTCATATTTTCCCTGTCTGTGTTATGTGGGATTTCATGCAGTACTGAGTGAAACCTCCAATCAGCAGCAGCAAGACTGGACAGAGCCGGAGTTGTTCCTCAGAAAGGCCACACAGCAGTGTGAGATTGACGGGGTGTGTAGCCAGATGCGTTCTGCTTCACTGCACTGTGTGTGTTTCTGAATACGTGTTTGTCATTTGCAGGATGGAGGGATGAATGCAGACTTAAGTGGATGAGAGAATGATAGAAATGGAGGGAAACAGAGGCCAGGGGAGCTGGCTTTGCTTTTGTTGGGTTTACATAATTAATGTTTTGTTAAACAGAACTTTGTCTACACACAGTATCAGCTCTGATCACCAATGCAAATATTGTCAAGAGGATAAGCATGGAAAACACTCAAAATGCTTCACAGTGGGCTAAACGAAGCTCGCGTACACATTCATTACTCTGGTGGTTGTAAGTAATTAAATTCCAGGTAATGAAAAGCCAAAAACACTCATTACCTTTTCCTCAGAGCCACTCAGATGCTTTTGAATCCCTGTGTCAATTTATTACCAGCTACAAGGATGAGTCTTGACTGCATCAAGACCAGCTTTAGTCTTTCATTGGTTTGTTCTGCTCTTTTTGGAGCCACCCTGCGATAAACCTGTTTGTTAAAGGGCTTTATGGACAAATTTAACGTGACTCAACTTGATCATCAACATTTGGGACGGAGATTAAATCAGTGTTGTGAGCGTGTATTCTTGTGTGTACTTTTCTGTTGAGTGGCGCTTACAGTTGTTTGTCATTCAGTGGCATAAGGGCTCCAGAGAAACCGCCATGATTAGCCTCCCGCCCCTGGGACCGTATAGCTTACCAGGACCTGCTCTGTCAGCACCAAACAGGACATTTATCACACACTCCGCTTCGCTACTGCTGACCCACACGGCTAGGGTTGCCAACTCCCTGAAAAATAAATAAGGGACACCTCGTGGCCAGGGCTGGGCGACCCAATTGTCTTCACCCTTCCCAGTGTGGTGAATTTTCTAGCTCTTTTTTTGTGTGTGAAATTATTTTTTTAACCATTTGACTTGAATTTGATTTAAGTAGATGTGTATTCTTTGTGATATGAACACATGTGAAACAAATGATCATTTAGCCATTTATTTTTAGCTCAAAATGACAACATTAACACATAAAACAGGTCTCTTTCTTAAACAGAAGCCTGTCATGCTTAACTTTTGAGAATATAAGTAAATCTTTCTTTAAAAGAACTCTGTCCTGCTTAACTTAAAATAATAGAAAACAATAGAAAGAAAAATATTCTTGTAACAGTGCACATTTAGTGCATTTAGTACAATTGGCTTCAGCTGAGGTATTATTTCAGCTTTTCTAATCAGCTGCTCCTGTTTGTAAACCCACTTGTTCCCATGATTAAGCATCTTAACTCATCATCATTATTCATCTATGTATTACTTTTATGTATTAGTCATCTATTTGTTGTAATCATCTATCCTTGCAGTTGTTTATTACACAAAATAAATTATATTATCACACTTCTGGCCACATAGCGCTGATATTCACTGCACATGCCCATATTAACTTTTTCCAGCCAGGTGTTTTCCTTTTCCCATTCTTCCCTTTCTCTGAGGGGGAACAAACATTGCTGCTCTAACGCTGGGCTCACACTGTGCGGTTTTAGGCCCATTTTGAGCCGATTTTTGAGTGATCGGACCGATTTTGGCCTTCATCGTGCGTCGTGTAGTATACGTGGGGTAACGAGAAGTGATTAACACCTCACGACCAGCTCCCGACCATCAATCGCTCGTGAGCCGCTCACACTGCTCGCGCGCAAACACGTAAACGCCGTGAAAAAGATGGAGCAGCTCGGCTGTGCAGCGTGTGATCTGGACACAAGCGACGGAGGCACAACTTGGAGAACTTTGGAAAGCTCATCCGAGCCTTTTCGATGTGGCCTCACAAAATTATCACGACCACAACAACCGTGAAAATAGTTGGATCTACATCGCTGCTAAATCACAGCTGCCCGATCAATGTTTTTCATTAGCAATTTAGCAAAGTTGATGGTGGTGGTGTGTCTGTGTGAGTGAGAGACAGAGAGAGGGAGCGACAGATTTTCTGTTATAACCTTAATTTTATGGACGCACAGTGTGAGCACTCAGGTCGCATCAGAGCATCGGGCGGTATAGTGTGAGACCTGCATCGTGACCTACCAACTTCTAACCCCTGCGAGTCAATCGTGCAGTTTGAGCAGAAGCTGAATAACGTGACTGAAAAAATCGCACAGTGTCTGCCCAGCTTTAGGTGTACTGTCGTCCGAGACTTGCACCGCAGTGACGGCGTTTGTTCCCCTGTTGGCCATGCTTCTTGTTGTGGTCATTTGTTGTCTTCCGGTATTTTCTCCGTAAGCGACCTTTCCTCGACCAATGAGATGAGTGGTAATCTGAATTGTCATACTCGAATTGTCATAAGTGTGCTGTCAGCTCATTGGTCACAAAGCAGGAGAGGGGCTGGGAATTATGTTTTCAAACAAAGCGTTAATTCCATAAACATTTATAGACTACTTTTGATTCTCACTGTATTACGGGACAAAGTGCGTCCCTTATTAGCTCAATACGGGACGTGTACTTTTGTTTCGAAATACGGGACGATTCCGTATTTTAAGGGACGGTTGGCAACCCTACACACGGCACACGAGCAACTATGCAAACACAGAAAGATAAACACAAATATACAGATAACGCACATGTGTGTGCATAAATGTAACGTTAGTACTGGTAATACTAACACACAATAAGACAAAATAAACAGTGTGCTGAAAACACACACACAGACACACACAGTGATACCCTAGTCTAACACTACTATAGTCTGTATATAAGAGATGGAGAAAGCCACTGAAAATTGAGGCAAGTGTGACCCTGCCTAAAACGTCATATTGCTGAAGGTCGCTCGGCGCTGGACCCAGAGGATCTCTCTGTCCACAGACCGCCATTCAAAAAGTGTCTTCTCCTGTCAAATATTAAGTACATAGTTTTCTATCATTTGTAGTTCTTTAAAAAACAACAATTCTATCATCAGGCATAAACTGTGGCATGTTTCCAAAGAGGCCCGGGGTTCAGGTGTCATTCACCTGCTCCGATCAGATGTTCAAATGTGACCACTTCTGTTTTCGATTTTTGTTTCTTTGCGTATAAAATCTTGACTAACACGGTCACAATAGCTCTAGAAACCATGACAGAAATCACTTTTTCTTAGAGGCTATAAACATGCTTTTTCCTCTTATGCGTAGACATTGGTACTAATAGAAAGCAAACAATAGAAGACAAGCTTTCTCTTAAAAAATGGGAATATATAATTAGCCAATCCAATGGCAGCAATTCAGTATATTTAGACATGTAAACATTATCAAGATGACCAAACTGAGGTCAAACTGCTGCATTGGAATGAGGAAGAAAGGTGATATTTTTCTCACAGGGTTTACAGAGAATGGTCTGAAAAAAAGAAAGAAACTATCCAGTGGGTGAAAATGCCCCTCTGATGTCAGAGGTCAGAGGGGAAAGGTCAAATTGCTTTGAGTTAATTGAAAGGCAACCAAGGTATGTAGAACAGCATCTCCTATACACCTTTAGCCTTGAAGCAGATGGACTAGAGCAGCAGAAGACCACACTGAAGGCAGCTCCTGTTAGCTGGGAACAGGAAACTGAGGCTACAGTTTACACGGGCTCACCAAAATTGGTCAACAGAAGGTTGGGAAACCATTGCTGAGCATGTTCAATGCAGCTGAAGTCGTGCCACAAAGAATTAAAGCAGTTCTGAGGGCAAAAGGGTCCAACTTGGTACTAGCAAGGTGGGCCTAATGAAGTGGCCGGTGGCTGTATTAAAAAATGTTGATTAGTATGTTTGCTTGAACACAAGTTAGCTTTTTTCTAGAGTATAAGCATAATGGACCCTGTGCTACTTGTGTCACTCTATTTTTAACCAAAACTACAGAATTCTTTAATTGAATACACTAAACACAAGACTGAGTGTTTACCATGTTAAAAAAAACCCTAATTTCATCCTCCAGTCTGTGTACGCTTACTTTTTTTTATTATTTTGCTTTCACTACAAATTTAAAGCAATGATTTTGAAATATAAAATAGCAGAAGGAAAGATTTTTGTGGAAATGATCAATGACTAAAGATGAATTAAAAATGCTCTTTTCTTCTTCATTAGACCCATTGTGTGCACACTCAGACCCATACACACAGGTGAAGCAGTGCCATTGCAGTCTGACTCACCAGGCTCTGTAGCATGTGACTGTAATTCAGCCTCAGAGCCCCATAAGTCATATGTATAATGCACAGCGTGGAGCTGCATAGCAGTAGTTAACATTACTGAATCACTTTGATGAATAACTGCAGGTGAAATGGCTTTAATGTGTTCCTGACTTATTGTTGGGGGTTAGTGATAACCCTCCAGGAAGTCATATTAATAATGTATCTGGAAGTAATTCCCACATTTTGTCTTCATTTTCTCGTAATCATTCAAATGTATGTTAAGTATTAGCACTACCATTAAATCACTGTAAGCTAATCATTTATGGACGGTGATTTTTTGTAACCAGAACTTCAGTGAAGTAATAAGTTACTAATGTTTTTCACATACTAACATTACTAATGTTAGTATTAATGTTTACTGAATGAAAAATATTTTGACTTTAATGTTTTATGTGAAAAAACAACAACAAGACTTTAGAAGATTTTCCCTTCGAGTTTAGGAAATATCAAAGGAAATACTTAAGCAATATTGATAAGTATTGTAGTTCCAGCCCTGGTGAATGCATATTAACAGTTATAGTCTTTACACTATGTTGGTTTGTCCTGTCAGGCTGTGAGGCTGTTGCATGTCTGTTTTGCTCTGCTTGTCATTAGATGGGTGGTATTAAGTCGATTGTATGATCCATACTTGAACCCTCTGCAGCTCATGTCTCATCTCTCAGCACTCTTTGTCCTTGCTGGAAACGTAACGTGTTCCTTTGAGTGTCTGTGAAGTCAATACTACATTTGTTAGAATCAGGGCCCCAGAAGAGGGACCCTCAGAGTTCATCATTGGCTTATTAGATGCGTTTGTCTCCTATTGACCTGCGAGGCCTGCCGTATGATCCACAGCTTAATCCTCTCTGTGTATGTGTGTGTGTGTGTGTATGTATATATATATATATATATATATATATATATATATATATATATATTCATCTTTGACTGTCCTGCTGGCAGCTCTGACAGTCTCCGTGCCACATACATAAAAGTGGCGCAGAGACTGACAGCGAATTTGTCTCGCTAAGGTTTTGGCTGTAATTGTGCCTGGAGACACGATGACCCAGTTTGAGGCAATGAAGTGATAACTGACTCAGTGTGAATCCGTTTTATGGGAAGTAAGAAAATACTGCGTATGCAAATGCAGGTGCCTAAAAAGATTTCATCGTTTAGAAAGAATCTGGACCTCTTTCACATGATAATTGGTTGGTTATATATGCAAAAAATCCACAAAACTGTGGCCCATAAATTATTTTTGTGTAGTTTGGTTGTCATTAGGTTGGCACGGGTCCACATGGATCATTTTGGTGTCTGTCCTCGTCTCCAGTTGGTATTCAAGTCTGAGATCCTTTACTCTGTCAGACACTTGATGGGCAAAGTGGAAAAGCTCTTTATGAAAGCCAAACCAGCTTGTACGTACACATCACTGAGCTTTTAAGTGTGTTTATTATGCTTTATCTATTTATATTTTTTTCTGTGCTACTCTGTGGATTTCGAGAGATGCAGCCCTGCCAAAAAAAGGATTGGTCTTAACTCATTTTCTCTTCACATCATAGAGGGACTGGCAAACCCCCGAAAAGCACTGTCAAAATATATAAATATATATGTATATATGAAAGACTCATCAAGAATGAGTCCAAGTCTGTGAAAGCATTTCTTTTTTGGCTGTGAATTTAGAACTGATGGGTCCATTAGCAGCCAAATTGTCAGTAGTGAGATTTTTCTCTTAAGATGGTCTGCATAAATGTCTCGAATTCAAAGTAGGACCCCGAAACGAGTTGAATGAAGGGACAGATGTGAGAAATAATGCTCTTAATGCAACATTCTTTTTTTCTTTTTCTTTTTTTGTATGACTAAATTGCCCTTACATCGCTCAGTAATTTCTCCCGGGCTCGATAATTGTGATACCATTCTGAAATTACGAAGAAAAGCGCAGACAGGCGCTCTTTGGTACTAATAGCCTGAGAAGAAAGCGCCTTCTTAACAGAGTTTTTATTGGTGTTCCTCTGCAGACTAGGACAGACTCGGGTCTCAGGTGAATTTCTGCAGCGGCTCTTTGTTGTCAACGCGCGGCAGGGATTTACCTGCCGTCTATTGTGGCAGGCAGGGCTCTAGACTCGAGATCCCGCCTGGTCGTCTTCTTCATTGCCTGACTGGGCCTGGAAAAATTGCTAATCATCTCCTATAATAAGTAGGATGGAGAAGGAGGCAAAATACAAACCAGTCACGAGTGGAAAGTGTCAAATGGGTGTACATAAATTTACATTTGTGAGGAATTCCGTCTCCTGCTCAAAGAGACTTTTCACTGTGCGCGATGAATGCCAAGTGCCTGTGTTTATACTGAGATGAAACTGCCAAAGGCAAGATGGTAGCTGTTATTTATGTTCAAAGACTTTGCCCGTGATTGAAAAGGCACCCCACTCTTTGATTTACCACTGTGTAACAATCAATCAATCATGAGTGTGTATGAGCTTCCCATATACTGCCCCGCTTTTCTTTTACAGCACTGGAGTTCATGTAGAAAGTCACAGGAGAAGGAGAAGAGCTGCTTTACAGCTCTGTCTGCTGATGCATCAGTCTGCAGAGACTCTACAGTTGTGCCTGGGCGCTGTGATTTGAGAAATGAGCGATGTGAGGTTAGCATTGTTTGACATATTGCTGCTTGTTTAAAGCAGATCTTGCTGTGGATTCCTACGGTGCAATATTCGCTCAAAAAAGCCTTCCCGCTCGCTGCTATAAGTACCTTGTTGTATTATTTATTTATTTATTTCATGTTCTCTTCTATTTGTAGACAGACGGGAGGCACTTTCACCGGCAAAGAGCAAAGGTGCAACCAAAAGCAAAGTTAAATAGGTTGAGGGAAATAATTATCTTCCCTTTATAAAAAGTTGTAATGTTTTTTTATTCCGACAGCTTCACTTTCTGGCTTTGGTGCGCAGGGTGGCAATTTCATGACTCTAAATTAATTGGATAGAGCGTGCAGCTCCAGCACATCACATGCTGTGTCTTTGGCTTATTAAAACACCTCAGCTGGTATTTTTGCTGTAATAAAAAAACAAAAACGTATTACTAATTTGTTTACGTATGGCACACACCAGCAGCTTTGAATGATAACTGTTTTCCAAAGGTGATCTCGTGTGAGGCATCTTTTTGCGACATGTTGGATGTTTTGGGAAACTTTATCTACACATCAAGCTTTTCCAGTTTTGCATTTTGTTGCTCTTGGACACTACTGACAGGCAAGACGGTGCTTGCCCACGACTGACAAACATCCCCACTGTGTAGAATAAAACACTTGCTGTTCAAGAATAGTTACACTGAGTGACACCCTTTCTACCTATTTCAATGCAGTATTGTGTGCTTTGTTTGATTTATTTTTTTTAAATGGTTGCTGATTTTTGTTATGAAAGGGCGATGCTAACAGTAATGCGAAGTGAAGTTTTGGACAGGCTGTTTTATTGGGTTAAGTACAGACGGGGGTATTGTTGAAGGACTGATTTTGTTGATTACCTCTCAGCGGGAACCTCAAACATGAAACAAGAGTGTAACCTTCCAGGCAAAAAAAAAAAAAGATTCAACGCGGTGACCAAACTGATTATCCTTGCATTCACCTTGTCATCTGAAAGCTCTGGGAGGAACAAAAAGGGAGAGAGGACAGCGAGAAAAGCCAGTAATCCCTGACGAAAGACTGATACTTTTATGCAGATTAGATGTGGAATATTTTTAACCATGCAAACTCTGGTGGATAACAAATTGTTTGCTTTGGGACTTTGACAGTTTGTTTGAATATGTAAATATTACAGGGCCAATGGGGAGCAAGAGAAGGAGGGAGAGATAAGGCTGCTCATTTGCAATCTAGTGTTGAGATCAGAAGGAGCTTGTAATAGTGCAGTAGCATGAGGTTAGGGCTTCTTGCTCTAAATTTACCCTCATGGTTTAAGTTTTGGTTAAATCTTGTACACTCTGTAAAAGTATAGTATTCTAAAGCCCACTAAAGCCCAGAACCACCCTACAACTTTACATAAAAATAAAAATGAGAACCTTCAATACGTTTGGCTGTCTCTATGTGTTAGCTTTGTGGATAATAAGAGGTCAAGAAAATGGGTGGATGGTGGACTTCTGTATGGAGGTTGCGCAGAAACAAATCGTGACGCCCGCCTGGAAAGGTCCAGCGTTTTTAAAGGGTTCACAATCAGTAGAATATTAAATCAGAGACTACGTATGCTAATTGTCTCATCAGCTTATTAAAACAAGTCTTGTGGTTGCTCTTATATCTGTAATATTTGGTTTTGTTTGTAGACACTTTGCACTGGACTTTTCGTGGAAGTAGGGAACACAGTCTGAAGGTAAAGCTCTCAGCTGACCTTTTTTTCTTGTCTCCACAAGCTTAGATAAACTTACCAGAAGTATTACTCTAGATTTTTAGGTTAAGATATAACCACAAGGTGACATGTGACTGTATCTGGGATCAGAACGCTGCCACATGGTGATTGTAACTGGCAATCTTAGGCGCTTGTGGTTTCTTCTGTTAAATTTTCTAACTCCAGAAGCTTTTTTTTGATGGTGAAGTCAAATCATTATAGAATTACAGAGAGTAGCGGCACTCAGTAATTTTCTACTTTTCAGCACCACATTGTTAGCACTATCGCCAACTGTTTCCCTGCGTCATAAACTAAATGGATAAGCACAGTTACTTGGGGGTGGGTGGGGGGGGATAATTAAGGTCTGAAATTACCTAATTTTGTACCCATATGCATAGCAACACTACTGTCAGTGAGTGAACTGTTCATCAAAACCCAACTTTAGATCATGAATAAAATTTCCATTAGCCACAGAATGAAGCATGAGGAAACTCGGATGGAGCTTCCAGCAGAGCCGGTGCTCCGTTTCATTGGGATCGGTTATAAGTCAGAGGGTTTTTTTTTCTATTTTTGTAGGGAGTATGTTCCCTGTCTGCTCTGTAAATGCCTCAGAAGCTCCCAGGACAGGCTGGAGGACACGAACACGGACAACTGTACCACTCAGTACCACACTCACCGATAATTAGCAGGAAATGGATGGATGTATGGTTAGAGATCGTAATGAACAACTAACAGTCCGTTGCATGTTAGGGGTTAATACTGAATGAACACAGTGCCTGATTACGCTGGACCGTTTCTGACCAGCTCCAATTAATTTCTCGCTGGGGTTATGCACATCCACCCCTGTATATCCTCCCCTAACACCCACCTCTCCTCCTTGTGTTCATGGTCCAGAATCAGCCTAATTTTGGAGGTGACCTGCTGCTCCTGAGATTAAGTTATGTATCATTCTCCTAATCCTTGCTGACAAGTGTGTGTTAGTGCTGAAGCCAACTTCTGCAGCATGTCATCCACTAACAGATGGCATAAATCATTCTCTTAAACGCTGCATTAAGTATTAATCATTCTCAGCGCTGTCACTGTCACACTGCTCTGTGGGCCGTGGGCATGCAAAGTGTGATTAATGAAGGTGGAGATTTGAGGAGCCACTTTTCAAGCCCCCGCCCGGTTTACCTTGCATCCCCGTTGGCTGTGGAAGGACCCACGGGTCACCTGGACTTCTACAGCGATGACCTCGGAGAGTTAAAGGGGATCATTTGCAGCGTGGTGCGGCAAATCTTTGCTGTCTCATCTGGGATGGATAAAAAAACCCAAATGCATATATTTCAAAGGCCCACCCTGTATGTTTTATTTGGTATTGTGTCACCGTTTGGATTTTTTTCCGTGTCCATTTTCTTGAAGACAAAGTGGTGAAAAGAACCCAGAGGAGCGCAAGTGCAGACACATTGTTTTGTACAGCGGGAGGCATGCGATTATAGAGAAGGGAGTCTCTCATCCGCTGCGTTATCACACTTCTATATTGGATATAACCTCTGCAATATTGAGACAGAACATTTCATGAAATATGTCTCGATCACTTTTTAAGAAATAAAAAGAAAAAAAGTGATAAAACACATTTGCAAACAGGGAAATACTGGAAGTTGCCATCTGCCATCAGTGCTGAGCTACACTTTGATTGGTTGGATGTCTTTCCTTGGTTTCTTAGCACTGAATCATTCATCCTGAAATTTCTTGTGCTGATTGTTGCAAAAAGTGAAATCGAGCAACTGATTTGTGTGGATGTGGTTGCATACCTCATTTAGGCTTTCATTTAAACTCAGTTGGACTCCTCCTGTCATTCTCACAAGAAAAAATGTGACAGTGTTGCAGTTACAAGATGGTAAATAGACTGGTTCTTATAAAGCACTTTTTGACTCTGAGCTGAGCTTTATACAACTACTTCATTCACACAAGCACTTCAGCTCTATCATTCATACACATTCACACTCCGATGGAGAGCAACATGGGGTTATTATCTTGCCCAAGTATATTTGGCATGCAGACCGGAGCAGACTGGGATTGAACCACCAACCTTCTGGTTAGTCTGGTCAGTGGGTGACCTGCTCTACCACCTGAGCTACAGCCACCCCACAAAAGGAGAAAGTCTGTTTGAATGATAAATTAACCAAACCTGTGTCGGTTTAATCGGTGAAGGGTGAGTTGGTGCACGCTCACGCTCTTTTAAAAAAATATGTTTCAAACGTGTGTTTCCAGTCAAGTGTCGCTACTTGAGTAAGTAATATCTTTTGGTTTACAGCACACGCCTGTATTTCTGCTTTTGTGTGAGAGAGATCTCTTGTCATCGTCCTCCATCGTGGTTCGAGTCCTTAAAGTGACTTTCGTGTTATGCTCCATGGCAGCGCTAGCTTAAGGATTAACACTCTCTTTTCCTGCTCCTCACACTCCTTTGCCACCCTTGCCCCTCGGTGTCTCAGCTTCCTGCTCTTCTTGCCAGTGCCCTTAATCTGACGTTGATGCAAAGTGAAAGACCACTGCCGCTCCTTTGACATCCCTTTTCAGCCCCTCTGTGTCTGGACTCCAATCTTCTGCCACTGCGTTGCATTTGCTTAGCTCCAGGGTCTGAGCTTCAAACCTCCTCCCCTCCTCCCCCTGCATCCCTCAGCTTTTCCACCACCGCCGCCGCTGCTGTGCTACTGGACCCTGAGCTGTTGCTGATGTGGTTTGGCGAGCCGTGCGAAGTGAGATACAATGCATAATTATGTTGTCAGAGGGCATCATGATGGAAACATCTCAGTCCGCAGACTTCACAATGGGAGCCTATCGCTCTGCATCCTTCTGTGTGCAGTGGTAATAAAATGGATGCTCACTCAGTCCGTGATGCCATCTAGAGAGATCCAGTTGGTGCTTGTTTTCACCAATCTGAGCAGTTGTCTACCCCCCACCCAAAGAAGAAGCCTGTTAGAGAGATTCTGACAAGAAGAACTTTTGATTTCATGACTGAAAAAGTGAATGTATTTTTAGCGAGATGCCGTAAGGCTTTTAGAAATCTTCTTTTCTTCTTTGCTATCGAGCCAGCCCTCGTCTATAGGTTCTTTTCTCTGACAGCCATAATTAGGCCGATGAGATGTTTGGCTGTTTTCCTTACGGTTTCAATAATAGCAGTGCGATTTCAGCATAGTCAGGTTTTATAAAGAGGACCTTCCTGGGCGTACGCTTGTCAGTCTGGTGCTGAGGAAATGTGAAGTGAAGTGTCCCAGCAGGGATTCTCCACCATTATGGAAGACAATCGGATGATGGGAGCAGGATATTAGAGAAAAGCAGCCTTATAAAAACCCACTCAGCCCCCCACTCCAGTCTAATGACAGGTGTCCCAGGGTATTTTCACCTTTAATCTTCTCAGTGAGAGGTCTCAAACTGCTTGATCCCTGATTAAGACCCTTAACTTATTTTACTTTGGCTGAGTAATGAGGCTATAAAAGTCCCAATGTGAAGACTAGAATTAAAATGGCTCCCTGGATGCTGTCAGTATCTTGTTAAGCTTGAAAAACACTCATCACTGAAAGTATAGATTATAACTGTGTAGCATGGCGCACAAATTGAATGACTGTACTTGAAGGCAAATTAAACTATCAGACACTTGAGGATTACAGGGTGGTAGTGTTTCTGTGCTCTCAACAATTTAATTCCCCTTTCAAGACCTTTCCAAAGCCAAGATTGCAGCTTCATGGAAGATATTATTACACAAAAGTGCAGCACTTAAAAAAAAAAAAAAAAAGGGGGGGGGGGGGGGATCTGAAGGAGACACCTCATGAAAGGATTGGATTATTTTGTGACCTTTTACTAAATCGCATTGGTCTTTGAAAGCAGCTAAAACCTTTTCACAGGGCGCTGCCATAAAAATCTATTTGAGGTGCACTTCTGTCCTGTGGAAAAAGACTCTCTCTCAAGACAAGGTGTTGCAAAGAGAGCTTTTATTCGGTGTGTATATACATTTTAGGAACAACATGTTATCTCCGCTCGGCGTTTGCCTTTGAGTACATCTTGTTCTTTAGGATTTGGTGGAGAAAAAAATGATGTAAAATAAGTGGCCATTTGAAATTATTAGCTTTTGGAGGACAAATAGCACACCAGTCAGTCATGTTTCAGTGATTTGGCTGATGCTACATATTTGATGGGCATTTGACTTGTGTTTGATGTCTTTGGCTGTCGACAGTCAAAAGAGAATTCCAAGTACTGAGAGAACTGGGTCATCTTAGATGAATTTAAGCAGAAAAATGAAAAATAGATCCGTTCAGATAAATTGGTAAGTAAAGATGTATCTCACATGCGTGGCTTAAGCTGGCACTTTATCATTGCATGTTAAGTGGAAACTTCAGTTACAAATGACGTGAATCCAGCAGTGATAAAACATCCAGGCTTATCTCGGCGTAAAAGTGAAATTGCTCTACAGCTGTGTAGCCCCCCCGTCTCCTCCCTGACTTCTCAGTTAGCCGGAGCCTCTGCAAAGCCTCTAGTTCCCTTTTTTCAGCACGGCTCCCACGTCTGTGGCTGAATGTACGGGGAGGAGATAGCCTGGAGGTCTTCCATCAGCCAGGCTGATCAACCAGTGCAGAATTGCAACTGAGATACAGCAGGATGCAGACTGAGGGCTGTGCGGGTTCCTGTGGCGGCTCTGTCAATGCAGAGTGTAACCCCGAACATTAGCACAGATAATAAAAGGGGTTTTCCATCCACTGATAACAACATGTCGTCACTGAGCTCATGTAATCATGTCAGAGGTGATATTTTAGTTGATTTTTTAAATGTGGTTTTAATGCGTTTATAAAACATAAACGTTTCCTACATCCTCTTTATTTTCCATATGGGCTTGCGGCGTGACACATTAGAAATGGAAACGGTAAATATTGACGGTGCTTTTCTTTCACTCCTTCCATCCGTTTCTTTTCGTGCACAAAGGTAAAGCACTTCAGCTCTAACATTTAGTTAAAGAAGAAAAATGTTTGGATGGGCGCTCAGAGCCCACATACGTGCACACTGCTCTTACTTTTTTCTTTCTTTCTTTTCTTTTTTTGGCAGGCAGCCATATATAACAAATGAAGGCCTCTCTCACCACCAGTCTGGCACATATGCCAGGACAACGTCCTCACACTGCAGATTTCTTTCAATTTTTTTCTCGGATCTCTTCAGCGGCAGAATTACAACATTTATGTGTGACTAGGACAGCAAAGGGAGGAATGATTTGCGTGGACTAAAGGGGCCCCATCTGTTTGCTCTCAGAGTGTTTTTATGTTGAGCTTGATGTTGTGCAGAAAGGTCTGACAAATATATTGCGCACCTACCTGTGGATGCTTCCATTAACTCTCATTCCTGCTGAACATTTGCAAGCGCTTTTTTCCCCTTCCCTTTGCTTTAGACATATTTAAATAGTGTTTAGTAAAGTAAATATTAGAAGGAGCCATGTCATCAAATCACTTAGTCTCCAGCCTCCTGTGTGCCACAGCTTCAAAGAAAGACAGCTGCTGCTGTCAGTCAGAGGCTCCTTTAGACGCCCCCGCTTTCATAGTCCAATAAACAAGAGAGTAAAGCCACAGATGCCTGCTACACACACAGCACCGCTGCTTGTCGGCGCGGCGTAAGCCCGACCCGCCGATTTTGTGCGGAATTTATTGTGTGGCGGCCTATTGTGTTTTCCCTTTTAATATCTGAACACATGAGGAACTCATCACTGCTCTCACAGGACAGTGATTGAGGCTGCAGAAGGATCCCTGGAATTGCTTTTTCTCCTGCGAAGGCTGAGTCGGAGAGTGCACGAACAGAGAAAGGAGAGATGATCAGCAGAGAGACGGAGCGGCGTCATCCAAAGGCCCTCGTCTGCCTTTTTTGTATAACTCTCTGGAAAATTTCCCTCAGAGAGTGCGGCTGCTCTCGAGCTACAGAGCCGCTGCTCGGGGTGAGCATGAGCCCATTCTTCAACTCTCACCTCCCTCACAATGGGCCAATAGTTTAATTAGCTTTCTAACAGCAAGTCTTGGCAGCCTTCCCTCTCTCTGTTCCCCACAGGATTCTCACCTCAAACACTGTCCCCTGCTGACTGGCTGGGCTCCAGTAGGCAGTGCTATTACCTCTGATCTTTCTTCCTCCTATCTCTAACTCTCAGTGTAGCATGCACGCTTAGTTTTTATTTGCAGCATTTTAATAGAGCACAAATTGCAGTTGCACTTTGATGCATGTTTTCAGTTTTTTTGTTGCCATGAAATCAGCAGCATTAGGCTGCTTCTCCTTCTTTAACATAAGGCTTTTAAACATTTTCCTTAGATGTGCAGGTCCAGGTGTGAATCCATGGGGTTCTTAGTAACGTGTGATACATTTGACTCCAAAGCACGGGGAGTGAATGGAAATTTAGATTTGTTCAAAATAGTATTTTCCACACAGGAAGCTTTGAGTGTGCCTTCAAAGTGCAGTGACTGAGGCATAGCTAATCTCTTTAAACAAGGCTCTTTGTTCCTGCCATCTACACTTGGCCTAACATGGCTGAAACATGGTCTCGGTCACAGTCCTCATCTTGTTGCTAACACAACCAGCCAGATGCGGGAACTCTTAGCGCAGGAACCTGTGTTCCCTTTTCCCTCATTGCATGATGTCGAGAGCAGACGATCTGTCAAAGCCTCACTGATTAGCCCCCGAGAGACCTGCAGGAATGCTCACACGTGCTTATTTTTTATGTCAAAAAAAAAAATCAGACACAGTGTGAAATAAAAACAACCCTGGCTTTAATTTGAGGTTGCTGCTCCTCTCATTATGCATCTGATGATTGATGTGGGGCATGTGCTTCTAGGAGGCTGATGAAGAAGTTGGCCTCTAATTTTTACTTTTCATGTGTTCTCTGAGGATTTAAGCAGGAGTCACAGCTGATGGGTGGATGTCGCCAAATATTTTAGAAAACAGTCAAATTCCACGCATATAAGCGATGATTTGAAACCATAAACTATTGAATGCTGCTGAGAATGAAGTCAGAGGGCAGGATTTATGTGCCGCGGCAGCCAGGAAAGTCGGGAATTAGGTTTATTTGGTGTCTTTTTGGCCATCTCTGCCTGAATCGAATGTGAAAGCACATCCTCATCTGTGATTGCGCCACGTCTATTCCCATTTCTCTACATGTCCATCTTTGTTTGACTGGCGGCCAGTTCGCCTTGTTTCCGTGCAGCAGCAGCGTATATAAATGAATGCTTACTGAGGCACTTGCGCACACTCCTCGTGCGTATACGAGCGAGCACTGGACTGGCCGCTTTGGCCTCAGCCACAGTGAGATTGATGCAAAACACCACACGAATGGGCAGGTGGCAGCTGCATCAGGAAACTGGTCCACAGCAGGCCAAAAGACCATGTGCTCGTGGTGCCCGGATACGAGGAGACGATCAGGTGGGCACTGACGGCTAGCTGGGTGGTAGCCCAGAAAGTGGTGGAGAGCAGGTGGAGGCTGGGGAGGAGAGGAGGAAGGAATTAAAAGGTGAAAAAGCATGCCCCTTTAGAGGAGTTTGACTTTTTACTCCCCCCTCCTACCCAAGCATTTATTATTCAGTTTTCCATTTGTCTTCAGCGCCGTCGTGCATGTTGACACTGTTGTCATTCAGACTGACAACGCTGTTCATAAGATCCCCCATAGGATCATCATCTGAGTGCACGGAGCCATCTGGAGAAGCAGGTTGTCTATTTTTTATTTTATTTTATTTTTTTTTACAGGAACTGAAGAAGAAACCCTCACTTTCACTTTACATAGGGCCAGATGTTTCATTTGTTTTGAATTTCTTTCTTTCCTGCTTTGCTTTTTCCTCCTGTTCCTTTTCTTTTCTTTCTAGGAACTGTCAGCTGTGTCCAAAATCAATCCCCCGGTCTCTCATTCACTAATAGAGGACTCCACAGTGAGCAAGCTGTTGGCCATTTTTGGCCCGTCTTTATTTTGCATCACTGCAGGTATAGACTCCTGCAATGATCAGTTGTGCAGCCATAAGATGTATTTTACACTGCGCTGTAAAATCATTAGTAGATAGCCGTATAGATGCTTCTTTCTCAAAAACATTCAGATAAAATATGGAGGATTTATTACATATGTTTACCTGTATGTGTAACTGAGTATTTCACCTCCACCTGCTTATTGCCATTAAAATCTGTGCCAGGCACTGAGTTTCTCCTCTTATATCATTTCTGGGGGCCGTGGCAGAGCACCTGTCTGAGGACTCGTTTCAGTGCAATCCTTTTCTCCAAATCAGCCGCACAGCTCGCACACGACCCTCTCTCCACACAAATACTTAACTTCTTTTTTTAAGTAGATTTAAATACTTCTTGGCTCCCCCCCACGTGCTCCCCTAGCACAGGTGGAACTAGCCCTCTCCACTTCTAATCCCTTAAAATGTCAGGCAGAAATGGGACGATGCTCCTCGTCTGAGTATCTGTGGAGTCAGCCGTCAGCCGTCTTAAAATAGTATTCAGCCTATAACAAACTAAGAATGTTGTGCAGTCTAATTACAGTCAACACTTTGGGTTTTGCTGTCAGGCAGATTTCTTTCTTTTATTAATATGATAGATTCACACTGGCGGTTGCTCTGTCAGTTATCATTACGTAAGCTTAGCTGCGGTTTAAAACAGGTCATGTAAGGCTGCGCATCTGCATGCTAAGTTAAATGCATTTTCTGCCTTAACATTCTCTTCATTTCTATTTGTTTTTCGCTAATTTGAACTTGTCTCATTTAGAACAATCGAGTGTCCTGCAGTGAGATGTAAATCAAATGCAATCAGACCCTAAAATCTCTGTTTATTAATCAAAAAAGCTGATGCGTGCTAGTCTCTTGAATACTTTCCCCTCCATCGTGGAGATATGAGTGTTGATTTGCATAGACACAGACACAATTCTACACTGCAGGCATGTCATTAAATAATTCAAATATATCTTAGCCAAAGCACAGGGGTGTATTGGCTAGCATCGTTACCTCTAGGAGGTCCTGGATTTGAATTTATGAGCCAGCTGAGGCTTTTCTGTTTGCATGTTCTCGCCGTGCCTGCGTGACTGCTCTCCGGGTACTCCGGCTTCCTCCCACAGTCCAAAGATATGCATATAAGTTTAACTGGTGATCCTAATTTGACCGTGGCTATGAATGTGAACAATTTAGTTAGCTCTGTGACAAACCCTATGACACCAAGGATAAGGCTCCAGCACCCCGATGACCCTGAATTGGATCAGCAGAAGAAGACGGATGGATGGAGTCAACAAGAGCACAACTTGTGCTGTTTTACTGTTTTACTGCTATCACGGATTAACACCGTCATTGAACTCTTTTACTTTGGGAGGATTTTGCATCTCTCCCGATAAGTCATGGCCTTTGGAGGACATCCAAACTGCAGATTTGGCATGAAACAAACACACAGATTAAAAAACAAGAACAAAACTTAAAGATATGTTAAAGATAAAGAACAGATCAGTGATACATGCATAAGCATGTTTTTAGGATGTTATATCATGCAGAATCTTTGGGAGTTCACAAAGTGCACCACTTCTCCTCCTCTCGTTTCAAGATAAGATTTGTTTGGTAGGTCGAGTATAGAGATTGACAGACCACGTGACTTTCACGCATTGCATGCCGGGAACTCGTGGCAAAACAATCCAAGTACCGCATCAAATGCAAGCATTTGCAGCACCGCAAAACGTTCATTCTCTGGTTCCAATACCTTCTTGGTTTTTTTTTGCCCCC
Source organism: Rhamphochromis sp. 'chilingali' (assembly GCF_963969265.1). NCBI lineage: Eukaryota > Metazoa > Chordata > Actinopteri > Cichliformes > Cichlidae > Rhamphochromis > Rhamphochromis sp. 'chilingali'. The sequence goes on from NC_137938.1 coordinate 8,637,281, forward strand.
CCAAAAAAGTTATGTACAAAACGAAGGAGAACAATCCCGGCCCGTACAAAGACAGACTTGATGAAAAATCAAAGAAAAGATACGAGGAAAAAATCAAAGGAGTGAAAGGTTTAGACCCTTACGAGCACACAGAGTGGACAAAAGACGTTAGCGTGCTGCCCAGCTTTCACCACGCTCATATTTATAATCATACGGTTCTTGGAGTGAGTGCATGCACTCATGAAGTTTTTAGTAACTTCAGGTCACTGCAACAAGCCCAGGTACAGTTTACCGACGGATGGGTACAGGACCTTGAAATGCACCATGTAGAACGAAAGACCATCGTACATATTGTAAGTTTACCAGTCTCACAAATCGTCTTCATAAATACACATTCGTTAACCGTTTATTAATAAGACCTTTAAGCTCAACGGTAATTAATTAGCAGTGGAAATAATTCCTGGTACGCATCACAGAAATGTAGCAGTGACAATAATACTGTATGCTGTAATCGTACTGGGCAATTAGTGATACAAAAACCTGTTTTATCCTGTGAATAAAAGTATATGTTTTTGTCAATGTACCATAATAACAGAAGCGAAACGCAATATTGTGTCAAGACAATTCACTATTTATGCACAATAAACAAAGGAGCATAGCGCGACCATTTCTGTTCAGCGCCAGACTTGCTTGTAACCTATATCACCAATTATGTTGTGAAAAATGACGTATTAACTACAACAGAAGACTGACCTTTGTGGGAATGCTTGGAGCAGACTAACCTGTGAGCTGGAGGGTTCTGGGACGTTATATTTGGTCTTTGAATGGCTGCAATCCAGGCCATCCGTCGCCTCTTTGTTACTTCGGAAACATGGCTCGAACAATTTCTCTTCAATGACGTAATCCGATAACAACCGATCTCTTTACCCGTCGGCTTCCCGTGGCTGTCATACAACCGGCTATTGCAGTTAATAATACAGCAGCTTCTTGCCATTTTTTTGTGTTTCTTTTTATCGCTGTGTAACTGATTTCAATTGAAAGCCTGCGTGCGCTAGTACCTCTTGCCACGAGTTCCCAGAATTCTTTGTGGTTTTGCCCCTGAATGACGTCACATTTTCAATCTCTATTCACAGGCACAGGATCACGTTGGTCTTTACAAAACACTAGACCGTTTCTAACATTTTTGGCAGAGCATGGCTTTGCCCTGTACGAAGGGTAAAATTATCTGTCCTTTGTCTCCTCCTCATTGATGTCAACTGTAAAAACAAAGGAAGGCGGCGCGCGCATGTTTTATGCTAAATGTGCTCCAGACGAGAACAATGGATGGCGAATTAGAAACACAGACGTACAAAGAAAGGCTGCGTGAACTGAAATGCTCTTCTCCTGCTCCCCTCCCTGCATACAATCCTATATGTGGGTTAGTGGAATTGAAAGGCTGCAGGTTGTGGAGACAGCAATTGGCTGCCTTTGTGTAAGTGGAATTGACAGGCAGCAGAGCGGTGAAGCTGCTACGGGGTATGTAGTTTAGCAGAGTTGATAGACACCAGTTCCCCCCCCACCCTTGGTGAGCTGGGACGCTGCAGGCGGTTTGAAGAGGACGTGCAGTCAAATGGACTCAGCTCAGCTGGTCAGGGATTGCATGCGATTGGTGGAGGTCAGCTGAAGTGGGAAGTGACTGTCTGTAGTTCCCTCTGGTGTGGGAGTTTGTTTACCCCCAAATAAGTGTAGATGTTAAATTCAGACGCTGTACTTGTGACCTTTAAAAGACCCTTTGGTTACCCTCTGCTACATGTGATGAAGTCACACAAAAACGACCCGTCTACGAACCAGGAAGCTGTTTTCAAACAACACTGCTCAGCCGGGCAGTGAGTCATATGTTTACTTTAGCAATTCAGCTGCTGCAACAACAGCTACAGGAAGCATTATCAGGTGGAAACATTCAAGCCTGCCTAGTTTAATCCTTCAGTTAGACACACATCCTGCTACAGTACCTACCCAAAGACTACACATACTATATACTTGGAAGTAACGTATCAACAGGCAAGTGTGTGTGTGTGTGTGTGTGTATTTTTATTTGTTTGACATGTCATAATCACCTCTTAAGCACATTTGAACGACTCCATAGTGGAAAGAATGTAATAACGTTGTGATTCATGAAGCTAAGATGGATTATGAATCATTATGATTAGGTCATGAGGCATTACTATCTAAATTAAAGGGATCAATTATTTTTATAAGTGAGGTGTGTCATAGTTTAATATTTATCTCCTCTTTATGATATATAAAAACTGTTGAATGAGGCTGTGGGTTTTCACAGGAAATGTGATTAGGCTACACGAAGCTCCAATACTCATCAGTGTCACTGTGTTACTTTTACAGATTTAACATGCAATTTTGGAACGTTTGACATTGATGGCGTGGACTCTCTTATATACATATTCAAAAAAAACAAACCTTAAAAATCCATGAGCTGTTTTCTTTAACCATAAATTAAAAAGGCCAGGAAGGTAATTAGAGGGGAGCCATTTATGCATGCTTCCCAACAAAACTTCATTACTATAATGATTGCGTTTTGATTAATCAATTAACCCCGTGGCCATAAATTTTCATAAAATGGCAAAAAGAAACCTTCCACACCTCAATCTTCAAATTGCATGGTTTTGTGCTGCCATAGGTCCAATATTGTTATCATTGATTAATTTGTTGTGTACTTTCATGATCACTTACGCAGTCACGGCTGTCAGATGTCAGAACATGGTGAAAAATGTCAGTCAGAGTGGAGCCCTCTGCTGTTTACTGGAGATCAGTTGATCAATTTTATGCAGCCAGTTCTTTCAGTTCTTGCCTTAAACCAAAGAGAAAACCAACCAGGAATTATAAACATACCACAGTCATTAAGCAAGAGAGCTGATGGACACCAGTCAATAAACAGATGGTTTTTTTTATTGCGCTTTATCAAAACAAGCAGTATTTGGCTTAGTGGTGGTAAAGTCCCTTCACATGTAAGAGGCCCCTTTCTGTAGGTTTGTCTCAGTCTGTCACTGGCTGGAAGAGACACATGTCCTCTGGTCCTTCACTTTGCTGTGGGTTTCCTCATTACACTCCACAGGCGCACTGTGGAGTTATTATTCCCCCGCTTTGAACTTGCAGGATTAGTTCCTTTATAAGATTTCCCCCTTTCATTTCTCTGTCTCTCTAAAGAAAAGCAGATGTTGAAGAGTGAGCCAGACAGACTTTGTCCTGCTAATTAAACTGATTTATTTTATGGGCCTTTAGATTTTGCTTTGCTGTCACAAAACACATACGCTCACCAATTGCCTTATGAGGTACACCTTGCTGGTACTGGTTATTTTCCAAAGGCGTTTTGCCTGCAGAGCTGTCCTAATTCTTGCACTGCAAACACTGAGATTAGTGTTAAATGAAGAGACGGAACCAAAAAGTAACACAATTTTTTGTTTTACTTCAGAGTATAAATCATCAACCTAATGATCAGACCCTCCAGTTATTTTACAGCTGTGCCGTATAAAGAAAATCACAGCGTGATGGTTTAGTACTGCTGAGCATTTCCACCATGTTTTCTGTTGATATTCAATAAGGTGCCAGAAGCACTCCTCAGAGATTTTAGTCCTTATTGACATTATAGCATCACTCACGATGCAAATCTCCTCCAAAGGTGCTCCAGTGGATGGAGATCTGTGGACTGTGGAGGGCATTTGAGTACAGGGAACTAATTGACATGCTCAAGAAACCAGTTTGAGATGATCTGAGCTTTGTGACATGGCTCACTATCCTGCTGGAAGATGGATACACTGTGAGATGGACATGGCCACACTGAGGTAGACTGTGGTGTTTAAATAATGGGAAATTCGCTCTGACTCTACCAACTGTATTTCCCACAAGAAATTAGGATTTCTCAGACCGGGCAATAGTTCTATAATTTTCCATTGTCAGCTGATGTAGCCCAAACAGATCAACGTGTTGTGCAATCGGAGATGCTCTTCTATATACCTTGGCTATAATGAGTAGTTATTTGACTTGTTGTTGCCTTCCTATCAACTTGAACCAAGCATCTCATTCTCCTCTGACGTCTGACATCAGCAAGGTATTTTCACCCAGAGAACAGCCGCTCTCTTCTCTTTTTCAGACCGTTCTCTGTAGCTGGATTTGTGGGAAAATCCCAGCTGATCAGCAGTTTCTGAAATACTCTGACCAGCCTGTCTGGCACCAACAACCACGGCACATTGAAAGTCACTTAAATCACTTTTCTTCCTCATTCTGATGCTCAGTTTGAATTTCAGGAGGTCAACTTGACCATGTCTTCACATCTAAATGCACCGAGTTGCTGTGATGAGACTAATTTGCATTAACGTTCAGTTGAACAGGTGTACCTAATGTATTGGCCAGTGACTGCATGCTCCTCGTTTTTCCCGTTGTGGAGGTGGTGAGAAAGTGGAGATGAATATGTATCGATATCGATGAGAATAGATAATTTTTGGTAAAAAAACAACAATAAAAATCTAATAATTACACCCAACGCCCTTTCATCAGTGATTTTTTTCTCTCCCCCTGACATTAAACCGGCAGGATCTAGAAAGTGGAATAATTGATGTTTTCATGTTTTCACTGAAAAGGAGAAACAAGAGACAACAAGCTCAGGCTGCTTTTGTCTCCGTGTCCTTGTTGTTTTTTTCTTTGTGCTGCCCTCAGAATAGCACAGAACAGGCTGATATCAGAAGATTAATATTTTTGATTCTTATTCCACTGACATCTGGAATACCTTTATCATCAACCCACCATCCAGGATGAAATATTGTACCGGTCTTTCAAAGTGAAGGCAAAATTAATTTCAAGATGAATTGCAGCTGACTGGTATCTTTGGATACGCCGTGAATACAGCTGTAGGAAGCCGTTTTGTCATTGTTCATGCTTGGAAGATGAAAAGGGAAAATGTTCTTTGCTTGTGTAACTTTACTTCATTTGAATTTCGGGGAAGTATGGAAATTACCGGAGTAGACAAGGGGGAGAGGTTATGTGTGTGTTTTCTTTTTGCTGTCTTTAAGTCTTTAACTTTACTCATCCCAGAGTATTTTATGTTCATTACAGGTGTTAAATGTTAATTGTTGCAACACAAAGCAACCTCTACTCTGTATCAGGGGTTTATTATCCTGATTAGGTAACAGCTATCGTCTCACTTTTGACAAATGAAACTGAATGTTTTTATTAATTCTTTGATATAAGAAAAAGTACAATAGATTTGAGCCATATATAATTTAAAAGATCCACAATGATTTCATTTAGGATACTCTGCTTTTTTTGATTAAAGCCCAATTTGTTTTGTAATTTTGCCTCTGTACACCACCACAGTGGAGTTTTACATTAAACAACTAATTAAAGTGCAGCAGTCTAGCTTTAACTCAAGGGGTGCAACAAAAATACCGCATTAACTATTAAGAATTTACAGCCAGTTTAATAGGCCTCCATTTTTGGAGGCTCATATGTAATTGGAAAACTGACTAACAAGCATTTTTATTGGCAAGCCTATTCTCTTGCTATTATGTTGGGATAAATAAAAAACTAATTAAAAATCAGAATGACGATGACGTTAGGAGTGGCCACATTTAAAAAGGAGTGCAGCTGATGAACATCAAAGGTCCTGAAAGACCACAGAAGAGGAAAAAAAGTGTATGATGACAGAATTATTTCCATGGTTACAAAATTTCACAGGAAGAAGTAGGTGTATCATTATCATTGTCACAGTGTACAATCAATCTAAAGACAGTGGATTTACAACAAAGTGCAAACCACTGGTTACACTGAAGAACAAGAAGGCCAGATTAGACTTTGCCAGAAAACATCTAACAGTCCGAACAGATGAAAGCAAAATGAACTTATTGGACTGATGGGAAGAGAAAAATCTGGAGAAAGAAAGAAACAACTCGTCATCTGAAGCATATGCCATTATCTGCCCAACATGGTGTAGCCAACGATGTGGCATTGGAATGTATGGCTGCCAGTGGAATTGATTCAATAGTGTTTATTGGTGTGACTGCTGATAGAAGTACCAGGATGGACTCAAAGCAAACTCTAAAAGCAACCCAAGAGTTTCTCAAAGCAAAGAATGGGATATTCTTCAGTGGGCGGTGTCAACCCAATAGAGCAGGCTTAGTTATTAAATACATGACAGAATGCAGAGCAAACCAGCAGCATCAGAAGGTGACACCAGTAAAAGCCTAGCAAAGCATCTCAAAGGAGGAAACACAGCATTTGCTGACGGCCATGAATTCTAGACTTGAGGCAGTCGTTTACGAAGGATTTTCATTTAAGTGTTAAAAACAACCCTTATATTTAAAAGTATGTTAGTTTGTCCAATTTAGTTTGAGCCTCTGAAAATTTGAGACTGTGTATGAAAACAGGTGCAGTTTAAAAACTGCTTGAATTAAATCTGGAAGTCTGCACTTCAATCACACGTTGATTGTTTGGTTTCAAATCCACTGCGGTGGTGTAGAGGCAAAATTACAAGTAAGAAACGTGTCATTGTCCAACAAATTCTGGATGTAATCGTATGCATGTGATTGACTGCCTGAAAAGGAACAACAGCAGGAAAGCAAGAGCATGAACAGAATGCAGGTTGATTACAAATATATTTGTAAAATGTCACATTTCCCTCACAACTGATCTGATTATACCAGCAGTGTAATGTTTTACAAGCTTCCAGTATAATATGATTGAGTCATTATATTGATACTTTGTATCTTGAAATATTACAAATGTAACAACTTACATATAGTTTTTTCACTTAAAGAGACAGATTCTTACTTTTGTTTCCTCTTCTTTTTTATCCTCGTTACTTGCAGGTTAACATCTGCAATAAGGTGAAATAGGTCATGTGTTTTCCCCCCAGCTTTATAAACCGTCTTGATTTGTACACTTTTGATTTCTATTGACAGTGAGCTGTAGCCGTTCCGCTGTGTTATCACTATACGATATTGATATTTTTCCACAAAGTAAGGGGGAGGATCTGAGGAGCACATTATTATTGCAGTGGGGGTCTTGCTTTTTGCAACCCTAAGGCTCAGCTCTCCCCTCACCCACCCAAGTAATTTTCTTAAAGTCGCTTATTTTCTCCGCCCCCTCTAGATGCTCCCTTACAGCACCCTGGTTTTTCAACGTAGTACACCCCGAAGCTGAGCGCCTCTGCGGTACCAGTTTGCCATCTCCAGCCCTTTCTTCTCTCAATCTGCTTCCAGTCCCCTCTGTGTCTGACTGGGCCCATCCAGCCACTAGGGTTGAGTTATTAATGCCCAGGGAGGCAGAGAGATGATTTCATTGCATATTCAGGTGTGGGGATGGATGGCTTTCAGAGGCAGCCAGGGGAGTGCTGGCGAGAAGAGTCTCTGTAGTGAATAAATATACCTGTCCCCTGCTGATGCATAGGGCCACACTCACAGCAATGCAAATCAACCACTCTCCTCCCCCCTACCTGCTTCCAGTATTACTCACCCGTTCCCACCTGGATCCCCACCAGCCAGACGTGCACTCAACCCAGAATCATATGAGGCTTTCTGTGTGGAGTGGAAGAGCTCTCAGCTTCTCAGCACAGTTTGTTTCCCTTCTGTGGATGATACAACAAGCATCTTCGCCTCTTCGCCGGGCTGCATTTCCCGGATGATTTGACAGGTTCTGGTGTTCATTACCTATAGGGCTGCTTAATAATTAAGGGTAGAAGTTGGAATTTCTAGCAGGGCAAAGCATGCGCATCTTTTTTTTGGAGCAGAACCTTTTTTTAATTTTTAAAATTTTTTGTTATAAACAAGCAGCTGGGTCTCAAGTGTTTTTGAATTCTGTTGTGTTTTCACCCTCCCCAAAAAAGACCAAAATGCTTTACAGCTGCATGTGTTTATCATTCTTCTTTCAATATAGTTTTTATTTTTTGCACAGGATATCAAACCTTCCACGTGCAATGCCAAGTCTTGAATGGTATCCAAATAAAATTCTAGGAATTTCAGGGAAAAGAAAGAGTAATTGCAGATTTTCTGCCAACTTGGATCTTATTTGATGAAATTGTGTGTTAAAGTGGTGTTTTTACACCTGCAGCAATAGAGTTTCTTGCTGAGGATTGTAGCAGAAGATCAATGTCACGCTCATATATGCCAGTAAAATGTAAGTTTACCGTTGATACCTTTCAAGCTGTCTTAGCTTCACATAAAAAGTAAAATCAGGGGGGAGAAACTTTTCCCGCCTCTGTCCAAAGGTAACATTTCTTCTAAATCATTCTCACAACAGCTGTTAATGCAGCACACTCTATAATGTCGCATTTCTTCCTTGAATCTTCATTTTTCAGATCGATCTCAGGTTAAACTGAATCAGGATTCCTGTTTTCTTTCCAGTTTTTAGATTAAGTTACGCTAACTGGCTGAATGATGGAGCCATGTATGTACTGGAACATAACAACAACAAATATCTTCTCATCTACATCAATAAAGTAGCTAAGAAAATATCATCAACACATTCAACAAACAGAGCAACACACACCCAGTGATGGGACCTCCTTGTAGATGTTACCGACTCAACCTTGCGTGTTTATGGGGAAAAAACGTTCACATCTGAGCTGTGGTGGAAAATTATGATACGTGGGAGCCAGTAAAGGTCTAAAGTGACTGAGTGCTGCAGTATATAACTCTCTATATTGAAGCCAAGATAAATAGAGGTGAAAAGACCCTGAAAGATCCTTTATGGGCAGAAACATCCTCTCAATCACTGATTGTCCAATTAAGACTAAATAACACCACTTTACAAATAGTGCTGCTCAGTGCAAAACTACCACGAAAAACTCTGCTGGCAATAATCCATTTGTGAGCTACACGAGTCATTTATAGACTTGCTAAAGTGGACAGAGAGCACATTATGACACATAATGTGTATATTCCTTTATGATTGCTCCATTTACTTTTCCACTTATTTAATAGTGCATGCAGGTATGGGTGATATGATGATATACTGTGCAAATCTCAAATTTCACCTTCAGATATTTGGCTGTTTGCTGCACATCAGTGATGAAGCCTGTATCATAGCATTGCAGTCGCCTCATTTTATCCATAAACACAGTCTATTGTTTTCTGAAAGAAAATATGCTATTTATTAGCATTTCTTTCACTTCCTAGCATAGTTATATTTTATAATCTTTTGCAAGTCTGAGCCACAGGTAGGACTCTGCGGTTCAGACCTGGTCAGGGGTCTTATGACATGGATTAAAGGATTAAAAATGTTAAGGATTTCTGTGCCGCCTTTGAGCTGTTGTCAAGAGTCCCAGAATTTTTGTCATGTGGCTATATAGGGGTCTAGGCATGTGAGAGAGGGGACCAGTAACAAATGAGTCCGGAATCAGAATGAAAAAGGAAAACAAACAGAGTTGTTCTGCATCAATAAAACTTTATTACAAAATGGTACAGGTTAACATTAACTTAAAGGGCCGGCAACACCGTCTTACCAATAACGCCAAAGAAACAAAGAAAACGCTCGCAGCCACGAAAGGCAGGAGGACTACCAAACAAACACAATAAAAAAGGAGGCACTTCCCACACTTCCTACCCTACTCCCCACCACGGGGAGACACTCTCAGGGCCCACAAGCCCATCTGCTCACTGGTCAGAAAGAGGCTGTCTGTCCAAAATCTAGCACAGAACCGCGTAGAGCCACCGAGGAAAAAGCCACACTGCTCACAGCTCATCCCCAGTTTAAATAGCCTCAGAGGATGATTGCTGACTGGAGTCAGGTGGCAAACGAGGCTAATCAGCAGCAGCTGTGTCCTGGGGAGAGAGGAGAGTGAGAGAGACAGAGAGGGGTAGGAGTGGCAAGAGGGGTGGAGGCGGGGAGAGTGGGCAAACACCCCACCCACACACTCCCACAGCCTCACAGAACGTAACATTCCCCCCCCCCCCTTACATTGAAGCCCTACCAAAACAACAACAACAACAACAACAACAACAACAACAACCTATTGCGAGCTGCGTGAGAGTGCATCAGCCACTATATTGTCAGTACCTTTCTTGTGTATGATCATCAGATTGTAATCCTGGGCCAGGAGTGCCCAGCGCATCAGTCGCTGGTTGTGATTGTACATCCGGTTCAGAAAAACAAGGGGGTTGTGGTCTGTGAACACGGTCACCGGGGAAGCGCTGGAGCCCACATACACTTCAAAGTGCTGCAGAGCTAGAAGCAGAGCTAAGGCTTCCTTCTCTATGGTAGAGTAGTTCAGTTGATGGGGTTTGAACTTTGCAGAGAAATAACAGACCGGATGGCACACACCTTCCTCATCATCCTGCAGCAGGACTGCCCCGGCTCCGGTGGCACTGGCATCGACCTCTAGCTTAAAGGGGCGAGAGAAGTTTGGAGCTGCCAATACAGGGGTGCTGCACAGAAGAGATTTTGCCGACTCAAAGGCATGCTGGCATTCAACTGACCATTCAAAAGGCACCTTTGGGCTACACAGTTTGGTTAGCGGGGTCACGACCACAGAAAAGTTCTTACAGAAACACCGGTAATATCCGGTCATCCCTAGGAACCGCCTTAGTTCCCGTCTGGTGGCTGGACTCGGGTAGTCCAGGATTGCAGCAACCTTCGCCTCCACTGGGCGGACCTGCCCAAACCCCACCTGCTTACCTAGGTAAGTGACGGTTGCCTTACCAAACTCACACTTAGCGAGATCGAGGGTCAACGAGGCCTCGGCTAGCCGCTGAAACACTGTCCTCAGAAGGGACATATGATCTGCCCATGTGTCTGTGTATAGCACCACGTCATCTAGATACACATTGCACTGGGGCACATCTCCCAACACCAACTGCATCAGTCGTTGAAAAGTAGCTGGGGCATTTTTCATGCCAAAGGCCATTACTGTGTATTGCATGAAGTGGTCAGGGGTGACAAATGCAGAAATCTCTGAAGCTCTGGGAGTGAGAGGCACCTGCCAGTAGCCTTTAAGGAGATCGAGTTTGGTGATGAATTTGGCAGGGCCGATGCTGTCAATGCAGTCTTCCATACGAGGGAGCGGAAAAGAGTCAGAGACCGTTACAGCGTTTACCTTCCGATAATCTGTGCAGAAACGGGGTGTGCCATCAGACTTAGGTGTTAGTAGACATGGGGAGCTCCAGGGGCTACAACTAGGTTGTGCCAAGCCGTTTTCTGCTAAGTACTCAACTTCTTCTTTCATGACCTCACGTTTGGCGAAGGGGCAACGATATGCATGCTGCTTGATTGGGACTGCGTCTCCAACGTCAATGTCATGCTCACAAACGTGGGTACGCGAGGGTACGTCACTAAAAAGAGACAGGTAGGAGTGCAGCAAGTCAAGTACCTCTTTACACTGGGACGGAGGAAGGTGAGATAGGTTGGCCTCGGCCTTAGCTAAAAAAACAGAATTTGACAACCGCCCACATTGCTGTCCCTCAGAAAGGGTACCCAGATCATCATCACCCTTAACTTCAACACTTAGCAGGGCAACAGGGACTGAACCGGGGACAGCCGTCCCAGCAGTGTCTGATGATTCTGTCATGCTGGTGTCTCTGGTATGGTATGGTTTCAACATGTTGACATGGCATAGGCGAGTCTTCCTTCTGCGTTCTGGGGTGTTGAGAATATAGTTGGTGTCAGACACTTTTTTCACTATCACATAGGGGCCTGAGAAACGAGCCATGAGGGCAGAACTGGGCACGGGCAACAACACAAGAACTTTGTCCCCAGGCTGGAACTGTCTTTCCACTGCTTTTTGATCACATCGTTTTTTCATGTTTGCCTGGGATACACAGAGAGCCTCTTTTGCTAACAAAGTAGCCCGTTGCCACCTGTCCTTGCATGTTTTTACAAACTCCATCACAGTAGTTTTAGGCACACAACCACTGAGAAAACTCTCCTTCAACACCTTTAGCGGACCCCGCACGTCGTGTCCAAACACCAGGGTAGCTGGGCTGAACCCCAAAGACTCCTGCTTCACATCACGTATAGCGAACAATACAAACGGGACCCCGTCATCCCAGCTTTTTCCGGTGTCGTGGCAATACTTACTCAACATCGCCTTGAGTTTGATGCCACCGCTCCAGTGCACCTTGTGACTCTGGGTGGTAAGCACTAGACACAGAATGAGAAACTCCAAGGGACCGTAGAGTCCGATTAAAATCCCTGGACATGAAATTGGTACCCTGATCTGTCTGCACGGTTTTCGGGAGGCCAAAGGTGGTAAAGAATTTGACTAGTGCTTTGGTAATGCTTGCTGTCGTGATTTTCCGCAGAGGAATCGCCTCTGGGTATCGAGTGGACACACACATTATGGTTAACAAGAACTGATTCCCTGCCCGCGTCTTTGGTAAGGGGCCAACACAGTCTACCAGGATATGCTCAAAAGGTTCACCGACAGCAGGGATAGGACGTAGGGGGGCGGGGGGCACCGCCTGGTTCGGTTTACCCACAAGCTGGCAAGTGTGACAGGTGTTACAAAACTGCACTACATCTGCTTTCATTGCCGGCCAAAAGAAATGCTGCAGTATACGGTCATATGTTTTAGTGACACCCAAATGACCTGACCATGCGTGATCATGTGCTAACTGCAGCACATGCCACCGCAGACTGGTTGGAACCACCAACTGCCGCACTACGCTCCAGTCTTCTCCAGGCCTTGGGGTCCACTTGCGCATCAATAAACCTTCCCAAACGAAAAATGTCTGCCTCTTGCTCCCCTCACCTCCCTTATCCTGAGCTGCTGCGGTAAAACACTGAACTAATGAAGGGTCTTCTTTCTGAGCCTTCACAAGTGCTTCCCGGGTGAGCAGAAAAGGAGCTCCAGACACAGGAGCTGGCTCAACCACACTGTGAGCTAACTCTAAGGCTCCATTATCTCCCTCATCGGTGCAGGGCATCACATCCTTCTCTAGAATAGAGCCGATCACTGAATCTGACAAATCAACCCCCCCACCTTGTTGCTGGGCACGTGAACGAGTCAGAACGCTCACCGGGAACACATCCGGGTGCTGCAGGCTGAGGGCATCTAACACAGGCTCTATAACAGGATTGTTGGTCACCTCAGGGGTAGGGTAAACTTTCCCACCCGCGATATCATTTCCCATTATAAAATCCACCCCATTAATCGGGAGAGAAGGCCGCACACCCACTGAGAAGAAACCACTCACCAGCTCACTCTGTACCCAGATACGATGGAGGGGAGCAGGCACAAAACTCATCCCAACACCTCTTACAATGATGCTAGAGTCACAGTCAGACTTCTCATTAAATTCAAGCACACTAGCTAGTATGAGGGACTGTGAGCCACCAGTATCACGCAGAATGGTCACTTCACGCTTATCCTCGGTCTTACCAGAAAGCGAAACTATCCCCTTAAAAATGAAAGGCTTAAAACACTCATCCGGGGTCTCAGGGGAAGGGGGCCTACTGACAGGAGGCATGGTTTTAATCAGCCCAACCCCTTTTGGTTTACGTGAAGACGAGACTGATTGTTTCCGTCTGTAAGCTTCACAATCTGCGATCAGGTGGCCAGACTTAAAACAGAAAAAACACTTTCGGTCTGCCTTGGGACGAAACACAAGTACCTCACTCTTTGGGTGCTGTGCAACTGGCACCTCGCTAGCCTTCACTGGGGCATCGCGCCGGTCATACCTACTGACACTGGTTTTATGGACGAGCGCGAACTCATCAGCCAGCGTCGCAGCCTGCTGTAGCGAGGAAACCTTCTGTTCATTAATATATACCGCGATGCGCTCAGCAATGCAGTTCTTAAATTCCTCTATGAGCATTAGTTCCCGGATCGAAGCCAGGTCAGTGGCTTTGCAGGCCGCACACCACCGATCGAAAAGAACACCTTTTTCCCTGGCGAAATCAAGATAGGACTGACCCTGACCTCTTCTCAACCCCCGGAAACGCTGCCTATAGGCTTCTGGGACCAGCTCATAGGCCAGCAGGATAGCCCTTTTCAGCTTGTCATAGTCCAAGCTGTCCTCAGCTGACAACGAGGAACAAACTTCTTGAGCCTTACCCGCCAGCTTACATTGGAGCAAAATGGCCCATGAATCCCGTGGCCAGTGCAAGGCCGTGGCTATTCGTTCAAACGACTCGAAGTAGCTGTCGACCTCAGTGTCACGGAACATCGGAACCAGACGACTGTTTTTCCCTACGTCAAACGGGGTGTCCGCCTGACGAATGGAGGCGGTCGGAGGAAGGGAAACCTGCCGGAGTTCCAGCTGTCGCAACCTCACAGCTGTCTCTGCCTCCACCTCCACCTTCCTCAATTCGACCTCTCTGGCTCTAGCAAGCTCTGCGTCTAAACGCCTAAGCTCCAGCTCTTTCTTTAGCTGGAACTCCCTCTCACGGTCCTCCTTCTCTAACTGGAGACGAGCCAGGCGTACACGGAGCTTAGCATCCTGCTTCGAGCCTTCACTTGATTCAATGGAGAGGGGTTCGAAGCGAGGCAATGTCATGGGTTTGTCCACAGGCAGCCCCTGACCAACAGGTGTCGACACCAATGGACCTACAGCTTGAGCTGATGCCTGCGGAACAGGCTGAGACGCTGCACCATGCTCAAGTGGACTGGCAGATACTGGCAAGGCCACTATCCCTTTCTCCACCAAGCCAGCCACAAGAGCAGCTTTCAGCTCAGCCTTACGCAGAGCTGTGGAAACAGAAATGCTATAACCTGATGCCACCTCATGCAAATCCCTCTTCCTACAGGCGTCCAGTTGGACAAGCGAGGGGTTTTTATTAAACACGGCAATATCAAAGGTAGCCATCAACTCTAAAAACAAAAAACTACCTGAGGCTAACAATAACAACAAAGAAGCACCACCTCCAATACACAAATGAGAAAACAGGCGGGAAAAGTGTGGCCAGAGGTTAACCAATAAATAAAAGTACCGCCGACCCTCTCCCCAGACCTGCCTACTAAAATCTTAGCCTAGTTAGCTTCTGGAGCGTACCAGGCTCGAGGCAACTTTAAAGGCTAAGCATCAAGTGCACAAAGCACCGACAAGCCTACCCCCGACAGGGAACTAATCCCCACCCGGGATTACTCCGAAAATAATAAAGGAAAAATAAAAAATGAGTGCCTGAAGGAGGAGCTTACGCTCAGCTAGACACTCCCCTTTGCTAACTGGAGAGAGCGCAGCAGATACCATATAACTAAACAAGCCACCGGCAAACAACTCACTAAAACTCAATTGTTGTTCCTTCCATTCATATCCCGGACGAGCCCCCACATTGTTACGTTCCCCCCGAAGGGGTCTAGGCATGTGAGAGAGGGGACCAGTAACAAATGAGTCCGGAATCAGAATGAAAAAGGAAAACAAACAGAGTTGTTCTGCATCAATAAAACTTTATTACAAAATGGTACAGGTTAACATTAACTTAAAGGGCCGGCAACACCGTCTTACCAATAACGCCAAAGAAACAAAGAAAACGCTCGCAGCCACGAAAGGCAGGAGGACTACCAAACAAACACAATAAAAAAGGAGGCACTTCCCACACTTCCTACCCTACTCCCCACCACGGGGAGACACTCTCAGGGCCCACAAGCCCATCTGCTCACTGGTCAGAAAGAGGCTGTCTGTCCAAAATCTAGCACAGAACCGCGTAGAGCCACCGAGGAAAAAGCCACACTGCTCACAGCTCATCCCCAGTTTAAATAGCCTCAGAGGATGATTGCTGACTGGAGTCAGGTGGCAAACGAGGCTAATCAGCAGCAGCTGTGTCCTGGGGAGAGAGGAGAGTGAGAGAGACAGAGAGGGGTAGGAGTGGCAAGAGGGGTGGAGGCGGGGAGAGTGGGCAAACACCCCACCCACACACTCCCACAGCCTCACAGAACGTAACAGAGCACATTATGACACATAATGTGTATATTCCTTTATGATTGCTCCATTTACTTTTCCACTTATTTAATAGTGCATGCAGGTATGGGTGATATGATGATATACTGTGCAAATCTCAAATTTCACCTTCAGATATTTGGCTGTTTGCTGCACATCAGTGATGAAGCCTGTATCATAGCATTGCAGTCGCCTCATTTTATCCATAAACACAGTCTATTGTTTTCTGAAAGAAAATATGCTATTTATTAGCATTTCTTTCACTTCCTAGCATAGTTATATTTTATAATCTTTTGCAAGTCTGAGCCACAGGTAGGACTCTGCGGTTCAGACCTGGTCAGGGGTCTTATGACATGGATTAAAGGATTAAAAATGTTAAGGATTTCTGTGCCGCCTTTGAGCTGTTGTCAAGAGTCCCAGAATTTTTGTCATGTGGCTATATACCCAACCGAATGACATTACTTGAGCTAATTTACCCCAATGTTCTCCCATACAGATTTTTACTGCCTATGTGAGTGGTCGATATGGCAATTTGGTACTCAAACAAGTGCTGCTAATTTACAATCTGTACAAACACTGCCCTTTTGGAATCTGCAGTTTTTATTCTGCTCACTCTCTGTACGGAATCTCGGAAGGAGCGAAAAGATTAGCTGCAGTGTTTCAGATCAAAGGATTACTTTCTTGTTTCAAAAGTGTGTCATTCTTCTTCTTTGAAATATTAGAAAAGAGAGGGCGTACACTTTAAGATTTCACTTTGATGGCTGTCCACTGATCGTTTAACGGTCTTGAAATACCAACAACAGTTTAACTCTTAGGTATTCTGTGGCTCAGGAAGGACTCTCTTCTGCTTGTGTTTCTGATTATGATTTATTCAAGTGAAAAGTTTGTCAGAGTAGCGGTACCTTTAAAGAAGCTTAGGCCAGCGATGTTATGCCTAAAACGTATGCAAATAAAGGGATAAGCAGAGATTCTGACAATATTCACCGTGCACAGCGACACTCTAATTAGATAGCAAGGCGGGGGATTATACAAGTAAACAGAGGGCGAGATACCAAATCTAATATGAAGAGCTACATGTGACACTAACTGCTGATATGAGCAGAGAGAGACTCATAGACATGATTTACTGCTCACATAAAGCTGGGGAAGATTTTTTACGTATCAGCCCGAATGCTGTGCCAAATTGGAGAGTCTTGCAAACCAGTTTTCACCTTCTTTTATGTCCGTATGAAATGATGGAGGACACACTACATACGTCTTCTGACAGAACCCGGCTCCTCACTTCCTCGGTGTAAATCTGAAGCTAGTTCTGTTTTCTGTCAAGTCAGAGAGGTTATGTATTTATTTATTTGTGGCTTAATCTGTGGAGATCAAGCGTAAACTACAGTAAATACTGAGATTAGTGTTAAACAAAGAGATGAAACCAAAAAGTGACACAAATCGTTTTCACTTTAGTCTATAAATCACCACCCGATTGGTCAGACCCTCCCATCAGTTCACAGCTGTGCTGTATGTAGAGAACCACAGAGTGATGATTTAGCACCACTGAGCAGTTCCACTATGTTTTCTACTGGTATTAAATCCTGAAAACTAGTTCATCACGGCTGACATTTGCTCTACAAATGATATACCTAAAATATAGCATGCACTTGCTAGTATTAGGTTGAACCCCATATGTCTTCAAAACTGTCTTAACTCTTTATGATGGAAACATTCCTTAGAGGTTTTAGTCCACATTGATGCAGTTGCAGCAGCTTTGTCAGCTGCACGTTTGCGATGTGCATCTCCTGTTCTGCTGCAACCCAAAGGTGCTCTATTGGATTGAGATCTGGTGACTGTGTAAGCGATTTGAATACAATGGGTGCTCAACTCATTGTCGTGTTCAAGAAACCAGTTTGCGATGTTGTGTCCTCTGTGACATGGTGTGTTCAGATAATGGGTACTGTGGTCATAAAGGGATGGACATGTTCAGCAACAATCCATAAGTTGGCCGTGGTATTTAAATGATATGTAGTTGGTACTAACTGGTCTAAAGTGTGCTAAGAAAATATCCTCCACACCATTATCGTCACAACCAGCCTGAGCTAATGATAGAAAGTATTATGGATGCCAATTTTTCAAGTTTTCTGTTGGGGTGAATTGTAGCCTCTGTTTCCTTTTTTGAGCTTTCTTTCTTTTTCTGACCACTCTGTGCATTCGAGAGACGATTGCGCTTGGAAAATCCCCATTTGCATGCTTGGTTTGAACTTCAACAGGTCATCTTGAACATGTCTGAATGCCTAAACACACTGAGTTGATGCCGTGTGACAGGCTGATTAGATATTTGCCTTAACAAGCAGTTGACTGGTGTTGGCTGGTCAGATTTCAAAAAAGTAAAACATTTGATTTGATTTGGCAAGTAAATAAATAATTATTATGAATTTAAATATGCATTTAAAATTTACATTATTGGGATTACGATAAAAAACATGGAAGATTCATAAGAAAATCTTTTAGAAAAAGCCTTATTGCTGGTTCTGCAAGCTGCAAATGCTGAGAGAAGAAGGGGCTGACAGCAGATCAGCCACTTCCTTTGTAATAAAAATGGAAAGCCTCAACACTGAGACTGGACGTTGTCGTCTATCTTGATTTATTCTATTCATTTGTGTCATTCCTAGAAAGTGTTTATCCAAGAAGTAGTAACATCTCATTTTATGTTGCCAAATACATACATCAGCCAACAACAGGATGAACAGTGGCTCAAGCTCTTAAATGAGTCTTTTTTCTCAGCCACCAAACCTTGGCGGTGTCTAGCTATGCACTGGTCAGTGCACTAAATTATGCTGTAATTATTCAGGTAAAAAATGGCCACTGACACCCCGCACATCCATCGGTCCTCCAGAAGGAGCAGCGGAGGGAGAGTGCTTGTCATGATAGATGAGCTGGATCTCTCCCAGTGTGCTCTAAAGGAGATGACATTCCCGGGTAGCTCTGGCCTCAGATCTTGGCTTCCTTCTCCGAGACTTTTGTAGGGAGGAGTCTGTGTGCTTCATTTACTGAAGCAGCGGGGAATAATATAGTGCCAGCGTTTGGATGTGTCAGGTCCCATATCTCTGGCTGTTCTATTAGAAATAGACCCCAGTGCGGGACAATTAACCCCTGGCCTCAGCAGCAGATCTGTGCAGTAACAGCCCAGCATGGGGCAATAAATCAAACCCAGAGGGTGATGCACACACTCCCACCTCTCCTGGTTGGCTGCTACCGTCACCCAATGGACCAAGCTTACATGATTGTAAATGTGCTCCTGTGCTATCATACAATCAGTGAAGGCTGTAGCGATATTGTAATAGGCTGGCCGTAGGCAAGGGCACCCTAAGTGTTTGTTTGTGCCGCAGTTCAATAAATTGGACTGGTGGTAACCTTTGAAACAAGACAGCAGCAACACACAATTTTATAAATCAGAAGGCTGGATGGTACTTTAAGCAGGTTAGCATGTCCGTCAAAGCATCTATTTGTCTCAATATGCCACTATATGGCTGCTAGTGTGGCTTTATATGGTTAATGTTGTTTTTGTCTGTTTTCAAGTGTAGTTTGGGACATTTGTTTTGCCTTTGTGAGGTGCTTGCCACATGGCAGGAAGAAAGAGAAGAGGATTGAGTTGCTAAATTAGTCAGCGGGTTAACTTTAATTTAGTTTTAGTGCCTTAACCTGATTTTTGTTTTTAAATCAGATATTCCCTTATCTAAGCCAGGAAACGGGAAATCTGTTCATTTCCATTCTATTTATTTATTTTTGCAAAAATAGTTCAGGAATCAGAATGGTCCTATATACTCTGAAGTCTGTTAGAATAGGCTATTTTTTACGCTGTCAACATGACATCTATCTTATCCCAAGTGTCATAGGGCAGGAGGCGGACAGGTCGCAGACAGGTTGCAGACTGACGACCTGTCAGTCTGCAACCATTTGCACTCTCAGTCATATTGTTGGGTGGCAATTTAGAATCATCAACTAACCTAACCCACTAAGTGCATACCGGACCACATACAAACTGCACACAGAAGGACTCTGGCCAGATGGTGAAGTCGAGCACAGGACCATCTTGCTGTGAGGCAATAGCCCTAACCACTGTGCCACCGTGCTGCCCTACAATACAAGGATATTATAATTTTTTTTAATGAAATTGTTATGTGCACTATGCTTAGTCTCATGTTTTCCTCTTCAGACACAGATGATCCAGTCAGCAGTTTAGCGTGCCAGAATGAAACCCCCTTCTGTGCTCTTTGCCTACTTGTGCCATTTAATTTCAGTACTTAATATGCAGTAAGCTCAAATTTAAACAGCACAACATGCTGTCAATTAAAATAATATATTATGCTGTAAAAAATATACAAAAGACTGCTTTGATGCTAAACCTTTTCTGCTTTTCATACATGTTGAAGTACCCTCTGCTCCATTTACAACAGTAGACTTTTAGAGCAAATAAGTATGTGAAAATGACTCAGATCTGTAATGTGGTCTACATCATCATGGAGCACAAGTTTTAACTCGTCAATGATGTCACGTTAGGGATGATCTTTTCACTCGGGAGAGTGGTCGTTCCTCTCTAGCAGCCCATCACAGCAGATGTACCATCACTTGCAAAGCCAACAGACCGTGAGTGTAATTTCTTTAGAGACGACCTTCACAACTGCAGGATGCCACCAACAGCAGCCTCGAGTTGTAGCTGCAGTTCGACAAGCTGCAAGAAAGAGCTGTGCATCTCACCTTTGTAAGGAACTCTGATCTGTCAATTATCAGACAAGCTGTTGATACACAGCAGGAATATTTCTAGGTTTTTTGGGGAAAGTCCTGCGATGCTTTGAATCTAGTTTCTTTTTTATTTATTAAATGGTAGTTTTCACTCTGAAACAGGAGTGCTTTTAGATTTAATGAAAAGCTGGAATGGCACTGATCTGATCAACCCCCCCAAGTAGTGTCATCTCCACTGTTGTGGGATCAATGCCCTCGATGTGACAGTCAGTCAGCCTCTGATTTGATTATTTGCACTACAGCATTGAAAATCACCCACACACACCCAGAAACCACAGGATAAAATAAAAATCAGATGCTACAATATTATTTGCCCTATAACTAACTAACTATAACAACTGGAGCGGTCACAATAGTAACAGAGTTATGATTCCTCACTACAGAAAGTCTGCATGTGTTTTTCTCTGCAGCCTGTCATACTGAAGCCATTTTTCAAAATTGAGGATTAGAGAAAAAAGAGCAGCAATAAAGTTGTATATCACAGGGGTCACCTTCAGAACCTGCTTGTGGTTATTCCTGTCATTAGCGTGACTGTTTCGTGCTGTCCTGCTCCAATTAGTACTGACACAACCTCTGGTCTTATGACTGAGCAGTTCAAACTGCCCACTGTTAGAGTGTAATTCTCATGCCGATGGACTAATGTGAAATATGGCAACAGATGCAGAGAGCAACAACTGAAGCACATTATTCTGGACCCAAGGGCCATTAAAGCCATAGCTATTAAATATAATTTGAAAAAATTTGCTTTTTGGCGCATAGAATGGCAGGTTGTGAGGTATTATTATAATCACTACATTCCCCAGAGTGGCTGCTTTCTGCAAATGTTATTGCTATTTGTATATGCCTTTGTGAAAGGGCTTTAGGATGTGTAGTCTTGTTTGTCAATGCTTTATGGGAGGGGTATTTCGCCTCAGATTCAGGGGTAATCATTGCTTTTGCCAGGCTTTGTTTCTTTTTGTGCGAGTTTGAGGTAATTATCGCTCACATGGCTCGGGCTTATTGTTGGTTTGGTTGGAGAGAATTTATTCATATTAGAACAAGTTGGTGTGCTTGAAATGCACACTGAGAACGACATGGGGTTGAGCCTGCATTAAAATGTGACTGGTGGTCACATTGTTGATTTCTGACAGCAGTTTGTCTGCAAATTGCTACAACAGTGTTGTTTGATCACTTTATTGAATTTTAGCACAAATAATGTAGCATTCACAGTGAAACATCTTTGGGGTAGGGACAAATAAGTAAATACTTCAGCCTACTCCTTTTCAAACAAATAATGGAATGATATTTTGTAATGATTGTGAAGGCACATGTTTGAAATGTTTGAAATAAAAATGAACTGAACTGAACTGAACTAATTGTTATGGGTGAAAAAACGACTCTAGGAGAGACACAGGTTGCAATCCCTGTTACAGTTATTGTACCAATTTGTTACACCTAAGTTATTACTTGAAACCAGGGCTGTGTCGTTGGCATTCGCATCAACACTGAGCTGAGGCTATTTATTTGGCCAGAAAGCGTCGAGAGGTGGTGAGTGTGGCTTTGATGCACATCTAGTTGTGGCTGGCAGCTAAGATTGGAAGATGTAGGAGGAAGACATTGTGAAGCTGTGTTTGTTTTTCCCAGTTTCCATAAAAGGAAGAAGTCCCGGGGGGAATTTAAAAAACAGGTCACATTAAGTTGTGACTCATAAAATTACCATGACACTAAAGCTGAAACAATAACCGCTGCATTCTCTAGTTATGGCTTCTTAAACAAATATCTAGTTTATTGTTTTCTTATTCATCTTCAACACTAAATAGGCTGTTGATTTCAATGAAAGTAGAAAATTATGTATTAACCTGTGTGGAGTTTTAACCTTTGAGGTGAATCTGTCTTGATGTACTTTGTTTCTGTCACTGAGTTGACGTTTTCCTCTCACCTTTTAGCTGCTGGCTGCACGTTCGAAGAGGATTCAGACCCTAATCTGTGTGACTTCACCCAAGGAGAGGAGGATGACTTTGACTGGCTGTTGTTTAGGACACAGAGTTCACCTTCTGCCAACTCTGACCTGCTGAAGGGTGAGTACTCTGTGCTCATGGTTCCCTGTCCTCTTTACTTTGTAGTTTTTTTAGACACTGAAACACGGCACACGAGCGTGCATGGGACACAGGCGCCCTGTTTTCATGTCTGGGAAATACATAGACTTGTTTGTATTAATGTGGCTGGCATTATCGGCCTTTAAAAATGTCCTGTGTCCGTTATGCATCAAATTTAATGAAGCCCTCACCCTGGTTTTATCTGCTTCCTGCTAACCCCAAGGATAATTTTATGTTAACCAGCCTCACAGGACTAATGGAAACCAGCATTTCCCTGCCATCATCTTCTCCACTGGTGGTTGCCAGAGGGTGATGGCATGCATAGTTTATAAGGCGCTCCTCCATCTCTGCATTAACAAATACCTACAGGGATCTGACAAAGAGAAGATTGCTGTTTCAGCTTCTCAGCATAAAATACCAGTGGCTGCAGTGCTCTCTCCGGTAAACTACTTCTACTGGGGGAAAACTTGGAATATGATTAAGAAATTGACCTCCCTCGGGTTTAACAAATCAATCAGTGTATGATATGGTAATGAGAATGCAACAAATCCATGACACAGACGTACATTTAAGTGTTCCTTTTACAAGAGGATGGGGAGAGCACTTGCACACTAAATAGGAGGAACCGTTTCTTTAAGCCTCAAAGAAAGCACTGGTATGATTTGTTGGTAGAACAGAGCTAATTCGGTAGACATAAAGACGGGGCAGCTAAGAGGAACAGATGGAGAGATGACAAGATAGGATACAATCAGATACATCATCTAAAAAGAAATAAATGCAGGCTTCAGGGAACATTCTGTCCGTTTGGAAACTATCAACTCAAGTAGCCTTTGAAAACGGTCAAAAACACCCTGCAGGGGTAATTTAAAAGCCGGGTACTTGTGGTTTTGATTTAAAGCATTAAAATCACTTCTTGTCTGCAGGTGGTTATCCAAATACACTTCTGAACTCGATAAATCTCACATTTAATCCCAAATCACTCTTCATTCAGCCACACATCATCAGCATTCGAGCGAGAATCTGCCTGCAGCCGCCATCCAGTTCACAGCAGGCAATGAGATTATTAATTCTTTTCCCTTCGGGTTTAATTAAAACTTACTGCCATGGCATTTACAACAATCCAGAGCCATCAGTGGAACAGACCTGCACAGGTGGAATGAGGCAGGTAGCGTAATCTGCACACGACGGCTGTGAGCGTCAGTCCACTATCGATCCGTCGACCAGGAGACAAATTCTGTCTCATTTCTTAGACGCTCATCCTTCAGCCCTGCACAAGAACCCGTGTATTATTCATGTTCCTCTCCTAAATGTTGTCACTGTATATTGACAGCAGCGTTTCTTCATTGTGTTATAACTTGACATTTTCTCTGCCGTGTTATTTAAGGTGGATAATCTTACCGCAGATACAGGCACAGGAAGTTTTTGTCTTTTTCTCCTCCTCTCTGACTTAATCCCCTTGTGTTGACTTCTAACCATGTATCACATTGGGCAGCTAAGGTGGGGGGAATAACAAGAGTTTATGAGATAAGGCTATTTACATTGGACCAGTATTAACTTTGCGGGGCTGAGAAATTGGTGTCGAGGGAAGATTAGTAAACACAGCTGAGATAGCAGCAGCTTGTGGCTCCCAGGAGAAATTAGAGACTACTGCTCCCATGAAAGACAAAATAGTCTTACAAAACAAAAAGAAAAAGGAAGAAAGAGCGCAGTGAGGTCTTAATAAGACTGATCCTTTTTTTTTTTTTTTTATCACATCTTACTTTATTTGGAATTAGAGTTGAGATTTCTGGCTGATTTTTGATAATCTTTCGTTCTTTTGCTTTTGTTTAAATGAACAAGTGAGGCGTGCAGGATGATAACCTTGTACGAGAAGAATGTGTTTGCATGTCAAGTGTACCTCATTTTCTGAAAGCCAGATTCATTAAGCTTGAAAAGTTATGGGGCTGCTGCAATATTCATTATACTGTATCAGGGTCGCCTTAAGCGAAAATCCATTAAATGGGGTTAAAAACAGCTAATGGTGATGTATCTAGCTTTCCTTGTTCACCTGGAAGTGAAGTGAGTGATTGCCAGCTCCCTCGGTCCACATGCCAAAGTGTCCTTGGATGAGAAAATTGTGTGAAGCAGGCAAAGTAGAGCAAAAAGTATGGGGCACCTCGTAGGCCATTACAAAGCTCTAACAAGTACAGGGTCATTTTTGGAAAGAAGGGTGAAAAACTGAATGCAGACCCTGGATTCCTCACTCAGAATGTGAATACTTAAGAGTTCCTTTGTTTAAGGAATGTGCCAGTGGTGACTAAGAGGCTTCAAGAAAAAAACAACAGAAAGGGTGGATAATTGATCCTTGTGGCTGCATTTAAAAAAATAAAATACCTCAGCTGGTTAACACCTTGAATAACACGCCATTTCTTAGCATTTCATTTGTAAGACTCTGCTCCAAATCAGCATTTTCTGATCACTGTTATCAAAACCTGCTACTACAGTCAAAATACAGCGTGACAGGGATGTCAGAGTTTCAGGTGTGTAATGCAAAAGCGAAGAGCCTCATGTCTTTCATGACATCCATGTAAACGTGACGTTTTTCTGTAGCCTCAAAGTAATATCACCGATATTTTGAGGAATATTACGATAAAGATATTTCTGATAGTGTAGAAAAAGAAACAAGATCTGTGATTGCAACTTATAGACGGCAGCATTTATTAGTGCAGATAAAATTAATTTCCATCTTTCTTTTCCAACTGTTTGCTGTCATTATGTGAACCTATTAAAACTAAGTGGCAGCAGGAGGAGGATTATAGCGACGTAGCATAAGTTAACTGTCAATGCAAAAGAAGCTTACGTAGTGTTTTGAATGGAAATCATGAAAGTCAAACTACAACACAGCTGCTTTAGTCTAACGGTAACTAAAGTAAGTGAAATATGTAAAATTTAGGAGCTGCACAATGTTGTTGCATAATAAAACTGAAATAAAAAAATGTTTCCTGCCTATGATGGTGGGTTCAGCTTTTTAATCAGCTGCTTAAAGCTACTTTCCGTCCACTGTTTGCTCTTCCTGTCATACAAAGTGTAACAGGCAAATGCTCCAGTGATGCTGGTGGAGTCGTTTGTTTCCATTTGCGTTACGCATCACCAGCTGCTAGCATCTCCTCCTTACATGCCTTTATAGCAGACTCAACGGTCCTTTTGTGCCTCAAGGTTTGTTGAAACAGGTTTGTTGTTTCCACCTTTAGTGAGAACACTTTTCTAACTAGCTGCTCTCACTCTCAGACATGTCTGGGCTTGTCTCGTCATTGTGTGTTAGAGAAAGGAATTGTATCGGTGATATTTCAGTAGGACACTTTATATCATGTAAAAATGTATACAGATATTAGGGCAGCCCCACCCACCCCCAAGTCAAGTGCGAGGCATACTGTAAGGGCTGAAATGTTTCCCACAAACTTTCCTCCTCGCTTTCTGCCTCAGCAGCCGTACAGGCCAGCCAGTGTCTCTTGGATGTGCAGTTTTTGGGACAGTTTTCAGCTGAGTCACGCAGAAAAACTTTGACAGTACTAAAACAAAGTGTTGAATATGCTGCCGCTTTAGTCTCACCATCCTTTGCATGTTAATCCCTCGCGCTCCTCTCATCTTTTTTGTAAATGTTTTCTTTCCAGCAGCACACATCCACTGAAGATCCTGTTTCTGTCTAAATCCGTCTCCGTGTTTCTGCTACACTGCAAAAAGCTACGGAGTCAATTTATTGACTGTGTACCTTATTTTATTAGCTAGTAGTGCAGAAGTC
Source organism: Rhamphochromis sp. 'chilingali' (assembly GCF_963969265.1). Taxonomy (NCBI): domain Eukaryota; kingdom Metazoa; phylum Chordata; class Actinopteri; order Cichliformes; family Cichlidae; genus Rhamphochromis; species Rhamphochromis sp. 'chilingali'. The sequence continues at coordinate 8,663,758 of NC_137938.1, forward strand.
TTGGACATAAATGCCCGAGAGACCTTTAATAGACTTTATAGTTCGATTGGACCTCAGGTCAAAGAAAGGTTGAGACTTGTATGAACTATGGCTTTAAGTATTGTTGTAGAGTTAGTCTGGTCAGCTGGTACTTACTGCAGCAGTGTACACAATGTAATGACCTGAACAGAGCTAATTCATACAGTGAAATGTGCATCCACCTGTATTTCCAGCCTGATTTCCTCTATTGGGCAGCCATTCTGGTCTTTATCCGTCTCCTCTCACCTCTGTTTGGCCTCAGCTCCACACTACAGATCAGCTCCACATTATGGTGCGTGTCATTGAGAATGATCTGAGATCCTTCTGCTTTATGTTATGCTCTGTGTGCTCGAGTCAAGCTCACTTCAGCCTTGTGTGTTGTTGTGAGAAGAAGAAGAATGGACCCAGATGTTCTTCTGGAGTGGGTAATGTTTTGGCTTGGAGTGCTGGATCAGCACTAACTATCTGGGCTGTTTTGGTAAACCAGTGTTCTAGTAAGATTATTTCCCACTGACTACATGCTGTTAGAAGGCCCAGGGGGCTCTGAAGGTAAGAGGGTTAGCTGCTGTATCCTGTTTCGCCTCTGCTGGGAGAGGAGAGGGGAGACAGAAACTGTGCAGTAGGAGCTTTAATTTCATTCTGACTCTTTTGTCTTTGGAGACGTGCGGTTGTGCGCATACTAAAGCCTGCAGATGCGTTTCTGCAAATCCTACAGTTTTCGTGCCTCACCTTAAACGAGTAGTTTAATGCCTGAGCCTAAACAAACCGTGAGTGAAAATGAACATAAACAGTGAGTGAATGTGAAACGTAAAGGTGTCCCAGAGGTAATTCAGACTCCAATAATCCTGCGCGAGAGTCGGGAGAATTTTGTGTCCGCAGCTCGTTTATGTCACTTTTGATATCTCAAATGCCAATAGCTGATGGATTTGTTTGTTTGCAAAGCTAGACCTCCCCCTTCCTCTTTGAAAAGAGAACAATTTCCTTCTGATGTGTTGCAGTGTGTTTTTGTTTTGGGGAGAAAAATAGTTGAGGACGGACCTGAAAGGGTGAGCAAAAATATGAAGGCCAAAGTCACAGCTGAGTAAATCTTAATAAAAAAAAAAAAAAATGTCGCGCAATAGCCGAAGTGACTTATCAGCTTTACAGAGAAGGCTCGCCTACAAGGCTAAAACTGTGTCATGATGAATGAAATCAGAGATGAGATAAAGTAGTCTGCTGTTTGTTTTCTGGGATGGTGATGCATCTTTTGTTCTTGAAGGGTTTGGGGGGGAACCTTTTAACATTGCACAGCCATATTTATCATTTGGCTAGGGTTACAGAGGACAGCATTTCATTTTAAAGGAGACGAGTCCGGTCTTCTGGTAGACTCTGCGTGTTTCACTCCAGCCAAACGTTCCACCAGCTGATTTTACTAATTAACACACCTTCAATCAGAGAGGCAGGAAATAATTAGTGAAATCAACTGTGGTATTTGCTAGAAAACCTTCCGCGGCTTGGAAGGGGAGCTACTGGCTCACTGGGATAATTGCTTAAGACTCATTACCTCAAGGCAAAGGACATCATACTCATTGATCACTGATGTATAATATAAATGTCTGAAAGCCCAGTGTCCTTTTAAAGCATCTCAAAAATGCTGTAACTACACAGAAGCTTTTAAAATATAGCCGATTAATTGAATTGCTATTCAGGGAAGCGAGCAGCTGCTCCCTTTATGCCTCCTCAACAAGGTAAGGGCGATTCATTAATGTGAATGATAGAGACACATTTGGGAAACGCAGACATTTTGCCAATCACTGAAGCCTGCAGTCCAGCTGAAGTATACTCTGTGACCAGTCTTTTTTTTAATTCTTTGTTTTTCACTCACCCACACAGGTACCCAGATGATAGGAAGGCATGATAATTCAGCCCCCTTTGGCTGGTTTCTGTCTAATTAGTGTCACTTTAGAGGGGTAGCTAGAGGGCTTTTATGTGCAAGGTTGCAGTTTAAATAATATAATTGGAGGTGTAGCTAAATACACTTTCTAGGTGAACCACCTTAACTCATGTGAGATAAAATAACCGGCCACTTGAAGAGTGTATTAGTACAGCTTTTGAAAATGGCTATGTGGGTGTCAGCTGCAGTAACTTTTGTATTTGACACACTTGAGTAGTTAGATATTTTTTCCTACTCTTTTAACAATGTAATGTAGTCCCATTTATTTTTTTAGTCTTATGGACCACTCATGGCGCTTTAGACTACAAGTAATTTTTTTTTTTACTGCATTCATATAACAATTTATTCTTTGCACTTCATCTATCTCACATCCATGAAGACTGTGGAATCCAGTCTTTAAGTGATAACGTGACGAAACCTGCTTCCGGGTCCAAACTACTTTGTGTTTATTAAGGCTGTTGTGTTTTTAACCTGTTTTAATGTTTTGTATCTTGCTCTATTAAATCTGAACATGTCCCTAAAACAGTCAGTGATCACTGCCGGCCTCTCTTGGTTTTTATCATCTCTATTCATTTTAAAGCTCAGTTTTTAAAACCTTACGATGGTAACTACAGCCCAGCCCATGAAGCGGTATCTTAATTACTAACCTGTGGATAGATTATCTCGGTTGTTCTACTCACTAAAGTTTGGTCCGTTTATAGCATCCTGCCATGCAATTACATTTGTCCCTAACCATTGGGAACCCTCATGTGAACTTTTATCGATTGGAAAAAAGTTAGCTTTCATCCTCCAGCTTCACTGTGCTAATGTGTTCATATTATGCTAACCTTAGCTGTGTAGCTGGCCACCACGTAGCACATCATTATATACCAGCTAGCCTAACTTCAGTAACCCTACAAAAGTCACAACTGTTTAGTTTTCTGTCTTAATTTATGTCTGAAGTGAAAGCAGAGCTGTACATTTGAATTTTTTCAGAAGTCTCTCAGTCAGAACATGGTATATGATGCTTAGATGGAAACTAGCGAGCTAACTTCATGCTAACTTCTAACTCCTTCAAATTTCATAAATTCCGTTTTCGTGAATGCTTGGATGTTAAACTTAATTGTTACACCTGGTAGAGCAACCACACTGATCATTTTATTAAAGATGAAAGAATTTAGACCGTTTGTAACTCTCAGTAATGCCACAGTGTTTGTTTGACTTTGGGACGTGAAACAGAGTCTGGACCCAGAAGTCAAGTCAGGTAGCACATTTAAAAGACATCAAGTGTTGGCCAAAGTGCTGAACAGAGGGATAATATAATGAAAAGAATTAAAATAGATAAGATGAAAACATTATACAAAAACATTGTAAGACATCCATATCTGTTTGTGAAAAATATGTGTACATGCAAATATGCACATACATATACAAAAATTTACACATTCACACACAAGCACACATACGTGAACATAAGTTACATGTATACACATGCACATGCAAACAACATCCAATGAGATAAAAGACCACAATAGCTAAAACAGAATAAGAGGTGTCAGAGAGATGTGAAAGCCTTGACAAATAGGTAGGTAGGTCTTCAGATTGGATTTGAAATGGCTAGTGCCGTCAGACCTGAACTTGCAGTAAGCTGTAGTACTCCACACAGACAAACTCTGGCCAGGATTTGAACAAGGAAGTGTTACAAATGATGTTTAAATACCTGTTCTTGGATTGAGTTTATGTTGTGATGCACTTTCTTTTCTGTCTGCCTTTTTTTCCCTTCTGTGCAACTCATAATGGTCTTAAAAGCTTGATTATTGGTTCTGCACTACTTTTACAGAGCACTGCAGGGTAATTTGAGGACACTATATATGGTGTAGCAATACTCACTAAACATTTGGACAGCACTGCAAAATAGCTAACTCAATAAAACTCAATAGACCACTATATAGTAAGCACAGAGTGAGTTCAGACACATTTCTAGGAAACGGTTGGAGAATGTGAGTGTGAAATACACATGATTTAAACTAATATTTTCACGTAGTATAAACACAAAACCCAGTTACTGTGTTGATATCGATATTCTAGTTTAGCATAAGCTCACAGCTCAGAGCTGCGGTCAGAAGAATACTTGCAAAACTGAATCTTCTATCATTTAATCCAACAGTCTTTCTGCTTCTGTTTTAGTAAGCAGAAGATTAACAGAGTTAAAGCATCTTTGTGAATCAAATGTGGATGCTTGAATGAAGTTAAAAGACATTTTTACTACTGCCTGCTGTCTTTGAACATGTTCTTTAAATATTTGAAGCTCTCTTTCTTCTTCTGATATCCTCCTCTTTTCTGCTAATCACACATTCTCTCTTTGGCGATCTGGAGATTGGAATTGGCTTTGTATGTGTGCCTAGTGCGGACGGCTGTGTGCTACTGGATATCTCCCAGCCTCTGTGCTCTCCTCTGCTCCTCCGTGTTCATACTTTGCTCCAACTCTCTTGAAATCTCTGCAGATCACAGGTTCTGGAAAGTTGTTTGAAACCAGACCACATTGCTATTTCTTAAAATTCTGTTTGTGCACAGGACTGAATCGAGCCTTCCCAATACATATGAATTAAAAATGGGAGGGAAAATGTAAAGAGAAGGAAAAACTCCTCGTTTGCAACTGCAGTAACTCATTCATTAGCCATATAGCAGTTTGAATATAGAGAGTAAAGCATGTCTGAGCACTTGAACACTGGCAGATGAGATGAATGCAAATTTGTTACTTTGATAAAATTTTATTAATTAAAAAATGTTCATGGTTTTGACAGCTCTGACGGTATTTTGCTCAAAGCAAAGACTTTAGGGATGCAGTCTCTCATTCTGGCATCATCAGGCACTACAATTAAATCATGGAAAACTTCAGCTTTTGCAGTGATTTATTAAAAGTGTATCTTGACATAATTTTCTCCAAAACATCAACACACCTTATCAAGATAGCATCTGATGTCTTGCTTTGAGCATTCAAATCTGTTTTACACTCTTGGTGAAGAGAAATCTTTGTAATTAGTGAGTAAAAAGGGATGTAGTTGGTCAGGTTTAGGACACTATTGGCTCTAGCACAGTATTAACAGGTCATTGTTGCATTTTGTTGTTGAGCTGCATCTTTGTTTAGAATTGTCTGCTTTTATTTAGGTTTACTCTGAATAATTATGTATGACATTATGCCTCATAAATAAGCTCAAACATGAGCTTGTGACACAGTAGACCATAAAATAGACCTGCGCTTTGTATGCAGCTTTGTTGCTAAAGGTGAGGAACAGGGTTCCTTATCAGCAAATAAAGGTTTGACAAACAAACTTCCCAGTTAATAAACAAAGTTTTATATATTGCGGAACACAAGGTTGCCAAGGTTGTGCACACACCAATTATATCAGTGTTGGATGATGCTACAGCCTACAATTTATATCCAGAGCAGGATGCCGTGTGCCATTTAATCAGCCTAATACGAAAGTTACTGAAGTAACAGTGAATGCGCCTAGTGTGTGTTGGGCTGAGATTTCTGGGACTCAAAAAGTTTACTTTATAAATCCTTTTGTGACTATTTCTCTCACCTTAAACACGGTCTGTTATGCTAATTTCCACTTGTGCAGTTGTAGTCCTAGTTTCTAGTAGAATAATCCTTAACTATCTTTAATAGCCCCTCACTTATCTCTTAGCTGAAAAGAGGTGTTTTCTTTCTCTTCCCTCCTGCTAACTTTCTTCTGATTGGCTGCTGCTCACAAACAGAAGTTTTGAACGGCAGGTGGGCGGAGCTTCTGTACTCACATTCAGAGTGTGCCTGAGATCACCATTTTAAATGTTACTTGCTCCCACTGACATTATAGACCAGTGAATCTGAAAGTGTGTACAATGTTCAGTTACATATTTATATAAATGGATTTATTTATACAAAAAGTGAATAAGAAACCTAATTACTGCTCTTGTATTGACGTTTGTGTCCCAGTGGCGGGTGGGTTGCATATTTGCCTTAACTCTTTGCATATGACTGGGTTGCAATTGCGATTTATAGCTAACAGCCTGTGTTTTTGTTTTTTTTTTAATGCTTTTTGAATAACATTTTCAAGGAAATTGTTTTTCTCTCTTAATTTGATTAAAGTGAAGATTTAAGATTGGGTGGGCCCCGTGGGAATTTGTGAATTTTAAGTGGGCTGCTCTCCTCTTGACTTTGAGAATGGCTGTTTCAGCCCTGACACAAAAGCTTGAGCTTTAACTAAGGAATTACTTGCACAAATGTGACAGCATGCAAAAACCAATTTCAAAGCTTCCAGATTAACATACAAAAACTGATTTCACTTATCTGTCTTTCTTTATTTTCTATGAATTTTTAACTTAAACTTGTCAAACTGTGTACTTTCTTTGAATGATTGTAGTTTAGTACTGAGCATGAGTCATTTCTAACATGCTCATAAATGATTAAACATCCATCAAAGATTCTACTAAATTTCCATGAACAGTTGCAATCGACTTGGCGTTATTGCCATGGGGTAAAGATGAAGCAGTCACCAGTGCTGAGGAGGCAAATTTCGCTGGCTGATCGCACCAGTAGGAATGTGTGGCTGCACTGAGCCGGGATTTTACCCTTATATCCAAGGGGTATTCTGGAGGATTTGGGGCAAAGTAGTAATTTACAGGTTAGGCATCAGAAACTGTTTTTTAAACTACATGTTTCATAGTTTTGAGAGATATTTACAGGCGGTGAAGACAACAAACATCGGAAACATTTGTCCAGTCCAGTCTTTGTTCGACTGTCTTTGGCCAGCTTTACCCAAACAGATATGCTGATGTCTTTTTTAAAAACTTTTGTAACAGCATCAAGTATGTGACATGAAAAAAAAAAACAAAGTCTTGATTCCTTTTAAAGAATGATTTTTGGTGAAAAATGCAAAGACTTCCGAAGACTCATATGGATGTGAGTCAAAGAGTATAGAGGATAGATTTTTGGTTTTGGTCTGGTGTTGTGTTGATGATGGCACCAACAAAATGGAAACAGCCCACTGGTGCACAAAACAGAAAAAGGCACAGTAAGGCGAGGGAGAACGTATCAGCGACAAAAATGGTAAGGGAGTATCTACCCATGTGTAGCCGACACTTTATCAGCAGGCTTGGATAACTGAGAGTTTACCTCTGCAGAAAATTGTACTTAGAGCAAAGATAATGTAACCTATATCAGACCTCTGCAGTTATTTAATGAAAGAAGGGGAAAAAAACTTGTCTCTCTTCTGGTTTGTTCCAATTCCTGACATATACATCCCTCATACATTAAACTCATTTTGCTGTGGGATGAGAATGTTGCAGTTATCGCTGCTGACTCGCCATTTGAGAGGCATTATTTTCTGGCGTTTGCTTCGTTTTCATTGTTAGGTTGACTGCTTTTCTAAAGGGAAATAAATGTTGTAGCGATCTCCTGTGGGAGTGTGAATCCACCACCATCTGCTTATAAATGCAGCGCCCTCTAGGACTCGGTTCATTCTTAAAAAAAAGTCCCAGTGGGGAGAACTAGTTGCAACTCTTCACAGAGCAAAACAGCACAAATGAACTCGTAAAAGCATGCATCCCTGCACTTTAAATCTCACAAGCACAAAGCATCTGAAAATGATTCTGTCATTGTTTCAAAACATATTATTCGTTGAGTCCTGGAAATAAAGGTGTCTACATGTGCTATATTTACATCAGCTGTCACTTTGGCTCACCAGTTGATGGATGTATCATTTAGGACTGAAACTGCCGTATATGTTTCATACCTGGGGGGCAAGAGAATTGCAGAGATAAATATCCCTGCAAATGGCATGAGCACAATTTGTATGCAGCTATTGATCCTGAGCTGTGAGACTTAATGATTTCTGTGCTCTTTTCTTCTTCTGTAGACATAGTGGGTGGCAATCTAGTTACCAGTAGAGGTTCTGAGTGTAGGTTATTTCATCACCATTTGTTGAAATAACATTGATTTGAGATGTAGGGTCCCCTTGAGTTAGCATCTGGTTGGAGGCTCATGAAGTGCCAAAAGGGTCCTTTATAGAATAATAGAGTGGGGACAAAACATTTCATTCCTCTTCTTCATGTTCCCGGGTAATGTCTTATCCATGCCTGACATTCGCATTCACACACTTCCTCTCAGGTGCAATTTAACTCAGCATTGTTACCATAATAACTCTTGTCGTGCACAACAGTCTGTCAGTAATTGATATGTAGGCACTGCTTCTGGGTGGAGCCATTTGCATTAAATTGTGTTAACTGATATGATAATGAATGTGAAAGGCCTGATGCAAGCGGAATGACTAACTAGAGATGGATGGCTATTTGAATTATACACAATAAGTAATATATTATATCAGGTCTCAGGGGTGCAGAGCTCTCCCTGAATTTGTTGCCTGTCTTTTACTCAGATCAGCCCGAGCTGCCTGAATATAAATAGTCTGCATCAGATCTGGCATCCCTTTCTTCACTTCACTCCCGTCCTTAATGATATCTGATATGGAGGGAAATCAGCACATGTGGAAATAGATGGTAGAAGCGAGCTGAAATATAACTCCTAACTAACACAGAGCTGTGTTAGTTAGGAGTGACAACAGTAATATCTCAGATCTGACTGATGAAATATCTGCACCGCTTCTCATGCTGGCCGTCTGTTTAATATGTGTGACCACCTCTAAGCTTTTAAGCAGACTGTTGATAATTGGCTTCTCTTGCTTCACCAAACTTTATTATTCTCTATTAACACATATGAAGCGTATTGCCTTTCAGATAAGTTATTGTAGTGTGAAAGACGTGACAGTGGTAAGGCTTGGATGAAGAAGGGACGCCACAGATGACTGAAGACAAAGATGAATTCAAACTTTATTTAAAATTATCTTTTTTCTTTGTGTGTTTAAAACACTGTCATGCCTAAATGGGTTAAAGAATTTACTGACACCCTTTTATAAGTATTCCAGTGAATGATTTCCTGCTTTTGCAAGGGTCATAGTGCATTAAGGGAAAAAATATGAGATTACAGACTTTAATTAAAGAATTTTAAAGTATTCTGTCTATAATAAAAAGAAATATTTGTCAGTATTTGGAGTTAGCACCTTTGAAATCCTTAAATCAAAGTTTATTTAAGCATTGTAGTGCACAGACTTTGAGCTGGTTCCAGGTACTGACAGGTGCCCAGAGGCATCATACTTTGTATTGACAGAGAAAAGTTTCTCGATGTTGCTGTGTTGGATTTTACTCCTGAAGCTGCAAACCATTATTAAAAAATCACATGAAAATGTCAAATACTGAAAATATTATTTTAACAATGTTGTGCACGTGGCTTTCAGCTTAAGATTTTAAAGGTGGATATATACACCCACCATTTCTTTATTTTTCACTAAGTAAATGGAAGTAAATGAAAAATATGACCTCAATAATGTTGAGGTCCAGACTCAGTCCATGACTGATAGTGTTTCACTGTGTGCTGTTCTATCCAGGTATAGCTTTACTGCACTGAATCTGTACTTTACCGACTATTGACTGTTAAAACCATGCCGTCACTTACAGATGTAGACAACCACCTGTGTTCTGATTGCCTTCATAGATATTGATGACAATTTGAACTTAAAATTTCATATTTTATTAGGATTCATCACTCAATTCGCCAATGATTTTTAGTCAAGTTCTTGTGTAATTTGGCATACTTCAGCCTGTTTGACCTTTTCCCTTTGCTTAAGAATGGCTTCTTGATAGCCAGAGACCATTTCTGAGACAAACACATGAAAAACATCATTCTGCAAATACAAGGACGGACCTGAAAAAGCAGTTAAACTTGGAGAACTGAAAAAGAAAAAAAAGGGATAGCTCAAGACTTTTGCAAAATGTTGTATCACAATTACTTCAAATATTTTGTTTGGAAAAAATGAGTAAATTCAATAGGCCAATGTAAACCGATGTAAACCCTACTTTTCTTCTACACCCTCTCCTCCAAACGCATAGCTGACAAATTAGAAGAGGAGGGGTTGGCTTTCATGAGGATTCTTCAATGTCATTGGAGACAGAGTGTGTGTGTGTGTGTTGGGGGGTGATAATAAGTCTGTGGAGATTATATTTGTGAGAAACAAAGGCCTCCCTCTAATACTGGATGGTCTGCAGATAGAATACATTTTCCGCTCTGACTGTAAATGTTGGCCTAGCTGGTAAGTTCGGAAATAAAGAGGATAGAGGTTACAACAGCTTTGGAAAATGAGAGATGCACGTTTCGAGGAGTGCCTTGTGTGCTTTTATGGCATCTGTAGGATTACCACATTCGATTCCTTTTTCACAGCCATTGCAGTTTTTACTGCCTCCATCAAATCTGTTCAGTGCCTCCTACCTTCAGACATACTGACTGCAGTAATAGAGTGCGAATGGCACAAAGCGGGAACTGTATTTTTGCTATGGTGAACGGAATGAGGCTGCAGATGCTTGTGCAAGCCACAGCTTGATGTCTCAAAATTGTTGTGGGAAAACAAAAAGGTATAAAACTCTAAATGTTTATTGCATAGTGTTAGACCATCGCCGATGCCCGCAAAGTTAGCTCAATCATGGCATCGTTGGCCCGGCTGTCTTTGTATTGTTTGTAATCGTTACATTTACAATAATTGATTACACAGCAGTGGAGAGTATACTTTATCACAGTAGATGTCTTTCTGAAAGCGCTGTAACTAAGTTTAAGAATATAATCCACCCACTGTTATCATCTTCAATGCCCTGTACCAACACAGAGCAGAGCAGCTATCTGAACGCTACTCCAACAGAGGTCGATTATCTTGTTAATAATTTTATCTCCTCACTACGTACGACTCTGGATAATGTAGCTCTGGTGAAAACTAAGGCCTCAAATCAGAAGTACCTGACTCTGTGGTATAATTCTCAAACACGTACCCTAAAACAGATGACTCGTAATCTGGAGAGGAAATGGCGTGTCACAAATTTAGAGGATCGTCATTTAGCCTGGAGAAATAGTTTGCTGCTTTATAAGAAAGACCCCCGCAAAGCCAGAACATCTTACTATTCGTCCCTGAAATGAGAAAATAAGAACAACCCCAGGTTTCTCTTCAGTACTGTAGCCAGGCTGACAAAAAGTCAGAGCTCTACTGAGCCAACCATCCCTTTAAGGTTAACCAGTAATGACTTCATGAACTTCTTCACAAATAAAATTTTTATCATTAGAGAAAAAATTACCAATAATCATCCCACAGATGTAATATTATCTACAGCAACTCTTAGTACCATTGATGTTAAGTTAGACTCTTTTTCTCCAATTGATCTTTCTGAGTTAACTTCAATAATTACTTCCTCCAAACCATCAACGTGTCTTTTAGACCCCATTCCTACAAAACTGCTCAAAGAAGTCCTGCCATTAATTAATGCTTCAATCTTAATATGATCAACTCATCTCTAATAATCGGCTATGTACCACAGGCCTTCAAGCTGGCTGTAGTTAAACCTTTACTCAAAAAGCATCTCTAGACCCAGCAGTCTTAGCTAATTATAGGCCAATCTCCAACCTTCCTTTCATATCAAAAATCCTTGAAAGAGTAGTTGTCAAACAGCTAACAGATCATCTGCAGAGGAATGGCTTATTGGAAGAGTTTCAGTCAGGTTTCAGAGCTCATCACAGCACAGAAACAGCTTTAGTGAAGGTTACAAACGATCTTCTTATGGCCTCTGACAGTGGACTCATCTCTGTGCTTGTCCTGCTAGACCTTAGTGCAGCATTCGATACTGTCGACCATAATATCCTATTAGAGCGATTAGAACATGCTGTAGGTATTACAGGTACTGCACTGCAGTGGTTTGTATCATATCTATCTAATAGACTCCAATTTGCGCATGTAAATGGAGAGTCCTCTTCACACACTGAGGTTAATTATGGAGTTCCACAGGGTTCAGTGCTAGGACCAATTCTGTTTACATATGCTTCCCTTAGGCAGTATCATTAGAAGACATAGCATACATTTTCACTGCTATGCAGATGACACCCAGCTCTATCTGTCCATGAAGCCAGATAACACACACCAATTAGTTAAACTGCAGGAATGTCTTAAAGACATAAAGACCTGGATGGCCGCTAACTTTCTGCTTCTTAATTCAGATAAAACTGAGGTTATTGTACTCGGCCCTGAAAAGCCTAGAAATATGGTATCTAACCAGATTCTTACTCTGGATGGCATTACCTTGGCCTCCAGTAACGCTGTGAGGAACCTTGGAGTCATTTTTGACCAGGACATGTCCTTCAACGCACATATTAAACAAATATGTAAGACTGCTTTCTTCCATTTGCGCAACATCTCTAAAGTTAGAAATATCCTGTCTCAGAGTGACGCTGAAAAACTAGTTCATGCATTTATTACTTCCAGGCTGGACTACTGCAATTCATTATTATCAGGATGTCCAAACAACTCACTGAAAAGCCTTCAGCTAATCCAAAATGCTGCAGCAAGAGTACTGACAGCGACTAGAAAGAGAGAGCATATTTCTCCTATTTTGGCTTCCCTTCATTGGCTTCCTGTTAAATCCAGAATTGAATTCAAAATCCTGCTCCTCACATACAAGGTCTTAAATAATCAGGCCCCATCTTATCTTAATGACCTTGTAGTACCATATCACCCTATTAGAGCACTTCGCTCTCGCTCTGCAGGCCTACTTGTTGTTCCTAGAGTATTTAAAAGTAGAATGGGAGGCAGAGCCTTCAGTTTTCAGGCCCCTCTTCTGTGGAACCAGCTTCCAGTTTGGATTCGGGAGACAGACACTATCTCTACTTTCAAGATTAGGCTTAAAACTTTCCTTTTTGCTAAAGCATATAGTTAGGGCTGGACCAGGTGACCCTGAATCCTCCCTTAGTTATGCTGCAATAGACATAGGCTGCCGGGGGATTCCCATGATGCATTGAGTTTTTCCTTTCCAGTCACCTTTCTCGCTCACTATGTATTAACAGACCTCTCTGCATTGAATTATATCTGTTATTAACCTCTGTCTCTCTTCCACAGCATGTCTTTTATCCTGTCTTCCTTCTCTCACCCCAACCGGTCGCAGCAGATGGCCGCCCCTCCCTGAGCCTGGTTCTGCCGGAGGTTTCTTCCTGTTAAAAGGGAGTTTTTCCTTCCCACTGTCGCCAAAGTGCTTGCTCATAGGGGGTCATATGATTGTTGGGTTTTTCTCTGTATCTCCTGTACAGTATAAAGCGCCTTGAGGTGACTTTTGTTGTGATTTGGTGCTATATAAATAAAATTGAATTGAATTGAATTAATCGCAGTGAAGAGCGTAGCCCTCCGAGGAACACTCCCAGGTTGTTACAGCTAATGACTGCTGGGGGTTCTTCCCAAAGAGCTGTCTGACAGCATTTGCTCAGATATTAATATCAAACGATGGGAATGAGGACACTGCCACACGCAGTAAATTGGTGCCACACAAACGCAAGACATGCGTGAATAAAGTTGGCACAGGCACGTAGATGCACACCATCTTGCATGCATCCACTTTGCTGACTTATGTTCTTCACCGACAGTAATTGATTTGTGTAGGGAAGCGTAAGGCAGCCATGTTTAGCGAATCAGCTGTTTTTTTGTTTTTCTGAAGCAAAGCCATAAACTGAAATCTGGAGGCTCTGCATCAGTTTTATTGTGACAGTACAATTATTAAGTTCCAGCTCCCACCGCTATGCGGGCGGCTTCCTTGTCACCTTGCTAAGGGCCTTGCTCTCTAAAGGGAGCAATAGAAAAAGCCATAATCATAACTTCAGAGGAAACTCATATTCTTTTATATGCTTTGATTGTGATGTTTTTCTTTGCTGAGAAAACAGGGAATTTCAAAATCTAACTTGTGGGAAATATAGTGTTTCAAAGTGCTCCTGCGGCTTTCTGCCACTCCTCTCGTCGTCCCGTGTGTTCCCTTTGAGGTGGCGGGGACGATCTTCGACGCGCAGCTGGATGCCCCTTATATGGCTGCAAAACGATCCTTCAAACAGCTGTGGGATTTGCACATCACTTAACCTAATTTATCTGGGGCCTCTCTGGGAGCAGAGGAGTCTTCCCAGCCCAGGATCACACGCATCTATTTTTGCACATGCACACAGGACATAAAATTCACTTTCACTTAGCTGAACCTAACCTTACTAAGCTCAGTTGCAATACTTAGTTTCATGTTTTTTCATTTTTTTTTTTTTGTTTAAAAAAAAAAGAGCACCAGGTTTGGACCAAGTCCCCATCACGAGACTATCCAAGCAGACTTATGTCCTCACAACATAACTAACCAAAGTCCTCACACACACGTTTTCCATTTCACTGAATCTCGAGCTGCACATTTGCACCTGCATCTCAGCTTTTCTCTCACTCATTTGCTCACTTTCTGCCCCCCCAACCCTCTCTCAAAATATTCTATCCAGTCTAACACTGAGTTTTATTTCACACTTTGCTCATGATATTGAGAATGAGATGACATTGCAGTTCTGTTCGAGCCCTGGTTGGTGCATTACAAATGCCCTCTCGCTCAGACATGTTGCAACAGTCTCTGAGAGGTAGACTAAGATCTCGGCTCCAATTCTCTGGAGAGGCCAGCAGTCTGTGGTGGGGCGGGAGCAGCCAAACACCAGCTACTTGCCTTCCCAGCGTGTGCTCATTGCTGTAGCCTTGTATGCCTCTGGGTGTGAGGGTGTCCTTATGTTTTCTACTCAGATGTCTGCTAGCATGTCAGTCTCAAGACACTCCATCTATGTGTACTAGAACTATCTACCACAGTCAAACAATTCCTAACTTTGCTTCTTCAAGAAAAGTTCTTAAAAACACACACAGCAGAACTCGCTACAGAGAACTGGTATCCAATTAGCGACTAATCTAATGATGCACTACAATTTCCGCAATGCAGTGGCCTATCTTTTTGTTAATTAAATTAGGAGAAGAGCAAAATAAAGCAGATATTCCCTCCACATTTCTCTGAGCTTGATTACAGAAAGCACAGACTGTTAATCATTCCAGCGGCTGGGTCAGAGTCCTGCTATCTCCTGCTACGATTAGAGGGCCAGATAACCAAGATTTATTAGCCAAACATCCCGGCAATTAATTAGGAAGCGGGGCTAGACTAATCCTGTTTCTGTGGGCTTTAACGGGTCGAACTCCTTTACACTACCAATAGGAGCACTTCAAAGACAATGCAAATAAGGAACGGCTTAAATCAGCTCCCTCATATATGCAAATATGCCAGTACTACTGCCCATGTTTATTAGTGTGTGCTTAAAAAAAACAAAAAAAATTTCCAGAGACAATGTTTTCATAAATGTTTACGGACACATGGACCATCCCTGCTTGTTTACATAGGCAGGGAGCAGCTTTAAATCCTCTCTGTGACGTATTAAGCATAAAGGTTTAGCCCTATCTACCCTATCCACACTTCAAAGGCTCGTCTGCAAATGCCGCTGGCTTTCTGGCTTTTTTTTTTTTTTTACTCCCCCTGTGGTTCTGCTTGGCTTCCTTTCATAAGGATCGTGCCCTGTGAGGCTCAACAGGTCACTGAACCACACAGAAATGTACAGTCTGCCCTCTTTGTTCCTAACA
Source organism: Rhamphochromis sp. 'chilingali' (assembly GCF_963969265.1). Lineage (NCBI taxonomy): Eukaryota > Metazoa > Chordata > Actinopteri > Cichliformes > Cichlidae > Rhamphochromis > Rhamphochromis sp. 'chilingali'. Next base: position 8,679,268 of record NC_137938.1, read on the forward strand.
TGCTTTGCATTTGGTCTCATAAGACCTCTGGGACTTTTAAATGCAATGCAAGCAGATGGCTGATAAGCTTTGTTTTGGCTATTAAGTAAGCCATCTACTTTGGGACTAGTGCTATTTTTTCATTATGAAGTCAAATAAAAAGAAAGCATGCTGGATTTAGCTGAAGGAACACTAACCCAGTGTGTGGAAAAATGGGACTGCACATCCTAAATTAGCTTTGGCAAAACCCGGAAAAAACAAACAAACAATAAAACTGTTTAGCTGAGAGATACTTGTCAGGTGATATTTGAACATATGGTGCAAAACCATGTAATTTGGTGCTTTAAGACCACTAAAGATGAAAGACAATCTTTGCCAAACAAAAACCAAACAAACCACATTTAGATATTTGAAGTCATTTTGAAACCACAGCTCTATGATGTGCAGTAACTCTTCTCAATGTTCTAATTGTAGACTCTTCTTCCCAGAAAGTCTTGAATGAATAATTATGCCTTTTGATTAAACACTTCATCCGAGCTGTTCTCGTGGCACTTTTTAATTTAAATATGGCGCATCTAGAATGTTAAATTACATTCATGCCTGAAAAGATGTTAAAACAATAAACATGCACATGTTTCCACATAATACAACAGTAGCACACTGTATCTTTCAATATAACAGCTTTTTTCCCCTGGTATGGTCAGAATTAATGAGATGCGGTGCGTAGTTTAATCAGTGTGCTGGTGGTGTCCTTGCAGGGACAAAGACCACATACACGCTTTGGCCCATTATGGACTTTGTGTTTTGCAGACAGGATCATGTTATGGCAGTAAAGAAGCACATATGTGCGTGCTTGTCTCTAAAATAGCATGTGCATGCTCAGCAAACACCAGCTGGACAAACAGAGGTTAAAAACACTGTGTGGGTACCAGGTGCCCATGCACCTGTTTATTCTCTGAAACAAATGTCCTCACGACTTAACAAAGTTACTTCGAGCACTGTACTTCTTGGCTGCCTATACAGTAGAGCCAGCCGGTGGATCCTTCAGTCTCTGTCCATCTGGCTCTATTGTTGATTGCAGACAGACTGGCTGATGAGTGCAGTCTGGATGTAGGAGCAGAAATAGGGCCCCGAGCTTGCAGGAGCTCCCTTAGGCTGGGGCTTGGCAGAGCTTTTTAGAGCCGCTCTATCGCAAACCCTCTGAAAGCGAGCACAGCAGTCTCCGTGGTTGCCTAATGGCCATGCTGCAGCTCTTCAGAGTCTGGCAGTTGACAGTTTCTGATCCTTTTTAAGCAAGAGGTACAGATAAAAGCCCTGGCAGACAAGGAGGTGAAGCGGAGTCTGAGTTGTCCGTCGAGATTTCAAAACCAGGCAAGTTTTTTGGGAGGGAAAGAAAAGGTTTTGTTCACTTTGTTTTATTGATTATTTTAAAGCAAGCATTTGTAAAAATGACTGTGCCTTTCAAGAAACACTGAAGATGGCTTCTCCGCAGTTCTGTAAATTTGCAAAGGCTTGTGTGCATTAATTCCCCAGATTGACAGAGCACTGATAGTACAAGAGGAATGCAAGTAATTGTTTTCCTATTTCTCTTTATCACATGTGAAAGGACAAACCGTATCATCAAAATGCAGATTAAGTAAAAAAAACACTTTTCACTATGTATATTCAGCCTGGCTCTTAGTTTGAGAGAATGCCACTTTGCTGGAGGGCAGACATCCCAGTACTGAACTGTGCTCAACTCATCATCCGCAAACCTTAAGGTACACAGATAGACAAGAAAGCAGGAGAATGTAATGTCAGAAGCAGACTGTAACAAAAAAGATAGCAGAAGAGCACAATTACAACATTGCGTGCAGCGAAGGAAGGAAAACAGTCACGAGGAATACCGAGTCTAAATTTGTTTTCCCTGTGTCTGTTTTAATCACTCTTCTTTGTGTTTTACTCTGCATAGTTGCATACTCAAGGCAATGTGCTGAAAACAAAGGCTCGGGAAAGTGCGTTTGGCTGTGCGGCCGTGCTGCCTCGCTGCATCTCTGTCTCTCTCCCTCTCTCTTTTTTTTCTTAAGGTTTTGTTTTCCTCTCCTAGTGTTATTGTCAGGACAAGGATGTCACACCGCAGAGAGGCACCACGAAGAAGGGAGAAAAAAAAAGTCTCTCTGCTCTCAGCCAGCCAGAGGTAGTAATCGATGGGAGCTAAACAAAACAGAGGAAGAAAAGCATACTTTCTACCAAGCTTTGGAAAACAGAAACCACTTTTATGGTGGAGGAGAGGGTTCAACTAGCTTTGGCTTGCTGTTGTGTATGAATGTGATCCTTCAGCAGCAGAAAATAGTGTTAGAATAGAAGAATATAATAGAAAAGAAAGAAAAACTGCAAAAAAAAAAAATCACGAATGGGCTTTTAATGGTGTTCATACAAGCCTTTTCTTAACAGTTTATCCAAGTCAGGGTTGAGAGGTGAAAGCAAAAGGCACAGCACACCCTGGACAGGTCTCAGAGGGCTAATAGAGAGACAGACAACCATTCACTCTGATATTAACACCAATGGCCAATTTAGAATCACCAATTAATATAACAAGCATGACTTTGGGGTGGTGGGAGCAACCACCTTCACACTCCACGCCGTGAATTCAGCACCTGTTGCTTTAAACGTACTTTTGGAGTTAGTCACAGCTGCTGTAATATACCGTAACATTGCCACACGGCCATCTCAACCCACAGCAGGTGTTTGTTTTCAAACAACAGGCGTTCCTCATCAGATGATGACTACAGTCCCAATAGCGCTTATGGCACTTTGTTGCATTTGTTAATTTGCATAAAACATCTTGAGAATATTGTATAATTATTGAATTTCTCGTTCTGTCAATATGCAGAAACGTATTTTTGTATTCGCGCTCCAAAGCTGGTAACTGGCAGCACCTATGGTTTTGACATTTTACGGTTAGTGCAGCTGTTTAATATAGCCGAGCGCTTTCTGCCTGAAGTTTGGATTTTTTCCCGTGACGTTCATCCTTCACTCAAGATGAGTCAGGTATGAGAACTAATGGTGCCTAGTGGTGATGGGTCAGCCACATTTTCCTATGTGCATAAATAAAATTTAAACAAATAGGCCTTTTTTGGTTTTTTTGCAGCATGTGAAAGCACATAGCAGGCAAAGATGAGTGAATTATGAACATTTAATGTGTGTTTTTATCCCAGCTTTGCACTGCCATTACTGACGTACTTGTATTACAAGACAAATATAGGATGTACCTTCAGTGGTATCTAGTCATGCACATATTTGCTAAGTTCTAAAGATATATGGATGTAATATATCTGGCTCCATTTCACTCTTTGTACCTGGCAAACAGCCAGTTTTAGCTGGGCATGATATAGGTTTTCTAGTGAAATAAAACATCACACATTAAGAAAGCATTTAAAAGTCCTTAGGAAGCAGAAACCACAGTTAGTTTGGAGCGATACCCACCTTCACTGTGGACAGCAGTGAAAAAGCAGGGTTTGTTTTCAGATACAGCGTCTGTCAGTACGCTGGGTGGATTTCAAAAAATGTTTTTTTTCAAGGCACTTCAACTGTAGAAAGGAGCTCCGATGAACACAGCTGTCAGTGCAGACTGTGGATTATTAAGACTAACTTTGACAATCAGATATGTAACTCAGTGATTGAAAGAGCTGCTCTGAGTTGATGTTTGAGAAAAACTCACTGAGCGCTAAACCCTGTCAGCAGCAGTCGCTTTGGAAAGAAAAGCATGTTTTGTTTGAATCACAATAAGCCATCACGTACTGATTTCTTTCTTAAGAGTGTATAGTAGCGGTTCTGTGGGCAGGGACACGCATAAACAAGCAATCCCGAGGTTTCGGATGGTGTCATGCTGAGCTTCAAGATTCAGCTTGGATCTCTTTTTATTGTTAAATAATTGTTTTATTGTAAATTTTTAGAGAGAACTGCTTTTTTACAGTTCTGTAAATCTTTAGGGAATTACTTCAAATTTTCACATAACTGTCATGTTTTTAATTGTCTGAAAAACAAAACTTGCCTGACATTTAGATGGATGGAAAGCTAATTAAGAAGCCGACACTAATGCTGAAACTTGAAGCAGTTAATTGCGCCATCAATAAGTTCATTATTAACAGCAGCATTTGTCCTTTTGTAACATATAAAAACATCCGTCCATGAAAAAACCCTTTCTCCTTTAAAGAGCTGCTTCGCTCTGTGGCGTACTTGTAGTTTATTGCAATGCTGTGTATGAATCTCAATAAAAAAGAAACAAAAAAACCAGACTTATTCTTAATTGCTTTGGATTAATTGTTTACATTTATAGAAATTTCTAAGGAAATGTGTGCAGCCCTCTTGGTGAAGCCCAAGGTCAGAGCTACAGTAGCTGTCACAATGATGAGTGCTTCTTACTGTGCTTGAACGTCTGTCCACCAAACAGGAGGGATTGACAGTTAATCACAAGCACATTACACCTCTGGGATGGGTGGCACCGCAGCCGCCTGCCTTTGGCTCCAGCCCACCTGTCATTATGATGACTTTGCAGCCTATCAGTGTCTGCTTGAGATTTATCTGTCTGGCACTAGACTGTGGCCTCATCTTGGGCCGAGCCTGGCACCTGTCCATCCATCAGCCGCTGAAGTCCTTCTGCCATGGAGTGGACAGAATCCCTCTTTCTGTGCAGCGCCTTGCTGCCACATGGCAGTGCTGCTGTTCGCACTGGTCATTCAGTGGGTGCAAATAAATAAATGCAATGCAGTGTTAGCGGAGCCAACAATGTGCTGCAGACAGAAACTCTGTCACCGTTGAAGCACTTTTAAGGTTTGGCTGTAGGAGCCATCTATTAATTGGAAGGTTGGTGGTTCGATGCCTGACTGCTCCAATCTGCATGCCAGACATCCTTGGGCAAGCTATTGAACCCCAAGTTTCTCTGCGATGTATCCATCAGAGTGTGAATGTTGGATAGAAAGCTCTTCAGTAGAAAAAGCATGGGAAAATGTGCTTGTGTGAATGAGGGATATATAAAGTGCTTAGAGTGCTCAAGTAGAGTAGAAAAGCGCTACAAAGAACCAGTCCATTTACCATTTACCTTAAATGTGTTGGCATCCAGCAGCTTAGAGGTGGCAGGGTTTAGTGTCAAAAGATGAATGGTGCTACTGGACAGCGTGTCTGATGACAATGGTGACGCATGCAGTAAATGGTCTGTTGACATCATTGTCACACAAGTGTCAACATGTAGGTTTATATACACACGTGCACATGTGTTTGTATGTGTGGATGAAGACGCTGGAAGAGAGAATTCGAGGAGATTGCATAAGCATGTTTTTGCTTGAATGGTGATGTGCTAATTTATCACTGTTGACTGTAATACTTTGGGATACAACGTGCCTGGAACAAAACAATTAAACACCACAAAGCCAACTTTGAGTGGAACTTAAAATACAACAACAAAAGCAACAATATCTTTCTAGTGCATGTAGTATAACTGGACTAATTACCCCTGAAGTGCTTTGAGAATAACTTCCTATCATGTCAGCTTTTGTCAGCTGCCACTGATTTGCTCTCCTGAGTAGCTCATTAGCTTTCCATCCACAGATATGACCAAACCATGGTGTGCATGTTACATGTCTTCACCCTCTGTCCCTAGAAACCTCTGATGTTACCTTGCTGACACGTTAATGGGATCGACCACTGATAACAAGGAGCTAATGAAAATCGAATCCAAAAACATTAGCCTGTCACTGCATTGTCTCTCTTTCTCTGAATATCAAAGACACAAAACTGCTCTGCCTCTCGTCTGAGTCCGGTGGGGGAAATTCTACCTCTGGTCTCATCTGCTCATGATTCACAGAAAAAAATGAACTCTACAAATTGAATCTGTTCAGTGTTTTAGTGCTAGAAATTATACTAGATGGGTGCTGACAGCTGGTCTTTCCACTGGAGCAATGTTAAATTTAGCCTTTGGTGCATCCAGGAAACTAATGAATGGACTTCCAAGAATTTATGCCTATTATCTATCTCTTTAGATATTGAGAGGCAAGACAAAGATTATGTAGGTCTAAAGCTAAAATATTGTTTAATCCCAGAAGAAAAGGTCACATAGACGCTAATTTTAGCAGTTCAGTTTAGTGTAATGCCTGACTCTAAAGATTAGAGATGGCAGCACGTCTGTGACATGTCACAATTCTTACGATACCGATGGTGTCTTGATACAGAGATCCCACCAGACTCAGTGTAAAACACAGATAAATAATGCGTCATTACAGGAAAAAATACCCCTAAAGAGGCAAAAAGCAAGAATCCTGTAATTAATAATCCTTACATTAAGCTGTCAGTCTGTGCGTGAATTTATTCATGTGCCAAATAATGAGCCCTGTGATTGCTTTTCCACAGCCATCCCTCATTTCCCCTGCAAGTTAGTTAACTACCATTCATTTTGCTCTTAATGTTGACCAGCATCACCACAAGGAATCATGAAGTACAGAAATCTGTGTGTGGGGTCCTACATGTCTTAGTATGTGAATGTGTGTGTGAATGGGTGGATGACTGGATATGTAAAGCGCTTTGGGGTCCTTAGGGACTAGTAAAGCGCTATATAAATACAGGCCATTTACCATAGTATTAATAACAACAGTATTTGGCGGTACTGTATTTATAAAACACCTCTAGATAAACTGGAACAGTGCATCGCAGTGTCAAAAATTTCCCCTGCTTCGGTCAAGATGGGACAGACGTGTTGTCCAGGCAGCGTTGCTAAGGGGAACCACTAATATGCATGAAGCCCTTAAGGCCTGGTTGCTGCAGTGAAACTGAATGGGCAGGCTTTAGAGAGGAATGTGTGAATACCCTTGACATTGAATGTAGGACAGTGAAGTAGAGCCATATGTGTATATTCTCAAGCTATTATTGTCAGAGAGCTGCACCTGAGTTACATTTGACCATATGCTCGGTTGTTAGGTGCACATAATTAGATGTTATGAAAAAGCTGATTTATGAACGCTTCCTCAAACATTTCATTAGTATTGTTATTTTATAGTTTTTTGCACAAATAGATCCCCTTTTCCCCGTGCTTAGATTCTGTGAAGACAAATAGCAGAAGAGTTCTAAACCATACAAGTTTAATTCAGAAAATCTAATTTTTATGTAAATGTCAAGCAGCCACTGCATCTGTAATTAACTATTAAAATTGCCTGAATACAGTGTTGGGTCTTAAGAGGCTATCAGCATATCACAGCATTTTAACTTAATGTGGTTTTTTTTACCTAATGAAAAAAAACAAAACACACACCTATTCTGCTGATCTTAATGGATAGTGATTTAAAGAGGCACCACACTTTATCAATATTGTATCCGCTGTTATGAAAGCTTTTTAAATATACTTAAGGGAACACAGCGTGTTTTCCAGGGCTGTGTTATGTGTACTCTGCGGGTGATGACTGGCTGATAAAGTGCTGCTAAGTGTCAGGAGGTAAGGGTTATGGATTTCTGCACCACCCCTGAGCCACAACTGAGCAAGACGGGAAGAAAGTCTCGGCTTCTTTCGCCACACGCCCAGACTGCGTCTGTTCGCAGCTTCTTGGCCTCCAATACGCTACAGGGGAAGATGAGGTTGACCAGTCTGGCGTATCACAGCTGTTGTCAGGGCCACACTTCCAAATTTGATGAGCCTTGATGCATCTTTTTGGCTCTGGATTGTAGTAGCATCAAACTGATTTAAAGAGGAAATGCATTTAGAGGTGATTACTGTCCTCAAAAAAATCTTAATATCTTAATGCATAATTAAAAAATAAACACCGACCTGATAGAAGCTGGTTCTTAGCGGTCTGGCTGGGCCTTAGGACATGTTCATTTTGTAGAACAGTGGTGTGGGATTGCTCTTTAACCATGCTGCTGAGAGTGATGCTGATAGATACTTTACAGACTGAATGGAGACAAAATGAATCAGGGCCACGTGGTTATCTAGTTTGTCTTTTAGCAATAGAGGTTAGAGCCTGATTGCATGGTTAATTGCACCACTGACCGACCTTTGGAACCCCAGGGGAGATCTTATCCTCATTGTCTCATGTGCACACACACACATACACTGTTGCTAAGCACACCGTGTAACAAACAAGCTGGGACATGCATATTGACACTGCAGGTAGCAGAGAGCTGTAAACAAGGTGGTGACAGTCAAGTATGAAAAATGTACATTAGAAAATGTCCAATTGTTATTTATTTACACCAAATATGTTAAAGTGTGTACGGTCAAGTCTCTGCCTTACAAATGACTCCTCAGTCACACAGCAAAATTGCAGTTCCTGTTCATTAGTGTCTAAGTTTTAAGGGGTAGGTTACATTTTAACAGACTGCAATGTATTAAAAGTAGTATAGGTTTAATAACTAAACTAATCTCTGTTAATGAGTTACTTAATAGCTGATATACAGTAGGTTGGATTGTGGCCAAAGCTAGTGAAGGCTTGTCTTTTGGTTTGTTCAGGGCTGCTGATAACCCCACCTATGTCGGTCTGGCTGTGGTGGGAACAACTAGTGCAAATAGAGTCACTCGTGCATGCGCAGAAAACGTCTTTTTTAATGCCGGATGATTCCTGCGTTCATGTTGTTCCATTCTGAGTTAGGGAACGCTTTTTTTCCCTCACTAGGGCTTGCGTATAATTAGGCTGTTCCATGGATGGTCAGCCATGTAGTGCTAAGAATATGCGGGACTGCAGTGGGAGATTTTTTTTTGATTAGCAGACCTTTAAGCACATAAGAGGAAATAATCAGTGAACACATTTGAGGTATGGCTTTGTGATTGCCTTCAAGTGCTCCTTTTTAGTCCCAACATAGGAGTTGGGTACTTTTGCACCTAAAATATGTGAAACAGTGACATTCTTAACAATGTCCAATTTAATTAAAGATACAGTTTATACATAGAGCAGCTTTTTTTACAGCATACAGCAGCTTTTTTCATGCTACTGCTTTAGCAATCACATGTGTTGAATATGGTGTTATGTTTGCTGATTGCTGTTTTATTTGCCCGAATTGTCATCATTAAGCACCAGTTGTCCATTCTTCCTCTGTGCAGTCAAAGACAGTAGAGCCTTTTTGGAGTTCCAACGCATAAAAAGAAACAGTCAAGAAGAGAAAATCTGTCTCACTTCCACTTTTTTATTCATGTCCACTCAGCTGCTTCTCTTCTGGCCAAATCTGGCAGTTGATCCTGAACTGCCTGGAGGACAATTCAAAAGGTCAGCGCCAGCCGCCTCTCTCCTTGGAAGGAAGACAACAACACTTGCTGACGTGGCCTTATCTTTCTCAAATGCTGGAAGGCACTAGCTACTTTGACAATAGCAGTTGTAATTCATTTATTTTGCGCTCGAACATCAGTCCTCAGCTGGCCTCCTACTCCCTTACTCTCTTCGTTTCTACCCGGTGCGTGCAGGGCTGTCCCTAGAGGGATTGGTAATGGTCTGCTCGGCCCCACGGGCGATAAAGACCTGTAGAGAAACCAGTCACTGTGCTTGCTTGGAAAAGATAAAGTCAAGAGCAGAAAAAGGAGATGAGTTGTTAACAGTGTAGATAAAGGAAAAGTACTGGAAAAAGGTTATAAGTGCCCCGTGGCACCGTACAGCCTAATTCAATACTTTTTCTTTCTGTCACCCTTTGGTCCGCTTTTGCATTTTAAATTAGTTCTTTGGAGAACAGTGAAGTCAAAGAAATAAGGACACGGCGAGCAGATAAATAAGAATACTTTGAAGTCCTCGAAATAGAAGATGAAAAATGATAAATTGAGGAAGTGACTCGTCCGATATTAACATTTAGAAATGAATGACAGAGGGGATGCCATTTGAAGTTGATCTCTGGTCAATGAAAAATACTACAGCCGAAGGGGCAGATTGTTTTAAAGAACAGAAAATGTCAATAATGTTCACTTCTTTGAATGTTGTGTGTGGGAGAGTGAAGCTACTTGATGGATGGCGGCGGTGATAATGAAAAATGATATGAATGCAAGAGAATGAGTATGACAGAGGTGGAGCTGTGAATGATAGAATGAGTGGGGGCTGAAAATGAGATTAGGTTCTGCACTTCAGGTGGTGTGTCAGCCTTGAGAATAGAAAACCTGTCAGTCCTTCATGCCCTGATGCAAAGCAGTAGGCTGCTCTATTGATCCAGCTGCAATGGAGAAGGTTCCCTATCCAGCTAGGAGTGATGTTTTCACATGTCTGACATTGTAGTCTGTGTGTGAGCAGACATGTGATTTGCTGCAGTAAATGTCAAATTTTCACTCTGGAAAAGAACAGAAAGAAAATGCCATTTCTATTAGTGTGAGGTTTGTAGGTTGCATAATGTGAATTCAATGAATGCTCTTTCCTTTTGTTGAGCTTTAGATAGACTGAACTTCTGCAAACAGCAACTGTCCAATCATAGCTCAGCCGGTCATGGTGGTATAAGATACTCGGGCGACAGACAACTACAACAAAAAGAAGAAAAAAACCAACACATTAGCAAAATCAGGCACCTGCTTGTTTATGGAGTTGGCATCCAGCTGTGCAGCAGCAGTTCTTCTAGAACAGACCTGGCCATTGAACGGGCTCTGGACCACATCTGGCTCCCACGCTTTTGGAAATCTTGATTAAATAGAGATTAAATGCTGGATTTTTCCTCTGTCTGTTTCACTATTTCATCATCTAATGTAACTAGTAGCAGTTTATAAAGAGATAAAATGGAGAAAATTAACCTTCCACCACTGTCCTTGTTACGACCGAATTGGCCGGTGTGTTTGTGAAGGAGACTAAAATGTAAACACGGAAGAGAAGGAAACTAAGTGTAACACAAAGCGAGCCGTTTAATAGGCTGAATACACGAACACAAAACACGGCAGGGCGAACAGGGGCATAACCAAACTAAACTAAACGGGGGACATCTAAACTACACATGAAAACTAGAACGTGAAACCACAACATGAAACTAAACAAGTACATGCACAACTTTGGCGTGAAGTAATCTAAACATGAACATGAACATGGACCTGAACAGTAGCTTGAAACATCCTGAGACCTGACGTGACATGAAGCGAGATGGACAGACAAACCGACACAGAGGGAGGGAGACAGAGGAAATAAACAGAAGAGGGAAGTGGAAACACCTGGGGAAACACAGATGACACAAATAACCCTGACGCCGCAGGGGAAGTAAAACTAAACACACTGAACATGGAAACACGAGACTTTCAAAATAAAAGAAGCACGAGCATAACTAAAAGTTAAACACAGAGGACAGGAAAAGACTCATAAACAAGGAAACAGATGAAACACAAACTAGATTAAAACTCAACTAAACCCTAACTAAAAATAAACTCAGGATGCTGGGTCACAGACCCAGGCCCCTGACAGTTCTTAGTTTCAGTGACATAAAAAGGCCACGTGTAGAATAACCAGATAGATTTGGTAGCTAAAACAAGTTTTTTTAAGCTTTATTCTTTCATCTTGTACTTTTACAGCTTTATAAACAAAAATATTGGCTTATACTGCTTAGAACAGACATCTTTGCATTACAGAGTTATTATAACATTTAATACTCTCTACACTCCTGACTATAACAAGGTTTGTCTCCGTATTTTCCATATTCTTTACACAAACTCCTTTTGTGAGGTTTCTGCTTAAAGGATAACCAACAGTGACTTAATTAACTGATGAGCTCCAACCAATAAAGCAGTTTTGATTTATAACTGATGGACGTAGGCGAGAAAAGTGAAGTAAGTGAACTGTTCTTCTGCAGAATAATAGTAATACAAAAAGAATGACTTGAATTTTGTAAGAAAACATAGTTGGAAGCATCAAAATGAAGAGGGTATTGTAAATCCCTTACAGATGAAAATGGATGCTGACAAAAAAATGGCGCCCATAACACTTTACTGCCATATGCTCAGATGAAACTGTTGTGCTGCTTTTCTTTTTGAGTATAAGGTCATCCTCAGCCTCTTAGTAGGAACACTCTCATTGTGTGTTATTGCTGTCGGTCGATTAAGTCTGTGTGATGTCTTATTATTGGCTTGTCCCTGTATGAGATCTTCCATTAGGAAGAGAAGTTGTCCATCCTCCCAACGGGTTTCCTTTTATCAAAGCCTCCATCTACGTTGTTTACACACTTCCAGGCCTGCCTCAAATTATCGATAAGGTCAGACAGGCGAAAAAACCCCCAACAAAGAATCAAAGAACAATTTTATCTGCCATTTGTTTTCTGCAGCGATGGATAATAACCACATTAACATCTGGTGTTAGCGACAAGACTGTGGCATCTTCCACTGAAAGCTGTTATGGTTCTGTGAACAATTTTGCTACATAATGAGGCGGTTTTAGATCTGTGAACTACATTTCTCAGTGTGAGACCAAACGCCAGGAAATGACAATGGCAATGTGCTTTTCACGCCGATGCCCACTCTTCCCCCCTCTTTATTTATTTATAGGATGTTACAGTGGCTCCATCGTGTAGTGGTTTACACATTTACCTGATGATTCCCAGAGGAGACAACAATCCTGGGGTAAAACTCGTGGCCAATCAAAACATTTGGAGTTACCCGCTATGAAGACCCCTTGTGAATAAGGGAGCAGCTGAATGTAGCTTCTTCTACTTGTAGGATATTGCAAACAGCAGCAAATAAAGAGAGTTAGGGCACACTCAGAGATTGAGTCTGAAATCCCATATGACCTCAATAGAGAGTGCATGATGAAGACACGGGGAAAAGATGAACATCAAGGCCAAAGTGCAAAGAGGTGGCAGCGACTCAGACTAACAGTAATGGCACAGCAAGCAGCATCAAGGACATTTCTTAAACCCTAACACAGCCATTGATCCCATTATTGTCAGACCTGTAGGCCTGCTACTCTCTTGCGTGTTTGAGATTACTTGGACTTTGGCCTTGGATGTTAGACAAACAAGGCTTTACTGAGGAATGTTTGGTGCCTTTGGTAGGGTAGGGGGATAAACAAAGAATATACTTTATCCTTTTGTTGTGTTTTCATGTTATGTCACCCATTTTCCTCTGACAATCGTCCTTCTTAACAGCTTTATTTTGTCTTTACCTTTTTATACTTTGCTTAATTTGTGATCCCGATGCAGTGCACAATCCAAATCCCGTTCTCAGTTTATCGCCCGGCTTTGTGTTTTGTGTCCATTGTGGCTTGTCACAGATAGTGTCACATGCAGCCTGTGACCAGCCTGTAGTGCAGTGGTGCACGGTATGAATTATGATGTGGTGGATGGGCCCTAATTTTGTTATGGATGTTCTTTTTTGCCCTTGGGAATAACATCAATGGATAGATAGAATTTTATCAGATTTTATGGTGCTTCAGAATATAATTCATGAAAGGTGCTGCTGTGTATGCATTGTATGTGTGGGTGGGGGCATGCATTGCAGCGTTATACACTGCAGTGTGATCTGAATAACTTGATCTATGCTCTAGTCTTTAGCTTTAATAATGAAAATTGCAGCAGGGGAAAAAAATTGTGGGGAAGATCAGATCATCAGACTAAAGCAAGTTTTTAAAAGTGACTTAAAAGATGCTATTTTTTTAATTCTCAGATTCACAATGTCAGTGGATATACAAATAAATTACATTCTAGTGTATTCAAAAGCTTTTTGACTTTTTAAATACACATTAAATGTGGTTTTCAGTCATCACAGAACCTGATATTTGATAATAAACTAGGAAATTATGGTACAAAGAGACTGGTTTCTGAAATATTGTACTGTACCGATCCTGTGGCAAAACTCTTATAATGATCAGGTGAAAGAAGAAGAAGATGAAACCATCTACCATTGTGCTACCATAGTAATGGGATATGTTCTCATTGGATAATCAGACCGTAGTTAACTAGTAGTAACTAACTATGTAGTTAGCATCAGAAGCGAAGAAAATAAATGAAGCAAAAATAAAATAAAATCGGACAAACAGGAATCTCTTTGTAAATACGCAGTAAATCCATTTAATAGCATTTTTATTTCACTTATCAAAACCTCAGGGATGAAAGGAAATAAAAAAACAGTTTTTTGTCAAAACTCTTCTTGAAAATTGGGATCAATTTACCATCAGAATGAGAATTTGGCCATTTCACCATACTTCTTAAATTCAGGTCCTGAGAAATATCCTTCAACCTCAATTTAAGATCTCAAACTGCATTGATTTCTTTTCTAAACCCGTTCTTAAAGATGACAGTGAGATCCAAAAGAATGAAAATCAAAAATGAGTATGATCTCACTGATCAAAATGAATTCTCAACTCTGAAGGTTTTTTCTGTTCTCAGAGATGTCTCTAAGATCTGCATGATGCCTCACAACCACAGACCGTATGAAAGATTCTGTTCAATTGCATTTAGAGCCAAATCACAACAGTCAACTCAAGGAGCTTTATATTGTAAGCTAAAGGCCCCACTGTAATAAATTAATTGAAATGATTTGGATTAATAAAAACTGGAATTTTATTCACCAAAACTGGAGCTCAGACTTCGTGGAGACTCTGTAATCATCAGATAAGCTGTTAAAAATTCTTCAAAAGACTAAAAGAACACACAGTTTAAGAAGTCTTGTATAATGACTCAAAGAAATGAGTCCTACCAGACGCTGACTGGCAATAATGGAGCCACACCCACACATCAAATGTCCAGGTGGATGAGTTATAGTAAAAATGATCCCTGCTAGAGTTGTTATGATGGAAGAATCTATCCATAGAAGCCAATTTTAGTCGGCCTCATGTGGCACCTACAGGTACTGCAGTTTGTAGCTTAACTTTTAGCTCTGGAGGTTGCCCCTTGATCACAAAACTAGTTGTTTTGATATATTCAGCACATACTTTTTCAAATTATTTAAAGTATTTTAAAGCCACGTAATTATCTGGAAGCTTTTAATTCTGTTGTTTTCAAATTAAGATTGTGTGGATCATTAAAACTTCTTTATTTATCAACAAATTGTTTCAGATTGTTCTCTCAAAATAATTTATCAGACGTACAAAAGAACACTCTAAGTTTGTATTAGCATTATTAGCTGTAATTACTAAACATTTCTTTACCAGTTACTCCATGTGGGAGTACGAGTGTAGGAGGATGTAATTAAATTCTAAAGAAAATCATTTTGTGTTACATTTAAATGTCTGCTTCAATTCTCTCAATAAAATATTGCATGCATAACCCAGGTATAATACTATAGTGTGAGATGCAAAACCTGTTTGAGTGGGCCCCACAGTGGGGATGTACTCTGTGTCCCACCAGGGAGTGAGCCGATCACAAACCGTCACCTCTTTGTGTCTGCCGACTGCACGTCACTTGTGTTGTAGCATTTGGAAGGGCTGCGTTGGCGTGCGTCAGTCTGTCATACCGAGGTTTAGTTCGTCTTTTTCTTTATATTTGCAGTTGAGTTGCTCATGCTGTGTTTTTGGTGCTGGTGACGTGCAATGATTGGTACTGCACGTTTAAGGTGATGATCTGCTGGCTGCTGAAAGAAAGAGCAGCGTGGGAAATTTCATGCTGAATTCTGTCAAGAGTGACTTCCAGATTTAAATGCAAGGAAAATATGATGAGTAACTTTATTGTACTTTCAGTTTTCATTAATGGCAAAAGTACGGTAGCTTGCATTGTTCTCAGCACTGCATGCACTTCATCTGACACCAAAGTCAGACAATGCCAAGATCTAAATCCTACAAGCTTTTTCCTTTTTTTGTTTATTGATTGCTCCATGAGGCTGTTAAACTCAAAATTAAAGACAACCTAAGAGAACTGGGTTTCTCTAGTTATTTTCAACCTACGCAGGATAATTAGTCAGTAATTGATTTGTTGTTTCGCTCCTTAATTCTCCCAAAGGGCAGTTCACCAGAAACAGGTCAGAATTCATCAGGCTCCTTAAATGAAGTTGATTATTTTCTCCTGAGATGGAAAAGATACTGTGAGCAGCAACATTTGCCTCTGGGAAGATTTGTTAAAGTTACTTAGCAACAGTGTTGGTGTATTTACTCAGAAAAGTGTATTACACAATACTCGTTACTTTTCTTAAATGTAAGTAGTAACTACTCAATACATTATTTTCATGTTACTTCTTACATGATGTGTAAGAAGCACTGTCACATAACTATTAGTTAACTATATAAACCTGAACCTACAGTCTCATACACGGACACAAACTCCCATGAGGACAAAAATACAATATTTCTTTTAGTGTTTACAAAATCTACAAGAAAAAGTAAAGTTGAAAAGCACCCAAAGAGTCTTCAAAGCAAACGCCACAGTGATTCTACCTTGAAACGGAGGCTACCATGACTTTGTTACCTGTTGAAGCTCACTCAGGGTTCTGGGTTTTCTGTCTCAGTGTTAGCATGCTGCAGATGCTTGAACTAATGTTGTGCTAGCAGTGCAATGCAATAATTATGTGTCCTGATATAGTCTGCACTTTATCATCATGCTCTTGTTCTTTCGTGCAATAAAAATAAACCTAATGTTCATATCTCCTCTCCTCAAGAGTTGTAGAGCGGACCGCTGTTTTCCTCCTCGATGCATATGAATCCATTTCAGCTCATTTTAGTGGTGATTGTGTTCAAGAAGGATCAAATATGTTTGATGTTTTTTCTTTCTGTCCAGCCATCGTTCAGATAACTGAAAAACCTTTGTAATGCAAGTAACAACATAATTGTAACTGCAATGTAATTACTGAATTTAGTGTTGAATTTATGAGATTACAGTGATGCATTGCTTTGGAAAGCGTTACCCACAACACTGCTCAGCAGCAGGGTAGAGTCAGAGGACATGGGCAGTTCCATATAGTTCTCAGCAGGAAGCATGGTAAAATGAAGAAAGAGAAACTGTTTTGCACTTAGTTTGTCTACAATTAAGATGCTTTTTAGCTGTGTCCACACTGGAGGTGATTTGCAGCGATGGAGTAACCATAGAAAGCCAGTGATATTTGACAACTCCAAGCAGCTATGGTCAAAATAACCCTGGAGACACAAAGCGGATGGGACCCAAGAGAAACTCGTCTCAACCTCCAATAACAACTCACTTCAGTGATTAAAGCGACGACCAATAAGAGTGCAGGATACTGTTGTTTGATGCATGACCTAAATACTTTAGAGGGTTTCCAAGGTTACCTGCAATGCCCACAAGCGATCAACTGTCAGCTTGAAAGCAATGCACGATGAACAAATGGCTTCCTGTGTGGGCAGCTTGACAAACATATTTGTTTTAAATTTTGTGTTGAACGACTTCATAAAATGCTAAAAAACTGAATGTAAACATGAAAATTGACCTATACACCTCAGTATTCGACATTAGTGGCGATACAGCAACATGAACAGTTTGCCATCATAGCTGTAGACTTTTCAGATGTTGCCTTATAGACCTGAAATACATTTGGTTGTTTGAATGGATTACAGCGGCAGGTGTCACTGAAGCAAAAACGACTTTACGCCGCAGTTTAGGTGGGTTTTAGGTGCTAATGACACATTGACACTCCAGGTGTTCAATCAATGAGCTGATGACTATAATAAAAGCAGACAAACTCTGGTTGAGGAGCGCTTTTCAGATAAATCCAAGGGTTTTTTCGAGTGACTGAACGGTGTCATTACTTTGCGTGTGCAAGACAGTAACAATTCAGTCTGACCTCTTCTTTACTTCCCAAAGATGACTCGCTAGGACATAACAATTTCTTCGTCTTCGCAGTTTCTTCTAAAGATGTTGTTCAGTGTCCCTATGTCAAGGTAAACCTGAATTGACTGGCCTTAACAGTTAATATTAACAATCCCATCACTGCAATGCACTCTGAAGTTGGACCACTTCGCAGGCAGCCCTTTGACCCCAATGAGGTCTTCTTTCTTTCGCTTTTTTTTTTTTTTTTATCAAAAATCGACGCCTTCTCCAAAGTGTCAGTTATTGAGAGGAAATTGAATAGGTGTTGCCCTTCCTTTTCTCGTCTCCGTCCTTGCACAGGGCCCTGCAGAGATGTTCTGTCTCCATAATATAGACTTGGCAAACAAGGTCAGATGGAGTGTGCAGAGAGTGCTGCTGCAAAAAGACATTTTGTCACACCGTCACCCACTTCAGTTTATGCCTGAAAACATTTTGTTTTCTTCATGTTCCGTTCACGCTGTTCAACATTGGTTCTGAAGTACACGGAGGTCTCCCAGTCTCCCGCCTTATGTGTGCTCGAATTAAATTATATCTTTGTATCTTATTTAAAGTGTTAATTCCCTTTAAAAGAAAGGAGATATATTTGTTGTCTGTGTATGAGAAAAGGCACAAAAAAAATCAATGTCTATTTACTTTTTTACTAAACGGATTACGTAACAGAAAAAAGAAACACATTGTGTAGAAATAGATTTGATTAATTTCCCATTATGTTTCCTTTTGTTAAATGCTTTTGCTTAGCCTTTTCAGCCCTCAGACACAACCATTTAATTAGGGGCAGAAATTCCTGCTTACACAGAGGCAGGACTTCGAAAACTTGCCAAATCAAATCAAGTAATATACATAATGCCCATACTGAGCGAGCTAATGTGGATTATCTCCCAGTATATCGGGATTACTGCACCGACTGTGTCCAGGACCTCCATTTAATTTGTCACAGTGTTTCAGTTTTTCGCCATCATTTGCTTTCACCCACACGTGCTAACCCTTATTAAATTTATGACTTCACTCCGTCTTCGGTTTGAGTCTTCAAGCAGGTTAAAGGGCAGCAGGGCGGCTGCTCTGTCCGTTCTCACGTGACGTTATTGCAGAGTCAACAGAAAGGTGTTAATAATGCCTATATATAAAACAGGAGGCACAGTGAGGACAGTATGGCCTCAGCACCTCAGCCCTTTTCTGGTATTTTATGAGTCCCTCGTGGGCCTGGAGGGTGCGAGAGAGGAGACGGACTCTGAAAGATCTAATTAAGCAAAGCGAAATGAGAGTGCCGAGATGCCAAGCGCAGGACAGGACACAAATCAGGAGGTGTTGACAGTGCGCTGCAGTGCAATGCGGTTTTATAGCAAAGGCCACGTATAGCTTTCACGTAATGAGCGGCCATACAGCTCCTTGATTTAATGTTTTTTATGGCTCCGGGGTTAAGGGTTGTGAATCTCAATCTCATTATGTAGAACATCAGCTTGTAAATTTAGGCATTTTGTCAAAGAGGTAATTAGTGTGTTCTCAGTGGCTGGTTGTGCTTGTGAAGAAGCGGATGACTCCATCAGGTGCTTGTTTGGCGTTTAATAGAGATGAGGATAAAAAAGCTAAAGACTTCTATATTCATAACTCAGAGTACTTCTGTAGGTATGGTGTGTTGCCCCAGATGCTTATTGTCAGAGAGGCTCCTATTTCAGAGGTGCAAACTCAGTGGGATGTTAAGATTTTTTTCCTCTGTCTGGCTTCTGCACCATTCACATGCTATTACATCTGAGAGGAGAATAAGTGTCTTCTGGACACCTGGCGCCAAGGCTGTGACTGTCTGGTCTCTCGGGCTTGTTTCTGACTGAGAACAGAAAGACCTTGGAGTACAAAGACAACAGGCTTGATTATTTGAGTACACAGGAAGGTCTCCAAACATTGTTGTGCTAATCACGTTAGTGGGCACAGACTCAAGGCAGGACAGATGCGAGGCAAAGGGCAATGGGGTTATGTTATCCTGATTAGAGGAGGCTTTGGGGCGGTCGGGGGGTTTGTGAATCTCGTTTTTACCTCGGCGTCACCTTGGTGAAGAGGGAAGAGGGAAACTGGCCATGAGCTCATTTTTCTCACTCAGTTTCTTTTCTCACTCGGTCCCCTCATTTGTCTCCGGTATTCACTGCTGCCATCGCCAGAACTGAATGTGTCTGTACATTCAAAAGCCCACATTTAATTTTTTTCCCCCTTTTGTTAACCACCTACACACATAGCAGTGACTTGGTGGATAATACTTTCATTTTTCTTCTTTCTGATTCACACGGCGAAAAGTGGTTAAAAAAAGATTTGTTCCTTGTCTGATACGTTTACCTTGGTTCATGGGAGTCTGTTTCCCAAAAATGCCTCAGTGATTCATTTGCAAAGCTCAACCACTTAAATTAGATGAACAAGTCTGTGCTATGGACATGTTCGCGGTATGAGCACTAATGTAACTAATTTACTCTCTTTTTCATATACGCTTGTACGGTACTGTGCGAGTCATGAGCCAGCCCTCGTTTCGTTATATTTTACTTCCGGGGAGCCAGACTTTCTTGTCATTTTGTTATAGCGGTCTTGAGCAGTTGTTCTCCAGGCTTTCTAAAGATGTTTCAAAGTTTTTCTTTGGACATTACCTGCATTTTCACTCATCCTCAGTCCAGTCCTTGTACCATTTCCAAAGGAACATTTTGTTTTTTTGTTAAGCCGACGGGCAACTTAGCAAAGAGTGCACATTTGCACATCCTCTACAGAGAAAAGAAGAAAGATAAGAGGGGCAACTTGATGTCAAAGTATATTAATTTTGTGTAGCACACAGATATAATAACAATAATAATTAGAGCTATTATGTTATATGTTGCAACCTGTATTTAGTTTCTGTTCTTACTGTCTTGGAGCATGTGTGTCTACACAGTTTCCTTAGGGATTAATAAAGTATTCTGTTTCTGATTCACTTTAAAGTTGCTAGTAGGACCCTGTCACAAAAACATAATTTGTTCCCATTTCTTTAGCTGAATCTGAGAAATGCCAAATATTACACAGTTCAAAAGGCATAAAATAACATTCTTGCATCAACAAAGTACGGAGCCCCGCAGGGGACATGGGAGAAAAAAAAAATTAAGACGGGCTTTTGCGAGATCTTGCAAAACAAACTCGGGATCTCGCAAAAGTTTTGCGAGATCTCGCAAAAGTTGAATTCCAACAATGGCGGCAGCTACTTAGATGTAATATTACTCTTTCTGGGTCACAAAATACACTTTTAAGATATTTTGAGGCGTGAATGTAGCTGTGTAAACATCAGACACCTGCTCGCTTTACAAGACATCACATATTTGCAAAAGTGCTCCGACGTTTTTGGAGATCTGACACCCACCATCTCGAAGCTAACGGGAGGTCGAGACCTACTACAGCCGGGAGGAACACCGCTTTCCCGGCACATCGTGCCTCGACCTCCCGGTCGGCTTCGAGCTGGCGGCCTCCGAAGAATGCGGCTAAAACTTTTGCGAGATCTCGCAAAAGTCCGTCTTAATTTTTTTTTCTCCCATGTCCCCTGCGGGGCTCCGTAACAAAGTGATTCCCAAGCAGCAAGTAGCTGAAAGGTTGATACATTTCTGCATGGTGTGCAGTGTGTCCTTAAAAAATTTGAGGAAACTCAAATTGTCCTTAACAAACAGGACAAATCTAGTAGAAACCTGACACAGGACCTGACAGATGGATATGGTTGTTCAGTCCACTACTAACTACTGTCAAGAAGCCATTCTTAAGGAAGGCAAATAGGAAGAAAAGGTTGATGTGTGCCAAATTCCACAAGAACTGAACTGAAAATCATTGGCAAGAGGTCTGACAAAGTAAAGCATCCAAAATCCAGAATTTTTGGTTCAAATCATCACCAATATGTATGGAGGAGGTCAGGAGATGGGTACAACCATGAGCGTCTATAACATCTATAAAATACGGTGTCTGGATTTCAGCCTCTGGTGTTTGCGATCTTTTCAGATCAGAATTAATGGAATTACGAAGCACAATTTTGATCTTCCATGCAGTACCTGTATCTGGAAAGCATCTGATTTACAACAGCCTAATTTCTCAGCATGACAGTGACTCCAAAAAAACACTGCCAATACTTCAAAATCATACCTGGATAGAAAAACACAGTAACACTATTAGTCATGGATTGACCTCACTAGAGCCTGAACCTGAACGTTATTGCAAAACGAAAGGAGCCAAAATCCAAAGAAGTATTTTCAACTTTCCTTCAAGAAGCCTGGAGTACTATTCCTGAAAGCTACGTAAAGCAATAACAGTTCAAGCTGTGTTGAAGCTCATTAGAGTCGCCTTACATGCTGCGTTTAAATGTATGTTTCAATAAATTGCTGCACCTAATTCCCATTTTCGAAGCACAATAAAAAAGTGATGGGTTTCTCAAGAGTTTTGTGCAGTACTGTAGATTGTGTATTTTCCCATCATGCATTATTACATATATAAATAAACTCAAACTATGATTTTCAATATTGCCCCTTGTGTCTAAAGAAAACAACACAGTCAAATTGTAAAATACATGAATGAAAAATACATGAATGTCCAAAAAGCTATTACTGCCTCAGGAAAACACGGGTGTAGAAGATAGTGCAAGTGTCTGTGTGGTTGACTTCATTTTCCAATTTAAAATGAATAAACACCTCAGGCATTCGAGAGACTAGTTAACTTTTTTAAAATGCACGCTTCACTTCTGCAACTTGTAAATGATGTCTGTTTCTGACGCATGTAAGACATCTGGTGTACAGGAACGCAATGATTTAAAATACTTTTACATTGTTTTCAGGCTTAAACCGGCCAATACAGAGCAGCAGAAAAATTGGCTTCACAGTTAATGACCCCGTCTTTTAATAACACATAAATGTTGAATAGAGCGATTAATTGTTGCATTCTGTCCTGCTTTTTTTCCAGGGTCCTATATGCTGGTGAACTCCTCCCAGCATGCCGTGGGTCATCGTGCTCAGCTGCTGCTGCAGACACTGAGTGAAAATGACACGCACTGCGTCCAGTTCAGCTACTTCCTGTATAGCCGTGATGGCCACAGTCCCGGGGCTCTACGGGCATATGTGCGGGTCAACGGCGGCCCGCTCGGCAGTCCAGTGTGGAACACGTCGGGGCCTCATGGCAAACAGTGGCATCAGGTTGAGCTGGCTGTCAGCACCTTCTGGCCGAACGAATACCAGGTACAAACATTCATATTTAAATATGTTGATGAAACTGATTTAAAACTGACTTAAAGTCTTCATCATCCTCGCTTTTAATATGTCGGACGTGTTGTTCAAAGTAGCTGCTTGATGCTCCTCTAAGAACTTAACATTTTTTTGTTTTGTTGGAGATATACAGACTCATTGACCGCGATCATGTAGAGCTTAAAAATGGTACACAATGAGGCTCTGTTGATCACTACTCATTTTAGCCTCGAGGTACAGTTAATTACTTACATTTGCAACTTAATTAGCACTGATTCCCTTGTGGATGTAGCCAATGCTGGTGCTTAAAGCACCTAAGTAGATCTCACAAGGGAATGCCTGGTGGAGATTTCACCCTGCGAGGTTTGTTTTTCTGCACTTTCACTTCACTCTAACAATTCGCGTGATACGCCATTGTGTGCATGCAGCACGCAGACAGTGACTGGCATGCACTGTGAGGGTCTGATATGCTGTGGTCTGCACATGGCACAGTCAGGTGAGCGTGAGTGTTATCCGTCTATTAATCCAATTTCTTCTTTCTGCAAACTCTGCGGAGCTGTCAAAAAGCAATTAAGTTGAGTAGTGTGCATTTTATCAAGAACTGTCAATCCTGCTGACTTAATTAAATTCTATTCAGACCTGCAAGATGTGACCTTCACTATGTAAATAATAGTCCTTAGCGTTGTGCAGACCTGGGGTGTAGATGCAGGGTGATGCCTTTCTCCCGACATCATGCGATCTGAAAATAAGGTAAACAATGTTAGGTTAACAGGATAAAACACATGTATATATTGTACAGAACAGTATTACAGTCAGGGGCACTTGACTCATAGCAGAAAATAATATTTCAGGCATACTTTATGTATCTACTTCTTTTCCAGGTTATAATTAAACACCAACGTTTGTTGACCTAAGTTAAAAAGGGACATTATTTTTCTTTGATTCAAAGAGAAACAAACCATTATAGTGAAACCCACTGAGTTTGTGGCGCTGCCATCTGTAGCTATATTTCTGGATATCAAGTCAGTAGCTACAAATCACTAACTATACAAGAAGACAGCGAGCTGCACTAATCAGTGCCAAATCCAGTTGCAGTGTCTCTTGAGCTTTGGCCCCATAAACAGAGTAGCAAAGGACGCCTGCCAGTGAAACTGCTCATCAGTGGCAAATAATGAGGTCCACACTGTCTGATTCTTTTCTTTTCATGGCATTTTCATCGCAAATCGCTACTTTCACTGTACCCTTATTAAATACATTAAGTGGAGGTTTGCTCTCATTCTGCATGTTTAACAGTGAGCGAGCTGGAAGTGGAAGAGAGCTGCCATCTCCGTGTTATAAAGCAGACTCACTAACCACAGTTTCACCCTATCATAACATCAGCGCAGATAAGTCCTGAATAAAATAATAAAACCTATCCTGCGTTTTCTTCGCCAGTCAAGTGCTATTGAATTTGCTTTTTGAACATCGCCGGTTTATTCCTTTCCCTTTCTCCGGGGAGCTGTGTACTTTCTCGTCTCTCGGTCTCGTTAGCATCCCAGTAAACACTGATGGCTCATAGGTGAGTCAGAATTATGCTGCAGCTGCCAATGAGAGGCTCCAGATAGGAGAAGGAGCTTTATAATGGGCTTATGAGGAGGAGTGGATGGCTCTGAAGACAGGACAAACAGTACAAGGGAAGAAGAAGAAGAAGATGGGCCTTACACTTGAATTAGAATTGACAGTAGTGGCTTTTAATAGAACAGCTTAAACTGCTAATGGCTTTTATGTCATGTTGGGGGGGAACACGGTGTTCAGATTGGATTAAATTGCTAATATTTGGGATTTGATCAGCAGATATTGGCACCGTTAGAAAAACTGTATCCAATTTTAGCTTGTGAGGAATTAAAGCAATGTAGTTTTCCTTCTTTCTTTCTTCTACTTTCATCTCACATTTCACTTTAACTCAGCTGACCTCATACTGCTTCTGAGTACAAAGGAAACAAAACAAACTGCCTCCACAAAGTCACATATGCCACGGCTTACATTGCTAATCCCTCGGCAGTCAAAAACCTCATCACTGTGGAATGACAGTGGGCCTTGTCTTGCAACACGTCATTGCTCTCTGTTGCACAGACAGAACGGAGAGAAGGGCAAGTGGGGAGGTGTAAAAGCTCAATGTTTTCTTTAATGGTATCTAATAGTGCTGGCTATCCCCTATTGTAAAGCAGCAACGAAAAGGGGGAAGAGAAGTTTGCAGTGGCACTGCGTTCAACTTTCATTTTTAC
The DNA here is from genome assembly GCF_963969265.1 of Rhamphochromis sp. 'chilingali'. Lineage (NCBI taxonomy): Eukaryota > Metazoa > Chordata > Actinopteri > Cichliformes > Cichlidae > Rhamphochromis > Rhamphochromis sp. 'chilingali'. The sequence continues at coordinate 8,704,364 of NC_137938.1, forward strand.
ATGTTTTTTTTTTTTTAGCTGTATAGCAGCAGCTTTGTGTGACTTTAAATGGTGAAAGTCTTTGTTTATATTAGCTCCATGGCAGGTGTAATACTTCCACTTTGGGTTTCAAATGATAGGCAGGCTGATTTACACTGTCATTAAAGTAGAAAAGCACTCTTTTGAAGCAGCGGTGGATAATGGGTCCTTCTTATCATTGTCTGTGACTAAAATAAATCCCACGGGAACACACAAGCTTTTGGAGACAGTTTTTAAATCCTCAAGTTCTTCTGCCTTATTAGGTTTCAGGACATATTGGAGGAGCCAGTTTCTTGCCTACAGCACAGGGATACAAAATGTCAGGCTTTTACACTGCAGAGATACAGACGTGAGATTACACTCGAGCTTTCACCGCTTTGGGGTGTAATGAAATACTTTGTTTGGGGCACGCACTCAGTCTGTGTTTATTTCTTGAAAATGTCATTGTGGAATGTAATTAAGTGGAGTCTGACAAATTCTCTGATAATCACCAAAACTAAGGGGATTAATATGCTGAAAAACCACAATCACTCCAATCTCCTTTGTTCGCTTTCCTGGTGATTTAAAAAATTATTTTCTTGATTATATCCAACTTGAGTGTTTGAGGATTTTATCGAAAACGAATGATGATGTTTTTCTTTTTCTTTTTTTCTTTAACATGTCTATGTTTGCACTTTATGTGCAGTTTATTGTAAATTTTCTGATCAGGTTGCCGTGTATATTAATGCGAAGGCTGACAGGAGTCTCTTCCTCCTATCACAGGTGTTAAATTGGGATTTGGAGTGCAATGGGTTTCAGGAATGGAAAATAGAAGGCAGTAAGATCACCTTGAGATGTCTCGATTGAAAATGTCGTGCGAGTGCGATCTGCAATACCTGGAGAATCTTGTTATCAAATATTAAAGATGTTATCGAGCCCCCAAAACTGCTAACTAGAGCCGGAGACATGCACCTCTGCGCTGAACCCACCCGGTCCCAGCCGACCCCTCCTGTCTTCTTATTTCCTTTTCTTACTTTTCCCCATGTGTTTATATGGTATGATGCAAACATAATATTTTTCTTTGTCTTTTCTTTTACCTGGTGATTTCTATGAAATTTTAATTTCACACTGCATGGCTGACACGATGTCAAACGTTTGCCACATGATTATCGTGCACAAAGGCATTTATGATAGTTTTATGTTGACTCCCTACATATTTGTGTCATCTATAAAAAAAACTGCACAAGAAATGTTTTGTTCAATGTGTGTTTCACCTCTTTTTTTAGCAAATGATTGAGAAAATGTGAATATACAATCGTGTGAAAGCGTTTTGAAAGTAAACAAGAACAGGATTGAGTATTTGTAGAACCACCTTTAGCAGTGATAAACTGAAGTAATCATTTTCTGTGTGACTTTATCAGTCTCTCACATCATCGTCACTCTTGCCACAGCATTTTAATCCGACTGAGGTCTGGATGTTGGGTCATTATGTTATAGATTTGCTGCTGTGTTTGGGATCGTTGTCCTGTTGCATGACCCCGATTTCAGTCAGACAGACGGCCTCATATTTGACTCTAGAATACTTTGGTGTGCAGAGGAGTTCGTGGTCTGATCGACTGGATGACTGCGGCGACTGTGGCTGCAAAAAAAAGCCCCGGTCATTAGCCCTGCACCACGGTGCCTGACTGTTGAAATGTGGTGTTTGCACTAATTTGCACTAACACGGTGCTGAGCATTACAGCTAATTCTCACCACCACCTGTCTTGTGGTTTGTTCAAATGCAACTGTGCAAACGTAAACCGTGCTGCTGATGTTCTTTTTAGAGTGAAGAAACTCCTGCCAACCCTTCTAAAGAACCTCTACCTGTTCAGGCTTTTTCTAATTATAGTATTTTGAACTTTTGAACATGAAGCATGCTAGCTGAGGCCTGTGGAATCTGACATGTAGCTCTTTTGATCATTGCACAGTCTGACCTTGGGGGGTGAATTTGCTGCCATGTCCACTCCTGGAAAGATTGACTAGTGTTTGAATGTTTCCCACATGGGAATAAACTTGTGAATGATGGACTTTAAATTGTTTGGAAATGCCCTTATAACCCTTCCAAGGCTAATGGGCAGCAACAGCTGCTCCTCTAAGATCAGTGCTGACATCTTTTCTCCTTGGCATTGTGTTAAGACACACCTGAATGCTCCAGAATAACAAAGTGACAGAGCGTCTACTTTCATAGACACGCTCAGACATTTTTTCACATTGTTATTATTAAGTCTCGATATGTAAAACCATTTCCCATGATGTTATCTTGTTTACTTATAAAACCAATTTCAGTTAAAAAGGAAAAAGATAACATGCATTAAACACATCAAAGGCTTGTAAATGAGAATCTGTGCGTCTCCTCTTTGTCTGATAATTTCTGCTATTTTCCTCGCTGTAGCCTGCTGAGAGTCCTCAAGCTGAGCCCATGGCTACGTTAAAGGTTTTCGTTTTTTTAACGCTGTACAGAGCGAATTGGGATTCTTGACATTGAAATTATATCTTCAGACACTGGCTGCTATTCTTTGGTATTCCTACCCCATCAGATTTACTTCAGCACGCAATCCTTTGTCATCTATCTAATGCATGACTGCGTCTCATGGTGAGTGAAAGCCTGGTGTGCCTAATTGTGTCTCGTGACTGGAGAAAAGGTAGCAGGTCGTTTATAGGGCCAAATAAATTGTCTCCAGATTTGTATACATTATAACCGTTTCTAAAAGCCAGTATTACAGGATAATGTAATATGTTCTCATAATGTGCATCTTATATCAGCCATAAATCACTGTGGTGTCACTCTTTTATTTATTTATTTCCTTATTTTTTTATCTCCAAAAGATGATGCCTGCGTTTTTATCCCAAGAAAGAAAAGTAGCAGCTCATTAGAATAAAGAATAGGCACATGGAAAGTTTCATTGGGAAAGTGGCTTTCAATAAAAATCCGCAGAGGTTGTTTATTAAAACAAATGCTCTGAATGTCTCCCTCGTAAAAAGCTGCTCTTCTAATGGCTAAGAAGTTCAAGGATTAACCAGCAATCAATCTCCTCAGTGCTTTAGCTCAGCGGAGAGTAATAACACCTTAATTAGACTTCCGAGACATTTTTTTCCCTCTGTCTTGTATGCCATTAAGCCCAATCAGTGTTTCTGGCTAATTTTGATGTTAGTCTAATGGCATGGCCGCATGTGTTTACACAGCTAATTCAGGTCAACATACGGAAGTATATTATGCTTTCATTATAGCAATGATTTGTTTGTTTATTTTCTGGTTAAGCAGGGGCTTGTAAGGAGTTAAGTAAAGAAGACGTGAGAGGAAGATGAAAGAAATAAAGGCAGACAGCGAAAAATGGAAAGGCAGAGAAAATCAAATCAGAGGGGAGGACTCTGCTTTTAAGCGAATTGACAACCTGAAGAAGGGGGAAAACGATGAAAACAGTAAAACGTTAATATTGCTTTTGAAAAGCGGTGCCATCTTCCTGCTCAGGTTCCAACAAAGTCTGGGAACAAACAGGAAAAATTGACTCTGACAGAAGGAGATTAGCCTCAGTGCTCCTCTGTGAGTAGAGCAGCCAGCTGTGGACAGAGCTGGGTCAGCCTCCAACTCCAGGAGACCCAGCAGCCAGGACCCTTCCTCCTGCTTTTCCTTTCACCTCTCCTCTCCTCCCCACTCCACTTCTCCTTCTGCAAGCTTCAAGCCTCCCCTCTGTGCATGCCTGGCTTCCTGCATGGCATCCTGTCTGGACTTTTTTTTTCTTTTTTCAGCTGACCCCAATCTCCTCACATCCCATCACCATCTCTCTGGGAAGGTGCCTTTAGGGGTCACGCATGGCTGAGTTTGTTGTCACACCGGTTGGCGTCTTTCTTTCAAAGCCCAAAGAAGGTGGACCGTCTCCGTCCTGCTGACTGTGGAAGGCTGCGGTTTGGGCCAGAGGTCCTGAAGATGCAGTTGTGACTCTTAAATTAGGTGTTCAAACATAAGAGGATTGCGGTAGCAGAGATGATGTGGGTGTCAAAGTTCCTTCAGTGTAAATCAAAAAGTAAAAAAAAAAAAAAAAAAACCCTAACCAGCTCTCAGACAGAGGTTGTGCAAAGTATAATTTTGGTATTGGCAGAGAAGTATTCAGCTACAGTGATATTTTTCCCTGAGTTTGTTTTTATTTTGCAGGTTTTTCAACGGTGCAGTATAATATGTATCTACACCAGCACCACAGTTTCTTCTGACAGCATTCAGAGCTTCTTCCCAATTTGCATTCTGTGAATTTTCATAGTGATAGTAACTTTCCTCCTGTCAGACTGATGTAACTGTTTGGATTTTAAGGCCAGGGGACAATTAAAAGATGAATTAAAAGTGTTAAAAGATGTTGCCTGCTTAGTGTTTCAACATTAAACAATAAGAATGGAACATTTTGAACCTGGTAACAGATGATCCAGTACTTCCAGGAGGCTGAAGGGGAGCTCTGGTGGCCGCCAGTGTATTTGACCTTGTAAAGATTAAGCTAACATGATTTAGAATATCATGTGAGACACATTTAAAGCAGCTTTGAGGATGTGATTTCATTTTAATTTGGGGTGGAGCCTCAGTAAAAATCCAAACCCAGCGACAGGAAACATGCTGTAATCACTTTGACAGAGGATTATGAGAAACAATAACTCAAAGCTGGCCTTTGATCAAACTTGTGGATGGGAGACTGTCCTTGGTGGTGCAAAAACAAACATCACCCCCGTGTCCCATAACTCTCTCAGTGTTACTGAGGTTGGTGATTTGATATTGATTAGGTTTCATGAGAGCCCACAGCTCATCCAGCTTATTGTTCCATAGGAGGGTGTGGAGGTTTGTCCTCCCCTTGAGTCTCGTGGCAAGTTGCATTATCAGCTGCTGTGGCTGTCCTGCGTTTAGAATGCGACACAACAAAAACAACTCTGTGTACCTCCTGATAAATCAATTATTTCCCTTGGCCCCGTGGACTGAGGTAAAACATGCGGTGATGGGTGTGTTTGTAATTAATCCGCCTGTCGCAGTAGAAGTAACAAGAGCAGAGTGGAGTAGAATTCACACAGCCCTCAAATGCGCTGACACTTCAGCTTCGAGAGCATCAGGCTAATGAAAAGTATATGCTTTAGCTGCTCTGCTAACGAATAAAATCTGCTCATCATTTATTAATGTTCACTTTTGCAGGTGCTGATTGAGGCAACGGTTTCGAAGGAGCGGCGAGGCTACATTGCCATAGATGACATCATGGTGCTCAACTATCCTTGCTGTAAGTGGATTGCGGTCACAGAAGATGCTGCAGGAAAGAAATATTTAGCTTTTTTTCTTGGGGTGGGAGTAAAACAGATTTTAAAGCAGCATGAAATATAAATGTGATGAGGAGAAGAGTAATGGCTGATTGACCTTTTATATTAGTACGACAAGCTCTCCCGGGGCACGCTGTGACAACAGCGGCACTATTAAGACACTGTGACACCCAAATGCCAACACTCCCTTCCACCTGAGAACACACCTGTCGTTTTGCCTCCAGCACGCTTTGACAGGCAGATTTATTTGTTAATCAGTGTAATCTCAAATTCAGTCTCTGTGAAGGCTTTCGCATTTTCTTGCACTTAACTCATAAAGAGGTTTTCTACATTTAGCTGCATTTTAAAGCTTAATGAAAACGCCTCCTGTTCAGGGTTGTTTTTTTGTTGTTGTTATAATAAACAGCTCCCAGCAGCACAGGGCTTTTTGTGTCACTGGTGAAAAAGTGAAAGGAGCATTTCAGTTTTCTTCCTAAACTTGACAACTTTGTGTGAAACAAGAGTATATAAATAGTATATAAAAGATGGACATTATTGCTTTTTTAAAAAACCTGCTAGGACTGTCATATTGTCAGGTTTTCCGCTACAGTTATGTTGACCAAACAAACTCTTGGTGATATCTCAGCAATTTTCTCCAAACTCCAGCAATAACAGGTAGGTTTGTCAGGTGCTGGTAGTGTGTTATCTGTCTTCTAGTTCAGCTTGATTTTATGGATCAGCTGCAGCCGCACACTTTGCTGGGAACTGGAGTTCTTCTTTCCTATTATGGTAACTGGCAATCAGTGTTGAGCTGCGGCACTGCCACCTTCTACGTTGGTGTGTACACCAAATTACAGTCACTGCTGCTGGATTATTTCTAGTATTATCAAATGTGTATCACTTACTAGGTCCCTGAAACGACTGTGACGAGTGAATCACATCAAGGTTTGTTTAGGTTTAAGGCACCGATGACATTGGCACTAGCTTTAGTTTTCAGGCTTGGATACATCTTTTATATGCACTACTGTGTGAGTGATTAGCAGTTCTCCAGGCTTTATGAGGGTCTCAGTTTTTCTTTGAACATTTTGTACCTGACTGTTTTCTGAGTTTTTGTTTGTAAGCCACTTAACCCTGACCTATGACTCATTTAAGCACAAAAAAGGCAACAACACACAAGATGAATCTGTTACACATAACAAACAACATTGCAAAAGAACCCGTTTTAAATTGCATCTTTAGGCACTTTGTTACTAGAAGCCTGTTGCAAAAACAACATTTTTTTTCCCATTTTTTTGAATCTCTGAAAGTTGAATCTCTGAAAAGTGACAAAGAGAACAGTTTGACAGATATAATATAGCATTTTTGTACCAACAAAGTGATTTCCAAAGAGCTATTAGCTGAAAAAGTAGCAGGCCAAAAAAAAAAAAAAAAAAAAAAAAAAAAACTATCTACAGCAGATAAATGTTATCTGAAATTCACATCATCATAAAAAAAAAAATCTAACAGAGGACCTGAGAGATGCATCTGGCCCTTGAGTTGATCCATCTACTGCTCACTGAAGTCTCACCAGAAATGGTGTCAGTGGAAGGCGGGCAGTCGAGAAGTTGTTTTTAAGGAAGAGGAAAAGGGAGAAAAATCTGAGGTATGGTAAAATAAAACAGTGGCAACAGGTCTGATAGATGATAAATCCAGTTTGGAAATTTTTGGTTCAAGTCATCATTGTGCATGGAGGAGCTCAGGAGTGAGCTGCAACAGTAAGTGTCTACAGTCACATGTAAAACACAGTGGAGGCTCATCATGATTTGGAGCTGTGGTGTTGGGGATGTTGCCAAAACTGACAGAAATATGAACATAGAAAAGTACAGTCAGATTTTGATCCACCATGTAAATACCATCTGGAAAGTGTGTGATGAGCAATGACTTCATATTTAAACACGAAAGTGATCCCAAACACACTGGCAATGCAGTAAAAGAACACCTCGATAGAAAAACACCCAATCAGTCATGGATTGGCCCCTCAGAGCTTAGACCTCACGGATGTTGAAGCAGTGTGGGATCATTGGACAAAACAAAATGCAGCCAACATCCAAACAGCATCCATTTTTGTCCTTAGAGAAGCCGGGAGAGCTATTCCTGAAAACTAGATCATGAAATGACATGAAAGCTGCCTGAGAAATAAAGGTGGTCACACCAAATATTGACTTTCAAGCTTATTAAAAAGTACTGGCTCTGTGTTTGCCTTATATACTGTATTAACATGTATGGTTTCACGTTTAAATCAATTACAGCACCTATTTCCCATTTTCAAGCAAAATATAAAGAAATGAGTGGTGGCTCAAGACTTTTACACGGTGATGTACAGTCTTTGTATAAAACGTATTCGCTAAAGCTCCCGAGCTTAATACTCGGACAAAGTCTCTCCCTGTCACTTACACACTCCCTGTACAGTCCCACTGCTGAACACAAGGGCTCTTGTCAGCTCATAGCACATTTAACACCTGAGCCACGCTGCTTTCATGTGACTTATATACCTGACACAAGCTTGAAGGATATTTTACTCTCAGGGGGATCTCTGTTATATCCCTGTTTTTTATTTCTTTTTTTTATTCTTGCTGAGTTGGACACCTCGGGGATTTCACGTTACAGAGGATACCACCAGGAGCTCTATTACGTGAACATTGGCTGTAAGATTGCTTTGTACCCATACTGTATGCATATCACCCAGTCAGACACCCTTTTACTTCCAGACATAGCAGATGGCAACTTCTGAATGCTCCCACTGTGGTCATTAAATAATTAAGACTCTCATCAAGACCTGAACATGCCTTATGATGTGGCACATAGCCAGCCTGCCTTACTTGGCAGCAAAGAGTGTGGAGGAAGAAAAGGAGTGAAAAGACATTAAGTGTTGCATACAAAAAAAACAAAAACAAAACTAAGAGGAACTCTCGACAAAAAGTTCCTTTCTGGGAATACTGGATAAAGCATGGTTGACATTTTTGTTGTATTCTCCTGAGTCTTAATCCTTGACTCTGAAACCAGTGTTGCAGCCCAATGAAATATTTATCGCGCTAAAGAGTCCCGAGGATAGGATCTGACACATTTAGCTGTATAACACTGCAGTCGGTTCCAAATGCAGAGCTTGTTCTCTTCTATTCACACTCATTTCAGTGTTTGTTTACTGTATATTTGGCTCGCATGAATTATGAATAAACCTTAGGAGGGAAAGTCACTCAAAGGAAACATGGCCACATGTGGGGTACAAATGCAAGCACTCTCCTTTACTTACTGTATACAAACAAGATGAAGAAATTGTCATCTTCCTCGCAGCTAGATGGGAACAGAGTCTTGTGCAAAACCAGGCAGAAGATGAGTGAGACGCAAACATTTGCTTCTCCTCGATGCTTCGGCTTCACAGCAGCCCTGCATTCTCCTCCTGTCAGTCATCTGGAGTGACATGTCAACTTTTGCTACCCCATCTCTCAGAGTTGGCAGGCAGTGCTGCCAGCATTTACCCAGTGATTTGGCTCTGCAGGGGTTTGGTACTCATTGCTCTATTGTTAATCATGGAGTTGGGTGAGAGGGCTACTCCCACACACTGACTCATTGGCGGCTCCCGCGCAGGTTGCTGGGACATTATTAGTCGAAATGCAGAGAGCCAATGCTCACTCGCTGGCTTTTCTTCCACAGATTCACTCCCACATTGTGCTTATCTATAGATCCCCTCTAATCTGATGTTGTTTGTAAGTTATTTTAGTGGTGGGCTCTGAGCGAGCCACTGCCCACATTTGCATTTACAGAATTTCCATCACGATAAAACTATATACGCAGCGCTGAACACATTTATTACACAGCCTGCCATAAAAACAAAGAAACGGGAGTATTTTGGAAACTGGTCAAAATTCACTGGAGAATTCACCTGTTTATACCCAAATTTGAGCCGACGCACTCGACTTCTCTGTGAAGTCACAGATTAATTGAGCATAACGTTGAGCAAAACTATCTGCGTGTTCAGGAACACAAGTAAATAACTGTAATTTGGCATCTTAGATAATAATAATTATGTGCTTTACTATTTTTTCAGCATTTCTGTAAAAAGCTAAATTTGAAAATTGATGGATAACAACAATAATTCATGCCAAAACAACAATTTTAGCATTAAAAATATCAGAGCTTTGTACATACTGGTGGATTAAACATTACAGAAAGAAAATGGGCATCAGTGGCTTTAACCTCAACAACACTCAATTTCTATAAATGTTTTTCTTGTATTTTATATCGTAATTACATTTTTTTTGAAAATGCAGTGCAAATTTAGACTTAATTTTGACCGTGGAGAAACTGGAAACGAAAATCAATTCTTACCCCTCAGCCTGAAAAGGCTGATGCAAACTGAATGAACCGAATGAAAATATGTGAATAAATTGCTGCCAAACTACTGATAAACTGATTTCTGTTTTTAATGGTTGCCCTTCATAGCCGGTCAGTTTCATACAAAGTCCTCCAAACTGCTGTTTCAAAACAGAAAAAGCCTGAAATTTCTGTTCTTGCATTTAAAAAAACAAACAAAAAGAAAACCTGGATCAAAACATGTTATGTTAATCTGACTTGCATTGTGAACGGTTGAAAGGTAATGGGTTTTTTGTTTTTTTTTTAATCTCACAGTGGGTCTCTCTCTCTCTGTCTGTCTCTTTAGATAAGGCGCCACACTTCTCCAGGCTAGGAGATGAGGAGGTCAATGCTGGGCAAAATGCCACTTTCCAGTGTGTTGCTGCTGGAAGGGCATCAGAGGCTGAGAAGTTCCTGTTGGAGGTTAGTGCTTCATGATGGTGTTTATTGCCGAAAGTAACCTGTGTTTACTGTGTGTCAGCTTGTTGTATTTTTACCTTCAACATGGCAACAGTACAAAGGGAAGACTTCTTTTAATACTAACTCTAGTGCCTAATGTTACAGACGGATTATTAGACAAGGCTCCCTGGGCACGTGGGACACAGTAAAAGTCATCACACACTTTCCTATGAAGAGAAAACCATCCTGCACACAGAAAAAGACACATGCGACCACAAACATTGTGTCAATTTTATTCAACTTTGCACCTTTTTCCTTGCTATCTGGTTATTTTGTTTCTCCTTGTTGTTATTTGATTGACTTTTCAAAAAAGAAATTTGAACATTCATTTCAAGTAGAAGCTATAGCCTACAGCCAGGAGTCCTGAGGCCTGTAGTGTGAAGTAAGATTTTATCTTATCAGGGCAACTTCAGGTTGAACCCTGGGTGTTTAGTACGACAAAGGCTGTGTTTTTTCTGTACTTTACCAGGCTATATCATGATGGTAACTTATGCTGTAGATTTCATATGCTCAGGAGCAGGTTATGTTCTAGATTAGAGATCAATTGGTATGAAATCACCGCCGACCCAAAAATAGTGTCACCGATCCTGGAAGCTCTCGGAGTGCAGATAGTAGGAATATCTAAAGTTTTACAGTCGTGTCTTAAGCCTTTCCCTGATGAGCATCAATAATAATTCTTGGACCTTGATGTTTTTTTTCTCCTGTTGGCTGCAAACAACTTTATGTTATTATTAACATTATTAATGAGGGTGTGTTTCCTCTCACAAAAAATCACGCCACTCATTTGTCTGTATTATTTGAGTAATTGGTTCATAATTTTCTAACATTACAGTTTTAGCTTTTAAAATTAGTTACTTTGCACCTTTTAAGTGAATGCACAGTGGAAACCCTGGGTTAGGATAAGTCAATCCACGTAATGGAAATATATCATAGGTGTGTTGATCTTTGTGTTTAGTGATTTGTCCGCAGGTCTGTGACTCATGGTTAAGTTTTCACATGCTGCTACAGTTTACTGCATACATAACTGTCACGTCTCTCTCTGTGTGTCATCATTATATGTAACCCAGACGTATTTATCCTTAAATAAAGATGGTACACAAAGGCTGAATGCTATAAAGGCTATGAAGGCCTTGAAGTGTCTTCACTCCGCTGCCTCTGAAAAGTCGCCTTGCTGATAGGATCGCTGTGTTCTTGTCCTTTTGCAATGTATCTATTCACATGATGGTCACCATTTGAATCCATGTGAATGAGTATTTTTTTTTTAACTCTTCTCTTCTCGAGGCCCAATTAAAGACCTATTGTAGGGATTCATAATTTGTCCATCTCATGCATACAGTTAGCATGTAGCTACATATTCAGTGCTTTTGAGCATCTTACCACCCACTGCAGCCAGCATTAATCAAAGCTGACCCAGGAAAACCTTCTGCATTGTTTGAAAATGGGAGACGTATGATTTAGGTAATTGCTGTATCCTCATCCATACCTCTCTGATCAAGCCACCCATTTAGTCAAACACAAAGATGAAGGCAAATGCGTTGGGTAATTAGCTGGCATAACCCTACAGACGCCTACTGTAATGAGATCTTCAGGCCACTGGAATGCTTTTTTTCCCCTCCTACCTCCCTTCTACCTTCAGCTGTCCTCTTCCATTGTCTGCTCCACACATGCACCTCTCAGGCTGTTTTCTGTTGTTGTGCCCTTTCGTGTTGATTGTGTCTGCAGTACCAGCTGTACCGCAGTCTCAACCGTACACGCCTGCCAGATTAACAGATCGTTTTTGTCGTTTCCTCGCCAATTAGCTATAGCCAGATTGTTTATGTAACATGAAGTGATCGCATGCTATTTGATTTACTCTGATTTATTCTGATTTCTGCTGTCTCCTTTCTGTAATTCACCGGCCAAGTAACAAAAAAACAGGAATAGAAAAGATGCAGGAAGGATACATTACTGTATTCTTTTTTCTTTTTCCTGCGGTTACAAGATTTGTTGACTTTTTAACCCTAATCGGGGGGTGTGTGTTTATGTGTTTGTTTGCAAGACTCGGCCTGAGGTTCCTGTGGTCTGTGGCTTTTTGAAAGCCTCAAATCAGCAGTATGACAGAAGCCCAAATGGCCCAGTGTAACCCAGAGGTCTCGCTGCTAATCACAGTACGCTCACATTCTCATTCTGTGAAAGCTGTCGGATCAAAAGTACTAGAATGATGATTCATGTCCACTATTTCACACGCGGAGAGAATGGCCTGAAAACATGAGGAAAAAAATGCCAGAGCCAATGTGTTATTCTGAAACAGTGAGGATGTGACAGATGCTAGTGGTTTTAATGGTGTGGAACAAGTGAGAAAGGCCTCTCACAGTGCAACAGCTAGGTGCATCATGCAACATTCACTGGAGCCTCTTTTTTCTCTGTCACAGTTTTTTCTCCACTTCCTACTTTCTGCCACAGCTCGCTTTTCTTTCCATTCTTCTTAGACTGAAACAAGCGGACATTTTTTCTTTTTTTTGCTAAGACTGCTTAGGTGTGAATGCTTTGTTGTGTCAAACACATTAGCTTTACCAAGAGGAGCACTATGGACTCACTGTAGGCTCCTCTCGTAATCTTATTATTTTATTTTATTATTCATATTATTATCTGTGTGAATATTTTGCTAAAGTGAACAGGGCGTGAAAGACTGGAGAAAAAAGTGGAGGAATAGAGAAAAGAAAAGGGGGGGTGAGGATGAAACAGACAGACGTGTGTGTGTGTGTGTGTGTGTGTGTGTGTGTGTGTGTGAGATCATTTGTGATGAAACATACTTGAAAATGTGGGTCACACTCCAACCATGCCCCCCCAAGAGCTAGAGGCAGACAGGGAAAGACCCTGGAGGTCCTGGATGGAGCTTCTACAGCCAAGGGCAAGAGTGCCAGAGGACCAGAGGCAGCGGCCAATCATCCCGGCCAAGCTAAGGATGGGGGCCCCAGACTCCGGGCCCCCGAGAACCGCTTGACACCCAGTGGAGCCTCCACCGTGCAACGTAGAGGCCCACCCTTAATAGCAATGTGGGGATCAATGCTCAGGGTAGACCCAGGCCTAGCCCTACACACACAGAAGCTGCACATAGACACACAAGCACATACACCCCATCCTCTGAAGTGCAGACAGATTGGTGCCTCTCAGAGCCAGCAGCGGCCATTTCTGCACTTTCGTGCCTCTTCATGCCATCATTCAAGTATTATCTGTGCTAAAGTGATTAAACTTTGATGCATTAAAGTCCATCTGTCTCCCGATTGTAACTGTTGAACGGTTAAATGTTTTGCTTCAATAACATTGCACGCTAAGGACAGATGAAGTCGAAGATGGGCTCCATTAGGGCACGACGCTCATGACATATATTACCCCCGTAATCACTATTATTTTAACAAGATTTCATTTGTTTTCATTAAAGCACGTCTGATCGTAATATTGCATGATTAAATCAGGGAGATGGTCCTTCCATTCTAATGAAATTGTACACAACTGGACGATTCTTCTTTTTAATCACACAGCTCTAACTAGAAGTGACCCAGATAGCAATAATTTGTGTATTGCTACATTATTAGCTTTGTGTTCCAGGAGTTCACGGTGCGGTAACTGTGGAGGCAACCATAAAGGTTGTTAGTGTGTGTGTGTGTCCCGTGCTAATAGGGAAGGCTGGATGTTGTGTGCAAGGGTGTTTATAATAAAAACATCAGTGTATGAAACATAATGAACCCGTACTTAAAAGACAAAGTAAACAAAGTACCAAAACAAGGGAGCAGAGGCAAATAGAAGGCAGGAAAACTAAAAGAAGGCAAAGACTCCTTATACACCTAAACTCACCAGCTGCTTTATTAGCTATGCTTGGTCAGCTTCTTGTTACTTGAATGGGATTTCGAATGTGCCAGTCTGGCACCATTTGCTGGTTGTTTGGCTGGTCTGAGTATTTCAGAAACTGCTGACCTCTGTTGATGTCAGAGAAGAATGCCCAGACTGCGTGATGGGAGGACAAGAGCAACTCAAAATAAAAGCTACTTACAACCAAGATATGCAGAAGAGCATCTCTGAATATGTTAAACGGGGTACAGCAACAGAAGACTACTGTGGGTGTGACTCCTGTCACTTAAGAACAGGAAACTGAGGCTGCAATTTGCACAAGCTTAAATTGAACAAGGGAAAACTGGAAAAACACTGACTGGTTGGATGTGTGGAGCAACATTCAGATGGTAGGGTCAGAATCTGGTATAAGCAACATGAATGCATGGATCCATCTTGCTTCGTATCAATTGTTCAGACAGGTGGTGGTGTAATAGTATCAGGGATATTTTCCTGGCACACTTTGAGCTCTTTAGTACTAAGTGATTTTCATAACCTGAGTATTATTACTGACTTTTTATGACTACAGTGTACTGATCTTTGGATGGCTGTTTCCAGCAGGTTAACGCACAGTGATACAAAGCGAATATCATCTCAAACTGGTTTCTTAAACATGACGATGAGTTCACTGTACTCAAATGGCCTCCACAGTCACCAGATCTCAATCTAATAGAGCACCTTTGGGATGTAGTGGAACAGTAGATTCTCAACTTGGATATGCAGCTGACATATCTGCAGAAGCTGTGTGATGCTATTTTGCATTAATATGGACCCAAATCTCTGAGGAGTGTTTTCAGGAGCTTGTTTTACTGGTGCCAGAGTCAGAAGTCAGAAAAAAACTGCAAAAGTTGCAGAGTATACCTAATGAAGTGTCTGGTGATGGTATATGCTATAACATTACAGGCAAACATCCCCAGCTATTCTGGGATTCCGCGTGGATATGACACAAACATGCTCTGTAATACTAATACTGTCAACGTAAAGCATACAACTCCATGCAGATTGAACATCTGCATATTTTTCATGCCTTTAAATAACTAATATTTGCTAAAAATCTGTTTTAATTAGTGAGTCAGTCAGCGAGGTCTTCCATCAGCTGAAGGGACACTCCGCTAATTTTACAACTGAAGGTCAGTTTCCAGTCATGGTGAGGGCCACTCAGTATGTGACAGCCGTTGTCTTCTGCCGTCCTTCAGGCCTTCATTACAAACTGGGACACTGAGTCTGAAAGATGTCAAGGCTGTAATGGAGAGACTTTATCATGTTGCATTATCCCATGCCAAAGATCTTGGGTGTTGACAACTTGACTCATGCTAAAGAGTAACAGTGAGGACATCTCAGCCTTCAATGCCTGCCTTTTTTTGCATAGCTCTAGATTTTAAAGACTCTGACTACGTCATTCAGAGTTATTATGCATTTGTATTTTGTGAATTTTTCACACTACTACAGAAACATCTACACTTATGTGCGTGCGGGTGTAAAAGACTGTGTTATTGTGCTGTATAAGATGATTTATATCTGTGTGCGTGTGAGAGGGACAGGTCATGGCCTATCCTGGTTTCTCTGACCATGTCCTTTTCTGCTTTCCAGAGACACAATGGGGACATTTTAACAATGGCGTCAGTCAAGCACCTGAGCCATCGGCGCTTTGTGGTGTCCTTCCAGCTCGACAGCGTCCAGCGAACTGATCAAGACCTTTACCGCTGCGTCACTCAGTCCCCCAGAGGCTCCGGAGTCTCAAACTTTGCTGAACTCGTTGTCAAAGGTAAACATCCTTTTCCCTTTTCTCTGACTGTTATTATTGTTTTCTTTTAGCCTTCATTCTCCATCATCCCAGCCGTTATGATTTCCTGCTTTTCTTGGACACAGTACAGTACTGCATGTGATTGAAAGAAGAATTAAAAAGGAAACAGATACCCACAGGATATCATTTGTGCATGACTGCGAATGTCTCGCGCATTTATTTCTAATTTATTTCCAGAGAAATTTCTTATTCACAATTTGTATGCTACAGCGACCACTTGAAGGCTTTTTAAGTGATATCCAGGTCGTGTCCAAATTCATGGGCTACATTCTCCCGAGGACCCGGCCTTCGCGGTCTACGTGGGCCGGGTCCTCAGAAGATCGGGTAGGCCGGAAGTAAACGGCCGTGAAATTGGACGGTCTAGCCTTCTGATTAGCGTCACCGCTGTCTCGGTGGAGTTTAATAAACTCAGCCGTCTGCTCCTTGCTGTCTAAAATATAACAGGACACTGGAGTAAACTCTCGGCCATCTCACACTTCTGTTTAATCAGTTTTCTGTTTGACGTTTAGTCAGCTGTGTAAAAACCAAGGAGGAACCCACCCGGGGGATTAATAAAGTTTTATTTTATCTAATAACTTTAATCTCAGCCAAACCGATTTACTCACGAACAAACAAAACACTGAAAAAAAGCCCAACAATAACATTTTTAGGTTGTCTAAGTGACTTATATATTACGTTTGTCACGGCCGGGCGGGTTACACACAGTAATTCGGCGTGCCCGTGTGGCGTGTTGGCTAGACCCAAGCGCGGCGAAGGCTAGCGGTGGGTTTGGAGCAGGCACGCAGTTATTCTAGTAACGATCAGTGCACGAAGCGTGGCTTCGGAACGGTCGTTACCGACAGAGAGCGAGCGGAGCCGGGAAGAGAAAAAGGATTGAAGGGATAATCACTCACGGTTGCTGAATCAGGCGGAGACTGACGTCGGCAGAGTTTCGGAGCTCCTGACACGAAGAGAATGATGTCTGGCGTCTCTCTTTTAACCCCGGCCCCGTGATCAGCTGATCACAGCTGATCACCGGCTGACAACGTTTAACCCGAGCAGCGAAAGTCCGCGGTGATCTGAAAATGATGTGCCGGGAGTTGTGCCATTCTCGGCCGCATCAGTAACCCTCGAGCTCCCGGCTAGCTATCGAGCTGGTGGGAAGCAGACGTCTCCGAAAACGTCGAAGCACTTTAGCAAAGATGCGATATCTTGATAAACCGAGCAGATATTTGATGTTTACACAGCTACTTTCTCGCCTGAAAATATGTTAAAAGTTTATTTTGTGACCCAGAAAGATTAATAAGAGTAATTTTAAAACTTAGTAGCGGCCGCCATTAGCCGGAAACTGGAGCTTGGCTGGGCCGCGCTATGAATTCTGGGATATGGTGGGCCACGAAGGACACACCCGACCCATCCTTCAAATTCGGAAAAAGGAGCACGCATTTGTCGGCTGCATTCGGAGGGGTCTACGAATTTGGACAGCCTTCGGCGCGTCGCTGTGACGTAATCGGTCTACAAATGCGGCCTCAGGAGAATGCAGCCCATGAATTTGGACACGACACCACAGTCTCCCTGGCATGTGCGGCATCCTGAGCTGTAGTTGCCAGATAGACTGCCATACTGAGCTCTTCAGCTCTCTGTCAGAAGGCAGTTCACTTGCCTGGGACTCCTGCAGCCCTTGTCATATCATGTAGCGCAGATGGTGACCTCACTACCATTACTCACTCCATCCCCACCGCCCAACACCACCGCTTTGACAGCATAGTAATGACATGGCTTGCGGGATGGTTTGCTGGCATAACAAACCCGAGCCCTCAGCAAAGTAAAGAAAGGAAAATAAGGATGTAAGGGATTCTCAATCCCCTTGTCCTCTACTGTATGCTCTTGTTATTACGTTTTTAAAGACCGAATGGAGCGCAAATGAGAGTGAGGACAAGCTCAAAAGGAGTTTTTAAGCCAAGCTAGCAGAGTGGCTCTGTGGATATCAGTGTCTGTCGCTTGGCTGGCTGATAGATTGGTGCAGTCCACCACTTTGGTGGACAACCGTTGGATGGGCTGCTGTGAATTTTAGCCAACAGTTAGGATCCCACCACGAGGAAGCCCCCTGCTTTTGTAGTTTTTTTAAAGTGCTGGGCACATGCATGAGATTGTCTTTTTTTTTTTTTTTTTTGCAGCACCATAATCTCAAACCATCCATCAACGTCAGCTGTATTTACTACGAGTTAGTGAATGTTAGGATGCTCACATGCTTAAATTACATTGTGAACATGGCACATATGAGCTTTGTAATGCCTCGCTTCCATAGTCCTTTTACTGATAAGACAACGTGGGTTGATTTTAGTGTCGCGATAGACTGATTTGCTGCAAAAAGGAGCCCCCTTTGCTAGAACGTTAACCAGCGAGTGCCAGAAAACCAGGACACAGCGAATGTACTTGACAGATGGCTGTGATTTGCTCACACTCTCAGTGAATAAGTGTCATTGTGTCTTTGTGGTTGTTGCTTTCCTTATTTTGTTATAATCAGGACAAAGATGTTCTTTCTGGCAAGGCTGCACCACCAGTAAATGCGATGGCCAGTTAAGTTATTCTCATGTCAGCTGCCTGAAACTCCATAACTGGCTGTGCTCTTCGCTGACTTAACAAGGCTTTCATAAATCCCTTTTCCCCTCTGCTCTGCTAAAAAGAGCCTAATCATCCCCTTAATGAGTTGGATCTACTCGTTTATATAATGCAGAAAGAATGCGAGAATCATAGTAAACCCTTCTACTGCTCCACGGAGGGCTCGGAGATAGCTACATGATTAATAAAACAGTTTTACCTTGTCCGTATGTCTCGGGCTATTGTTGTGGGCCCTGAGTTTATATGTGCACACATATTCTGTCCTAAGCATATTTGAAAATGCATTGGCAGAAACAAATGTTGCACCGACGAGGAGTCCCACATTAAACAGACACTAGCACTGAGAGCTTGCTTTGTTTTCATGGAAGTGACAACTATTAATGAACTAAGGGGGGGATACAATAAATTAGCAGATAAAATTGAGTCTACTTAAAGTGTGAAAGGGGTAGGTGAGATACTTTGAAGGTAATCGCACTGGCTGTTTGCCTGTTTGCTCAAATTTGGCCTTTTATTATAGATGCATCCATTGACAGTTAAAAGATGAGCTGCTGCAGGCACAAAGAAGCAATACAGAGTAGAGGTGAAGTTGTCGAAAAACCCACAGAGAGGAGGGCCATAAAAGACAGAGGCAGGGATGAAGGATTAGTCACAGCCACAGATCTAACTCTGATCTTTTCTCATGCTTTGTCCACATTTCTTTTGGCTTTCCCATCCCTCACTCTCACGGTTGCCTGTGTAAGTGTTTAGCGGCTTGGATCTTCCAGAAAGTGACGTGGGCAGTGGTATTAATTCTCAGTTTGCCAGGCTTTACCAGCAGTAATGTATTCAGCTCTTTCATCGTGGTGGCCGGCTGTCTGAGAAGTTGGAGAAAAACACGCACAGTAATTATTGTCTGAGTTACAGGGAATGTCACGTTCAATGCGACGCATGCACAGCTGTTTTTTGCACTCACCCCTTTGCTAAAAAATGTATGCAAGGCTCTGAACGCCCCGTTAATAGGTATGACTAATCTGCTATTTGAACATAGTTTGACCTGCTCACATCCTGCAGTCTCTAGAGACTCATTTAAGACTCAGTGGGCTTTAACATAGCCAGAAATCTATTTGCATACGCCTGATTAGTAAAATTATTAGCACAACTTTACCACCCTAGATTGTGCAGCAGTGCTGCCGGCCTGCCAGGAAGTGCTTTTATCAATACCAATGTGTTCTTAACCAGCAAAACGAGAAAACACTGCTTTTCATTTTCTCCGACAGTACCCCCATCCCCCATTGCGCCGCCTCAGCTTCTGCGTGCTGGCTCCACTTACCTGATCATCCAGCTCAACACCAACTCTATCCTGGGAGATGGCCCTATTATCAGGAAGGAGATTGAGTATCGTGCCAGCCAGTCTCCATGGTCAGAGGTGCATGGAGTCAACATGGTCACCTATAAGCTGTGGCACCTGGATCCAGACACAGAGTATCACATCAGCGTGCTGCTGACTCGACCGGGAGAGGGCGGAACCGGCCCTCCGGGACCTCCTCTCGTGAGCAGGACCAAGTGTGCAGGTGACTAATAATTGTTCCCAAACTCATAAAAATGGGATTTTATGCTGTATATATTCTCTCTTTTAACACAGGAAGTGTGTTTTCTTTTAAGGATTTAAAGAAGATTAATGGGGTAAATGTACCAAACGATGACATAAGGAGCTAAACACACTCTTGAGGAGTGTATCATCCATACTGCACGGTACTCTCTGGAGATTCCTTGTAAGCAGACAAAAATTGCTGCTAATCACCCAAAATTCATTTTGCATATCCCTGATATGCACACACATGAGTGTGCTTCCCTTCTTGCAAAGCTTCAACCTCGGTTTACGTGTTTACTATTAAGCAGTACGAGTCCTTCCTGCTTGTGCCGGCTCGTTGATATTTTCCATGGCCCGCTACCTGTCACGCCACCTTACGTCGACGTGCCTCTTAGTGCGTGTGCACGAGACAATAAGAAGACGCTCCACTCGAAAGCTCCACGGGGAAGCTTTAATTTGAATAACAGATGAATGTCTGCCTTATCGTTAACATCTTGTTTATGCCAGTGTGCAGCTCTAAATCTTGTATGCTGTCATGTGTGAAGAGACGATGACAGTCTTGTCAGCTGTTTCCTTTTTGGAGTTGTTACAAAAGTGAGAACATTTCTTTTTTTAAACATCTTTTTTTTTTTTTTATTGGGGGTTGATATTGCGTGGAAATAGCTCACCAAACAAACAACACGTTGTGTTTCTGAAAAACCTCTGAGGTATCTGCATTATTTAGGCAATGCAGTACCCCCGAGCAAACCATATGAGAATAAAGTACGTTGAACACTAATAAACTGTAAAGTGCGAGGCAGCTCTCATCCTCTACTTTAGCTCAGCTCAGTGAATTTCTAAATCAGATAGGCTTATACTTTTAATTTTGGCTATGATAATACTTGTAGATATGGCCCCTTCTTATGATGAAGCTGTTCTAATAAAGACCCTCAGCTCATTGTACTGATGCCCAACAGCCACACACTGTAACTTAAAGGAAGCTTACAATATGAGACTGCGCTGGTCACGATAATCTGCTAAAATTCAATCAGTGAGAAGCTGATAGACAAGTTCTGACTCAGTCGCTGCATATACTGCACTTATCTCATAAGAAAGGCATATTTGTTATCACTGGTGTTCTCTGAACTCTGTAGCCAAGGAGACTGAAAGGGACTTTATTTGCTGCCAGCATAGCAATATTGCTTTGACGGTTATTTAAAAGATAACAGCTGGCTGACTGCAGTAGCTAGTCTAAAAAGGGGCTTCTTTGGTATCTATTGGAGGAGACAGAAATTTTATTTGGCTAGTGTAACAAATGGACAAGAATCAGCAGGTGAAAGATTTTCTTGATTTGTCAGAAAACAGTGAAAAAAGCAGATTTTTTGGCTAATAATAACTCAACAATGTTGATTTCTGCCTACTGCAATTTAAAAAGAGACAGCTCATTATCATTTGACTCTTACAGTATTCAGACTAACACTTAACAATTCCCCAAATCATCATTTTTCTCTGGTCCATTTTAAGGCTCTGATCAAGCCTTTTTATTGTTTTTGTTCATTTTGTCCCGCTCGCGTTTCCCGTCTCTGTCGTTCGTCACTGTTCAGACACAGAACACCCAGGAGAAGAGCAGGGCCCCATAACCGTGCTCTCTTTTAAATATACATACAACAAACTGTGTTACTGCAGATGCACACACAGAAGCTGCAGGTAGTCATTACCGCTGCCTGAATCTGCAATGTGTGCGATGTAGTCACAGACACACAAAATGGAGAGCTTTGTGTTACCCAAAGGCAGTCTGTGGATTCACGTCTTCCATGGTCATCACTCTTCTCTATGCCCAACGGTCTCTCCCTGCCACACACCATCCCTCACATATCTTCCTACCCTGCTCCACTAGAGCCTCCCTGGCCTCCTCTCCAATGACATATTAAAGCTACTCTCCTCTCCCAACAGCCAGAGACACCCCTCATTCATCAGGCGCCGTGAGTGAGCTCTCTGCCCTCCTTCGCCTATCCCCACACACCGCTCCGCAACAACGAGAGACAGATAAAATTCCCAATAAAAAAAAAAAGGTTGATAGCAAGAAGAAGTAGAGTAGAGGGAAGGCGATGGCGGTGGAGTCGGGGTAGTTTTTCAAAGTGAGAGTAAAAATGAAAGCGAGCGTGCGAGAGGTGAAGCGAGAGCGGAATCATAACGTACGGAAATTGCTTTCACAGTTGCTGCTATCGGTGTTTGTGAAAGTCACTAAACTCTGCCTTTAATGATGTATTTACATTTCAACCACTGTGACATTAGGTTGTTCAGCCATGTGTGGGATAAGTAATACTGCTGTGTTTGCTGAGCTGTTAAACAGGGCATTTAGATGCAGCACTAGTTCAACACAGAGGAAGTGTAGGTGAAATTAATTTGGCCCATCAGTGTATCTTGTACATATATATACGTGTGTGTCTGTGTGTGTTGTGGGGGCTTCATTTGATTGGCTTTTGCGACACAAATCAGTGTTTACAGTTCTGACACGTGTGTATTTTGTTATACACTTCAACACTATGAATCTCCTCCTGGTGCGTCTCACATTCTTGACCCTTCAGTAGCTCTAATAACCGGCTGTCTCCCAGAGTTCCCCTGACCCAAACCTTCAAACCATCTGGTGCACGCCACCCCTGCTCACCCTGCATGCTTCTGCTGAATCCTGAATACAGACAGACGCACATGCACTCGCTGCTGGCCCGATTACATTTAAGTATGAGAAAATAGATCGGCGGGGTTGCTGTTGTTGTTGTGGTTTGGTTTCGGGGAAGGTTGTAATTATCCGGTGAACAGAAGGGATATTTTGGACCCTCTTTTGTATTTAGGAAGTGAATTTCCTCTCCCGAAGCCGTGTCTCACCACCGTGACTAATCTGGCTCTTTCATGGTGAAGCATGTTGGCTAGCCGGCTGCGCTGTGCACATATACATCCTTGTGGTGGCGAGCCATCCTAGCGCCGCTGCTGTAAAACTAATGGCCGTGAATGTGAACACGGTCTCCACCTGGCTCCGATGGTCATCCAGGTGTGCCTGATGAGCCATTGCTGTGATTATCAGCACGGTGCATTAGCACAGCTTGAAGCCCCTCAAGTAAACCACAGAGGAGAGGCGAGCGTTTGTACTGCAGGTGGTCCCCAAACTATGCTAATGGGCTTCCACCTGCTGCTGGGTCACTGAACCTTCTGGAAAGCCCCTGCCCGTGATGCTTTTGGTCTGTTAGAGGGAGCCAACGCTGGAGCCCGACTAAAATTAGGCACATTAGGAACACAAGTGCTTTGCCTTACTTGGCATGTCGTTTATCATGTCTTCCATTCAGAGGCAGAATTCCCTATATGGGTAGATTTGGATTTCTGTGCACCAGGGTGTGAGTGAATGTCTGTATAACACAATCTATACTGCTGCTGTCCCATGCTACAATTTTAGAGGAAGTAAACCAGAACCAATCACATCTTCTCTAACTTCCAATCTCCGTTCATCACCACGGTGCTGTGGGCTTTCGTCCATGTTGGGACGGCTGCAGTTTTCATGCCACGGGGTGCCAGGGAACGGGTGCCCGTGGCATACAGACAAATAAGACGAGGCTAGGGGAAGGGGCTGGCACAAATGTCCACTTTGAGAAAACCCATAATGAGCACACTGTGGCCGCTTTGGTGGCGCTTTCATCAACTCAGCAGTTAAATGCCTCTCTTTATTTAGCTCCCAGACTGTGCAGACTGTCAACTGCACCATCAAGACAATCCTCAGTCACAATGAACAATGGTACATTAACATTTCTTACTGGGTGCAGTCTACTACGGTGCGATTACCGTGCCCACCCATTTATCTACCGTCACATTACTCTGGATGAGGTTCAGATCAATGCTCTGTTCATATTTCCATCTACCCTGAGATGCCAGATAGCAAATTAAAAGAGAAAGTTGGTGATTGCAGAGACCTTTAGTATAGATTGGAACTGTCATAAAATCTCCACTGCTCTAGCTAAGTGTCTCAGACAGTCTGGAATATATATATATATATATATGTACATATGTATGTGATGTCTGTTTGTGTGCCTGTGTGTCCTTGCACAAGTACAGAGCACCTTTTGAATCCATTTTCTCAGATAATACTTGTCTTAATGCATTAGCCCCTGCTCAGTGATGCATTAGCCACTTTATTTAAGTTCTCTGCACTAATCTGTGCTGCAGCGAGAATCCCTCTGAGTGTGCAAGTCAGCGAGGGAATGAAGACCTTGGCCAGTAACCTCAAACTCCACTGATCTCTTGCTGTACCCGATATCTTTGCTGTCATTCCCTGCCTCCCTGGCCCATTACTCATCGTGCCCTATTAAAAGAATAAAGCCATACAATGCATTATGTAGCATATTGCTTGACAAAAACGGCATTGATTGTGTTAATAATTTCCACTGATAAATACCTCCATTGATACGGAGGATGTCCTTGGCTTAACTTGGCCTTGCTTCAGTTTCGGACGTCCTCCCGAACACTGGCTGGTCTGTGCCTCTGGGTATAGAGGCTCTCTGTATCTTTCAGTGAGCAAATAAATTCAAGGGGAATATCACAGACGCAGCTGTTGTTCTTTTAGTACGAGTTAGAGAAAGTCGGGGTTAACCCGCCAGTGACCAGAATTAACTCGGTGCCTTCTAAAAATATGGACCGGGCCACAGCGATGACCCGTCAGTAACACTGACCAGCGGAAGTGAATGCTCTTGTGTTTTTTGTATGTGGATTAAACCTCAGGGCGAAGGAGTGAAACTACTGCATGACCACTTTGCTCTGCGGTAGGGGAAAGGGAGGAGACTGGTGGGAGTGCAACAGCAACCCGCGGCCTGTCCGATTAATTAGCGCAATTGGTGTGAGTTCCTGTTCTGCCATCAGGGATGTGGGTGTGTTGTGCTGGCAGCAAAATGACCTCTGCACTGTGGCAGGGCAGTATGGCGGCACGTAGAAGAGGAACAGCTTGAAAACTGCCCGGGTGGTCCTGTTATATTAGTAATGCAGGCTATTTGCTGGATGTTCTGTCAAAAATCCAATATTTCACAATAAAAGCTTACCTGTGTCTTGTCCGTATCTCTCATTTCCTTTTCCTCAATCTCTCACAGAGCCCATGCGCGCATTACGGGGACTCGCCGCCACAGATATCCAGCCCAGGCAGTTGTCCCTGCAGTGGGAGAATTTGGCGTTCAACCTGACACGCTGCCACACCTACTCAGTGTCCCTGTGCTACCGCTACACCATGGCGGGAGGAGGCGGCGGCCACAACACCACCGTACGCGAGTGCCTTGCAGTGGAACACAATGCCTCACGCTTCACGCTGCGTGATCTGCCACCCTACCATGCCATCCATGTCCGTCTGTCACTGGCAAATCCAGAGGGGAAGAAAGAGGGCAGAGAGGTCACCTTTCAGACGGAGGAGGACAGTAAGTCCCAGAAGGAGATTACAGAAAAGACAGTAGATAGAT
Source organism: Rhamphochromis sp. 'chilingali' (assembly GCF_963969265.1). NCBI lineage: Eukaryota > Metazoa > Chordata > Actinopteri > Cichliformes > Cichlidae > Rhamphochromis > Rhamphochromis sp. 'chilingali'. The sequence continues at coordinate 8,729,814 of NC_137938.1, forward strand.
GGTAAAAGACGGAGCGCAGAGAAACTAAAACCGAATAGAGCCACTGGATGAATGCTACACATTCAAGGTTCACTACCAGTTTATTAGATCTGCAGCAAAGTGCAACATTAATATCTGATCAAATGTTTCTTAAAGTTCTAATGATTTCAGTGAAACTGTTTTATAATGGCGGATGTAGTCTGTGTTGCTGTTGAAACAGGCGTTTCTGTTTATTATCTTTTCCACCTCATTTAAATCAATGAAGGGAGGCTAAATAACAGAATCACCTTGCTTTATATTGCAGTACAACTGAGAGAAACAAAAAGCTGAGCGCTTCCGAGATTAAAATAAAAAATCCAATCAACACCTTTCCGAAACACTTTTCTTCAAAAGCATTGTAACCTTGATGAAGGTGAGAATATTGTAGGACTGTTGCTTTAAAAAGCTGTAACATTAGCAAGGTGTACTAATATTAGAGCAGCTGGGAAAAATCTTAAAGCTGCTCTCGCTCCTTAACAGCCAAAGACACCGTCATTCATCAGGCCTTCATATTATAAATGTTATTTTCTTAAAAAACAAACAAACAGAAACCCTCCACTCTCCAATTATCACAAAGTACAAGTTCCGATAATATGTGGTTCCCACTAAATGTTGGCAGTCCAACGTTTTATTGCCTTAAAGCATTTGCTCAGTTTGTCACATGCTAAACTGCGGTCTGGGGTTAGCTCACTGTATGTTCTCATAATAAGTGCAGGCTTCCCACATTGAAACTGTCCCATGTTATAATTTTGTGGACATACACCACCTCCCTAGGATTGTGTCGTCCCTCTTTTGCTTGCAAAAAAGCCCTGAGCTATTGAGGCATGGACTTCACCCGACCCCTAAGATGTGCTGGTGTATCTGGCACCAAGCTGTTAGAAACAGAACCTTTAAGCCCTGTAAATTGTAAGATGAAGCCTCCATGGACTTGTTAGACTTGTTTGTCGAGCACATCCCACAGATGCTTGATTGGATTGAGATTTCAAGGGGAATTTAGAGGCTAAACAACTTGTTGTTGTGCTCCTGAACTATTTTAGTTTTGTGGCAGGGCGCACTACCCTGCTGAAAGAGGCCACAGCCATCAGGGAATACGGTTTCAGTGCTTAGGTATTGATATATGTCAATGTACCATCCACATGGATGACAGGACCCAAGGTTTCCAAGTAGAAAGCCTCACACTGCCTCCGGTGGCTGGTCTTCCTCCCGTAGTGTCCAACTCCAGGCCTCAAGGGCTGCTGTCCTATAGGTTTTAAATGTGTCCTTGATCCAACATGGCTGATTTAAATGGCTAAATTACCTCCTCAACAAGTTCTCCAGAGGCCTGGTAATGAACGAATCATTTGATTCAGCGGCGTTGGCCCAGGGTGAGATCAAAAACCTGCAGGACACCGGCCCTTGAGGCCTGGAGTTGGACACCCCTGCCATAGTGCATCCTAACACCAGGTGTTTCACCATGGTAAGCGATGCACACACAACCGGCCATCCATGTGATGTCAAAGAAAATGTGGATACCTTCCTCCATGGCTCCGTGGTCCAGTTCTGATGCTTCGTGACCATTGCTGGTGCTTTTATTTGGGGACAGGGGTACACAACAAACTGCAATGCGGATGTAGATTCTGACACCTTTCTACCAGAACAGCTCTGTGCATTAGTGATCCTTGGTCACCTGTAACCTTGCTGCTGGTTCACCGCTGTTCTTTCTTTGTGTTTGATAGATATAAACCACTGCAGACTGGGAACATCCCAGAGTTACAGTCCTGGAGATGATCTGACCCAGTTATCTAGCATCACAATTTGGCACATCTCAGACTTGCTCAGATCCTTAGGTTTGCCAGATTTCTGCTTCTAACAAATCAGCTTTGAGGACAAAATGTTCACTTGCTCCTTAATATCACCCACTCACTAACAGGTGCCATGATGAAGAGATAATCAGTGTTATTTGCTTCACCTGGCAGTGGTCATAATGTTATGCCAGATTGGTGTAATTCTGCTTTTCCATCAGTGTTCAAAATACACAAATCCATTATCAGCCCAGTTTTGTGTAATTAAAACTTCTCCTCCCCTCTCCCTTACGCATTAATACAGAAAGGGTGACCGGCTGACTGAGTCAGCATCACAAAAGATCCATTTCATTTTTAGATGGAAATAACATAAAAGAGAAAACATATCTGAGACTCGGGCAATCCCGAGATAGGATTTGGTTCTTATTTCTTATCTCCTATTATTCCTGTGTGCCTTCACAGATTTTCTGCGTGGTGGCTAAAAGAGAAATCAATTCTGCCGTGAACCAAAAAAAGGAAAAACATCTAAACAAACAGGATTTTTCAGAAAGCTACATACACACATATGTACAGAGAAAGATAGAAAAAGAGCAACCAAATAAGAGAGTGAATGTTTTTCTTTTGCTTAGATAAAGATGAGTATATGTATAAATACAAACAGTGTGTGCCAATTAGAACCACCTTTTCCAAAAGTCCCAATAAGCAAATTTGTCATCCTGACTAACCCAATTCAAAAAAACAGTCAACTCAGCTGTTTGGCTCTCGCTTTAGCCTCAGGCCTGAATCTCACATAACAGTCTTCCTCTGCGCAGTACTCGCACAGACCGCTGGGACCAGGACTTCAACTGAATGGCCCCAAAACCATGTATAGTTGAGAGCTCAGGCCTTCACATATTCATCAGTATATTTAAGCTTTGACTGAAGCAGAATAAAAAAATATAATTCTTTTATAATATTTTCTTTTTTCTCATCTTTGTAATGGGTGCATAATTTATGCAGTTCTGTATCCTTTTTGTGAGTTTTGCCTGCCTACTGCTCTGTGTGTCAGAGTGCTTTGTGTGATGCGTCGCTCTGGGCCACAATGACATTCACTCTGTGATATTGACAGGAGAGGATCACTGTGTGATTAGCCCTTCAGTTTCCCTGACAAATGTTTGTTCTGTAATTTCTCATAGTCCCCGGAGGCATCGCACCGGAGTCGCTCACCTTCACCCCACTGGATGACATGATCTTCCTGAAGTGGGAGGAGCCTGTTGAGCCCAATGGACTTATTACCCAGTATGAGGTGAGCCCATGGAGACATGAGGGTGAATTTCTTCGATGTGTAAATTTAATTGGTTGTAGAGTTTGGTGGATTGGGGCAGGTGCGAGCATTTAGTAGTCTCTCTGTTATCATTGTTGGCTCCGCTGGACTTAAAAGTTGACTTAATCAGCTAACATGGTTGCTGTGCTGTTGTTTGCTGATTCTTTTAATGATTCTGGAGTGTAAACATATTCAAATCTAATAACAAGCAAGGCTGTACCCATGCATATCAGCATGTTAAATACCAGTGGCTGGATGGGTGATTAATCAACTTCTCTGTGCTTTATCTTGAACTTTATTCAGGGTTGCCATGGTTTGCGTACCAGAAACTAACTGGGAAAATATTTCTGTGTACAAAGTCTGCAAACGTATAGATGTCAAAATCCTGAACTGTCTGATGATGATGAATCAGTTATTTAAGTGCAGTCTGTACAGTAGTGATTTTAGACTACAACTAAAAGAGAATTTCATATGCTCAGATGAATCTTTAAAATAATGAAATTACATTGATCTACAGTAAAATAAACACAGATATTAAACGTGTTATTGCTAGGAAACCATCAAACTAGCTCGTATTCTCTAGCCAATAGTAACTCTGATATTCCTCTCCTGCCCTGACAGACAGCTGGAAATTTTAATTTGAACCTGACTTTGGTTGTTTAAATAGTATTATGTTCAATCATATTTCAACGTCCTGTTAAACACTGTCGGCATTTCAGTTGAAAGGCGCAGAGTGAGGTCTCTGTCAGTTTCTCTCCCTCACCTGCCATCCAAGCTATCCGTGCCACCTGCACCGTGGTGCCTTATTTGTAAAGTGGCTTTGACAATACAAAGAAAAACCCAGTAATATTCTAAATAAAGTTGTTAAATATTATATACTACAGATGGAAAGCATAGTGGTATTAACCCTATTGGTATTGTATAGTGATAAAAGTGAGCATCGGGATTGTATGAGTGCATACACTATTGCTGAAAAGAAAAGTGATGCAGGGATGAGTTTTAAGACGTCAAATGTAAAGAATAAAAAAAAATCAGTTTTAATAAATTTAAACATCCTTAATTTTGTAAATCAGGCAAATTAATGAAAGACCATTGAGCCAGTGAGTAAAACATTTGTGCCACGTGTGCCATCAACAGTGTGTCATGTGAGAGACGTAGGTCATACATGCTGCCTGAAAAAAGGAGACTGACACTCTGAACTCAACTATGATAGAAGATCAACTATGATCTTCTTCTGAGATTTTGAGTGGCAATCACTCCTGGGTGTCATCCAATGCAAGACCTCCCCAGAATATATAATGCCTGCAAAGTATAGACGCCTTACTCACAGTTTCAGTAAAAGTCCCGGTGCAGGCATCTGCTGTGTGACCTCTGTAGGATAAAACGTACCTCCAACACATAAAGGGCTGCTGGGATAGTTGGTAAAGTCTTAAAGCTAAGCAAAATGCACGATCAGGCGCTTAACTGCAGGCTGAGTTTCTTTATTGGGTTGCTTGCATCATACATACGACTAAACTCATAAATTAAACTGAGGTGGATGTGGATGTAGTTTGTTCTACTGCTTCCATGCCATTTTTGTGGTCAAGAATAAAATATAATTTTCCCATTTGGTTTGATAAATTTAGAGGTTCTTTTTAAGGGGTTGTTAACTTTATATTCAATATTTTTACCAGCACAAAAAAAAATCTCCAGCAATACAAAAAAAATAACAAACCCAAACAGCATTTTCCTGGAACTGAAACGTGCCTGTTCTTTTTTTGTTTCCTGCCTAGTGCAGAAAATATTTCCCTCTCTAGTTGCTGAACCAATTTCAGCATTGCTGCAACTGGCACAGCACAGATAAAGTATGTGCTTAATCACACAACCGCTCTGCTGCAGTTTATGCTTTTTTCTTTTTCCACCCAACGGACAATGCATGTGTGTCTTTATAAACAAAAATAGCAGCGATGACTGGATATGCTTTTGCTGACCCTTGAGCACATGGCTTGGTCTTCTTGTCCTGTAGAAACAGAGAGTGGCACCTTAATCGATACACAAATTTTTGCTGTAGGGCTTCTGCTTAGCTGGACAATCATTTTGCATTTACTTTACACCCTCTGTCTGCAGAAGAGTTGAGCATGCCTACCCATGCTCAACTCTTCCTTCCGTGGCTTCTCTTGCAATGTCACCTCAAGGATATATTAAATAGAATTTCCAGTTTGACATATAAAGTGGAGGCCGCACAAGATTTTTACACTGTAGTGTACACTGATCTTCCTCAACTGACAAAGAAAGCTTTATACAAAGCTGTAGAAATCCTCTTCATTTCTCTCAGATTAAACTATTGACCAGTCTGCCTGAGCCTATCGACCAGAAAGCTGTCCTGCAAGCCCTCCTCGTTCTTCTGTGCTGGGTCTGGCATTTTTTATGAATGCCTTTGTAGCAGAAACACAGTGGTCTGTCTTTTCTCAGTCACTGGATGGCTCATAATTCTATCTTCTCCCTACGAGCATGAGCAGACATTAAGCTCTTCTTATGATAATCAGCAGAAGCTTCGGTTCAGCTCGAGCGTCAGTGCCGGTGTGTTCAACGTGCACGCGCACGAGCACATACGGTACGCATCGTGTGTGTGTTCGTTTCTTCAGTGAAGTGGATCTCCTCCAGCTCCACGTTTCCCTAATACGCTCACCCTTGTCTGATTGCGGTAAGGTCATCTCATTTAGCTCTCCACTATTTCAAAGAGCATAAGTGGAAATTCTCGTGAGGTAGAGGCACAGCTAATCACCTCTTGAGGAAAAACTTTTGAAAAGATTACACTTTTTTGAGGACACTCTCGCGCACCGATTTCGTAGTGTTAACAAGTGTTAATTAAACTCATAAACACTTCACAGTATTGATTTTCATGCTTGGAAATACTTTTTAGTGCGCGAGGTTCCGTCTCTGGCCTTCATAATGAGTTACTTAGTCAGAAAATCACTTACGGCTTCCAATGCTTCTCACCAGAGCTCCATGTTGCTCGTATGCCTTTGAGCTAATGGCGACCATGCCAATCAAGACGTATTCACCTGAAACTGGAAACCACATGAGAAATTAGCATGTTTATTTAGTGAAGCAGTTTTTATTTCATGTCAAGTGAATCATATCAATGACATATTTAATTTACTACTTATGACCGAGCCATTTGTGCACCTATTTGATGAACTCAACTGGGGGGGAAAAAAAAAAAAAAAATCACAGTTGAAGTTTGTTAGCAGGTATAACAACAGAGCAAAAAAACATTTTAACTGTTTTTTAATGCTGTTTTTATTCCCTATCTGACATCAGATCAGCTACCAGAGTATCGAGTCATCTGATCCGAGCATCAACGTCCCAGGACCCAGGAGAACAGTGTCAAAGCTCAAGAACGAAACCTACCACATGTTCTCCAACCTCCACCCCGGAACGACTTACCTAATCTCCGTCCGGGCACGTACGGCCAAGGGCTTTGGCCAGACGGCCCTCACCGAGATCACCACTAACATCTCTGGTAGGAGCGCCGCTGTCGGAGCATCCGTGCTATCGTGGGCGACGGTGCGAAATCTGGTGTAAAATCGTAAGATAGAAATGAAGGCGGGCGTGTAGAGGCTGTTCTCTGTGCCATCGCTGCCTATCGCTAATGCAGCATGCAGGTACAACAGTGAGACTTCACCCACTGTGTGCTATAATTAGAAATCAGGTTTTCTCTCTTTTAACCTCTGTGTCTTTTCTCCCCTCGCTGAGGCAAAACTGCTGCTCCCAGAGTGCAAGAGCTATTTTCCAATTGCCTTTCCAGTCTAGTGGCACGCTGTCATCTCACAGTCCTCAAGACATAAATTAACTTGCAGGTAGCAGGAAAGCACAACAGAGGGGACACTGCTGTGCGTTATGTATGAAGAAAGATTTAGAACATTCTCGGGACCAGAACACCCCTTCTGAGAGTCTCAGAGCTTATTACTGGTGATAGAAATCCAACCTTTGTGTTTCTGTTTCCTTTTAATGATGCATTTGCGCTTGTTAAGGGATGAGATTACACCTCTGAGGAGCACACAGCACGACCACTCCCACTCGGTCTCGCTCGAACATTTACTCTCTCTGCCCCCATCTCTTTGCAGAGAGGTCCGGTTTGTTTAATTATAGATTTAGTGCACAGGCTCACTCGCTGTATGGCAGACAGCAATCTGGCGTGGAGCCAGACCACAGATAGAGTCCAAAAGTCTTTGCAGATCATCCTCAGCCTCCTCCTCTGGCCCACGGTGCAGAACATTCACTTACACTGAGCGTCTCTCAAATCTGCACTGACAGCTAGCAAACACTGAACACCTTCAACAGCCACTACTGTCAGCATCTTCAAGCAACACCCACCGCGGAGTATCCTTCCACGCACGTTTCCTTATTCGCGTGCACGCGGAGTCGTGGCTGACGGGCACTAATCTCTCAGACAGGCTCAGTGTGGCAACTGGCATCGAACCCTCTTTTTTCTTTTTTGGCAGCACGTAATGTCGACAATAGTGCATCTGGTTTTCCTCAATAACTCACCTTAATTGATGCGTGCTCTTTCCTTCTGCGCTATTAGTGAACTGCTTTTTAATATGATAATTATCGATTCCTCATGAATAGTTTGCTCTCTTCCCCCTCGCTAATTGACTGCTGATATTAAAGAAAAATGTGCCGCCACATCTCCAGGGAGGAGCATGACTTTAGCCAAATCCTTTTAAATGAAAAACCCATTCAATTTAGCTTCACTCCCTTTACTTTTAATTGGACTTGTTTCTAAGACAACTAGAAGGGAAATTCAAACATTGTACTTAAAATGACAATATGGGGTTTGGGTATATTAGCCCTTTTATCCCTGTATGCTGACAAAGGAACGAGTCTTTGCTCAAAAGGACAGTTTGTGCGGCTTAGACCAGGGGTGTTAAACATTAGGCTCGGGGGGTCACACTCTGCTCGGCAAAGACTCCAATCTGGCCCACTGGGAAGCTTTGAAAAATGTGAAAGATGGGATAAGAATTTTCAGCTTTCACCTGTATTTTCATACTTTTTACAGCTTTTCCCACTGATAAAGACCTCCCCCCCCCCCCAGTCATTCATACTAAAACAAAGTAATTAAGTGCAAGTTAAAATTACAGGGCTGTCTGTGCAACGAACAAACAGATTTATTTTTGTAATTTGACACAGTTCTTTCTTATAATTTAAGCCCAAAGAGTCGTGCTGACAGATTTCTTTTCACTTGCCACAGTAGAAAAACTTTGTGTGGAAAAATTGATCTGCACTGTAGTTAAACTTCTTGACTGCACATTGACAAAATCAAGTTTTGCTGATCCGACCCACTTAAGGTCAAAGCGGGCTGCATGTGGCCCACGATTCAAAATGAGGTCGACTCCCTTGACCTTAAAAATTCATCTCTGAATTTCTAGTTCCATAGTCTAAACTGTAAATATGTAAAAGATGAATAGTGATGTAGCTGTGTGCACACATTTTTTAGCTTAATGACATGGCGAGATATGCCAGTGTATCAACAACTGTCTGCATTGCCACTAGTTAGTGTACTATGAGGAAAACGCTATATAGTGAGTGAGTGAGGCTCCGTGTTACGTGACATTTCAAGGATGAACATGTTTATGTGAAAGGACAAAGAGGCAGAAATGAGCACTGGCTAGACGTGTGCTTATTTGCGTGTGCTTTTATTGTTTTTGACATGTAAGCTTTGGTGTCTGGTGTCCACAGCTCCCACCTTTGATTACGGAGACATGCCGTCTCCGCTGAGTGAGACAGAGAGCACAATTACTGTCCTGCTGCGCCCCGCCCAAGGCAGAGGAGCACCTGTTAGGTGAGGAGATCATTTCAGGTACAGAAAATTGATTTTCATCAGTGCTCCAGGCTTATTAAAATGCACATCCGCTCTTTGTACAGCACATACCAGGTAGTGGTTGAGGAAGAAACTGGGAAGAAAGTGAAGCGGGAACTGGGGGTGCAGGAATGCTTTCCGTTGCCCATGTCACACGGGGAGGCCCAGGCCCGAGGGACGCCTCACTACTACACAGCCGAGCTGCCGCCCAGCAGTCTGCCCGAGGCCAGTCCCTTTACTGTGGGTGACAATCACACGTATAATGGTTACTGGAATAGCCCTTTGGACCCCCGCAAAAGCTACCTTGTCTACTTCCAGGCTATGAGCAACTTCAGAGGGGTGAGTGACTATAAACTTGCACTGGTGTTGCAGCAAAGCTGGATACGTTGTTTTTGCAGACCTTGTTATAGTCTGTGTCAAATTGTACCAATGACACTCCTGTTCTTTAATGTATTAAACGTTCTCAAATCAGTTGCAGGCCTTTGTATGGAAAACTGTTCTGTTCCCCACTGATGCTAACACACCCATCTCCATAATATCCCAGTTTAATCCCTGGCCAGTGGTAATCAAATGAAGTCAGTGGTGTTTGGCGTTAATGAGTATCTGTATTTAAAGTACTAATGCTGTGACTGATGTATTGTGTGGACCTCTGAACAAGCACTTATGCAGTGAAAGAGGTTGTTGGATGAAAACAAACTGTGCAGGCAAATGTAACTACTTGAAAACTACAAACGCTTACATCCTACCACTTTGATTCTCTGCAAACAAAGCATTTCTGAGACAGGAATTACTTGCATGTATTACTTACAGCAAGCAAAGCTCTGATTAAGTGGAATTACTCAGAGTAAACAATCCACTTCATTCGCCTCCTCTGTCCCGTTACCTCAATGTCCTTGTCTGCTCCCCTTTCTGTCCCGTTACCTCCATGTCCTTGTCTGCTCCCCTCTTTCTTTATGCAAATAATTAGTTAATTATCTTCGAGAAAAATCCAGATGTAGCTGGCCAGGGTAACGCAGAACTAAACCTGAGGCTTTTACGCGACTGCTTTTCTGTCCACTCACTAAAAACTTGCAGACCTTGTTTCCACACGGCTGTGCTTGCTTCCATTTCATTGTTCTTGAACAGACAAAGACCTTCAGTTGTACCCAGAGGATGCCACATTACCTTTCCAAATTCCATTACAGGAAGAGCTGCTACCTGGGTGAGGCAATTACTTAAGGATAATTGGGCACAGGTGCAGCTGATCAGTGGTAGAAAGCTGCTGCTTTAATATTCACAGACTGGCAATGTAGCTGAGAGTTATTGCCGTAGGTAAAAACACAGTCTTCTGTGATCATCAGCTGGTCATAAATACGTGCAAGCTGGGTCACTCGTGTCTGCTTATTTTTATTTTTTCCGATTTCTGTCGGCTGCTTTTTCATTAGGAGTGTGCGTGTGAGTGTTTTTAAAAATCCTGCAAACAGGAGCTGGGTGACTCGTCCCCCACCAGTAAGATCTTTTTCCAACCCAGTGAAAAAACACACGGACGGAGTGCTGTGTGAGCACTTCACACAGCTAGGCTACCAAGAATGGGATTAGATAGGGGCGGCCTGGCTTTACCGGCGGATGGGATTAGGCTTTGTTTTGCCTGGCAGGGGGCCAGCATCCATGACCCACAGTGATGGGAGCACAGTGCCAAATCACACAGCCAACATTGTCCTCAGTCCTTTAAACATTGCTTTGCCTGGAAGTACAGATGCAGTGAGTGTTTAAATCTGTATATCGGTGCTGCAGGACTGAACCGACTTCACTTAAATCAGCTTTTAACACAAGGAGTTTTAGTCAGAACAAGTTTACCCTCACAAACACATTATTTCGGGGAGTGTGTCAGACCTTGCTCAGTGTTCATTGCTTAGCACAGGATCTTATTAACCTCCTAAGACCCGAACTCTTTCACGACATGCATTTTTAATTTCTCTTTGATATTTGGGCTGATTGGGGCCCGATGAATGTAAAAAACAAAGAATTACCAGATATTTTTTTTACCTAATTTTTGTTTTTAAGAAAAATGAGAGCCACATATGAGGATATTCATTTAAAATTTTGATATAACAGTAGCAGTATAATGTCCTCGTAAGTGGATATCAGGCCCATGTAGAGCAAAATTTAGTATTTTGGTCTAAATAACCCAAAATGTGATGTCCACATATGTGGACGGCAGGTCCTAGGAGGTTAATATAGCTTTTTCATTGATGTCAGTGTAATAGCTGTGTGATGTCAGTGAGTTCGGTATAGTTAAATCGAACCTATGCTTTGTATATAACCCACACACATCACAACAGGATTATGAAAAGACAAGGATTGCAGGAGAAAAGGTGTCATATGCATAATGTAACAAAAAAAGTATTAAAGAGTGTAAAATAGCAGTAATTAGACTGCTAACAGAGCACACAGTTATACGGCATGGCACTTAGCTTGTTAATGATATTAACGTCATTAGCAGGCGCAGTTTTTCACCTCCCAGAGTCATTTAAAAGTGGCCACATCCAAGTGCTAATGACAAAGTGTATTAAAACCATCAAGGAGATGTTCACGTTTGGCTCCTGTAGCCTGCACGGACCAGAAATGGTTCAGCAATTGCTAAATGTTTTGTCCTGTTTTGTATCTTCCTGCTTGTGCTCCATGTGCATTTATGCATCACAGGCCTTTTCACATTTTCGCATTGTGCGCACACTGTCACAAAAATGTAGGCCAGAAAAGTGAACGTTGGCATTTTGAATTCGATTGCGTACAGAGGCACAAATGCATGTACTGGGGATATTTTTGTAGTGGTGTTTTGTAAAGAAGAGAGCGAAGCATAATTACTTTATGCCTGCTCGTTTTAGTGGAAGAAAAAAATGTAAAGAGCACTCCAGAAGCTGGCAATGAAAGTAGTTTCTCTCCCAAGAGTGAGGCATCTGAAAGTCACAGACACCTGGATTAAACACTTGTTGATGCCGTGCTGACATAATTGTCATCTTTAACAGTTATTTAAGCTATTGCACCCAGGGGGGGCAAACAGAGCTGTCATCACGTTTTATGACTTATTGGGACGCCTCGTTATTTCAGAATCTCTGTGGTTTATTTAAGGTTTTGTCTTTGTGAAGGGGAAACATTGAACCTCTATAATGGTGGAACAGTTTGAACAGTATATGGGACCCATAATATTTGGTATTTACCCATGCTAATTATCTAGAGAGTGGCTCTCAAGCCTCTGTAATTGCTTTGATTGATCCATCTAAAGAGGTACTTGAAAAGCTGTGGATAAAGGCTGTAGCTTTGAAGGATACAGCATACCCATTTATAACCACTACACTTAGATCTTCAAACTTTGCACACACATACACACAAACACTGTAAAAACCTTGAGTGTGTGCCATAGAGCCCTGTGTTGCATGTTGGCATTTGCGTTTTGTATTTAGAGCTGCCAGGAGCCACCAGCCCCTCAGGCGTAACTGGCACAGCGTGGGGAGACGTGATGTTTCTTCCACAATCTGGAGCTTGCCAATTAACACTTCTGCTGAGCTAGTGCACAATGACTTAGATATGCGAGTTGAAAAATTTACTTGTCCATCACGACGACCTATTTTTCATCATCTGCATTAAGGAGATGTAAATGTATCTGTCTTAATTTGCCAAAGCTTGTAATGATTGAATGTATGAATGATTTCAAATACTTTCTTCATAAAGTAGACTGCTTCAGATGAATCAGCTTTTCTTTCGTAAGGAAAATGTTTAATGTAATTGAGTCAGTCCACAGAAGGCTCAAAGTCCCCAGTCAGCAGTCTGCATGTTCCAGTTCTCCTGATACATGCAGTGGAAATGAAGTGGGTTGCACTTTGATGAATAGTATTAATTAAAACAAATTGATAATCATTTGATAGCAGTTGATATAAATTATATTAGAAATGTGGCTTAAAGTAAGTTATATAAATCCACCTGTCAGCTTCGTTGTATTGTGGTAATGTGCAAAAGTGTTTCTTTATATTTTGCTAGGAAAATGGGAAATTGGTGCAGCGATTTATCGAACCATGCAGACATACATGGAAATATAATATATATAGCATTTACTAGTATAATATTTGCTTATAACATTTCAGTTAATAATACTGTATGGAGTAGGGGTGGGTGATATAAACGATATACGATAGAAACAAAATAAATTTGGCCAACGATAGAGATTTTGACTATACCGCTCTATCACATGTTGATGATGTTATCAAGCTGCGCCTGTTTTGGTTGAAAGCATTGCAGTGGCTACAACCAGTATCATCTGCAAATTATGGCGGGCGACAGTCATAGCAAAGAGATGAAGCACTTTTGAAATATGGGGAAAGCCAAAAACTGCGCTTCCTCCACTTCCGTAACATTGATTCATTAATGTTGAATTCTCTCGCAGCTGTTCTGTTCCCATGTTGTTGCAGTATATTAATAACTAACATCGTATTGTGGATGAATGATCTCAGTTGTTCTCCTGACTGAGGTTTGGCCCGTGTATAGCATCCTGCTATGCGATTGCATTTGTCCCCAACCACCAGAATCCCTCACGTTAACTTTTATCGAGTGGAAAAAAAGTTGGCGTTCATCCTCCAGCTTCACTGTGCTAATGTTATGCTAACATAGCTGTGTCGCTAGCAATCACGTAGCACAACATTATATACCAGGTAGTCCAACTTCAGTAACCCTGCAAACGCCACTGCTGTTTAGTTTTCTGTCTTCATTTATGTCGGAAGTGGTAGCAGAGCTGTACGTTTGAATTTTTCAGAAATCTCTCAGTCAGAACATGGTATGTCATGTTTAGGTGGAAACTAGCGAGCTAACTTCCTGCTAACTTCTAACTCCGTTAAATTTAATAACTTCTGTTTTCATGGATGCCTGGATGTTAAACTTAATTGTTACACTTGGTAAAGCAGCAATGCTGATGATTTTATTGAAGATTAAAGATCAAGCAGTGAGGCTTACCAAAGTTGTACTAAAACATTTTTTAACAGATTTCTGCACGCCCAAATCGGTTTGAGGTCAGTAAGCACAACCAGAATTCATACATAAGGCACACTCTCGATTTTTGAGAAAATGAAAGGATTTTAAGTGTGCTTTATAGTGTGGAAAATACGTTATACAGAAGAAAAGAATATATCGCGATATATATCGTTACCGCACATGCTTCAAATTATATCGCGATATGAATTTTAGGCCATATTGCCCAGCCCTAGTATGGAGGCAAACACAGAATTCATTCAATTCACTTTCAGGGTGCTTGAAAGTCAGTATTTGGTTTGGGCACCTTTATTCTTCAACACAGCCTGAACTCTCTTAGGCAAGTTTCTCTTAATTCCTTTAAAGAGTCTCCAGGAATAGTTCTCCAGGCTCCTTGAAGGACATTCAGGTCTTTTGATTTGGATATTGGGCTGCCTTTTGTTGGGTTTTCTATCAGGATAATTGTACGTTTTTACCAGTAAAGTATGCTTTTTTACTGCACTGGCAGTGTTTTTGGATTATTGTCATGCTGAAAAACAAAGCCAATCAGATACTTTCCAGATGTTATTGTATGGATAATCAAAAATCCGCCACGTCTGTGTTAACAATTACAGCCCCAAACCATCGAACCAGACATTTCAAATATTTGGTTTTTGGTCTCATTTTTCTATAATTTGGCAAACCTCAGCCTTTGCTCCCTGTTTCTCTTCCTTACGAATGGCTTCTTGACAGCCATCTTTCTACTGAGAGCATTTCTGATGAAGCTTTAGTGAAAAGTAGATGGATCAACTGAAGGGCCAGCTTAGAGTTTATTCGCAAAGAGTCCAACAAAGCTAGATCCACTTCAAAGAAAGCAAGCTAACTAGCAGCTAACTAGATTAACAACAACCAAAATATCTTGATGCATGCTCATTCATCCGGGTAAGTAAATCCCAAAGGTTGATTGTGTTCATCTGGACGTAGCGTTTTCAACAGGAGCAACGTTTTGTCACTTATCCAAGTGACTTCTTCAGTCTCAGCTGACTGCAGGTTTCCCCAACCTTATAAATAACCTTATAAACAGTACATTGCACAATAACTGATTCAGCTAATAATTTATATTAATGATCAAGGAACTGACCATTGTTCATTCAGTGGGCTGGTTTCAGTTATTGTGCAAATGTACTGTTTATAAGGTTGGGGAAACCTGCAGAATCAACCTTTGGAACAGCCAAAATAGCAGCAGTTACCAACAGAAAAGTATATCTTCAACAGCACCTCAGTATCGGTCAGAAGTGAGTTTCACTGACTCGGATTGGACTCCTTTCACAAAGCTTTTGAATTAGTAGGGGCAAGAAAACTGGATTCAGTTGACTCCAATCTGCAATCTACTGATATCTAGTGGTGAGGTTTTACACACTGTTGGGCTGGAGAAATGGCACTCTGTGTGACGGACATGTTTGTTTACAGTTTGATTCTATATTTTCAGATTAAACCACGGAGTTAAAGACTTGTTTAAGTGTCGGATTAAAAATGTATTTTCAATTTAAAAAAGCAAAGCAACTGGAGTTTGAGGAAAGCTCGTTTTGCCCATTTCTGAATAGAATAATTTGCATAATTGTCCCATAATGCCCGAATTAACATCTCTGAATCTTAATTTGATGATACATCTCCTCCATGAGGTGGCAGGATGGAATTGGATTACAGTCTTGGTTCCCATTAGTGCTGTTTGACAAAGGTTCTTTTCGTAACAGAGAGATGCCATCAGCTGAAATTTGAATAAAATGAATGATTTTTATAGCGATGGACTGGTCTGAAATTTATGCTAAATTCGTTTCAACTTTCATCTTTTCTCCTTCAGATAGAATCCCTAATCTCCTTCTCATACACTTCACCACAGATCTCAGGTTTTAGATATTTTTTTGTTTTCTTCTGTCGTTAGTAGGAATCTTAACTTGTGAGGTAATTCGTCCTTTTACACTCAGTCATTTTATGCTTTCTTTGGAGACGTGAGTGCCACCCACTCGTGTTGAGTAATTTGTATTTCTAATCAGAGGGTATGAACAATTGAAAAGAAAGGCGGCATCATGCTTCTAGATGCGGGCTAGCATCACTTCTAACATTAAGTCCGTACTGCTTGTCTTGGGAATAAACATCATATTTTTGAAAGCAATTGTGTGTTTTTATGTGTTGTAATCATAATTTTTTCACCACATGATAAATATGTGCGCCTCGGCTCAGTATTTCACATCCTCTCTTCTATTATCACATCTCTTTCATGCAAAATGCAAAGTGACACTTTCCCCCTGACGTCTGTGTTGTCTTTCTCTTTCAGGAATCTAGAATAAACTGCATCCGCATTGCTCGCAAAGGTAATTCAACATAAATATCTCACCTCCCAAAAACACTGTGACCTGAATCCATTTCCCTGCATCATTTCTAAATAACTTGCAGTATTGTGTACTTTTGTAGAAAGACAGGACATTACGAATGTGACGGTGATGGTGTGTTTACTCTGTTGTAGGATGAAATATTCACGAGGTGATTCTTCGCGTAGCTTTCGTTTTTAATATGCTGTCGATACATTGTCACCATTTATTTGTTCGTTAAAACGTCCAAATACTTCAGATCTGCCGGTTTGACTGCCCAGCGTCGCTACTTCGTGACACCTCGTGGTAGAGCGAACAATAGTTAACCTGCCGTGAAGAGGAAACTAACAGGGGACAGATGGTTCAAACAAATTAGTGACCTGATCAGCAAATTATTAAAATTGAAAAAAAGACACTTTAAGGACTATTTTTCCTCCCTTTGTTACAGTCACTGTTGTTAGAGGCAAGGTTTCATTTTAGTACTCTGTAGTTCCCGCCTATCTCTCTTCTCTTAAGTAAAAAGGTGAAGAACTGGACAAATTTTCTCTGGCGGCCCCGGTTGTTTAGCACTGGGCCTCAGAGAAAAGGGCAACAAGCAGGGAAGGATTAGAGGTCAGGCTTTCATCCTGTTTGTTTGGGGGCTGACACTGGGACACGTCGTATCAAAGGCAGTCTCTTTGTTCTCATCAGCAGCCCACCAGACAGCTACATCTGAGGGCTCTGACCTCTGCGCTGTCCAGAAGGGTTCTCCAGATCAAAACTTCCAGATGGAGATACCTTGGCCTATATGAGAAAGCCCTCCCTGCCTCCTTATCTTTACCTCGGCTTTTTTGATTCAAAGGCACATGAAAAGGGCAGAGAAATTGACTCTAAGTCCTTATGGCAGGAGAGCCCCTCCACCATAGTACACTGTCAGATCACGGTAAATAAAAAGTCATGTATTTATAGTTATCATAGCACCGCAACAGTAAGCGGAGCCTTGCAAGTAAATTGACTTGGCGGGGTGTCTTTTTCTTTTTTTGGTTAAGGCCTCTTCTTTTGTGAGAAAATAATGAAAAAGATGAGGCTAAGGCGAGGCCAGCCTTTTCAGCTCGACTTCTTGCTCCCCACAAGTGCCAAATTGGGCATTGATTAATTAAAAGTCCCCACAGCGACAGACTTTATGCTGCATGTGCCACTTTTATTTGACACTGGGCAGAGACAGAATGAAAGAAATGAACAATGGAGCTCCTAAGATAAAAAGAAAATACAATTAGCAATGAAATAAAATACCTGTAGAGAGAACAGAAGTGGAGATAAGACAAAAGAATAAAAGGTTAAATGCACAATTGAAAGTTATGATTTAAAAAAACTGCCAGCACTACATTTTCACCACAGGCATGGTGATATAACTAAAAAAACCCTGAAATGCCCATTGATGACAGAAAAAAATGTGGGTATTTCCAATTTCAAGGTGTAACAGGTCACAGGGTTGGTTTTTTTTTTTTTTTGTTGCTATGTGCGATCTCCATGATCCCTCTACCATTAACAGATCCTCTGCATCATCGGGTCCTAAGCCGTTATTATCAAGCAGCCCATCACAAGCGAAGTGGAGGCAAATGATTCTGGCTTGGATAACAAAGCTGGAGATTACATTTCAACTTCCAGGTGACAGTTTAATTAAGGATCCCCTGGCAGGCTCAACACAACAATAGACTTCCATTTCTCCTCTAAGTGCCAATTTCCACCATCGGGCAGCTGGCAGGTGCATGGATTCATGTGGAAATCTATTTCATGCTCGTGTTTGGCTTAATAGAAATTTTGAGGGTAAAAGAGGCAAAACCGCCTTATCTGTCCAAAATGTCAGAAAACTGAAATTGATTTTTCACCTCCTCCGCTACATTTTTAGCCCGTATAAAGAAGCCTTCCCCTAATTTTAAATGAAGTTGCG
This sequence comes from Rhamphochromis sp. 'chilingali', assembly GCF_963969265.1. Lineage (NCBI taxonomy): Eukaryota > Metazoa > Chordata > Actinopteri > Cichliformes > Cichlidae > Rhamphochromis > Rhamphochromis sp. 'chilingali'. Next base: position 8,748,034 of record NC_137938.1, read on the forward strand.
GCATAAAATAAACAGTGAGCATCTGAGTTTGTGTCTGAATGGAGCGCCGTCTCAGACACGCTGGAGTCTTTGGTATTTGTCGGTTACAGTCGCTCAGAGACACAAAGGCATTTTGGATGTTGGTGTGTCCCTGTGTGTGAACAGAAACCACAAAAGGAATCACTCACTGGCTAAATCCTTTCTCACCACGGCGGCAGACGCGACGTTTAAAAGCAGCACATGCAGAGATGTCACGCTATCGGATTAATATGTAATCGGAGGACAGCGACACGAAAGTGATGTCCAAAGCAGTTTCAGAAATAACAGCCTTAGACTAATATCAGGCCAGTGACTAATTTCCCCCTATTCTGATATGTCAGACATTCATGATTGATTAAAAAAATCCAGCCAAATCCTACCATGATATTGCACTACTTTCATCTTTATTTGGACAGAGGGTTCTAAGGCGGCCCAAGTGCCCATGGCTGCAAATAGTTGGACTAAAGCACGGCTCTGTTTTCATTTTCCCTGCCCCAGATCTGATTTTCTTTTTCCCCAGCAGGCTGTAAGATAGAGCTCTATCCCCAGGCCTGCTCTGACTTTCTCCCACTCTCCAGATAGTTTATACTGTTCCAGTAAGCTCTGGAGGGCTGGTTTCCAGGCTGTCAAGGCCTGGAGGACAGGCTGACACACAGGGAAAAAAACTGGATCAGTGGGCTCCTAGAACAAGGCAAAGAAAGACCCACTGCTCAGCACCATTTACATAAGTATGAAGCTTTATGTAGGAGAAATGAATAACCTGCTATTATGGTAACGACCTTTCCAGTAGCTCACAGACAGCGGGGCACCTTGAGACTGTACTGTAAAGCAGTGTGGAGGATTCTGACTGGAAACTGATTATTGATTGGAAATTGACTTCAGAGGTCAGTGAGTGTACGACAGCATGAATTGCAATCCAAACGTGTCGCGTTATAATTATAATGTTTAATGCACAACTTTTAAATCAAGAATGATTTGCTGCTCTGCTGTGAGTTCACCGCCTCACTCTCCCAAATCTGGAGCCTTGTAAAATTTACCAATTCATACAAACCTGCTTAAAAAGATCATGGTAGTCATAGTAGCGACATATATCTTTAACTGTCTGAAATGATCACAGAAAATCATTCCGTGTGGGAGCGAGTCTGCTTATTTTGCACATGTCACTTGTATCTGTTTGGACAGTGTGGACAATCACTGTTCAAAGTGTCACCTCTTCATTTGCATACATTTTTCATTTCTGTCTATTTTTTTGAAAATGCCTCAGATCAGATCAGTGGATCTCTTAGCAGTGGTTATGATAGGTAGTGTGACAGGATGACAAAATTCAGCTTTCCTACCTCTGTTGAATCCTTTTTGCCCTTTATTCCTTTAAGTTCTATGTTTGCATTCTGCCTTTTTAATGTGGCTCTTCTGTCTTCCCTCGTGTAGCGGCCTGTAAAGATCATCGCAAGGCTTTGGAGGTGTCGCAGCACTCCGAGGAGATGGGGCTGATCCTCGGTGTGTGCGCCGGAGGCCTGGTAGTGCTCATCCTCCTTCTGGGCGCTGTCATTATCATCATCAAGAAAGGGTAAACAACTTTCCATAGACGTTGTGAACAAAACATGCGTCATTGTGCTTAATCACCCCGCATAGTTTTACCTTTTACGCTTTATTCTCCGGCAGCTCGGTGATCGGCTTTTACTCTTTGCTAGACTTTTGCAAAGGTCACGCTTTCCAAAAGATGGGCAAACAGCTGGCGTGGCGTTGTTTTTCTTTTTCTTATATCGCACCAGAGGGACCAAACAACTCGCATCTGCAGAGCCTGAGTGTGAAGTATTTAATTAAAGGCGGATCCAATTCAATTAGCCACTTAATTACACACCAAACAGACGCCTGACCCTTAAATGAGATGGTAATTGGGAGGGAAAAGGTGTGCTTTTAGAGATTATTAGTCAATGATCCCGCAGGTCTACAGTAAATCATCGACACCTCTGGCTCCGCATTTATTTAGCGGCAGCTAAAGTCTCAAATCGGGCTTCGACGCCCTCGCCTGTTTAAGATAAATTGAATTCTAAAGAGCCAGCCAAAATAGGAGTTAGTCAGAGGCTCCAGCAATCGGTGTTTAAATTGCTGACACAGCGTTCAGGGTAATGGTGAATAATCTTGATTGTGGAAGTCACTTCTAGTCTGCACATTAGCCCGCGTTGCTCTCCTAAGCCACCATGAATTTCACTTTTAGGGAATTGATTATTAAATTTGCTGTGACAGGAAGCCGCGTGGTCTAGTCCTTGAAGTGTAACACTGAGACGTATTCGATTGAAAGAAACACACATTTTTCTGCCCGGCTGTGGTTTAGTCTGTCAGCACCTGCTTGATCCGCTCGCATGTGTCATATGGCCGCCTGGGCAGCTAAACTCATGAGAGGACGGTTTTCATTTTCACTGTAATCAATGCGCTCTGCCCTTAGCTGACATTGCTTTCATCTTACATCTCTTCTTTCTCTTGATTTTTATTTTTTTCCCTTCTTCTCCTGCACTCTTGCCAGAAGGGACTACTACTCTTATTATCCGTAAGTGACTCCACCTCTTTGCTTTTCCATCGTTTTGTGATCCATCATACACGTGCATGTGCGCTTGCTGGCTGTCAATCATGAGTTACAAGAATGTACCACTCTTTTTTTTTTCTTCTCTCAGCAGATCAAAAGTGTACAAGCTTTTTTTTTTTTTCCTACCTAAACATAACTGCAGAGACTCTTGTGGCAATCTCTTCTTAATATTGATTGCCTCTTGATTGTTTTCTCTATCCGTTAACAGGAAACCAGGGAACATGAATAAGACGCCAATTACCTACCGCCAGGAGAAGAGCCATATGGGCTCTATGGAGCGCAGTTTCACAGACCAGAGCACCCTGCAGGAGGATGAAAGAATGGCTCTTTCCTTCATGGATTCACACACTTGCGGCACACGAAGTAAGAGAAGTGCACCGCTGTGACACTCATGCAAGCTTTGCATAGCCCCGAATCTGACATGCATCATCCCTCACTTTGTAATCTTTTTGGCCGTTGCTCGATTGCTCCATAAATATTTCAATCAATTGCAACATGTGAAAAATCTCCTTCAGTATGATTTCATGTCAGCTAGTACTGCCTGAAGCCAACACAGAAACACAGAATCTCACTAGATGGCAAATAAAATAAAAAAATGATTTGTGATTCTTGTCAGTTTTGTGCTTTCTAATGTTGTCAGCATCACAGAGGAGGAAAGATGGATGTGTTTATCCTAAAGATGCTCGAGATTCTTGTCTGCTTCACACTCTTTCTGAGAAAGAGTTGCCGACGCATCAGCATAAGATCTATTACGAAGACATCTGTATCGAGACAAACTCCATTCAAAACTTCATGCCTGACGTGTATTTGTCATGTATCGGCCTGTAAAGTGCCTTTCTGTGCCGCTAACACATTCACACCAGTATAAACGTGACACGCAAGTGTTAGAAAAAACGATAAATGTTTCAAGCCGTGATGTGTCTGAGTCATTAATGTTTCAGCTCACTCAAACTGTGAATGTGTCTGTGTGCGTCGCTCAGGTGATGCTCGAAGTTCAGTGAATGAGGCCAGCAGCCTGCTGGGAGGCTCCCCGAGGCACCAGTGTGGACGTAAAGGTTCCCCCTACCACACGGGACAGCTCCACCCTGCCGTCAGAGTGGCCGACCTCCTCCAGCACATTAACCAGATGAAGACCGCCGAGGGCTACGGCTTTAAACAGGAATATGAGGTGAAAGGGCGCCGTTGTACTCCTGTTTAACGCTGTGACATTATAAGACAGCATAGACAGCTATTAGTCCTGCACTCTGGCAACATTAAATGAACAGCGGTATAAAGAATGGGTGCTGGTGCACTCATGCTGAGTTATTTAAAATGGAGCTATAACACTTTTCCTACTGTCTTATATGTGCTGTTGCAATGGTAGATGGCCAAAGTTTCAAATAATGAGGTCAAAGTCTATGCAAGTAGTTGCTGTGAGCCAAAAGCTCAGGCTTGGATCGCATCTGTATCCTTTACTTCTTTGGCTAGTTGATGTCAGTGAGAGGAGTTGTCCTTAATATTGTTGTCCTTTACTTGTATGAAAACGTGTTTGCCTTTCCCAAAGAAGAAAGCGCGAGCCAAAACTTCAGAGAGCAATGTTTTTTCAATGAACCCAGCATGAAGTTTGAGTTTCAGCTATGTTAATGCTAAAAGATGGGGCTATTCTGCCTATGAAAGGCAATAATGAGCTATCAGAACTGCGAGCTGAAGGTGTCACTAAACCACTGCTGTCGTATTTAATGGATTTCAATGGTTGCTGCTACAATTTCACTCAAAGTGTAGCCGAATCTGCTCTCTTTCATTCTGCTGACTCTTGAAAGCTTTTTTTATTGGTTAAAGTTGTTAAAAGTGATGCTACAGGGAGGAAATATACGAAAACACAGATGGAGATGAGCTTGTTTTGTTATTTTTAATATTGTGAGATAGTTAACATTTTGTACTTCAGGTGCTTGTTTGGTTCAGTTCCATAATTTATACTTGTTGGGTGTGATCATGATATTGTGAAATTTTGCCTAAAAGTACCACATTTCTGTCCAGTCCTCACTTCAAGATCACTCTCTCATCCAAACTTGGACCGATTCTAGAGCTGCTTCCATTTTCACATTACCCACTTTCGGGCCAAATGCATCGGTGCTTTACAATTATTCAGAGGAGGTCGGGGAGCAAATATTCACTTCTGTGACAAACTGATCGGACTTTTGTATCGAGGAGCATTAGGAGGAAGCACAATCCAGAAAACAAACAGCAATTTTCAAGTTGTTTAGTCCAGAGTTTCCAACCCCTTCGGTGACATTGGAGGCTAGCAATGGGGAGGTATGCTTTTATGTATTTATCTATTTTTTATTTTCAGTCACGGGGCTGTGCTCAATGAATTTGCACCCTGGGGTCAGCGAAGTTCTGCTGTAACGTCCTGAGGCGAACGTTCAATGGAAATGACCTGAGCTGTGGCATGTGCCAGCCAGATTCCAGAGGCACAAGTGCAAGCGGTCATGACGGGACTTTCAGAGCGCAGTCTAAAAATAGAAGTTCCACTGAAATTGGTTCAAGGTACAGGAGAAGATGACCTTGAATTTAGTAGATATAGGTGCACTTGTTGATTTTACCTTGTATTTGGTCTTCTCTTCTTAGGGGCACATTGATCGCCCAATTTAATTGTGGTTCCTTCCCTTCCTATAAATAAAAAGTTTAATTATATCATTATCATACCTTTTAAAGATGACAGGTGAAAATACACCTTTCCCTTAAATTACTTACTAAAATGATATTTGCCAAGTTATCTCCAACAGCTCGGAGAACTTGGCTGATAGTGATGTTATCATAATTAGTATTACTAAATATTATTCTTGCATTTTCTGTAGTGTTACGGTGTTACATCCCAACTTGTAACACCTAGTAGTTAAAGGCTTTTTCTTCTGAGGGTTCTGCAGATGTTTCAGTGGCAGATGGAAAGCATTACTTCTTAGACATGTCCTAGTTCTGTCCTGAGGCTCCCCCTCAGCAGGAATGCTTGACTTTAATTGCCAACATTGTTAGGAGGAAGGGTGGAATTGTGCTTGCTTTTGAATGCGCATACAAAAAGCTTCAAACACCAAGGAATTGCACTTGTTCTTTCTTATACACTTTGTTATCTTCTAGTTCCCTTTTTTAGTCCACTTGGGATCTGACTGGAGTGGTACCCAGTGGAAAGAAAGAAACAGATGTGAGATGAGATGATGATATAAATTTGATTTATTCCACAGAAAAGGATCATTGCATCGCAGAAGTGCCTCCCCCCTGACCCTGCAGAATCAGCTGTTATTGTGCAATAATATTACCATATGTGGTGAAGCCACGTAAAGTTTTGTCTTCACACTATGTCAGTTTTGAATTTTCTGAACTAGAGGCTGTGTAAGTTCATGGGGATGGGCTTAAATTTGGTACATATTAAGTTGTCTTATTTTTTCTAGCATTTCCGAGTACCTCATATGATATTCCTGGATGAAAAATGCAACCAAATCAGTTGTATTTATTTTGCTCACTCCAAAGTTCATGATCTAAAGCGATCACCCATCCACTTTTAGCATCAGTTCCATTTGATCATCACTGTTTCCATAGCAAAACTGCACCTATTTGATGCTCTTCAACAAGCATTGGTTTCCTGGATATTTTATGCATTTCTGGGAAAAGCTTCAGAAAATGAATTTTGGATTATATAACAATGTGGGATAGGTGCCTGTCTTAAACAAACTCATAAAAGCTCTCCTTTGTACCCACATTTTGACACCAGCCTCATCTTTTAGCCATGATTCATGAGTCAGGTGAGAACATTTCTCAGAAGTGACTGATTTTTAAACTGGATTGACCCAAAAGTGTGAGCCGTCTACTGTGGTGATGGGGTGGAAAACAGCAATTTTCAATTGGGTCAGATATTCAGTCCACCATGACTTCACCAGTCCATGTGATATTTGGTAAAGTGTCCAAAGAAACTGGAAATTTCAGAATAGTAAGAAAGCCTATAGGCTGTGATTTCATGTTGTGGATCGGTATTTCTCCGTTTTATTTGTTTGTTTTTGTGCCCAAGGCTAAAAAAGGAGATTGATTTTAAAGTACACATGCATTCACACTTGCAGAAAATAACCTTTATGTCACCTGGAATTATATCAGTGACTTATTAGATTATGTTGACAGCTTGTATACGTACCCTTATTTTCGCACAAGCAAGCAAGGGTTGTTGCTGCCTGTGGTTCAGGTTCTGTGTGTTGTTGTTTTGTTTTTATTTTTACAGCAGGAGAAGAGATATTTGTTTATTTCCTGTTAGATGTGAGTTTTTTCTTCCCACTGTCGCCAAGTGCTTGCTAATAAGGGTCGTCTGATTGTTGGGGTTTTCTCTCTACTGCGTTTTTACCTTGAGGCAACTGTTGCTGTGTTATGAAAGTGAATTGAAATCGTTTCCAAATATGTGTTTGGCTTAATTTGCACCATGTTAGCATTGTTTAACTCCTCCCAACAAATGATATACTCATGCTGAAGGCTGCTGAAGTCTGGGTCCAGTTAAAGCCACAAGGTCAGTTTTACAGCAGTTTCTCCTCCCTGTTTTATTTAAAGCTGGTTTTGTATGTTTTACTCCTGACATTTGATTGTACTAATTCAGTAAAGGCAAATTAATATATTTCATGCACTCACAATCATAAATGATACAAAATCCCAACAGACACCTGGACTTGTGTCAGGGCACTCTAGCCACAGCCTCAGTGGAAGATAACTGTGAGCGTAAAGAGGCCATATAGCCTGAATGTTGAAAGTGGGACACCATCAATCTGAAATCCTCCACATCATCCGCCCTCCTTATCCCACACTGAAATTAATTACCAAGGTTAAAGAGGCTTTTGGATCACACTGTTGTTGTGCATATGAATAATTATCCTCATCTGGGCCCTAGAGATGACCTCAGTCTTGAGGTTAAACATCTCTAGCTCGAGTGAGCCTCATCGTCCACTGCTGGCAGATTTTTTTTTTGGCGGCGAGGACAGGAAGGGGCTGTCTGGGATCGTTTTGTGTGAGAGGGAGACAATTGAGAAAAGAGAGCTCTTGCCACCCAGTCACTCAAGCCTCCAAATAACAGTCTCCCTGTTGTGTAGTATTTATGATAGTATTTATCTCCCACTGCTCTGTTATTCTCAGAAGTAATCATTAGACTGTGATGCCTAGATCAATACTGTCATTAGTGATGCCCGGTATATGTTTTCTGTTGGAGCACATCTAACAATACAACGTGTGGATTTGCACTTGCTGTTAGCGACGGGCACAGTTTGGCTCATTTGATTTCTTGTAATTGTCATGAAAATATAGAGTGTGTGTAATTATTTGGAAGCCAGAAGTCTCGACCCCGTCACAGCTCAAACATGGCAATGCTCCATAATGTGCAGCTGAGGGTCCTTACATTATAACAATGGTAATTTTCTATATTTTTCTTATTGAAGAGATGAAAACTAGCTACAAATGTATTTGACTTAACATACATCCAGAGCCTGGTTTAGTGTGTCTTACAGCTTTGTGTCCCATTATTGTCCAGAAACTTTTACGAACTCATTATTGAGTCACATGTTGCACTGGGTGACATGTCTTCTTCTGGAGCTCTGGCCCCAAGGGGCATAAGCTAAATCCAGCTTTGGACACAGCCAGTACGATTCAAGTTGCGGTTCTCATCTTTCAATGGGATTTGTTAACACAAGAAAATGTACAAATCACCAGTTATCCTGTAATGTAGTGTGTAGGGGTTATTAGGTTTTTGTGTCCAGTGATATCAAGGGTCAGCCAATATTCCTCATGGTGTAACGAGTTCAAAACTCATGTGTCGCTGAGATCAAATGCCCTGTTTTCTTTGAACTATTATGATGATAATAATACACAGTCTTACCAATAACGAGCCCGTTTCTATCTCTGCTGTTTTATTTATTTATTCATTTTTTTACATTTTACATTACATATCCTTCTCCTCTAGCTGTGCTTTGCTGTCTCTATCTTTGCCATCTAACGAAGGGCCCAAAACTCTGAATGCCTCTCCCCGATGGAACAATTGTGGCAGAACGTTGAGCTCACAACCTGAGGAGAAGTCCATCTCTGTCACCCGCGGCCTGAAACATTTGCAAAAAAAAAAAGAGAGGGAGAAAACAACTTTTGTCTCTGGTTCATGGTTTCCGCCTCTGGAACTCTGCTTGTAGACTCATTAAACTGTCCCTCACGGGCAAAACACACTCCACTCAAAAAATCAATACACACCTCTTTGTGTGTGTGTTTGTGTTTTTTTTCCCCCCTCTGTGCTAAGAGTATGTGTTTTTATGGAGTGTCTCTCTCTATTATGAAGGAAAATGATGAGGAGTATCATATTACACTCCCTCGGCAGGCATAGGTTTTTATTTCCCTGCGGAGTACCTGCGCTCTGTAAAAACACTGATCAAGAATTTACAGTGAGCTGTAAAAAGGGCTTATACGTGTGGCGGTTTCTGTCACCGCCGTCGTATTCCCACCGCAGAAACGTACAAGTAAACAGCGGCAGAGCTTTTCTGGAGAATTCAAAACTTTCATTATACCTCTTTGCACCCTGAGGCTGAGGTTAGAAAGAATGATGGACGCATTCAAACACTGATTTGATGTTTAGTTGCAGCTGGGGCTACCAAATTATTATGTTTGTTTAAAGAAAAAAAAAATAGGCAGCTGGTGTTTTTTTTCCTGTCTTTAAATTTTTTTTTTAAACAAACATTGGTCGAGCTTGTTAATTCTGCTGTTTTCTAGTAGAATATTTTCTAGCAGATAAGATTTCTGATTGGATTTTGGCTCTGTGTGTGTGTGTGTGTGTGTGTGTTTGGGGGGGATTATTGTGAAAGTCATCACAGAGAGATCCACAATTCACTCATTGTCATCTTAAAATTATGCGGTTGAAAAATTAATGGGTCAAAGTGACACAAAGATTAATCCAGCACAGTAAGTCTGCCACTGGATTGTTACTGTCATAAAATCTACTGAGACACTGATACAACATCGCTATGTTAAAATTAAAAAAATTGATTTATAAGTGTAATAATTTAACAAATAAATGATGTAATCCTCTTGACTTACCCACCCACTGATCTTTGCCAGCGATGGTTTCTAATCAGTCCTTCGTAAGCCTGAGTTGTTTTTCTCTCCTTCACTGTTCTGCCATTCTCTCACAGTTTTTCCTGTATTTTTTCTTCTTCTTTACTTTCCTGCTTCTCTCTTGAGGCAGCAGGAGAGGAAGCAGAGCACTCACACAAGCAGAGAGAGCTCAGAGGTGTAGTGTCAATAAAATAAGGGAGGGAGTAAAGGAAAAGGTGGACAGAGAGAGAAATAGTTGGTTACAAGAACAAGTGATTCAGAGGGAAAGACAGACCCAGAAATGAAGTGTGTGAAAAGAGGAGGAAAAAGTAGGGAGGAGGGTGTAATCCTAGGCAGGATTTGGCTGGTTCTTGGCTCTCTGTGGGGGGAACTGCATTGTAATCCCCTGCTCAGCATGCAGACTTGGGCAGAGTTTCACAAAATTCCCCAAGTGGCTGCAAACCACTGGGGGTACACTGGTGTGTGCGTATTTTTATTCACAGATCTGAGGGAGCTGTTTGCAAGCTTAATTTAGCCACTGAGTGACTTATGACAACTTGGGCGAGTAAATGCTTGCTGGTGCATCCATGCAGGCAGGCAGATAACGGTGAATGAGATGTGTTAAAGTATGACTAAGAAGCCATCCATGAAGCAGGTGGTAGACAGTTTGTCTGCTTTCACACTGTGATTGGTAAACTGCAGGTACACAAACAGCCAGTATGTCGCACAGCAGTAACCAGCAATGTGAAGTGGATTTATGTGGCAATTTCTATCTCACATAGCAAGTAAGTTATTTTTGTTTTTCTCAGGATTGTAAAAGAGAAACAAGAAAGCCTGTTAAAGGTGTCTCGTGTGCTCTTAATAGCCATGTTACTTTGCTAATGACCTGAGGGTTAAAAGGCATGCTCTTGGTTAAAAAGCAATAACATCCACACTGATGGAGTTGTAAATGTGCTTTTGATAACCAAGCTAGGCTGGAGGTTCACTCACACAAATGAAAATGGACTACTTGTAGTCCCAAAACAAGCTAGCTCCTCTTCATTTCTTATGCTTTCTTTAAAAAGAAAAAGAGATACATAAATATATAAATAAATAAAGTATTCTGCACTATTACAGAAACACACGTAGCTTACTTTCTAAAGCCAAGAACAAAAAGATGCAAGTGTGTTCTTTAGCACTTAGCATGACCTAAAGCTGATTGATTTTGGTTCTGTAAAGTAAGCAGTTGTCTTATTGTCTTACCTTTTTAGTCATATTTTTTTATTTTATTAATTCTGCTTCTCGGGGACATTCTCAAATGTGAAATTTTTTTTATCTCATCCAGCTGGACCGATGAGCTTATCCATCCATCCGTTTACAATTCCTGCTCCGCAGTACTGGTCAGAATGTAATCAACCTTACACACAGTAATCACCTAATGGCTCTGAACTGTGCTCGAGGTCAGGGTCACGTGTTTTTTTAAAAAAAAACTCTCCAAGCTTCATATGGACTGCTTTCAGCAGTACCTGCGGTTCCTGCATTATCAGAACCATTAGTAGCTGTAGCCATGACGACAGCATGTATTGTTGTTTACAGTCCCACGCATTTCATGGAAGCATTTCCATCGTGTTATGGTCACCTTTAATTCTAAGGAAACGATTGGTATTTTTTTAATTCACTAGTAATCAAAAACACGAGCGTCTTCATGCACCACATTGCCTGTGGCGGAGTTATTTTCTCTTATTTGGGATTATTTAGAAGCAAATGCGCAAGGTCCATCTGGCCGGAGCCTATATGTGTGATGTTAGGATATTCTCCCCATGTCTGTGTGGGATCATTCGGGTGCTTCATCCCACAGTACAAACACATGCAGTTAGTGGGGTTAGTTTAACGGGATTCTTAGTATGTGAACGTGAGTGTGAATGGTTGTCTCGCTCTCTCTGTGTAACCTACCCAGGGTGTACCCTGCCTCTTTCTCTGTCGCTGCTGGGATAGGCTCCACCCCCCCGCCATCCTGAATTACATAAACGGAACAAGATGGCAAACACACAAGATGATAGATATGATGATAGTGTTTGATTTTGTGTTTATCTGACAAATTGCTTTTGATTTCTAATCTCTGGGCATGTTGTATTCTTTAATACGCAGTACATAATTCACCTGCTTTAATTAAAGCTGAAGCTTGACATTTAAATGTGTTCATTAGTTTCAGATGAATGTATCTCTGACACTCTGAACTGTATGTAACTGACATTATTTCTCTGTGGGGAAAAAAAATTAATTCTTGGATTATTTTGGTTTGCCTCTTGATACTTTCATTGACACAAAAGCTTTAAACCCAGTTCTAAATTGCTGAGGGCTTTAACAAGATTAGCTGCAAATGGGGGGTCCGTGACTTATTAGGGCTCTGGGATCAGACGAGGACTATCTGCGGCTAACACAGATCTTTTCTTTAATTACATATAATGCATAAAACCCCAAACTTCCTAGTGTACAGGAGCTCTCGATCTAAGCTGCTGCTCCTTGTTGACCGCAAGATGCAATCTTCCTTTTCGTCTTGGAAAAACATGAGAAAACTGTGATTAGGAGGTGTTTGATTTTGCTCTTGAAATCTTCAACAAGTGTCGTCTTCATCCGCAGAGCTTCTTTGATGGCTGGGACTGCACAAAGAAAAAAGACAAAACAAAAGGGAGGCATGACACCTTGCTGGGATGTAAGTAATCAGAAAATGTTTAGAAAATCAATAAAAACACAGAAAATGTTGTGACAGTTGTATTTTCAATATTTCTTTGCTCTTTTATTTTTATCTCCCTCAGATGATCGACACAGAGTGAAGCTCCACCCTCTGTTGGGAGACCCCAACTCAGACTACATTAACGCAAACTACATTGACGTAAGTCTGATGCTGCTTTTCTGTTTTTTCCTGTCTTGGTTCAATATGGGACACAAATAGCCTCTGCCGAGTCTCTATCTCTCACACTCTGCAAAGCCTCAGTCCATCTCTCTCATTCCTGTAAGCCCACCAGTCTGCTGCCCCACTTTCACCTGGAGGCTTTCATCCAATCAGACACCGTTCCCGCCAGTGTTTTGCCAAATGCCATGGTTGTCAATTGCCACATTGGATCCCTGACCCAGACTTACCTGTGCCATCACTTTTATTAAAACAGAACAGGATAAATATATTTAATGCTTTGCAGAGTAGATGAACCTTTCTGTACGATGCTACAAATCCCCCTAAATTAAATAGACGTCCCTGTCGTCATTCAATCTCTGGATGGGCCGAGCAGAGATGATCCTTTCCACTGTTCACCTCCTGTCACACCACATGCAGTCAACATTTCTCACTTATCATATGAAATACATGTGTATGTTGCTAACGTGTCCCATTCATATGTGTTGTCATTCATTACAGCTAGCCGAGGCTATATTTTTTACTGAGAAAACAGAAGTGCGTGTGCTTAGAAGGCAGCAGTTAGTTATTAATAAATGATTTAACCAGGCATGTGGGGGAAAAAAGCAGAAACTTGTGTTTCAGTTTCCCTGTGAATCCTCTGTCATAGTTGTGACACTGCTGTTCGTTTGAGAAATGTCAAGGGAAGTCTGGCAATCTGGATCTTGCAAAATTTATTTTGCACACCTGTCAGTGGGACTACTGTAAGTATGGCAGACTGTAAAACAAAAGAATAAAAGAGAGAAGTGCTTATGTACACCCAACTCCATTTGAGGATGGTTAGAGTTTAAATAATTCTTCTTTTTTTAGGATAACAGTCTGCCAGACATTTATAAAAGATATACATTAAAGACAAATTATGTCATTTTTAGTTCCTCACATTGACTTGATTTTGGGTGAATTCTACCTTTTTGCCAAATCGTATCATTAAATGTTTGACACTCTGTACAGAAAGGCCAGTGGTGAGATGCTTTTAGAGAGTTCATTACAATGAGAGGGCATTAAAAACCTGGCCTGCTGTTAGGCTGTAGTTATTGTGAGGGTCTCCATTAGCGTTGAGGGCACAGACATGCGGGCATTAGAGGGAAAACACCACTCAGCAGCCACTACAGTGTCAGTGTCAGTGATGTTACTCCCTGACCCAGCGAGATGAATTGTAAGTACTCAGCCGCAGTGGAGCATATTTTGGACAGCCTGTGATTATTTCACCAGAGGTTAAATGGAAAAGTTTTTCCTCCCTCTGAAACATTATCGTGCTTTCAGAGCAGAGGGGACAAAGTGCTGGATCTCTGTTTTCTCTCTTTGTCGCTTAATGACTGGTTATTTGCATTTTCTTTCTGATGTGTACAGAACTTTGCATATCTGAACCAGCTTCTTGTAGCATTTGCAGACCAGAGAGAGCAGAGCAGTGCTTAATGGCTGTTGCTACTTTGCATTTTATCTGCATCAAGAGTTTTGGGGTGTTCGTGACAGTAAACAAACACACATTTACAATATTTATTTAAATTCTTAAACTCTAAAACAGATGACATTTACCCAGCAAAGAAATTGAACCTAATGTCTCCATGGGCTCACCTCATAACTGGGCTCAACAGGCTCCTCCCACTTCAGGAAGATACTCTTACACCATTACACTCTTTATCCATGCTGGGTTAATCTATGTAAATATTGTAAATAACAAATAGCAGTAATATCTTGTTGTTCTATGCATAATAAGGCCCTAAAAATACAAAGATTTTCTCAGTTTTTGCTTTAAATTTCTACTTTTTTCGTCCAAATTTAAATCTGTTCACTTGCTTTTCACACAGTGTTGTTGGGCAGTGTTCACGCAGAAAAAAAGGTGATAAGTTAATCAATAGGAGATTAGCAAAAGCTGAATCTGCGGGTGCTTCAGGATTAACTATGATTACACTGCGCTTCGTGTGATTAACCCTCTCTTCCCATCCTCATGACGATTGCATACGCAGCCAACAATGTGCGCCAAATCCTACGAGTATGGCTAGCTGGGATACGCAGACAAGGAGGACACTCATCTGTCATGCGAGTGTTGAGATATGTATGCATATGCAATTCTGTAGTGACAGGCAGTGCAGAGAGGGCCTTTGTTGTTGTTTGAAAAAGTGACAGACAGTGGTGTAATGTTAAATCCTTAAAAGCAGTACAACTCCTTTTCAGACATGGGATATGTTACACTTTTGGGCTTTATCTGCCTGTTAAAGTGACAGCATTGTGTTATAAAGATCTAATTCCCCTTTATGTTACTGTTTCTTATGGCTTCAGCATGTGCAAGGCTGTCTTACATTCAAACATTAAGGCAACGAGTGCATCGTGCTGGTAAACGAGTATTATTTCTGAATGAAAAGAAAAAATGTTTTTAAGTTCATGCTGTTTATACTTTTACAAGGATTCTGTGACGATCTGAGCAATTTATAAAGATGTAGTCATAATCTTATAGTACCTATCTGGTGATGTGATGTGAGGTCCAGGGTTTCCATTTGGATATGACGATGACACGATCAGACGCTTTCAGATTAACAGGACGGGAGTGCATGTCTGAATGACTTTCTAGCTTTCATCTGGACTCAAGACTGCCTCCTGGTAATGAACTCTGGCACGGATAGTAGCGTCGTGCATGTGCACGTTGTGCAATGTTCACACTTACCAAACAGTGGACAGCACCTTGATAGCAACACTCGCAGGCTTTTACAAGGTCTGATCAAACTGAACTTAGTCATCACATATTCTAACTAAAGCAAACATGCTTTTTTAGTGTTTAAATCTTAATAAATTATACTAAGTCTGCCTTTGTGCCTCAGTGAGATTTTATGAATTTAAATCTGTAAAAAGGTTTTTAGTGTGTATATTACAGTGAAATTAGAGGAAGCCCTTATTTGATATTACTTGAGTCATTTTCAGTTCTGTTGTAAGCTCGACTGTATAAAGGAAAACTTCAATATGGGCTAATTTAAATGAAAACTACTCGCTTGCTGTGAATCATGACACTTTTTTTATTGTTCTTGTTGTTTTGGTTCTGGCTCAGCCCATTCACTTCCCACAAATAAAGCTTTTTTAATGATCAAGCCTAAGAAATAAAGTATGAACCAATCTTGTTTGCATTTGAAAATATCTCTCTTACAATGGTATAGTTGTCTGTTTTCTAGAAATGGTCTGTCGCGGGTGGTGGTTGAAAATTGTCCCAAGGGGCACACAAGAAACTGAGACTGCTGTAGAGTCAAATTAGGTTATTTCTGTAGCTTAATTTGAACAGCCTCAGTTAACCAGAGTGCTGTAAAAGCTGTATAAAATATACACTTTATGGAACAGTCACTAATTAAACACACTAGAAGTCAAATAAAACAGGTAAATAAGGCTGTTTTTGTATGAAAAATAAGATTCCTCGCTCAACTAGACCCAAAAGCAAGGGAGAAAAAATAGGTTATTCAAAGTGTTTTCAAATGATAGAGACACTGTGCAGCTCTTATGTAAGAAGGTAAGTTGTTCCAAAGATTAGGAGCCACCACTGAAAAGACTCTGCTTCAAAGTCTGGATCTCAGAATGTCCAAGAGGAGTTGGTTCGTAGACCTCGGTGCGCTGGTTGGATTGTACGGTTTCAAAAGTCCTGTTAGGTAAGGCGTGCACCAATAAGCTTTAAAGTGATAAATATTAAGCATAATTAGCTCCGGCCTAACGGGAGAATGCTTTTTCCTTTTCTTTTTTCCTCATTGCAAATCGGTAGCACAGCTGTACTCGGCTTTGTTCATGAACTGACTGCCAAAGACTGAAAGTTAAAAAATGAAAAGAATTTTTGAAATCGAAATCTTGTGGCTAAATAAGTAACTAACACACCACATTCCGTTGTTAAGTGTTATATGCAGTGCATGAGTTAAAGCAAATGCAGAATAAAGAAGACATCATCTGGTTATGCAGAATAACTGCAGGACTACCGCCCTGTTTAACTGTGCATCATGAATTTGCCAACGAGAGCAAAATGCTAAATAAGCAGAGTACTAATATAAGCTTACTAGCTGCTTTGAATTTGCGAGATGCAATGAAAATACTGTTTGCATAATTTTAAAGCCAAATTCAAAAGGAAAGAAAACACAAATTTGAACAAAAACACAACTGAGAGATAAGAGAGTTGATCAAACAGGATTGGCCTTAGGTCACTGATTCACACAAAGTCATTGCGCTAACACACGATGAAGCTAATTCTTGCTGTTCTCTCATCAACACCTATGCACACGCAGGCTTCCCTGCTGTCTCTAACCATACCTCCTAAAGCTTCTTTCATTAACTAGCCTATATGTCTTCTTTTCTACTTCCCACCTCACTTCCTCGACCTCGGACCCTGTAGATTCGGATTAACAGGGAAGTAAGTACTTAACTGCTCGTTCTTCTGCCTGCCATTGCTCTATTTCCCCTTTCCCTCTACCCCCTTCCCCCTTACTCTTTCCACTGTCCTCTATCCACAAATGCTCAAAGGTCAGGGTGTATCAGGTTAGTGCGCATTAAACCAATCAAATGCAAAAGAAATGCCCTTTTTAGCTCATGATTTTAAATGAACACAAAGAGATGTGTCCTCTCTCTGGATGGAGGATCTTCGGTTGTTATGGCAACCGTCTCATATGGAGAAAGCTTGGCATTCATGCTGATAGAGTTTGGCCAGGGCCTGAGAAATTGTGGATAGCAGGCCTCACAGCACTGGTCATCCATCTCCATTTCAAACATGTCCACATTTATCTGAGTGGATGCGATTCAGTTTAGCAATCCGTCAGCAATGTGGATGGACTCAAAATATTACGAAGATGCCCTCTGCAAAAAGATAAAAAAATAGTGTTATCAACATGGATTGCCTCATCATACTGATTTGATGAGAGCCTGTGGGCTTGGCAGTCTTCTCAGATTATTCCTGACCTGCCTTCTCCCCCTCCACGGACTCCTGTAAGTTAAGTAATTGCAGCATCAATTATCATTCCAGCTGCTCCTCTCAGCAAACAGGGAACCATCTATGCAGTTTTCTGGCTGATGTTTTCATACAATCTCAAGGCAGTTGTCTCCTTTCGTTTAAAAGGTTAGCTAAGCAGTGCTTATTTCCAGGAGGACCTCCTTTGAACAGTTTGCTCATCCTGAAAAGGGTTTATGCTTCAAAGTCCCTCAGGTGGTCTTTGTCATGTTTATCCCCCTCAAGGCTGTAGAGGTGACATCTCATTGTTCATTCATATTCAACCCATACTCGCCATATGAAAATGTCTGTCATCTATATCAAATGTTGTCACATCCTTTGATATAAAGGTTTTCAGAAAACTTTGCTGTGTACTTTTGATTTTCTTCTTGAAGACTGCTGGTGTCGTGCATTGATGTGTAACGTGTGCAAGACACGGATCCAGCTGTATGGCTTGTGACAAGTGGAAGAATTTCAGGATGAAATTTCCTCTTGGGTTGCTAATTCGTCGCCCAGTGCATATAGCATCTCCAACGAAAATTGATTTATTTTTATGAGTAGGCACTCCGAGGCAGAGATGGCTAAATAAACCGGACACCTGAAATTTAGAAATGCACACCTGTAGGTTCTTTATCATATCTTTTTAGGCATTGTTTGCTTAGCTAGCCTGACAAGCTGAATAAATAGCTTATTTTAGGGATGTCAGAAGTTTTTCAAGAAACGGCGCTTGTTCGTCACGTGTCTGCGCAGTCAACGAGGGTAAAGAGGCGGTCTGGAGGCGTCAATAGGTTAGACAGCAATGACGAATTAGACAGAAACCAGGCTTTACAGAGGGGAATGTAGGGAACAAGGGAAGGAAGAGGGAAGCACAGAGAGAGAGAGACACCCATACAGCTGTGCCTATGGTGCAGATCGCTTACTCAGCATGTCATCCCTCTTCTCTGTTTCAGGGCTACCATCGATCCAACCACTTCATCGCCACTCAGGGTGAGTATCCCGGCAA
Organism: Rhamphochromis sp. 'chilingali'; assembly: GCF_963969265.1. Classification (NCBI taxonomy): domain Eukaryota; kingdom Metazoa; phylum Chordata; class Actinopteri; order Cichliformes; family Cichlidae; genus Rhamphochromis; species Rhamphochromis sp. 'chilingali'. The sequence continues at coordinate 8,766,581 of NC_137938.1, forward strand.
GGCTGTGGTGTGTAATTGTGTGTGCGGGAATTCAGTACAGCGAGTACCTTTTGTTGAAGTTTAATAAATTGAAGATGATCCAGCCAACGATCCTACTCATGCACAGTCCCTTGCCAAAACCATCTCTCTGCCAATTTCAAAGGTGATAGTGTGACTATCAAACCGTGGAGCCTGTGTTAGGGAAGTCACTGAATAAATTATGAGTAGAGTTGAATAATTAAACACATTAATTATAGCTTCTTAGCCTCTGTGACATGTGGAGCGATGTGTTCATTGTCACGCAGAGAACCTTTAGTTCAGTTGCTGTCGCTCAAACGCACTTTTGCTTCAGATGGTCACTTGGGATCTGCAGGAATATGAGCGTTCCCTCTTAGGAGGAGCAAGTTTCTAGGGAGCTCCTATCACAGAATCCCTAAGGGTCTGCTCATCCTCTGCCCGCACCTCCTTTCCCTCCTGTTAAACAGATAGAGGCAGATGAAACGTAAAGGAAAGAAAGAAGATGTCAGCTGCACTTTCCTGTTTCAGAGCTTTTTCTTCCTACGTGATCCCCGTTTTTAAAGCTGTTTTTCACTTCCTAAACGTCTCCTGCTCAGATCCTGGTGAGTGACTGGCGGTCCCCCAGGCTTTCATCATCAGCTACTGCTGTTGTTTTGTCACCCATTGCCTCTTACTTCTGCCTGCCTGGAATTTCCAATAACTTTATTGATGGCACAATCTCGAAAGATCAGTACCCTGCCATCTGAGAAAGGACACTTAGGTCGCAATAATACAAAATTTCACAGCAGAAACTCCGTTATTGAGAGGGCAGGCTTTGATGCTGCCGTTTTTGTCTCTTTCTCTGTTATTTCTTCCCTATTCCCACTAGGTCCTAAGCAGGAGACTCTCTATGATTTTTGGAGGATGGTGTGGCAGGAAAATTGCTTCAGCATCGTCATGATCACTAAGCTGGTGGAGGTTGGCAGGGTAAGTGATGTACACTCTCCTTTTCCTCCCCCGTCCCTGTCACCAATCAGTGTTCAGAAAAAGACCACATTTATCATGAGGGGACTTTTTGGTGTCAATATGAAAGGCGTTTTATGCGTTTGCAACCCTGCTCTGCATGGAAACTCCAGCCTAAAGGCCGTTATGGTTTATTGATGATGTGATACCACAAGCATGTGAAAGGAGCAATTAAACACTTTTGATGAAAGTGGACAAGAGAAGATCAACACTACTTTCATTTCTGTGCGCCGTGCTCCAGGCAGCGGTGAGTTAGCACTGACTGGAAAAAAACGAGTACTGCAGAAAGATAATATCTGGTGAACTGGAAGCTTTTTGGACAGATTAAACTAAATGTATGGTAAATGACTAGTTTTAGAGGTGCTGACCTGCAGACTTTGTTAGCTTACGCTACAGTCGCACGGGAGACAAAACTACTGGAGCCGAGTGCAACGTTGCCCTTTTGAAATGGTTGCTTTGGAGACAGGGGCCAGTGCTTCAACCACTGGCAGTCACTCGCCATCATCAAAGTGGCTTTGCTGCGTCAAGACGATAAAATGGCAGGCTCAGTTTGCAAATAAATGGGGGGAAGTTGGCAATTACATGCAGTATATTTGTTTTAATATGGCAATTAACTGTGATACGTCAACACAAATACAAATCTGTTCCCTCCAATATACACAGAAAGTCACATTAAAGACAAATTCAGTTAATTACATTCAGATTGAGTCACAACTTCATAACTGAAACAGAAACTCCTCCACACATAGGTAGTTGCTGCTGGATGGTGATTTAAGTGGAGAATAACATCCTTGACAACCTTGCTTTTATATGGTAAATGGACTGGTCTTTAAATAGCACTTTGCTGCTCTACCTAAGCACTCAAAGCGCTTTATACAACTTGCTGACAATCACAAACAATCGAAGACCAACTAGGGGTCAGTGTCTTGACGTAGGATATTTGGCATATCCTGGAGCAACCAGGGATTGCACCACCAACCTTCTGATTAGTAGAGGACCTGCTCTACCTGAGAGAGAGAGAGAGAGAGAGATCATTATCTGGACGTGTAACCAGAATACAATCAGCTGAATTTCATCCCCTACTGCTGAGAAGCACAGATTGACTTAGATTGATTGCAACATGTTGGCAATCTGTCTGTATTTATAAATTCTATGCCAGTTATCTGCAAACTTTCACCGATGTATCTGAGATTGATTGCAGTCAGTTCAATTCGCACAATGAGTGTTTGGAGACACGTTGCCTCCCACCCGGTGACCCCTGCAATTGCCTTGTGATTGAAAGCGGTTGGTCAGAAGTCGAGGGTGTTGCGGCTCAACCTTTGGGCAACCAGTTGGTCGCTGTTACAAGTTGTTACAAGTTGTTACAAGTTGTAACCTTTGTTGCATTCAGTGGAATGCAACAAAGGTTCAGTGAAATCTTTGTGCAGCCACCATTCTTGTTTGCTTTGTTTTCTTTCCTAATCACAAGGACATTGCCGTCCTATTTTTACTCTGTCGTGACTCAGCCTTTGTTTGGACAGTACCAGGCAAATTGTTTCCTTCCTTTTATGTCATTAAGCCAGCCATCTGCTTCTGGTAGATTTATTTAAAGATTCTGGTGGATTTATTTAAACTGCCTGTATTTAACACACATGCAGTTTATTGTGCGATTTCATGCCAAGCTAATGCTGCAAAACACCAAAAGAGAATATTTCCCTGCTTATCTGGCTTGGTGATAGCAACTTACTGTATCCTATCATAATTGTCTCATTTACCTCCTAACCAGTTAGACAGGGAGGTTATTTTATTGATCCCTCATTTAGCCTGCTGCTGTGTTACAGCAGCATAGTATAGTCTACAATAAACAATAAATTAACAGCAAAGTTGTGCCACAGGCACCTAGTAAGGGTCATTATGGGAGAGTTCAAACATTGATACATACAACAGTGATAACAACAAAAGAAAAGCTAAAATGAGGTTAGTTAAAAAAAGCCTGACATTGTGTAAGGGTGGTGCAGATTGCATTAATCAATAATATGTACACTATAAATCTAAGAAAAACAGCTGCATGACGGTTCAAGGGTAAATTATTAAATGTCTTAAGCTGCAGTCAGACAGTTATATTTACTTTTTCAGATTGCTGTTATGCATTTTCAAAAATAAAGGAAGTTTCAAGATGTGTCTTAGAAATCTTCAGATAAAGCGTGCAGTTTACTGATGTTATTGTGTTGTAGTGTTTGCTTTATTCTGAAGCCGAGTGCACCCACGGCTTTTTTTCTGCCTCAGAGACGACTTCTATTGCTCCAACACTGGGCTGGTTCTGTTAGCTAGGGGGCAGCTGGGATGAATATAAGGATACTTTGTAAACACACATCAACAGCAACTTGTTGCTTTTAGTAAGTTAATTTTAATTTGTAGCTTTGGCTGACCGCACATCTGACAGAAACAATATATTTAAAGTATTGCCCAAGGATGGACCAAAAGTCCTATTGAATTTTACTTTTATAAATGAACTCAGTCAATTCCTTGCCAAAACTGTTTAAAGATGGCTTTAACTTTCTGTACCATGTTCAGAAATCATCACAAACCTGTCTCTGTGTGCTACTGTGGAGTTTTTTGGTGAATGCATGCATTTCAAACATCATGAAACTGCAATTCTTGCAAATGCATATATACAGTATTCCAGGCAACAATCTAGAGCTGCTGTCTGTGAACACGCTCTGCTTGCTATACTTAAGCAGTATTATTTTCTACCCTACATAAACATAGTTACTTTAAATCCCACCTTAAATATTCCAGCCTTTTCATTCGAGCCGGGAGAAACATATACTGTGGCGGATGGTGAAAATCACACAGTAGTCGTTTGTCCAGTTTGGAGAAGTGGTCTGTGTGGCTGAATCCAAATAACACATCCATTAAATTAAAAAGAATTGCCTCCATTGTACTGGGTGGTGGTACAATAAAAAGATTACTGCCCTGCTGTTCATTATGTGATTATTGTGCTGTTCTTCTCTTTGCTCTCTAAGATAAGATATCTGCAAAAGAACAGGTTGTTATTTTTTTCTTCCACATCATTTGAAGTGTGGACCCCCCCCCAAAATAAAAACAACATTTTTTTTAATAAATAAATAAATAATTTTTTTTTAACTTGTTAAATTTCACATCATTATATTTCTGTTCTCGTTAAACCATGAAATTGAGTACTTCATGTTTATTATTATCATCTCATTATTTTGAATAGTGTTCATGCATTTTACAATTATCTCCTTTACTTTGGAATGAATTGTTGAAAATGGCTTGGTTGTGTTTTTAAAGAGTAGTATTTTATTATGCGCTCTCTCTAAATGCAGTGCTTTCATTTCAAATGTCGCAGGAAGGATTTTAGTCCCTAGAAACCCAATACTGACACGAGGAAACATGCTAGGGGGGCTCTTAGATTTATCTAACAAACCCTAACTTAAGCCTTCAGACCATTACTCTTCATTTTAGGAAGTAAAGATGACTGAGCCTCCAGTGTCTTTTGTGAAAAGATTTGAGAAAGATCTTATACATCCAATGATCTTTTGCTTGAGTTAGCGCTGCCTGTCAGTGGGAATTCAGCAGAGAGCCGTCGGTTCATGATGGAGTCTATAAATGCATGGCTTGTGCACAAAACCATAAACCAACCCGCTTAATCCACTCAATAAAAGTGTGGGTAGTGATTTCACGCAACACAGTGAGCCATTTGTTAACATGCTGATAGTATATAAAAGGAGAAAAAGAAGTTTAAAACTTAAAAAATAGATTGTGTCTTGACTATTCTCTGTCTGCAGACTGACTACTCTCACGTTTTCTACAGTTTTGCAGTTCTGAATATTGTTTAAAACTTCGCCTTCGCGTTTTTGAAACAGGTGAAATGCTGCAAATATTGGCCAGAGGACACCGAGATGTATGGTGACATCAAAATCACTCTTCTTAAGACAGAGACACTCGCTGAATACACAGTTCGCACCTTTGCTGTGGAGAGGGTGAGTTTTGCATTTCTTTATATTCTCAGTTTGTGATTGCTCTTTCCTGGTAGAACATCATCTGTGATTACTCGTAAACACATTCCTTTTATCTTGTTCTGTTTTTGCTTCATCTCTTTCTGTGATTCACCAATGTAAACACAACTTAATCATGTTACCTGGCGAAGCAGGAATTTGGATTAGAAGTAGAGCATTAATAGAAGGGATTAGATACTAGATGGGGTTTGCTGATGGACACGAGGTCCATGTGTTAAACTGAGAGGAATTAACACCAGTAGCTTTGTGGATGCCCCTGCTGTCTTTCCAGCATAGCTGTTACAGTGCCGTGCCCCTGATGGCCTCCATCCTGTCAATCTCCTGGGGGATCTCTCATTGGAAGGGCTCAGAGCAGTGCTGGAGTGACAGTGGCACAAACACAGCATTATCATCACACTGTCACAGTCATTCTCCACGGACACAAACTGCTGCTTATTCAAATCGGCATGAGTTTGCGAGCTGGTGACAGCTTGTTTTTCATAGCTCTTTTACTTTCTTTTTTTGGATTTCTGTCTTCAACAAATCTTTGCTTTGCATTGCTTTACTTTGTCATCTCTGTATGGAAAAAGAAATTGGGACGTGACTGCAGCAGCCTCCCAGAAGAAAAGAGAAAGCTGCTACCCCTCCTTGAGCTCCCTAGAGCCTTAGTAATTCCTTTCTGCACATCTGTCAGATTGCAGCTGCTCCTAACATGTGGGGCCCAGAGGCCTAACTGTCCTAGAAGACCTAACGCCCCGCGTAAATAATGTCCTGGGTGTCCTCACTCTGAACCAAAAAAATTTGTCACATCTATCACAGAGGGAAAAAGTCTCTGAATAGTTTGTAGCATATCTTCTGCGAGATCAAGGCCTGTAGGCTATTGCTAGCATTAGAATGCCAATGGTTTTTGTTTTTTCCCTGAACTACTAACGTGCACTGTGTTTCTGTTGATAGAGAGGATACTCGACCAAGCATGAGGTACGTCAGTTCCACTTCACATCCTGGCCTGAACACGGGGTGCCCTATCACGCCACTGGATTGTTGGCTTTTATACGAAGGGTTAAAGCTTCTACGCCACCTGATGCTGGCCCTGTCGTGGTTCACTGCAGGTACCGTAAGCCCTTGCAAGTGCTATATATATGTTTTAATAACCTTTTGATAAACTTTTGTATTTATAACTGTTATACATTATGTTGGCGTAACAGATATGTATAATCTCTCTCTCTCACTAAACCGCTGCACTCTACTATAAGATATCTATGTGTCGCTCTAACATGGGCATGAATGTGATGGTAATTTTGCGCTTTTAAGGATTTCTTTCAACTTTTTTTTCTTCGGGGTTGGAAGAATTGTACAGCAAACATATTTAATGTTTTTAAAAATCAAGTTTGCAAGTTTGAATTTATCTTGGATTTTCTCTGATGCTCACAGGGTCAAATATATTTATATATACGTCCCCACTAATAGTTCTGACAATAAACGTCTGACGATAAGACCTTTCTCCGGTTTCGGCTTGTTCATGTGGGCAGCCAGAAATTTCAGTTGAGCTTGAAGGTGACAGTTTTGAAGCAGAGGCTTCATTCTTGTTTGACAACTCCACAGTTCTTCAAGTTTGTTTCAATGTGGACATTGACTGAAGTTTCCAGCAGTTTCCAGTTCATGGTTCATGTAGGCTTGAGTCTTATTGTTTGAGTTGTTCCTGAACATCCTAACTTCCTCTCCTCTGGGGTGGCAACTTTCTTCTTCTAAACCCGGGTAAAGTAGTGACACATCCGAATAACTTGTTTGATCTGATGATCTTGTATTATGCAGTTATTTAGAAATGGCTCTAAGAATACTTTCCAAATTGCGTAACTCTACAATTCACCTTCTTAGATCTTCACCGAGGTCTTTAGACTTTCCCATTGCTTTGAGTATCAGCCAGTACAGTGACTCCTTTCAAACAAATCCTTTTTATACTGCAAAGAGATAATGTGAGTTGTACTCCATCCTGATCATTACTGAGTAGTTAATAGGCAAGTTTAGAGACATCTTAAAATCTTAATCACCAATAATTAAAAGATTTTGGGGAGTATGTCTATATTTCAGCCTATATGTATACCTTTGACCCTGTGTAGATGAGAGAAAATCCAAAATAAATTCAAACTTGAGCAGCCATTTCTTGTTTTTTAAAGCCACCAAAGATGTATGCTGTCCAGTCAATCCCATCTGGAAAAAGAACAGCTCATTAAAAGCCCCAAATTACAATGACATTCATGCCCATGAGTGTATGAGAACTTTTGACCCATGTACTTGCATTTTGTAGATATATAAGATTGGGCAGATCTGTCACATTCTTAGCCATTTAAACAATATTGATTACTTATTTATAACACAATGATTATATTATGTTCCATTTGTGCCAATGGGTCCCTCATATCCTATGCACAGACCTTTAATGTTTTAAGACACAATTCCTTATAAAAGATGGTCTTTCCATTGCAGTGCGGGGGCAGGTCGCACCGGCTGCTACATTGTGCTGGATGTCATGTTGGACATGGCCGAGTGTGAGGGCGTGGTGGATATCTACAACTGCGTCAAAACCCTCTGCTCTCGACGTATCAACATGATTCAAACGGAGGTGAGGACAGCAGTGCAGCCAGGAAATCACAATTTCTTGCACATGTCACATATTTAGCAGGTGACATCTCGATCCTTAATATAATCTTCTCAAACCCCCCCAGAAAAGCCAAGCTTGTAAAAATTCCTTTTTTCCTTCTGTTGTTTGGGAATTCAAAAAGTGAGGGGGGTACATTTCCATACTCCCACTTCTAGATGTATGTAAAGGTCACGGCTAAAGTTTTAGAGAAAAGACTGTCTCTTTGTCAGTTTGCTGTGTAGGCACGTGCTGTTCTTTGATGTGCACATAATTTGCATTTTTACCTCTTATTATGTAAATCCAACGTTGACTTGGCTGTTTATTGCATTTGTAGCTATTTGCAGGGGCGCACTAATTAAATGCACACTGCATGTGTTTGTTTACAAATAAATATTTATTTATTCTCTAGCGGCCTTGATACACCACTAACATTAAAGCACATGTTTAATTCAGAACAAGGCGGGTTATGAAAGATTTCTCCCATTCTGACTATTATTCGATTATTTATTTACAACTACTTACGTTTCTCACCTGCTTCTGTTTTAACCTGCGTCATTTGTAGTGTTTAGCATCTGGTTGCTTACAACCTTCAGATAACATATTTTGATGTGTTATTCAAAAGCCAGAACGATGAACTAAATTATGTCACCTGCTGTCTTTTCAGGAGCAGTATATCTTCATCCATGATGCTATTCTAGAGGCGTGTCTGTGCGGAGAGACGGCCATCCTGGTGAATGAGTTTGCTGTCACTTACAAAGAGATGCTGCGAGTGGATTCTCAGAGTAATTCCTCTCAGCTTCGAGAGGAGTTTCAGGTCAGTGTTGCTGCAAAGTCAGAATGAGCCATAATAATGATCCACTGTGTACAAGTTAGAAGTCATTTGTAGTTATGTAGTGTAGGTTTGCTCAATTTAGTTAATATTGTTTGGCTGATATTCAGATAGTAGCACAGTCACCGGACATGCACTTACTTTTCTTTAGCTGAAAGTAAGATAAATGTATCTCACAGGTTGTGAGTTTCAGGCTGTCTGCCAATGCTTTAACTCCAGTGCTCTCTCAGCATCTCACATTCAGGCTGTAACCAGTGTTCCCTAAACACCCTCGCCTGCAGGCAGTTGATTCAATTCAGTTCAATTCTTTTGTTCTTTTTTTTTAACATATATCACCAGTTCACAACAACAGTCATCTCAAGGCGATTTTTATTGTAAGGTAAAGACCCCAGAATATTCGAGAGAGCACACCAACGATCAAACAGTCCTTCCAGCTACAGCAGGCTCAGGGAGAGCCAGCCATGTTCTCGGGGGAGTGAAGTGAAAGTGAAGACAGAAAGGACCAACATAGAGACAACTCAGATAATAAACAGAAATGAGCATGAGAGAGGAGACAAAACTCGATCACAGACAGAAATTTGGGCCACTTTAGTTATGTGAAAATAGTGTATCTCACGGTTCAATAAGCACCGTCAGCAACAATAACATGAAGCTGAATTGTTTTCTGTATGACTTTGTTAGTCCACTCGTCATTATAAGATTACTTTATTTCATTGAGGTTTACAGGCATTCATTTATCCACAGCAATCAAACCATCAATCAGCCGGAAGTTTGGACCTTGGATCATTGCAACACCCTGATTTTTTTTGGGCCATTCTGTTACAGAATTGCTGCTGTGTTTGAGATCATTGTCCTGTTGCATGATCCAGTTTCAACCAAGCGTTGGCTGTCAAATAAATTGCCTAACATTTAAGTCTAGAATACGTTAGTACGAAGAGGAGCTCACGGTCAACTCAATGACCGCAGGGCGCCCAGCTCCTGTGGCTGCAGAACAAGCCCAAATCATCACCTCTACCTCCATCTGTGACAGTTAGTATGAGGTGTTTGTGCCGTTGTGCTGTGCATTATAGTCAAACATCTCCACTTTGGTCTGTCCAAAGGACATTGTTCCAGAAATCTTGTGGTTTGTTCAGATGGAACTCAAATTTAGGTAATTTCCAAGCAAGTCATACTTGTTCAGTCTTTTTCTAATTGTACTGTCATGAACTTTAACATTTAACATGCTAGCTGAGGACTGCAGAGTCTGAGAAGCAGCTTTTGGATCTTTTACAGTTTCTCTGAGCACTGCACGGTCTGACCGTAGGGTGAATTTTCCTGGGATGTCTGCTTCTCGGAAAGAGGGGACATCCCACGTGTTAACACACTTAAACCCTCCAGAGCACCAAAGAGCCAAAACATGTGCTTTTACAGGTGCTCACGATTGTTGATGATCAATTAGCCAAGTGCAGATGATTAGCAGCACCCGGCTGCTACTTACCCTCTTAATTCTTAAAGAAACAGGAAGGTGCCGTTAGCATTTCATCGGACAGCACTGTCCCGTGAAAACTTTCTTTTTCACATGACTATTTTAGCAGGTGTTTTCAGTGTGCCTGGATTCCACTGCGTGGTTTCCCACAGGTTGAGAATATATTCACGGTAATTGCAGCTACACCACACAGGTGTTCCATAAATATCTCACATGCAGTCCACTTTTAACCAAAATATGTGAACTGCTCATCCAAACAACTTCAAACACGCCTGTCAGATATGAAGGAGAAAGGATGAACGGTTGTTTGGGAAAAACAAATAAACACACAGACACGCATGCAGAGACGAAGATGCTCTTTGTAGCGCACACATCAGTTCGACAAAGAGCGCATAAAGGAACAGACTAATAGATATCTCTGCGTGGCGTGTTTGCATCTATAATGTATGTGTGCGTACATGAAACATGATGTTAGTTAACATTGTTATTCTTTGCCACTTATGTCCCCTCGAGTGGTTTAAAGGAATGTGCTCTCAGAAGATTTTATTAGGTTTTGATTAGGAGACAGGAGAGCCAGCTGTGTTCCAAAACGCTTTACCTGCTTCATTCACCTTCCTCTGCCGCTCGCTGCTCAACCAGCACACACTGTGACTTAGCATTTCAAAGTGCTTCTGAAAAAGACTTGCGCTTCTCCTTATGATTTTGTGCCATTTAATCCTCATAAAATATGCATATTGTATAAATTATGATGGATGTATGTAGGGAGCAGTTACCTTTTCATATAGGAAAGTGTTTCACTCCCTGCTTTGATCCTGTAAACTTCTCTGTCAGGCATTGATGCTAAAAGCCTCCCTACCAACCAAAGAGCTGTGTTTGCCTTTTACTCTGTCATCCTGTGGCTAACAGCCAATTGGTAGCACTGAGATCAGCAAGTCACAGATCTATTATTGATGCTGTACATTAATTATTCAAATATTTTTTTTCAAGTTGTTTAATGTAATAATGATTAAATTCATTATGGATAATTAGTATGCAACATTTCTTTTTTATTTGTTTTATTGCACTCAGCTTTGTTACGCAGTTTGCCAATCTTATGCTTTATTCCTTTTAAGTTAGTTTGCTGATGCTCAGTGTATCAAAGACTAAACCAATTACCATCATTGGTCTTTTTGTATTCTCTTTTTTCCAGTCCTCCCTCCTCCTGTCTCGTTCACTTCCTCTACCTCCTCTTTCCTAAGATCTCAGACTTCTCTGCAGTGCCTCATCACCCCTCACATATTCCACTTTTAAATGGTTTCTCAAATTTCACTTTATCCTCACCTTCCTCTCACCTGGCCTCTTACACATTTCCATTTTCAGACGCTGAACTCTGTGACTCCCCACGTGGATGTGGAGGAGTGCAGCATTGCTCTCTTACCCAGAAACCGAGAGAAGAACCGCAGCATGGATGTCCTCCCGCCCGATCGCGCCCTTGCGTTCCTGGTCACGACAGAAGGGGAGAGTAACAATTACATCAACGCTGCTCTCGCTGACAGCTTCCACCGGCAGGCTGCTTTCATTGTGACCCCTCACCCTCTGCCGGGCACCACGGCCGATTTTTGGCGGCTGGTTTTTGACTACGGCTGCACGGCAGTGGTCATGCTCAACCAGCTAAATCAGTCAAACTCTGCCTGGGTAAGGTCAAAGTGTTAGGTACTTTTTATTGCCATTGATTTGTTGACACTGAAAAAAGAGAGAGATGTCTTAAAACATTTGAGATCTGACACACACACACGCACGCGAGCACGCACACACACAGAGGAGCCACTGTTTGCTGTGCAAGCTTTTACTCTCAGTCTTGGGGTTGTATGAAGTTTATTCGAGACTTTCCCTGACATCCCCCGCCTGTACAGTTTCTGTATCTTACTGTGCTCGGGATTAGTTCTTTCATGCCATTTTGTTGGGCTTTGATCCCTGACCACATTGATCTCAAGGCATGACTAGATAACGCTCGCCCCAGTTTTTCCTTCCCTTCTCAAGCTACATCTCTGAAGAATAGGCTTGCATTACCCTCCAGCCACATCTTAGATTTTTTTTAACTAGCTCACATTTTTTCACGAGCATATAATTTTTTTTTAAAAATAATTTGGTTTAAATTATTTTTAAACCAACAATATTAAAAATAATTAGGGGAAACATAATGAGATTAGTGGTCATTACTTGTCCTTTTTAGCCTTCAGGACTTTTAAAGTCTTTGCTAGGCTAAATCCTGAACACTAGCTATTTCATGTGGTTGGAGCAGGTGAATAAGGGCTTAAGATGACATTAGGCAAAAAAAAAGAAAAGAAATAAACTGTCATGGAATTTGAACAGATAAGATCTGTGACTGCCACACGTTATTGCCATTTTCTAAAGTCTTAAAACAGAACCCACGGGGAGCGCGGAAGGCTAATTAACAACAACAACAATATGCTGAAAAGTTATTATGGATTTCTCTACCCCAGCAGACCTGTCTTTTCCATGTGGTCATGCATAATCATATCTTTCACATAGTTTCTTCTGATTACGACATAAGAAATCATTATAAGCATTGAGCAAACATGAAGCGTGTAGTTTGCTTTTGTGTCCCTAAAGAAAAGTAATGATTTCACTCTTCAAGCCATTTGTCAGCTGGAAGAAACAGGATTTAATGAGCTTGTGGTAGTAATATAGGAAACCAGACTGAGAAGCTGATCAAATGTAACTCCTCGAGTTGTAGCAGAAGGAAACGCATAGTCTGTGAAAGAGCCAAAAGCTGGCACAACCTGACTGCATTTTGTTGGAATTAAGCTTAAGGAGATTGGCAAGCTTCCAGTCCTTAATGGCACATAAATAGTTGTGCAGAGAGAACGAGGTTGCTGAATAATTAAGCTTGCGGGACAGGTACAACTGGGTCTCATCAGTTTGGCAATAAAGGAAGAAGAAATCTTTGCAGTCCAGTAATGTAGCCCAAGGAAAAGCATTCAAAACAAGTGAGAACAGTCCTAAAATAAGGATGCAGCCTACAAGAGTCAAAAACAATTTAAATACATAAGTCTGCAACACAAAGTAACGCTGGCCTTCATCAATTTATTATTAGTACTGCTAGAAGGACAATTTAAAGTACTTGTGTATAGTCTCATAGTACCTTGTATTTACAGTCTTGCATAATGAATATGGGCATGAATAAGGAGTGAGTTGCAGAGTTCACCTGTAAAAGCCAAAGGCACTGAAGATAATAGCTCACGCATTCTCCTTTCTGTCCTTTAGGCATTAGATTTACAAGGTTTTCAGTCCGTCTTTAAATATTAACTTTGTGAAATATGTATTACAGTGCATCAGATCCTTGAAAAACAGGCGTTTGGTCTAAGATGGAAAAAATTGAAGAAGGAAGAAAGTAGAGCCCAAACAATACTGGATTTATAAATATATATGCTAAGACAGAGATACTTATTAGTTTTATGACTAAATGTGAAAGCTACCAAATGCAGTTTGTAAAAACTGTCCTCAAGCGTTAAACTATCAGTATAACCTCCAAAGCCGTGACGAGCATTGCTAAAATGTTAATAAATTTTCTGAATATTTCATCTTTACTGTTGGTTTACACATGTTAAGTGGAGAATAGGTGCTGTGCTGTTTTTTTCTGGCTGTTCTTTGCAGCACCTTATCTAATCTAGACAAAATAAAACAAATGCAATGATCCTATTCAATCCCACTTTTCATCCACTCCCCTTTAAAAAGTTTTCATCTCGTTTCTTTCGGCCCGTGGGGTCTTGTCTGAAAATTGAGTTATAGCCACTTTAAGATGTCCACTGCAAGATCTTGTTATAAACTCTGTTATAGAGTTCATTTGCTGGGCTGCGGTGCTCTGTCTCCCTCTTGTTGAAATCTCTCAAAGCACATTAGGTCTCTCCCTTCGCAATGCTTCTCTAACTTCTCTAACTAACACTAGTGTGGCTTTTTAAATTCCATGAAAACACACAGTAACCCAACTGCTGCTTTTATTTTAATAAACACCAGCAGCAATTGATAATCCAGAGGTCTAAGAACAAGTATTATGGCCACAGCTACATAAAAATGCATTTTCTTTCAAGCTCAATCACTAATGAACTCATCTCTGCCCATGTTGTTTGTGCAGCCATGTGTCCAGTACTGGCCGGAGCCTGGTTTACAGCAGTACGGGCCAATGGAAGTGGAGTTCCTGTCTATGTCAGCGGACGAGGACGTCATAACTCGTCTATTTCGAGTCAAGAACGTCACGAGGGTGAGTCATTGTCATCCCAAAACAGCCAGCGCAGGACATTTTATTGAGCTCGATGATATTTCACAAATATTAAGTTAAACTGCTTTAGAAATGTATGAGCGGGAGGTTTTACCTGCAGTACATTCAGAGCCGTCACCTCTAACGTGCACCTGAAAATCTAGAGAAGTATTACAGGTGGTTTAGATAAATGTTATACATCTAACATTTTCTACAATATCCTTTATGGATGCAAACTGAAACTCGGGGTTTCACATGAGACTGTATTTCCGTATAGTGTGCGCTTTTGCGTTACTAATGCAAACACGGCAACACTTCACTAGTTTACGCCTCATGGGACAGAAGAGTTTGTCAAATAAGTCCCCTTAAGAAAATACACTCTATACGAGAGCCAGGAAATTTGTATCGAGCACAATGGCAGATGAGTAGAAGTTTTATTCATAGACTTTATTATACGTACTACAAAGGACATTCTTTTGATATTCAGCAGTCCAGAAAATTGAACCAGAGCCCCCAGTGCTTCCATCAAACATTCCCATGAGAATGATTTTTATTATAAGAATTTTCTTTTTCGTGAAAAACATGCAAGAGGAAGCCATTGACATGCATGCCATAAAGGTCAGTCTTTCGCTTTTTCAATTTCTTCTTGTTATTACCTAGATAGGTGTCTTCCCTCTCTTATGCGCGCGTTGGCATACTAAAAAGGAACCTTTCATCATTGTGATGCCTGCCATATTTTCAGTTGCCGTCTACTCTTTTCGGCAGCAAAGAAGATTTTCTTTTGAATTGCTCATAAACCTCGTCACACCTTTTAAACAGTGCAGCGTTAGGTAGAGCTCTGAAAATAGGCTAGAAACAAAAAAAAATAAGAAGGCACCAGTGGTTCTGTCATAGTCGAGGAAGCACAGTGGAATGTTAGTTTGGTCTTTCCTCAGCTGAAGAGAATTCCCAAATGTGTTTTATATGTAGGACTAGAACATTTTCACTTCACTGTGTTGGCTGTTTGGTTTGTTTATATGTAGTTATGCGTGTTTTATGCTCAGGAATTTACATACGCACATGCTTGCATTCTGCTCAGGATCAAAATCAACCAATTACTAAAGAAATCTGTATGCAAGGCGTTTCCCCTATGCCATTAAAAGCAGCACGACAAGCGGTGCCCAGAACTTCCTGTCTTGATTGGCATCCTCACCTCCTGTGTCGACTGCCCCCGTCATTCCCCTCTCTATCTATGGCACCTCTTTTCTACTCAGCGCACATCACAGTCAGGGAGAGGGCAACTTAACACAGCATGGAAGGAATACAATCACACAAAAATAACGCACACCTCTCCCTCACTCAGCCCCTCTCTGTGCATTAGTGAGTAGATTTCCTTTGCCTGACAATGATATACAAGGGTAGTGAGTAAAAGTCAAAGGAAGTGCATTGTAAGCATATGTACGGATATGTGGTTTGTACAAAAAAGAGCACACTGTGTAAATCCCGCTTCCACTGAGGCAATTCCTCCATGCATCGTCGGTGTCTTTGCCGGCCCAATTTGCATGACTTACAGTTCTCCGCTGGTCCTTAAGTATTGGGTGAGATTCTACAGGACAAGGTTATGAACACACAGGGACCTCTTTCAGACACAGCGCGGGCCCCTCTTACTCCCACAGACCCATATATCTCAAAGTCAGGCTGCTGAGTGAGCACAGCGCCGAATGCCAACACACAGCCTGGGGAGCACTCAAAAGTAGCTTCTAACTGGCTACCACACAAGATGTACAGAAACACCCAGAACAATTTATTTGCCACATGCATACATATATTCAGCAAAAGAGAACAATGGTGTCAGATATGTGTGTTGTGTGCTTTCTCTTGTATCTGAAGCTCCAAGAGGGCCAGCTGGTGATGTGTCAGTTCCAGTTTCTGCGCTGGTCGGCATATCGCGACGTTCCAGACTCCAAGAAGGCTTTCCTCAACCTGCTGGCTCAAGTGCACAAGTGGCAAAGGGAGTGTGGAGAAGGACGCACAGTTGTGCACTGCCTGTGAGTAATGTTTTAGCAGCATGCGTCACGCAGATTGATACAGAAGGCAGTAATGTGCCCATTTCATTTCTGAAAAGCTCTTGCTGCTGTTGAAGACTGCATTTTAAGCCGACACCGTTTTCTTGGTGGGAGATGTCGCAAAAGTATATGAAAAAACATAGGAAATGTAAAATTGGCAACCGATTCTTGCCTTGTTTTTGTGTCGTTATGTGCGATTTGGCACAGTGAGATGCAGCGTGATTTGTCATGGCAGTATTTATATTGTAGAAAATCAAATTGCGCCGTGCTGTGCTGTGAAGTCAGTGGTGTTATATGCGTCTGTGTTGTCCTAAAGCCCCGGAGAGCACACCCTGCTGATGAATATGAATGGGCCGTCCAGCTCATTGCCAACCCATCACACGCTCATCCCCACCGCCCCCATCCAGAAGCACATCACTCAGTGCTGTCACACAGTGTTACCCACGACAACCAGGAAAGAGATTATGGAGATCAAATCAATTATAGCTTAATACAGAATGCGATGGTTCTCACTACACTAAATCCAGCACTGCCAGAGCACTGACGACGATTGATTGCCTTAATATTGCTTCTATACACTGCAGAATCTCCCAGGCCCACCTGGCTGCGTTTGTCTCAGGAGAGAGGAAGTGGCTTGTCCTTCATCAGCTTATTGATAGCGTTTTACATTTATGATGACCGGGCGAGTATACAAGGCAAAAATGCCACACTATTGTGTTATTTCTCAATTTCAAACTACTTACAGTGTTTCTCATATAGCTCTTCTTATGTTGTATAAATATTTTATATTCATATTGTGTTTCAATTTAAACAAATGCTGTTTTTATGAGATAGATAGGAATTCAGATACAGGGTCATCAGATTACTGTTTGTTTTCTGCTTACACTCTACTATTGTTTTCCAGAATTCAGTTAAACATGTATTTCATACTGGAAAAATAAGACGAGTACATATAGATGATATATATATGCCGTACTGCGGAAAAGTCTTGAGCCTCCTATCATTTCCTTGTATTTTGCTTCCAAGGATCCAGATTTTTATCTTGTTATCTGTTAAAGTAGTCTCGTAAGATAAATAGTTTTTTTCTGACTGTTATGTGTGACAACTCAGCCAAGAGTCAATATACCAGATTTAAATTGTATGTTTTAGCACTTTGTTGCTAGCTTAATTTTCCAGCCTGGAAATGACATCTTGATGGAGAACAGAACAAAAGGCAGCCAACATCAACACAAAGAAGAGCTTTGAATGTTCTTCAAAAAGCCTGGAGAACTATTCCTGACTACTTACAGAAATTACAAGAAAGCTACCCAAGAAAGTTCAGGCTGTGTTAAAGAATAAAGGAGGCCGTAGCAAATACTGACTTTCAAGCTGCCTGTAAAAACTCTGTTTTTGCTTCATGCACTGTATTTCAATCTATGTTTGCATCTTTCAAGAAATCACTGCTCCTGTAGCATAATACAAAGAAATGGGGGATGGATCTTCTGTACAGTACTGCACATGCACCCACTGCCCACCATATGTTAATTAAACTCATAATAAAGGTATTAGTCTAAAGCGGTGCTAACAGTCTAAGCATGCTAGCACGTTCACCGTGATAAAGCTAACATGCTGATCACAGACAGTATGAAAAATGGATGTAGCTACAATTACATCACCATAGTTTCTAAAGTCCCATTTTGAAGTCTTGAGATGGATTTTTCCACCATTACCTTCTTGGTTGCAAAATGTTAAAATGCACACTCAGTGGGGCTGAAGACTTGTGGCTGAAGCTTGTTAGCCAGTGAGGGTTTTTTGTGTGTGACCCGAAATGAGGGACTGAAACCATAAAATCAGCAGTAAAGTGTGTAAAGAGGCTGAGTCAGAAAGCTGTTTTTGCCTCAACTTCTAAGAGACTGGGAGTGATTTTGCAGCCACAGCTATCGCCCTCTGGTTTCTTTTGGATGGAATAAAACCTTCCAGGCACTTCTGCATTTGACCAGGAAACAGCATCTATGTTTTATTCTTCCTATGATCCTGATATTTAGCCAGTAACATCAGCCGTGATCAGTTCAATTTTAATTTTATTTATATAACATCAAATCACAACAACTGTCGCCTCAGGGCACTTGAGGGTGATCACCATCAAAATATAAAGTCTTAGAAAATGTTATATATACTAAAACTGTCCTATTGAGGGTTTCAGATAAGAAAAAAAGCACCCTGAATGTTGGCACTTGCTTTAATGACAATCCATTTGGTAGCTGTTGAAACATTCCACTCAGAATCACAAATGTCGCTCTCGTAGTGGTGCAAGGGAAAAAGTAGACCACCAACGGCAATCAGATACCTTTTGGGAATCAAAAATGTTTATGTACAAATATCCAACCATTTATTGGTGCTGTATTTCAGTCTGAGCTAATGTGGTCAGTTTGACTGCACACAGTGCTACACTAATAGCATGACTAAGTATATATTATAGATTGCAAATTATATCAAAGGATCAAACTAATTTGATGCATTAATGAAGAAGGCTTGAACTTTTTTTGTCAATCACTTGCCAAATTTTTATATTCCATTTCAAGAAATGTTTATTTCATGGCATACACTTTGTTAAATTATGCAGTAGTGTCCCATGAGCGAAAACAGCCACGAAGCCTCTTTTTTTTCTTCGATAATGCTCTCATTTCATGTTTTACGTTCACTTGGGCCTCCTACTCCTAACATAAACCGGTAGTTTAGAAAGAAAATACTGCACCACGGTAAATGGTTAATGGCCTGTATTTGTATAGCGCTTTACTAGTCCCTAAGGACCCCAAAGCGCTTTACACAACCAGCCACCCATTCACGCACACATTCACACACTGGTGATGGTAAGCTACATTGTAGCCACAGCCACCCTGGGGCGCACTGACAGAGGCGAGGCTGCCGGACACTGGCGCCACCGGGCCCTCTGACCACCACCAGTAGGCAACGGGTGAAGTGTCTTGCCCAAGGACACAACGACCGAGACTGTCCAAGCCGGGGCTCGAACCGGCAACCTTCCGATTACAAGGCGAACTTCCAACTCTTGAGCCACGATGACCCAAAGCAACTCTGACTTGCATTCTTCCCACAAACCACCTATTCTTTGCTCACTACTGATTCCAACCCAGTCTGTTACACGGTTATACAACTGTTATTTAGTATTATGTTTCTTTTCTTTGACACAAGAAAAACAAACTTTAGCTTTTTTATTAACTCAAATAAAATATTACACGAAACTGCTAACAGCTACTAAATATCAGGATTATGCAATGGTAATGTTACACAGCCCCAGAAGGGTCATGGTAGAAATTTCTGTGTTGACAGTTTGTCTGCCCATTTGTTATTTTCCCCTCACACTCGTCAGCTTGCATTAACTTTAATTAAGTTTTTCCATTCCCTCTGGACCATATATTGTATGATATAGTATGTATTATAAATAGACTGCGGCTGCTTTGACCACAGGCACCTTTACCTGTGCTCAGGAACAATCTGTACCTTTTGGAGAAAGAAATAATATCTTGATGAACTAAATCAACCAGTCGTCTTACCATCAGCAGCTAGTATTAATTGAGACAGCTGCTGGGATCATTAAATGATTGCATGACCCGACACTGCGATTGTGTTGGTGGTCATGTATGTACTGAAAGATCTTTGGATCTTCATTATCACGACATTAGTAACAGGGCAGCACAGCAGGCACATGAGTGGCCAACTTTTACCATCTCAGACAGTTTTTAGCCTGCACTTGTTTTGTGCCAGAGGCAACCCCAAACCATCCTTGGATATTATCAACACTGTGTTTTATATTATAATCTTTTGTACTGCCTCGACAGAGTCATTGATGCCGTGCATTTTTATAAGCATTGCACTGAACTTCCTCTATAGGTCAGCTGTGAGCGTCCAAGTAGAGGAAAACTGAAATGTGTGCTGCATGCAAAAGCCGTGAGTTTTACTTCGAGGGTGATGTTCTTATCTCTCCATATTTATTCACACCCTGGGAAACGCTAGATTGAGAATAAATATGCCAGTTGGTCCAACATTATAATAGGTAACTAAAACTAAACTAAAAACTGAAACCAGATGTGAAAAAATATTTCAGTAAAATAAAAACTAGACTTTGAAAAATTACAAAACTATGATAACTCTGTGTTGGTCAAACCTCGGATTAAGGAGGAACAATGTGGTTTTCATCCTGGCTGTGGAACGCTGGACCAGCTCTTTATCCTCTTAAGAATATTTCAGTATGTTTGGGTGTTTGAGCCACCAGTGTACATGTGGTTTGTGGACTTGGAGAAGGCATTTGACCGCTTACTGTCACATTGTTACATGCCTTTCGGTCCATGTCAACTACAGTAAGAACCTGGTTATCGTTGCCGGCAATAAGTCAGACTTTTCCCTGGCGGATGGTGGGCAAGGCTGATTCTGTTTGTGATCTTTACGGACAGAATTTCTAGGTGGAGCCAAGTGCTAGAAGGATGCCACTCTCAGAGTCTTATCGCTGTTTTTTGCAGATGATGTGGTTCCTTTGCCATCACCAGGTGATGACTTCCTGCTTGCACTGGAGCAGCTCACAGTTGTGCAGTGGTCAGAATGACCATTAGCACCTTCTAGTCTGAGGGACAAGCTGCTTTTGTTTATGAGTTAGGGGAGGGGAGTGAAAGAGTGAACAGACAGACTGGTGCAGCATCTGCAGTGATGCTGACACGTCTATAAAAACATCGCTATCAATTTACTGGTTATTCTACATCCCTATGTTCACCTCTTATCACAAAGTTCTGAGTGATGACAGAAAGAATGACACTGCAGAAACAAACCCTTTCTTCAAACGGTGGCTGTGCTCAGAAGAGGAACTCAGTGTAGAGCTGATCCAAACGAGGTGGCTCAGGCATCTGATTAGGATGTTTCCTTGGCTGGGTTTTCTGGATAGGCCCGGAACATGCGGCGAGTTTGCATCTTCATCTTGTCAGGGTGTTTACGTCTTTACGTTGACTGGATAAGCTGGAGTTGGCGAAGTTGGAGAAGGAGGTCTGGACTTGGCTGTGACCCGACCCTGGATAAGCTGTAGAAGATGAATAGATAAATGGAAGAAAGGAAACACTGCTGTAGATTAGCCTGGTTATGCTTTTTGTCAGAAGCTTCTTGTTTTTGGTTTGTTTTGTCCGGCTTTGACTCTTTATGATTGTTTGTGCTATTGCACTGAAGTCTCTAAAATTGCTACTGTTATCTCTGACATAAACTGTAGCAGAGCTTTCTGGGTAATGTCCATTAGAGCAGTAAAGAGGAGTTACAGCAGCATCTATCCATAGCACTATGGACTGAACCATAAATGTAACATCTGAACATTAACCATATCCACAAGCACAGCTTTAATCAGCGCAGCCAGAGAGGGCTGCTATGCTGCTTGTGTACATTGATGGCTTTGCCTTTCAAAAGGAGGAATGAGCAGCAAAGGATCCATGTGTTCATCATCTCTCATTACCTTAGTATCTGCAGTGTTTGCATTGTGTAACTTCTCTAACTAGTCCAAATCATGAAGCGATTGAACAGATCTGGCAGAGAGCATTGAGTACTGTCCATATACACATGAATACCTTTGGATAGGTACAGTAGCAGCATTGATTTATGCCTGTACTGTGTAATAGTTATTAGACAATGTATTCTCTTCCACAGCAATGGTGGTGGCCGTAGTGGGACCTTCTGTGCCTGCAACATCCTCATCGAGATGATCCAGTATCAGAACATGGTAGACGTATTCTATGCTGTCAAAACTCTACGCAACTGCAAACCCAACATGGTCGAGTCTCTGGTATGGAAGTTTAGTCTAGTCTGTAAATTAATTGAAAAAAAACCCAAATTCAATACATTTGAGATTTTTGACTCTAGTTTTGTGTTTTTCCTTTTTGTTTCTTTAGGACCAGTATCGATTTTGCTATGACCTTGTCCTTGAGTACTTGGACTGCTTTGAAGGCAGATAGCAACTAAACGTTTACGACAGCAGCAAATTCCCACGCGCTGGAGACAAAGGTCACCCGGTGACCCCCCCATCTACTTAAATGTTTGGACCTGTGAAGTTGGCTTTGAAAGGACTGCAGAGGAACGAGAGCAAAGAAAAAAAACATGGTCAAGGTTCTGACTTTTAACCTTTAATGTACAGCTGTGATTTCCTCCTTGTTGGTGATGTTTATCTCTTTTGATATTTTTTTTTTTTGTGCTTTTCTCGGTCCTATTTGCCTCTTGGACTACATCTTGTATGTGCTAAGGGTTTCTGTAGCAGCAAAACAATATTTGGAGCTGCAATGTGGACCTCTCTCTTCAAAGCAAGGGTCACCTTGGCTGTGTTTCATCATTTCATTCGTACAAACCGAAGACGCTGGATCTAATTCTGGAGTTACAGCAGCATTATTTAAACGTGGAAGAGCTACATAAAATAACGGTCCACTGTGCTCGTGGCATGACTTATCTACCATACCATAAACTGCCTTATTCTCTAATGATAGGACAGATTTATTGAAACCACCAAATAAATCGATAAAGTTTTTCACCTGGGGTAGAAAACAAGAACAAGAGATTTTAAGAGACCTATATTGTAAAGCAGACCAGCCCAGTATTCAACAGTATTGATGCAGAAACTGTACAGTAGTGCAATGTGTTGTATTTTCCCATAATGTTTGTGCTGGATTACCATGTGTGCTACAGGTGGGCGTTACTGGCACTGAGCCTGGTGCCACCGAGGGAGATTCCTGTCTCGTTACTGTCACGGTGCCAATCCCACTGACTGACTTGAATCCTTTGCTTTGTTCTACTGCTTCATCTTGATATATGCCTACAAACAAACACTATGTACTGCATCAGCTAATGTTCTCGCTCCGAAGTGATTGTTTGTACTTTATACTCACCGAAGACAGCAAAAGGAGAGGATGGTGAAAGCTGTTTGAAAGGCATCGAGATGCCACAGTGTTGGTGTGAAAAATGATGCGCCATTAATGCTGTGGTGAAGTGTCTGAACTGGTGCGGTCACACAGGTCTCAGTCTGCACCTCTTCTACTCATTCATTGTCCGAGGCGTTTGGTTGTGCTGTAAAAACAAAAAAAGTCTAAGAAAAGCAAAAAGAAAATCGGGGGTAGGGGGCACTAAGATGGGGTAGATGGTGGGAGTGCCATCT
This sequence comes from Rhamphochromis sp. 'chilingali', assembly GCF_963969265.1. Lineage (NCBI taxonomy): Eukaryota > Metazoa > Chordata > Actinopteri > Cichliformes > Cichlidae > Rhamphochromis > Rhamphochromis sp. 'chilingali'. The sequence continues at coordinate 8,789,981 of NC_137938.1, forward strand.
TGGGTCACCGCTCATTGCTGAACATATTTTTTTGATTGCAGAAATGTGGTTTTAAAAAAGTAGTAAAAGTAAGAAGCTGTTGGCCACATACCCTGCTGCTGACTTACCGCAGAGTTGATGGATAAACAAAATCCACTCTTTTTCAGCTGTTGGCCAGGGCCTGGAGAGCACTGGAACTCTTCATGCCTGAATCAATGTAAGAAGCAGTCAGGTTGGGATTTGTGATACACATAATGATCAGAGACAACTTTGAAACATGCTCTTGCAAAGACCCCATTACACAGAGGAAGAGATTTTTTTTTTAAAATCACTTTTGCGTTATAGCCACAAAAATATCTCTAATAAGCTCCATTAGAGATATTTTAAAACATAGGCCTTTTAAAATATGTTATGCGCCAACACATCTCCCGAGACTCCTTTAAGTAGAGGTTTTCAGGGAGGGTGGTAAAGGTATCACTCCAGGACATATCCTAATGAACAAGGAGAGACAGCTTGAAGCCTGCAGAAGCTGAGAAAGGCAACCCTGCTGCTAGTTTGCAGCTCACACTCTGGTTCAGGTGGGATAACCAGAATATGTGAGCAATCTAACAGTATACAAACATCACCAGACTCCCACAGATTCTCAAATAGAGCAGCTTGTTTGTGATGAGGAAGAAGAATGAGGTAGCTACATTGTAGTCAGTGATCTGGCAAAAGATTGCTGAAGGAAGTGCCTGGACACTTTTTTTGTTAAGGGTGGAAGGAATATGTATATACAGATGTATATTATGTTATGTGAATAATATATTATATGTTTGCCCAGAGTAAAGACGTATAGTAAGTAACCACAACATAACCATAAAGCTGAATGTTGCTGTAAATGAGCATTTTGTGAGTTTTTGTCAGAACTTTTAACGACGAGCGTTCATCCCAGCGCTGCGAGCGAAGCGGCTCATGAGGCGTGTTCGGGCGCTCGTTAAGCTTTGCATTTCATTTCAGTGATTTCAGAATAACCCGATCCATATGATTTGTTTCAACCTTTAGCCACGACTGTGAGTGCATTATACTTTTACCATTCCAAAGCTTTTTATTATGACTATTTCTGAGTGACAACTGCCAACACAGGATGTTTGATTTCACTTGTTGTTTTCTGTATGAACCAACAGTACATGACTACTGTGTTTTTGATCATTGTATTTGTGGGGACATGGTGTGTATTTAATGAAAGAAAATAAGAAGAGAGATGTATATCGGGGTAGAAAGATCTTTCTTTTGAGCGATACCAACGATTAACAATAAATGAACAATGGGGGGAAAAAAGACGTTGTCGCAGCCTTTATTGGATGTTCTGTACCAAATACATACACGGCTGAAAAACCCCAACACACAACGTGGTTTCATGATCGGATTGTCAACAGAAGCGCAGACCTGATGGCAAAAGATGGACTTTCTGTCTATATCCCCTCTGACCCACCTGCGGTTTCTCATGCGGATGTGATCTTTTAACATTTTCCCGTCACCCTGAACCGCATTGACCATTTGATCTGACCCGCCTTTCTGATCCCTCACCCTGTTTCTTTTCCCTATCTCTTTTAATCATACCCCTCCACCACACCCTGCTCATTTTCCATTACTTTCAATGTCTTTTCCTCATCGTTTTCTCCATCTCTTGCTTTGCTCCTTAGCTCAGAGTAAGGTGATTCCAGACCACAGACTTCCTCTCTTACCCCGTGGCTACGTTGAATAATGCAGCAGTCCTGCAAACTGATCCAGTCTTCAGCAGAGAGACTAGTCAGATTAATTAGAGTACAAGACCCCCTACTGTTCGGATGAGGACAATGTAGGCTGTGCAGACTTGCCTTTATTTTCTCATAGATTGATTAAGCTGCAAAAACAAACTTTAAAGGAGTGCGTCAGTATATTTAAGTATTCCTAAGTTGGTACTTTTCCACTAGTCATGTTGGTGAAAAGGGCAGGAATACCTTGTAGATTAATGAGGCAATGAGCTATTTTTATGGAGGCAGGTCATTTATACCACCCTATTTAATATCTGCAAGATTTTCTCAATTTCCCTTTTCACCTGCAGAAAGCCATTACAACATAAAATCCTTTTTTCCATCTTTTATTTCTCATATTTGACCGGCGGTTTAAATTAGCTGGTAATTGGAATCTTATCATTTAATTCTGATGGTGTAATGACTGTCGTGGTCAAGGCACTTATCACTTTGCCAGGATCCAACAGGGCATTCTGTCTTATATTCTGTCACTGATGGGCTCGATAGATGTCGGCTTCTCCTCAGTCTCCCTGTTGAGTCTCACCACATACACTCGGATATCTTTCTATAAAACGGCTGTGACTTCCGACAGCTTCTGTTATTGGCTGATATAACGGAGAAAGCTGAAAAATTATCTAGTAATTTGATCAGGTATGATTAATGTTATTGTTAATGGAAGTTTTAAAACAAATATACTTCAAGGTATTTGGATAGACAATACAATATTGTGCAAAGTCTTGAGTGTCCCCCTCATATTTTTATATTTTGCTTCCAAGGAGCCAAGCTGTTACTTTTAAGTGGTCTTAAGCAATATTCATTCAGGTTTTCTTTTAAAGTTGGCCGCCTTTTCACTCATTTTTAGTCCAATCCTTGTATTACACCAAATATAACAGAGTTTAACATAAACGTATAATATAAAAAAAATTTATTTGCACTTATAAGGTGATTCGAAAAGTGCTATTAGTTAAAAGCATGGTGTTCAGTTTGTCCTTAAAAATGTGAGAAAACTGGACAAATGGAGGACAGAGGAAGAAGGTGCATGGCTAAAAAACTATCCACAGCATATAAACAATATGCAGCAGATAGCTTTAGTATCTACAGCATACCAGTAAAGACCAGAGTATGCATCAGGTCCTTGAGTTTATCCATCTGCTCATTAGAAATCCATTCTTAAGGAAGGGAAGCAGGTGCAGTATGCCACATTACACAAGAGCTGCACTGAAAATAAGTAGCAACAGGTCTTATTGTAAAATTTGAAACTTTTGGTTCAAATTATCATCAACATATACAGAGGAGGTCAGTGTTTACATCCATCAGTAAAACATGGTGGAGGCTCTGTCATGGTGTATGGCTGTATTCCAAACGTTGGTGTTGGGAATCTTGTCAAACTCGTTGCCGAAAAGGAACGTAGATCCAGCATGCAATCAGAAAAGCATCTGGATGGCAGTGACGTCATTTATCAGCATGAAAACGATCCCAAACACAATGTTAATGCAGTGTTATTACTCTATTAATACCTATAAAGACAGAGTCCAAATCATCTTGACAGAGAGCACAGAGGCAGCCAACATCCAAGGAATAGCTTCGGTGTCCTTCAAGAGATTTGATGAAGTATTCCTGAAGACTACTTAAACTACAAGAAAGCTTGTCTGAGATAGTAAAGGTCGTGTGAAGGTTCAAAACAATAGAATGAAGGTGGTCGTATCATATATCGATTTTCAAGGTCATTGCAACTGTACAAACCCCATTCCCCCCCCCCCCCCCCCCCCCCTATATACTGTATTTCCATAAATGGTTGCATGTTTCAGTAAATTGCTGCACCTATTTCCAATTTTCCAAGCAAGACCTTTTGCACAGTAAATATAAATTATTCATAGTTTTGTGACTTTTACAGTCTTGCAACTGTAAAAAGAAGCAATGTCTGGGACTCAAAAACATGCTCACTCGTTGCCTAATAGCTACAGAGACATGATCCGGGTTTTAACATCGGCAGAATGCTATTCTTCAAAGCACAGTGGTGTATCTTACTAAATGTTTAATGATTCTTCTTTCATGCCAAATGCTTTGCTAATAGATGCAGATAAAATCCAATATTCTCTGGGAGAATATTGTCACAGAAGCTTCTGCGGGTGACCTTGCCCAAGCCTCAGTCAATAAGTCGATAGAGAAGATGGCATGAAAATAAAGTTGCAGGCTTTTAGAAAGTGGGATAAATATCTGGTGTATGTCTGGGGATGTATTATATGATTCCTTAGGACCAATAGAGACTTAAACAAAGTCCAGTCCACTGAGTAAAGCCATTCTTCTCTTTCTGAGCATTTTTTTTATACTATAAAATCACAACTAAACAAATACACACCATATCCACACTATCTTGTTCTACCATCCTGGTGGTACTCGGCTTCTGCTATAGAGTGCAGCAGACAAGACAGGTGGTTCAGCTTTGTGCTCAGCAGAGCGAGGACAGCGAGAAGAGCCAGCCAGATGGCTCCGTCCACCATGTTTTCTCACCGGTTCCATTGCCACAGTCAGTCTGATTGGAGCCCTTATCTCAACAGTGTGCTCCGAGTTCAGTGAAAGTCATGGTTGACATGAACAAGGGGAAGAGAGGAAGCTTCTGATGGTTCCAGCCTGGATCATGCAAGCAAACAAGGAGCCTGAGACAGATAACCAGAATCAGAGGACACATGAGTGATCCAGCCGTCCCTTTCCTCTTTATCACGCTCGCCTTTCGCTGTTGGGTAGCACAACAGTAGCTTGCCGCCACCACCAACACCGGCCACCTTTAACTTTGGATCCTCTGACTTGTGTCATTTGTGGGGTTGAGTTCAACAGCTGAATTAAGCTGGAGGAGGGGGATGAACACGGCAGGCGATAGAGAAGTTGGATAATCCAGAGAGAGACAAAAAAAAAAGTTTGGGAAGTTGTGGTGATGAAATATCAGGATTGTGTACACAAAATCCGTCTCTGCCACCGCGCACTCTCTCGATAACAACACAATCTCAGGTGAAGCAGAGGCTGAAGTTATTTTGCTCCAAGGATAATCTCTCGTTGTTAGTACACACATAGAGATGTTGAGCCTTGAGGTTTCTGGGGAGAAGCTTGTAAACGATCTTATGTCAACATGAGCCATTTCTAGGTTGTGGCAATAATGCTTCTCCGAGCTGCCATAAATTTGAGAGATGAGCTTATCAAAAGGTCAGCCCTTAGAGGGACTGGCTTAGCAACTGGATTTATCCTTCAGTTTATTTAGAGCAGAAAAATGGGGCCACAAGCGACGACTAGCATCAATCATACTCCATTGTGATCCTTGACAAACTTAAAGAAAGAGCAGCAGTCTTTGTGATTTCATCTAAAGGCAGGGAACAAACACTGGGAGTATACTCAAGTCAATAAAGTATGGAATTACCTTTTATTGCTTTTAAGTTATAAAACATATTCAGGCATAGGAGCTCCTGCATATTACATGTCCCCCGTTGAGAATGATTAGATTTGATTTCCTATTTTTTGACATCTTAGTGTTTTTGTTTTGTTTTCGTTTTATTGTTTTGGGGTTTTATGGGGTTTTTTATGCCATTAAAATTAAATAATATGAGAAGAATTAAATCTGTTATCAACTTTCAAGGCCTTCAAACTTTCCTGTCCACTCTTGAGAATATCTATTTTGTCTTTGTTTTCTAAGTTTTTTTTCTCACTCATCCTTTTTTGCCCTTCTTCTCTCTCTTGTCGCTTCTTCTCTTATCTTTCTCTGTCTTCATCCCCCCGCCTCCTGCCCCCTTCTTTCCTCCAGCAGTTGTTGAAATAGATGCGGCTATGAGAGGACAGTTGTGCAGCTGATAATACTATATTAACCTCAGGGAGAACACAGTTGTCCTCTGCTCTCCCATCTCTGTTCCACACCAGACATCCCCGACTGCAGGCCGCATTAACCCCAGTCCTCCCCCACTCTGTCATCCCTGGAGCCCTACGTTCACCGGTTCACGAAGCCCCATAGCGGCAACTGATCTTCTTTCTGCCAGGGCTGAGTAATGCCATGCTATGTGAAAAAATGTTGTCTGCATCCTGAATGGAAACATGGCCCAGAACGCTATTACTTCCCAGAGTACTTTGTCTTTCACACCTATGTAGCGTCATTCACAATGTCTACATTTCATTTAGCACCTTATCCTGTGGAGAATAGTTGCGCACTCCCACACTGCCTGCATGCTCTTTTTTTATAGAGAGGATTGTTTTCTGTATATTACACACACACACAGAAAAACACACACTGAGCTAAACGTTAAACATAACTATGTATTTTCTGTACAAAGATGAAGCACATGTTGTCTAGAACAGTGTTGGGGTTGTCAAAAAAGTAATTTATTACTCATTACTTTGTTCCCCTTTTTTGTAAAAAAACAAAACAACTTATTTTAAAGTAAATTTTTGTATTATGTAACTTTTTGCTCCAGGCAGAAAGTAATTTGTTACACTGACATTACTTTCATGTTTCTGTGTAACTTGATCTTAAATGCGTTGTCACATAATTACCAGCTGACATTATAAATCTGAGGCTGCAGTCCAACGCATCTGCACACATTCAATCTTTTTAAAATCTGCTGTGGTGGTCTGCAAGTTGGATGAGTATGAAGGTAAACTCTGTCTATCACCACAGAGATTCTACTGCAGAAGCATGAACAGAAATGGTGGCCACAATGCTGTTAGCTTGACTGCTCATCGATGCCTTTGTGACCTTTTGAAGTTTAGGCTCTGGCTGCAGGTTTGAGGTCAGCATACACTCAATTTTATCACTTTGTGTTCTTGGCCAAAAAAGCCAAAGTTGTGCAAGCAGAATAATGCAATTGTCGGCTGTCATGGAGGCAGTTTGGACTTTACTGTCACACTCTTATTTTTTTGCACATTAAAAAAGTAATGACAATATCTAATCTACTCTACTCTGCTATATTCCTCCTCCCGATGCACGAACTGAAATCGGCTAACTGTTAGCAATAAGTAATGCTGTCACTGCTGCAAGCAAGGTAACAAAATAACATAATAGTTAATTAAAAACTATAAACAGTCATATTTTTAGATGAAGCAGTTTTGATTTCCAGCCTTCTGGTAAAAGCCAAACTTCAGAAAGATCCTGTCCTTAAGCTAAGCTAGCTAGCTGCCATTAGTATCCAAACCCTATCAAAAGCATAATTTCCAAAAGTGAAACTATTACTTTTAGCAGTTGTTGGGTTAATACTTTATTTAAACTTGGTGAACATTTTGCACAAATTGCTTATTTAATAAAATCTGACAATTTGCTTTTCTCTTATTACCACCATCTTCCCATCCCTGTGCAGGTCAGTAAGACAGTAGTACTGAATGACTTGGCTACAAATTGGTCTCCAGGTCTTGGCTTTTGCCCACAGAGAGTAACTGTCAGTGTCATGTTCTGGTCTTTCACAACCTTCAAACCTAATTAAAGGGAAGAACTATTTCTCTTCATCGCTCTGCATGGCTTCTTCGTTTAATGCTGTGCCTGAACCTCAGAGCACTGGGGATTATGCTGTCATGTCATGTAGACTGAACCCAGGGATCTACATGCATGCAGATACGAGCTCTTTAATATTTCATTCCACAGGTTGGACTGCTTGCCTGCACCTCAAGAAAAAAAAAACTTTGGATACTGCGTCAGACAGGATAATAACAGAATAATGCATGGCCCCGGTTTCACTACATTTGACTATCTAACTCTGTCTTTTTTTTAAAAAAATGATCAGCTTTTGCAGCCTTTTATCAATTTCACTCTTGCACTTGCAATTTCCTGTTTTGTCCTCTTGTCTATTTTTTAAGCGTCCTCACCTTTCTCTCCCACCATCTGTTCCCTTACTTTTTAGCCCTCTTGTGCTTTCCTCATCCTCTCTGCATCTCACCGGTTTTGTGTCAGGTGAGATTGTTTGAGGTGTGAGTTTCTGACAGCTGATCGAGGGCTTGTTGGGTAGGGCGGTGCTTTTTTTCCCCCTGCCCGCTTGTCAGCTGTCTGCTCTGCCGTGTGACCGGGGTGACGAGGTCACGACATTCATTGTGGAAACTTGTATTTGATGTTGCCGTGTCACTCAAAAGAACGTCGACAACAGCGTCCTCGGTGAGGTCTGCCTTTAAACTACATACTGTTAACAGGCAGCCTTTTCTGCTCCTGTCACAGCATCACATTACGCTTTGCCAGCAATGCAAAACATCCCGATTTAGCGCCTGTAACATGGCACGAATCCGTTTTGCTGTCACTATTTACTGAAAAGCAATTTCTACTTTTTCGTTTAATTTTTTTTAAGAGTGGATGAAGAAGGTTTCAGAAGCACGACAGAGAGAGCACACTTGCAGAAAAGAAAAGTCACACTCTGCTAGGTGTGGACGACTAACTGGACTTTGCCTTTGTGCTAAGGCATTGTTATTTAAAGACTGAGTTCACTGATGCACCATGGCATTCTAACTCCATATTTGATGTTAATCTGCTGGAATGAGCAGAAAAACACGAACACATTGAACCATGTTGCATATTGCATTGAGCTTGACATGTGTCTCTAAAGTGGCAACAACTGACTGTAATTACCGTGAATGGCCAAATGCAATGCTTACATTAGAGATGGAAGAATAGCTAGCAACCTCCTTGTCATATCTACTGGATGCCAGTTATTCTTACTCTGTCTTTGGTTCAGTAGACATCCCTTGTGGCCACGCTGAGCTGTGCAAGCAACATTTGAGGAGGACAACATATCTGTGAATGTATTAATTTCTTGTTCATTGTAGATGTTTGTTGCTTTCACTTCTTTTATTATCTGCTCCAGATGCACGTTAAATGCATGCAGACAAAGGAAAACTCACTCCTGTAGGCCAGTAGAAGCTCGAATAATCCTGCCTGTGTTTCAGTCACATGAATGACATTTCCAGCATGGACAAACTTGGTTGTTTGAGAGTTTAAAAGTCTCTCACATCTTCAGTGGTTTAGACTGTGGCTCAGTTTGCTTATTGGTTGCCCCAGCCTGTCTTCACGTGATAAAAGACCCTGACAACACTGTCGACCCGAGGAGAAGCAGTGCAAAAGAGAAGTAATGTTAAAAGCAGGTTTTGTAACAATGAGGATCTCAGTCCAATGCCCAGTGTCCTCCCAGACATGCACCATTAGAGGTGAAACACCAGGGGCTCATGTGATCTCTTTAGAGCAAATGTTAACTCTGAGACTTTGGACCATTAGAAGAAACCAGGAGTTTAATCTGTAGTTTTTAAGCTAATGCACATAGGTTCTAATGATGCATTTCATTGCAACATCTCATCTTGTGGCTCAGTGCAGTGTGGAGTACGATGATAGGGTTTTCATTTAATACGGTCAAAACGACGGTAGCAGCAGTGACTGTGGTTAGGAACGGAGGTATGTCTTCAAATAAAACTGCCTGCAAACCTTGAGTTTTTAGGATACCTGACCAAACTCCGCCCGGAATTCCTCTCAGGTTAAGGTGTAAATTGAACAGAACACCTTCTCTGTTGTGTCAAACTGAGAGAGTGAAATGCTCCCATGTCTTCCTATCTGTATCCTGGGGCTCTGTAACACCTGTCTAATTAGCTGTGCAGCACGACAGCAGTGGACACATGAACTCTGTTCCTCTCATATAAGCAACAAGAAGGGTTTTGTACACATAGTCTGCACTTTAAATGCACAGACACGTACTGTGTGAACAAACGCACATTTTTCACTCAATGTTGTAAGATGGAAAACATACAGTATCTTGTTATTACAACTTTGTGTTGATGCAACAGTTTCTGGGCACTCAAGCTGACTTTGCCCGTTTTCTTGTTCTAAATAGTTCAGCGTTTTTCTCACCTGCCTCTGAGCTTTCATGGTTCTGGCTCTTGGGCTTTGTGAAAGCTCCTGCTTAGAGATTGTTTGCAGCCGCAGACACTTCCAGCTCAGTTCCAGGGGAAAGGAAAAGCAATTCCATGCTTGGGCCACAGTGAATCCGTCTCTGTCAGTTCCGCTTCTCGATGCCCTCAAATCACATTCCCCTCCACCCATCCGCTCTCCCATCAGCCTTTGCTGTTCTGTGATCAGGGAGTAGGAGAGCATAAGCCTGGAAGTGAAATGAGGATGCGCTTTACATGCTCCCTTACCATACTATCCTCCTTGATGTCACTCACTTCTGTTCCCTGGCACTTGCAATTTCCCGCTCTGCAATAAAACGCCATATAGTTCACGCAGGAGCAGTCACAGCCTACAGCTGTAATATACCTTCTTCTCTGTCTATCAGGGAACATGAGGCTAGTTTTCATTCTATGATAAATACACTTTATTTCAGCCACTAGTTTTCCCCTCACATTGTGATCTTTTCACAAAAAAAGTGCAAGCCGCCGTAATTTCATTTTTTTGTCAAAATAAACTTTTATGCACTTACTGAGGAGAATATCAGCTTTTAAATCTTTTGCCAGGATTCTGTAATTTCAAATGACGTGCAAATTGCACTTTCTTTAGATGCACTTTAGTTATTTTGTAAGGTCAGTGTTTAAGCCTGTTCTTGGTAAGTCTGTAAGTCACAGAAAGCTCTCGAGCTGCAGTAATTTCAAATACCTTGCTATTACCGATGTCGATGAATTGATCAGAGAAAACCTGCAAATGTGACCCAACGCTGTACACTGTAGGCCCGCACCTCCGCGTTTATTTTTGAAGCACATTTATCCAGTTCCCCACTCTCTTAATTAAAGCACCTAACTACTCATAACTAATTGTTGCGCAATAACTTTAATCCTGTACGGCCCCTTCATTTTACCGTCAGACGTGTGCATTTTATCATCAATCCTTTGCCTGGTGACTAAATTTGTTGCTTTGCCTTTATAGAAAACAGTGACACATAATTTTTTAAAGCGATGAAGGCACACAGAATGATTGATGGCAGCATATTGGATGGGAAAATAACGTTCTGGGCCGTTAATTTTACCGAGTCAAGGAAGCAGCCTCAGACTGTCAACACAGGAAATGAGTAGGATTTATCTCTGGCCTAGCGTCTGGGTAGCGCTCTTGCACTGGATGCATTTACAGGGACCACAGTAGCGGGTTTCAAAGAGTAGTGCACACTGTAGAGATTTAGAATAAACATGGTTCTGCAATGAGATGCTATTAGTGTTTTATTAACATTACTAGTCTCGTGGAAGATATAAGCATCTAAAATGCACTTTATTATATTAGAATCACAAATAATTTTCTCATCGAAGCAATGCAGAACAAAGAATGCAACCTTTGTTGTCAGTTTACATGGTTTCTGATGCATGCCATGTTGTGTCAACACAAAAAGGTCATCGTTTTGTCCAACTCCAGCTTTGGCACTAACAGAAGGTCCGTGCAGGGAAGGATAAGACATTTTATGGAGATGCAAACCTCTGCTGCAGTCAGTGATCTCTGCTGTAAGATGGATAGAATACTAACGTATATAAATGGTTGTAAAAAGTGGAAAACTGGACACACTATATGGCAATATAGACTAATAATATGTGTGCTGTGGCCTATTACACTGTAAAGAAAACTGAAAAAAAAAACCCAACTCAAAATATTAAGCTGTGATTCAGTAACTTTTTGAGTTTTCTCAACTTTTGTCTGTCGTTGACTTTACTAAGATTTATACATTGAAAGCTCAGGTGTTCTTACTCGCCTAATTACATTATACCAATGAGGTTAACAATTATCTTCAATAATGGGTATTTTTGAGTCAAGAAAAAATTCTAGAGTTATAAAACTTTCCAACTTGTGACAATGTTGGCTTCACGTTGGCTCCAAATACAAACCAGTAATTTTTCACTTGTTAACTCAAAGTGCTAACCATGTAAGTAACTTTCAGTCGAGTCCCCTTCATTCAGCATTGTTTTAACAACATAACATTGAAAGTCAAATGTGTTTAACTTACACATACAAAAATTTCCAAGTAAGCAAGCTAGTGCGCTGCCAGATCATTTGGAGGGTTGCATCAGTAAGGGTGCATGGTGTAAAATTCTGCGCCAAAGGAAAACTTGTTAACCTTACAGGAACATTGTAATTAAAAATTAAAGCTGCCTGAACTAAGTCTCAGTAAAGTCAACAACAGTGAAAATGGACAAAACTCAATAAGATATAGAATAAAGTTTCCTTGATATTTTGAGTTGTCCCACTGTTTCCTTTTGAACAGTATGCGTACCGGCAGTTTAAAAAGTCTGCCACATATTATGATATACAGAGAAACTGATATTTGCCAGGCTCAGTGAGGTGATGGGATGATAGCTGTATTTTTAAAACATTTCCACACACTTATGTCTGAGAGAAAATGAGAGAGAGTGTTTGTTACATGCTCTGCATTACTGGAAATCTCACAGAAAGTACAAGAAAAAGAAAATCTTGTGTGACTGGTTTGCTGCTCGGCTCTTTGAGAAAAATATTGAACCCCAATTTGCTGTCGATGCATGTATCACGAGTGTGTGTGAGTGACAAGTAAAAGGAACAGAATAAAGTGGTGCATGAACCAGGGGCGGATCTAGTGACATTTTCTTAGGGTGGCAAAATCAAAGCCATGTTGTTGTTGTTTTTACACATATGCAGGTGTTACACTCTATAACATGCATTATATACAGTTAAAATACATTAAATGCAGTAATTTTACACATTTCATATAAATATGGTTTATAACTTTCTTATTTTCTTTGGTCCACAGAAACATGTTTCAGTTACATAAAACATTTTATGTAGCATTTTTATTTTATTTTACTGTCCTGTGTAGCCTATATAATAAATAAGTATGAAGCCCAATAAGTATAAAATCCAGAAGGTTACACAACATGGGGTGGTTCATTTACAAACACAAGTCTAGCTTAACTTTCACACTTTTTCTTTTAACTAGAAATGATTAGATTGTTACACGCTTACACAAAATGCCAGAAATCTACGCTGTCATGAAAACATTTTCATTTAAGCCTAATTTTCCTGACTACTGGGTTCACCCTCTGGGGTCCAGGATATAGTTGGCCATACTTTTGTTGTTTTTTTTACCTTGTTAGGTATCATTATTATCAGCACAACCTCACGTGTCTGAATTGACAGTTATTTTTTCATTGACATACTGTATTAACACAACTGATCTGTAATCACACAAAAAACATACAATCATAGTAGGAATTTTTAAAGACCACAGACATGTTTAGCGAATTATTTTCATAACTTAAAATGCAAATATTAATAGTACATTTAAAAAAAAATGTATGCAAAAAAAAATTGTAAACAAAAAAGTTATATACAACTATTTACCTAAAAATGCAGTCACATATGTAACTGTTTTTCTACATGTTAAAGAAAAAGCTGCTGTGACAAAGAAAGAAATCTGCCAGCTCGACTCTTTGGACTTAAACTGTAAGAAATAAATGTGTAAAATTACAAAAGAGGTTCTGGTAGCTCATTGACCAGACTATCCAGCTTTTTGTTGTTGTGGATGTTGTTGTTTTTTAAATTGTAGTCCTAAAAAAACTGAGATTGATATAGTAGAAAGTGATAAACATAAACTTTTCTGTTTGCAACAAAGTTACAGAGGCTTTTTGCAATTTGGCATAAATTATGAAAGTTGAAATTTGTTTGTGACTGAATAGCAGAAATTAGGCTTTCTTGTCAGATGTCATTTTTTTTGGGGGAAAGAAACAGTGGTAAACAACACTCTATGGTAGACTGGTGCATAATAAGCAAGAAAATAAGGCAGAAAATAGAAAAGAGATGGAGCCGTGGAGGACGTGCAATTTTATCATGGTGGAAGCAAGACAGCCAAAGTAAGTGGGAATTCATTACAATGTTTTTCAAACGTGAAGAAGAGTGTGGTGCTCTTCTTTAGCTGCTGGTTCAATGAATTTTGGTTGGAGAATGACGAATTCTGGAGTTTCAGAATCTGTGAGACGTTGGCTTTCCGTACCCAATGGGCATGTCCCTGTTTTGTTTTACATCTTTTTGCTGAATCTGTTTACCTGCTCTTTGATAGTTTGCTGTTTTAGCTTTTTGGTGCTGAAATGGTTTTATGAGCTTTTAGCTGAGATTTTAAAGTTTCTGTTGATACCATATGTGTCTATATTTAAATAACAGATCTGCCGGTACATCACATTAAGATGTTCTCCCTCTCGACCTTGGTACCCGGGGCACTGGGGTTCAAACAATTGAAATGCATTGTGGGAGACGTAGTTTACAGTCATGCACAAGCTCTCACAGGCCACATTTGACACATATGACTTAGGAGATTCTGCTGACACTGCGACAAGTAATTGCTGGTGTTTTTTTTCTTCACAGTTGCCTTACTCAGTTGCCACAGGATTTTTAATTTTTAATTAGTTAACATCTCAGAGTTGCAGATTACTCAAAACAATCCAACACAAAAAAAGTCTTCAATGCTACCTCAGGTTTTGTTCCAACTTCTTTTACATCAATCATCCCAGTCACGTTTGTTATTCAAGATACTATTATGGTCATTGTGCAGACTTTATTTATAAAACCTAAAACATTCTCTTTTAGGTTTTAAAAGTGAGGCACACTGTTTGAAAGCAGGAGGATGAAATATCTTGTCTGTCTTAGCTTTTAGCAGTTAAGAGTTACATTAGAACCAAATTAGGATCCTGATCCACTCTGCAGTAAAACTACAATGGATACTTTAGAAGCTGCTGAGTTTTAAATTAGGAGATAATGCCTAAGCCTCTGTCTTTTAGTACACTATCATGTAGAAATCAAGTACATATTTAAGACTCCATTTATGAGGCCCTCATGAAGCAAGTTAAATGAAAAAAAAAAAACTAAAGTTGGAGAGTGAATTTCCACAACTAATGTTAGCTTAACTTAATAGAGCTGCTAGGGGGAATTAGCATTATTTAGAAAACTCAGTGGTTTGGCTTTAGAAATAGAAGCCTGCCTTTTTCAGCTCGAGACTATTATTTTAAAAAATATCACCAGTTTGAATCTCCTACTATCATATCAGCATGAGGTCAGAGCTGCTGATCAAACCTTTTAATACTTTAACTTGAACTTGGCTTTGTCATGCTATCATGCCATTATTAGTTATTATATCACTGCTGCTATTGCTTTCTTATTGTTTCATATATGAGAGCAGACCAGTGTTGACGTGAGCCGACACACATATTTTCCCCATGACACTTCTGTCTTCTCTCACATAAGTCTCTGTCACTGACCCCTGAGTCAGGAGAGAGGTGTTGTGAAATCATGCACCCTCTTGCAGAGCTTCCGATAAATCTCCCTGTGAGGTGTGACAGCACCGGTCTCTTCTCAGAGTCAAATCCTGGCGGGCACAATTCTTCAAACTGCTTGAGACTGTAATCGCTTGGCATTTCCACACGCAGATGTGGAGACACTGACTGATTCATTTATTGGAGTAACTTTCAGTCTCATTTTGAATCAACTGGGTTAAAATTTTGTGTCAAATCTGTTAATGCATTACATGAGCACTCACTTGGATTTGCACAGACATGCTTGGACTTACTGTATGATTGTCAAGATTAAAGGCTGTTGCAGTCATAATGTACATAACAAAGGCTTATCATGAAGATGTGACAACAGGAGAAAACAAAACTACAAGTGGAGACAGCAGCAAAAATTGTTTCGTTTTTGGTCTTTGAAATATTTTACCCACACTGGAAATCATTTGGAAATTAGAGAATAGTACATATAGTATCGTTCAATTCAATTTTATTTATGCAGCGCCAAATCACAACAACATTGGCCTCAAGGTGCTTTATATTGTAAGGTAGACTCTACAATAATACTTAAAGAGAAGAACCTAACAATCATATAACCCCCCTATGAGCAAGCACTTTGGTGACAGTGGGAAGGAAAAACTCCCTTTGAACCGGAAGAAACTTTCGGCAGAACCAGGCTGAGGGAGGGGCGGGGCCATCTGGTTGGAGTGAGAGAAGGAAGACAGGATAGAAGACATGCTGTGGAAGAGAGCTACAGACGCAGAAACATCCAAAGAGCTTTGAACGCCCATGAAGAAGTCTGGAGACTCCTTATAGAAATGACAAGAAACTGAGTTCATGCTGTGCTGAATAATAACAGCAGTCATACCAAACACTGATTTTCAAGCTGGTTAGAATTGTACTGTGTGTTTCCTTGCATATTGGATTTCCATTTATGTTTGAAGATGTTGTAATAAATCACTGCACCTGTTTCCTAGCGAAATATAAATAAATACGGGGTGAACGTGCCTTTGGAAATATTGCATTGAACAATCTAATGTTATATTCAACATGCAGGCATATTTTCCAGTAATTGTGAATTTCCACTTTAGAATTCAACAAGACATGTATATAACTGTAAGACTGCACATAAGCACAGTGGAGATCAGTCAGTAATAGGTTACACTGGAGGATCAGGTACGGTCTAAATTTCTTATGTAAGGTACCATAAACAAAAAAAACAACAACCAATTGTTGGAATAGTCCGATGATTGCTGCTGGTAGTCAAATTTGCGTCAGTGTTGCCTCAAAAGTGTCAGTGATGTCCATGCAGAAAATGTATCATGTGTGCATGTGCTCTTTGTGCATCACACAAAGAGTGCTGCCAACAGCTTGAATAATAAGCATGTGTGGAAGGCCAAAGAGTAGGTGTGTCTTTACCGTCAGGACACACACGTCTGAACAGACAACAGCTCTCGTTTCATCCATGTACTATTAACACCCTGTCAATCGCACAGACTCCTCATTTCAGAAAAAAAATAAATAAAGAGATGGCCTAGATTGTTGCTAGTAGTAAAAGGCCTTGAACTCAATCTGCGCTGCAGAAATGCAGTGCCTCCACACAGACCATGATAGGGAAGGCGTTGTAGTCCTAGGATAGTAGATTGCTGCACATTTACACTGTTATCCCCAAAGGAGAAGGGTGAACAACAGGAAACTTGGGCTTGTTTGTAATTTTAGACTACGCATGACACAAGAGTGGCAAGCAAGGATCTCCGTTGCATCCAAAAACATGTTTTACATAACCTTTTCTAGTGCTTTGAAAACACAACAATGCCCCCTTGAGCAAAAGAATGCTGTTTTGAAGCAAAATGTAGCAAGGGACATTAGTGTGTGTTTATATCTCCTGGATGTGACATATATATATCTACATGTGCATATCAGTTTAGTTTGGATGGCGGCGGCAGCACAATCCCTGTTGTTGGAACCATAACAGTATCCAACCCCGAAAGAGCTAATGGTCTGTAACTGCCACAGTTACATAAAGGAGGTAAATGACACAGTAGACGCCGCTAATGAAATCAGATCCAACTGAAAAGTCTAGTTAGGGGGGTCATAGCATGATGCAACATACTTCAATGATGTTTCATAAGCATTTAAAATAACACTTTAACTTTAAGCAAGGTTTAAATACTCGATTACAGTGTTTGTTACAAACTAGTCTGGTTACAAAAATGTGATTTTACAAAGCCTGAAAACACAGCAGCTAGAACAGTAATTACACATTCATATTTACATTCGTTACAAATGTTTATATTTATTTTGTTGGGTTTGTGATTTTCTTTTAGATGAGTACAATCCCAACATTACTTGTAACGTAGTAGTTAATTAGAAAAATGCTTCTCAGTTCACAAAATAGTAAATACTATTTTTAGTTTTCCTGCTACAAAATGAAAAAATGCTGTAATCTGCTGGGAATTCTGATCTTTACTTAGATATTTATTAGGTGCAGAATAAAAAGGATTATTCCCACTGTGAATAAGGGAGCAGCCTAGTAACCTTCATTAATATGCTGAAATGATGTATAAAAATGATATAGTACAAACAATGTGTCACTGGTATTTATGTGCAGTTTGAGAAATGTGAGAAATGATACAGAGATGAAAGGTATCTGTTTGTCTATCCAGACAGAGAGAGAAACAATGCTGCAGAGATGCTAAAAATCAAAAAGTGAGAGACGAAACACTCAGAGCAGCCACACGAACAATGTTTGCCAACATCTTAAAATGTACATATAGATAAGGGAAATCAGCATTTCATTAGGGAGCATGGCCCCAAACCTCTCTTGCTATTTCAGTTTTTGGACCCGAGTATTTCTAAAAGCCAATGGTACATAAAATTAAACCAAAATACAAAACAATGAAGTCATGCAATCTTTTTTGTTCAATTCAAGTGACTTTGTACAGTTTCTGTGGTGATAATGAAGGCACAGATGATTTCAGTGAACTCAGTCAGAGGCACTTAGCACCACACAATGCTACGCACTACTGACAGGGGAGCTCTTAGCTTTTCTCGAGGATCGTCTCTCAGCACGTCTGGTAAATGTGTTTTTGTCTTTTCCAGAAATCTGGGGGGAAATTAACTTGAATGCTTTCATTTCCAACAATCCACCAAGATAATCCGTTGTTTTGAACACGCAAATTTAATTGTCGATGCATCTGACAAAGATTTCATTGTTCTTTTGAAAGCATGGTGCGGTTTTGGATTTTGGTTGTCGAGGCTTCCAAATCAAATCCTGTTAAGAATTCCTGAAAAGCGACAAGGCGTCTGTAATTACAGTCCAACTAAAAAGACCAATTAAAGTTAAAACAAAACCTACAGTTTTTATTAAACTGTAGAGTGGTTGTTCTCGGATTAGTGAAACCAACCACGAAGCCTTTGTGTATTGGTGATATGAAGATTTTGTGCCAGTCATACACTGACTAATAACCAAAGTGTCTGTAAGCATATAAATCAAAATATTACGTTTAGATTTGCCCGTTTTGAGTTTTGAATCTTTGTCGTTTTTTGTTATCCTCTGGACATTCTTGTGATAGTGTTTGCTTTGTATGACCTCCATGATGTTGTTTATTACATCCTTGCCTTAAAAATATAATTAATCTTGCCCCTTCTCATTATAGTTCAAAAGTGCAGCTGGCAGCACGATGCAGCGGGTATATGACCAGGACTTAACAAATGGAGAGATAATTAAAAAGGTATAGATCTCCAACCAGGGCTTGTACATATAATGACCCTTCACCAAAGACATAAACAACTCTTGTTATGACTGTGCCAACAGTATCTCCAGCAGGATTGGGGTATAATTAACAGGAACATCATTAATGTTAAAATCCATTGATCTTCCAGTTTTATCGCCCACAGCTGCCTGTTCTTGTGTACCCCGTGGGCTCAAACCATTAATCTTCTGACTAAAACATAATAAAAATAGCAGCTAGAAACTCTAAAGGAAATCTACGAAAAAAAAAAAAAAGAAAATTAAAAAAATCAAAGCATAAAATTACAAAAAAGTTACAGATAGGAATTTGAGAGACAAGAAAGAAGCCAGCCTCTCTGGATTTTCATCTAACACCAAGCCCTTGAGTTAATGTTGCTGGTTTATTTTCTTTGAATGCTTTGAGATGAGAGGCTATATATATAAGTTGGATCTCAGGTTCTTCATCCTCAAACAAAACAGTCTGGTTTATTCTGGCGCTGAGTATCCAGGTGTTCTCAGTCCTTCTGAAAGGACAAGTGGCTCCAAGTTTGGACTACATACATTTAAAATACTCAAACTTCCAAACCATAATCTCACTTTTGTTTCTTTCTTTTTTAACAACAGTTCAGATCATATTTCTCAACAGCAAATGGAGCTGACAGAGAATAGAGGTCCACAGATTTGGACTCATTCACTCTCTGAAGCACAGCTTACCTCACAGGCAATCGTTTGAGAAGACCCTTTATGGAAATAGGAGAGTGGTCTGGTGGGAATAGAGTGTGAGAGACAGACACCCCCTGTAATCTTGTCTGTTGTTGAAGCCCTGTCCTCTGCCTGGTGCGAACGTGATGATATTACACGAGATGACCTGGCCGACCCTCAGTGGGCTTCTTCCATGCTATGATACTGAAAGCCTCACTTTAGACTCTGGTAGTCTAGTATAATTTAGACGTTAATAACAGACTAATGGCTGTACTGAGATATTTTCATCAAGAAGGTTTATTTTACTTTAAGATTAGAGTACATCTCCAAAATTGTTCGTTTACCAAAATACAGTACGTTCTGAGATACTGCCAATGATGACAGCCCGTCATTGTGTTGTTTTTTTGTGTCTCACAGATTCATTAAGGGTAAAACATTTTAACAGGGAACCGGAATATTTCAGAATCTTTTCTAATCTCTGCTGTGTAAATAAATCATTCAACTGACAATAAAAGTCGAGCCTTGATTTAGTGGGAAAGTAATAAGTCAGAAATACTACTTTATGTTGTATTGAATCGTGTGAATGCTCTATGCAACACTGTTTTGTATTCTGTGGAAGAAAAAAAGATACAGTACAAAAAGTCTTGAGCTACTCCTCATTTCTTTACATTTTACAAGGAAAATGGGAATTACATGTTCTGTTTCCTGTCAAGACGATCAAAATTATGATTATTTTGTCCAGGTGTGCTTTTACTGCATTGCTTGGTGGATCAAAATCTGACTTTTCTGTAGTCATAATTCCATCACCGGCTGGAACTCATCCTTGAACCATGAATCTCCAACAAGCAGTAGATGAAACAACAGAAGGTTGAGATGCATCTCTTGGCTCCCGTCTCAGATCTTCGCTGGATTTTTTTCTGCCTTATTTGCAGTGGATGGATTAAACTGTTTTATCTTTGCCATTTTATGGCAATAAAAAAGTTGCACCATATCATGTGTTTTTGTGACAGGCTGCTTGTAACAAAGTGCCTAAAGTTCCAGTTTAAGGTTGTTTTTTTTTGATAAGTCATGTGTAGAAACAACAAAGGTTTATACTTTGAGTTAGGTGTCTTTTTTTATGCTTGAACGATTCATAGGTCAGTGTCAAGTGGCTTAAGAAAATTCCTCTGGAAATGGACTGGACAAAAAGTGAGTGAAAAAGTAACCAAAATCCAAAGAAAACTGTGTGGAAGACCTTCAGAAAGCCTCAGGAACTATTGCTCAAGACCAATTTAAAAATGTCAAGTGAGTCTGAGTCTGTGAGGCAAACAACAGCACTCAGTGAGCACAACTCCACCTGAAACGGCGAGGGCTAAACGACAACTTTGATGTTTTATGATGTTTTTGTTATAGCATGCTGACGTCAGCCTGTTACGGTTGTTACATTGTAGGACGTCATATTGAAGAATAAAAAGCGTGTTGGACAGCTCTATACGTGTCCTTTCATATTATTTATATAACTTGATGTGGTTTCTTAAATTCTTTTTTTCAAGATCAACTTTGAACAGTAGGCGCTAACAATGAAGGTCAAGATAAAATGCCTGGCCAACCTAGGTACTCATTTTCCCCAAGACCAAGTATATTGTGGGTCACATAAAGTTTTTTTCAGAT
Organism: Rhamphochromis sp. 'chilingali'; assembly: GCF_963969265.1. Classification (NCBI taxonomy): domain Eukaryota; kingdom Metazoa; phylum Chordata; class Actinopteri; order Cichliformes; family Cichlidae; genus Rhamphochromis; species Rhamphochromis sp. 'chilingali'. The sequence continues at coordinate 8,811,032 of NC_137938.1, forward strand.
TTTTCACATTTGGTGCAACCTTGACCACTAAATTACTAAATTAAATCAGCTCAAGAAGTTATTGGTATCTACCATCAAGCAGAGATTGAATGTGGTTTCTTGAAAACTGGACATTAGACTGCTAACAAACAGACAGACAAACAAATGGAGTCGATTAAATCCTCCCTCCCTTTGAGGGCAAAATGACTCAAGACTTTTGCTCTGTATTGTATATTATACAAAAGAATATGAACACTGGACTGAAGCCATGGGGCCATGTTCAGACTAGCTTCTCTCAATTTGACACAATCGTGCAGGTTCCTGTGGTTTAGCATCCTTACAACAGACCAAGAACCCCTACAGCACTTGTTTAGTTGTAAATTACCGGTAGGATGCTCCTGGTGACTAAGTTCCTTGTTGATGAAAGAAATCACACTAGCTGTCTGATCTACAAGTCAATCTTGAGCTTATTTTATCAGGTAAGGTTGAACATTATCTGTATACATAAATATTTATGCATATTTATTTAAGAGTCATCTAAAAGCTTTGTTCCCCACACCCATTAGCAACTGTGTTCAAATGCAGCTTAAATTTATGCCATTTAAAACACAAGGTCCTCATTCTGGGAGAATAAGCATCTATCTCAACCTATAGATGTTCTGCTTTTACTAGGATTCCACAGCAGACCCAATTTTAGAAACAGAAGAGGTCAGCTGTCTGACCTCGGAGTGGATGACCACTGAGCCTTACCTATTAAAAGGATACAGGGAGGCTCTATTAGCCTCGCCCTCCATTGTTATGGAGGCTAAGCTTTGGTATTTATGCTCTTGCTCCAAAGTACATGTAAATCGACAGCGGTCAAATGTGTTAAAGAATAACTTGGCAAACATGATATGTGACCTTGTTTTACAAACATAGTTTGTACATATGAGAGGGTGTGTTACAGCCCTAGCACGCCTCCTGTGTGTGGGTGTCCCCTGTTTCTCTCACTGATTCAGCTGCCACACATCTCTCCTGTGGAGCCAGTACTAGTTCACAGTTGCCTCCACTCAGCAATCAACCATGGAAGAGCTACCCAGTCTCTCAGTGTGGGCCACCTTTGTAGCATGGTGAGCTTTAGTGTTTTGATCATGCTGAGCTCCTAGTGGGTAGTTGCTGCCATTTCTTTTGACCATTTGTTAACCTTTATTCTGTAACCTGTACATCTGCTTTGTTGATGTCTTTGTTTTAATGTTTGGTACAGCTCCCTAGCTTCATTGACTTGATCCGTGCTTGCCTGTTTCCTATTTGCATAAAAATGTTAAAAATGCTGTGAAATTTTAGCATTATATGTCAAATACTTTCAAGTCCATTCAACTGACTTTCAGGGCCTTTTATTTTCACATTGAATTTTTAGGCAATGCTTGAACATCTCAAAAACTATTAAAGATAGAAAAAAAAGCCTGTAATTTATCCTGGCCTTTCTTACTGTCAATGTGAATCAGTATATCAATGTATCATTTGGGAGAGTCTTGGCTATATATAAAAAAGTCCATCACTCCTGCAAAGTCCCATTTTATAAAAGAAAATTCACCTTGAAAAGCCCATATTTTGTATGCACAATGTTGAAACAGAAAATGTAACTTTGCTATAGCAAGCTAAAATGTAAAAATTTGCGGATTCAGGTGGAATGAGTATTTTAATAACAGTGTCTTCATTTTCAGCCTCCTTTCACTGAGTCTTTCTTTCACATAGACTCTTTTATCGTAACTCCCTTCATCCTCTAGCCCTTTTTAGGGACATAGCAATGGCATTATGGTTGGTTATTGCGTTTAACTCTACTGGGCTGATGCTCCCACATCTAATCTGTATCTGATTTTCGAATATCGAGTCATGAAAAAGACTGGGATTGTTTTCTGCTGGAGCTGCGGCCACATCTAGTTGCAGGTGACTCTAACATCTTGGCAAAACAGTGCTCAGTCACAGAATCGAATAGGCAAATGAAGATAAAGCTCTTTGCTGGAGGAGAGACAACAACTCAGTCCATAGAGCTGAGTCTCTACAGCTAATCAAATCATTAGAAAGAAAAATGGAGAGAGAGAGAACAAGTTGGTAATGAACAATAACTGAAATTAACTGAAATTTACATTTAATGACTGGAGGAAGAATCTGGCAGTGCAAAGATTCATGCTTAACACCCATCAGTCGTCATGTTTCACTTTTATGCAGCAAAAAAGTTGAAAAAATTTCCTGTCTAAATAGATTCCACAATGTCTGCTTCTCTCCCTGCTGCTGTTTTTTGCAGTTGTTTTTGAACTTGTTCGAGTGCCTTGACTCATTTTTAAATAATGACCACGCAGGCTGCTCCAGCAAGAGGCATCATTTAAACTTGCTCCAAATTCGCCTTCATGAGGTAGAAACTCAAAGCCAAAAGACTATAAGCAGATGTCAGTGGACCTTAACCTGCCTGCTTTAGTATCAGGAGGAACACTGCCCAGTTACTCTATTTTATCACCATGTTACAGGCTTGTGGTTCAGTGCTGGGGGGACTGCCCATCTGTGAAACTTAGTACAATGGGATACTTACTCTGTCAGAAGATAGACCTGATCGGGGGCCAATGTCTCACTCAAAGCATCCTGTTGGTCAGTAGCCTATGTCAAGAGAACTTCTTCTATAACCCTAGAGGCCAAACACAATCTTCTAACACCTGTCAGTCAGAAAATTTTCCTTTGCTGGAGCTGAGTGAGCAAGCAGCCTAGAGGTTCGAAACAATATCGCAACTCCAATGACTTTATTTATAGCTTTAATACAAAGATTCTTCCTCTCTGCAGCGTCCCTGGGGCTTATGAGGTCGACCAGCAGTGTCATAAAATGTTCTGGCAAATGACATTCCCAGAGACAATGACCCGTGGCCTTAAAGCTACACTATGAACATAAAAGGGACCTTTACACTTTACACTTCTGCCCTGTGCCCACAAGAGTACTGTGTAAACGGTGAGAAAGCATGTGAGGTTCCTCCATATACGAATATGTATTCTGTGCATGTGCACATCCTTCATGCCTGAGTGCCTTCTGCTTTGTGTTTCACGGGACACAGTTTCAAGGATGAAATGATACATTTTTGAGAGAAATTGGCAGACGCGTGCTATTTTTATGGCGTCCTTTGTCTGCTATGCGTTTCTTCAGGTCATTCCCCACCATGCTGACTACTTAACACACAGTTTCGTATTATTCCTAGACACAGGAGAAGGAGGTTAAAATAAGTATTCTCTCATATCAGCAGAGGTGAAGATCAAAATAAAAAAACAGATAACTACAAAAAAAACACAAAAATCCCCAAGCATGCTAAAAGGCATCACACCATCCAACTCCACGTACCACCTTGGCCCAAGTATGCGAGATGTCAAACTGTAGACTGTATTTAGCCCTTCTGTTTCACTGGCCTGTGACCCACTCACCCATAGCTGTATTTATTTATGCCTTTTAGTGTCACAGTGACTAATAGTCTTTCACTATAAAGGTTGAAGAAATATGCATGAGAGGATATTGTACTATGTTATTATAATTTTTATCCGTATGTGTTTCCTGTGGCTGTACGGGTGTGTCATGCACACAGATCATTTGAAAGATTAAACTTGCAAGAGAGAAGAGAAGAGGAAAGAGGATACAGGCACTAACGGAACACACTGAAAAGTACTGAATGCACACTTTTTCCAAATGTACAATATCAGGTGTGTAATATGTCTGACACAAAGCTTTTGATACTTTTATGTAAAAGTACAAAGCCATTTCTTGTAGTGGAAGAATACAATGTGCTCCAATTCAACCTGAACTAAAGGTACAGTTGAAGTCAGCACGGTTGGGGGGAACATGGGTGGTACAGGAGGGAAAAGCACTACAAAGAACTGTGTTCAGTGCCCAGCAGCAATATTTTACTCTATTGAATAAACCAGTAGTGTTCTCAGGTGAGGCTCTGTTGAGGGGGCCTTGTCCTTGTACTGTATGTGCTGTACTTCTAGTACTGTCCAATTCCCCGAGAGCCCTTTCAACCCCCAAATAATTCATCCAACTTTCTACTGTAAAAGAGAGATTCGTATTTTTTTAATATATGTTTGGTAAAGCAGATATAGAGTGTCAAACATAAGCACACGTATGGAAAATACCAGGTATTTTTTTTCCATTCAATTAAATTTTATTTATACAGCACCAAATCACAGCAACAGTCACTTCAAGGCGCTTTATATTGTAAGGTAGACCCTCTTTACACAGAAGTGTGTAATCTGAGAGGAAAACAAATAGCCACATGATTCTCAGTGCTATTTGTCAGCCATGTACAAAATCCGGTTGGTTAAACGCGTCAGGGCAAAAGTTGCCAAAGTTTTGATGACCAACTGTGGATTTAGGAAGCCAGACTGCAGTGACAAGCCACACAAGAGTAATGGAGACACCAGACACAAATAATTAGTGAAATCGTTTTTGCAGTTTGTGTCTCTTAAAAAATGGACACAGAGGATCTTGTTCTTTAGAAGCAGCGATGCAAAGTTCTCTCAAAATGTTTAAAGTTTTGGGGTTGCAGGGTGGTGCCCTGTTACAGCAGGCAGGTCCTGGGTCTGTGTGAGTTTGCATGTTCTCTGCTGAATTAATCCAGTTAATACTACTACCAGTACTACTACTACTACTAATAATAATAATAATAATTAAGAATCACTAATTAGCCATTAGGTTGTCTCTTTGTCCCTGTGATAGACAGGCCAGGGTGGACCCTGACAACTGGCACAGTTCTAGAATACAGAGACACAAAATATGCATACATGTTTCTGAGAGTTTATGCAAACTTAACCTATATTGTTGCATGATAGACAAACTACAGCAAATTAATCAGCCTCAAATGATAACCTAAGCCAAACCTAAAAAGGCTTGTATATCTGACAGCTGTTCATTATTCTCTCATATATTGCAGTAAATGTTGTGCGTTTGTGCTTTAGTGTGTATTTTTAATTACTGCATTGGTGCTGGTATGTAAGTGTGTAGATCCTGCATTATTGTGTGTGGTATTTACTGATCATTCACAGCGTGTGCTGTAGGAATATAATGATTGTATGTGCAGGAGAGATAATATTATCTAGGATGTCCAAAAGACCAGGCAATGTCACTTGGCGGGATAAGTGTGAGCCAGCGATTGAATAGAGGTCCATTATTGCCAGCAGAGGATTTCTGATGATGTTTGTGAAAGCTATTGTAACGCATAAATTGAAAGAGCTGCAAGCTCAATGCAGAGTGCTTTCTTCCAGCTGTAGCTGTTTATGTAAAGTGCTCCCCGAAGGATAGAAAGCCAACCAGTGGTGTCTCACTTTGGACAGAGGTGCACAAAAAATAAGCAATATAAAGAAAACAAAGATACATATTCTTCAGATTATGAAATACGCTTTCAGTAAAGTAGCGCCTGTTAACTTGGCTTTAGATTGTACAAAACACTCTTGATCCAAATGAGACACGACCTGTTACTGGTGGCACTATCATCTTTTTCATCTTGACTTAAGTGAAGTCCCCTTTCAGAGTTGCCACATTATAAAACCCTGTTACCATTTACCTTTTTTTGTTTATACCTCTCCAAACCTCTCAACCATAATAATAAAAGTGATGTGGATTTCAGAGGATGCCACAGTTATAATCAAGGAGAGCAGATGAGGTAACACTCTAAACCTCAACTTCTCCTGTGCTTCAGAATTGCTTCCTGTTAAACATCTGTTGCATGGTTCAAATGGGAATCCAACTTCTGAAAAAAGAACTAGTACACTCGTAAAACTTTTCTTCACCTCCAACCGGTCGCAGCAGACGGCTGCTCTTCCCTGAGTCTGGCTCTGCTGGAGGGTTCTTCCTGTTAAAAGGGAGCTTTTCCTTCCCACTGTCGCCAAGTGATTGCTCATAGGAGGTTGCCTAAATGTTGTTTTTTTTCTGTATTATTGTATTATTCTGTATTATTGACCTTAAAATATAAGGTCAACTTGAGGTGACTTGTGATTTAGCACTATATAAATAAAACTGAATTGAATTGAACAGTTTTTAAAAAGTGTTTTGTACGTTTACTCCAATATATTTTTGATGCAAGTATTGTCCTTTGTTTTGCACTGAAACGTATATATTTTTAAATATTTTTGTTAGACAAGACAATTCAAATATACAGTATAAAAGGGAAAACAACATTCTTTTTTTTGTTGCTGTTGCCTGTCCCGTTTGTGATTCACCTTTTATTGTTTATTTTATTTTATTTTCACTTGCTAAATACGGGACAGACTTGACCGGGGAAAAGAAAGGGGGGAAAGAAAGAGGGAAAGAAAAACAGCGGAGAAGAGGGACGGGGATAAGGGGCAAAAAACAAAAACCAACAAAATAAGAAGACAAAAATACATATATCAATCTCCTGGATCACCTGTTGAGAAAGAAAAAAAGAGAAAACAAGCAGAAGAAAAAGAGAGCAATATAATAAACATCATCACGATGATCTATGGGAATATAGCAGTAAATACTAAATATTAAACATTATTGTGCAGCACGTAAGATCGACTGCGCACAGTGTGCTTTGAGGTAGGAGCCAAAAAGGGTGTAGTTTGTGTGTGTGAGCAGCCGTGTGTACACCTGTGAGCATGAGCGCGCTTGTATTTAAAAGGTTCCTTCATGTAATGATCTGCTAGAGGGTGTGTGTGGGAGGGGGGGCATGAAGCAGGTATGGAGGAGATCAAAACTCCAGACATCCAGAGGCCCCCAGAACACAAGAGACCAAGGAAGACTAACAGAGGGGCAGCCGCGCCACTGTCCCAGAAAGAGCTGAGGAGAGTCCCAGATGAGGGGTCACTCAGCAGCCGCGGAGCAGAGGCCGGTGAGGTTGCAGTGACGCGCCCGTGAGCTCCGCTGGCAGCCAGCTGTGCCAGAGTGACCGAGCCCCAGGCCGAGAGGCTGAGGGCACCCCACCCCCGAAGTGGCCGGAGCGAGCCCCAGGCTCCAGGCCCCGACAAAGCAGCCACCAAGGAGTGAGCCGGTGTGTACCTGGACGCCCATCCCCGGACACAAAGAACCACCAACGCACCGATGTCTGAGGGCGTCTGCCACTGGCAGGGGAAGTGGTGGGGGGAAGATAGGCCTCCATACCTTGGAGGGCCTGAGATGTCCCCAGAGAGGTGGCGTCTGATACCCAACCTGACATATAGACACAGACATACAGGCACACACAGATACAAACATCCATTTCCACCCTCATGCTCTCATATGCAATTACTCAACACTCAACCAACGTGGAGACAGACATAAAGAGACGTTGTACACACTCCCCAAGCGTACTCTACAAACCGGGTCTAGGTACCCTTGCCCCTGGAGGGGGAAACTGCACCCAGACCCAGGTAGTGTTACCCTTTTCCCTGGGGTGGAGAGAAGCAGACTGCCCCGACTCGGCAGCAGCAGGGAGGCCCCACACTCCAGACTCCAGTCGGACGGCCAACTCCTCCTTCTAGCTCCCCCGCTCCAGCAGGCCGCAGAGAATGGGGGTGAGAGAAGACTCCAAACCTCCCTCCACCCGCTCATTGTAGTGTTGATGCATGTGTGTTCTAAGGTGCATTTAAAACCCAGGAGGGCATGGAGCTACCTGCCAGAGAGCAGCAGGTAAGCGCATGGTCCCTCCTGCTAGCCCTCAATGTCTATATGTCTTTAAAATTGAGAGGTGGGCAACGACGCCAGGGGTGAGGTCTACACCCTGGTCTTTTGGATTCTGTGTAGCATGCCCACCCCCAAGGTCCTATATGTATGTGTTAATGAGTTATGAGAGTGTGAGTAATGTGAATGCCTAAGTTGTGAGATAAAATTGAGGCCCAAGAAGCCAGAAGGGGACAGAGGCGGGGGGGGGGGGGGGGGGGGGGGGTGCCTCCCCTGCACCCTGGTGACACACCTTTACCCCAAGGCCCTGCATGTGTGGGTGATTGTGGTGGAGCGGGAAGAGGGAGGCAGCTGGAGATGGGGAGGGAAGGGGCAAGTGACCCCTCCCTGGGGCCAGCTCCCCCGCTGACCCCAGTAGGAACCCCCCATACTCTGCAACCCGCCAGGGAAAGGGGGCCCAGGCCCATCCGGACCGGGACCCAGTTCAGCAGCACCGCCTGGCCCCACAGAGCCCGGGATAGCCCACCCGACCCCACCACAGAGAAAACTGCACCCACCCCGTCATCCACTCATCTTCCAGACTACATAAGACAATAGACGCCCAGGCTGAGATCTTCCTCCACCTCTCCTATATCTCCCCCTCCTGCAGAGTGAGTTCCTGAAGAGAGGAGACCTCCTGCAAGATGTAACAGCCTCCCCCACCAGTTGAAGAGCCCCCCAGGTGGCTCGATGCACCCTGCGCCAGAGCTGGGCCCCCATACACCCACCCGCCCACAACCCCGGCAACACACCAACCGGGACCCATGCCCCCAAGGCGCAACCAGGGCCCCAGCCCAGAGACGGAGCGCCCCCAGAACCCCACGCCCGTCCTGGACCCACCCAGGAGCAGCCAGGCTACCAGATCAGTAACCCACGTCCGGCAGCAATGACTCTCAACATTCAAAAATTATGTCATGTTAGTTATGTAACATTATGTTTGTAGTGCAAGTTTGCAGTGAGATGGATATAACTGTAAGTCCAAACAGTTCTAACAGCAGTACTTGGACTCAATGAGTTTGTATTATAATGGATTATTATAAGCAAAGCAACCCTGCATTACATGTATCAACAGAATTAAAAATAATCTCCAGCCCATGATATACAATTAACCACTCAAAAATTATGATCTAATAAGTTAAAGTCTATAATTCTCAGAAGGGCCATTCTGCACAACGAGTGCTATACGTATAATTTGATGGTCAAACATTTGTATTGTTGCTTAAGTAGAACTGTGACTTCAACATGAGTAAAGCATCTAAAAGCCTGTTTTTGTTCATTTGCAAAAGTAGGAAAACAATTATCAAACAATTTTCAGGCCATTATGCTATTGAGTGTGAAAACTGTTCACTGTTTCAATGCCAGTTTTCTATACTATCATTATTTTTGATCAAATCCTGATTTCCTCCATGACAAAGCTGACATTGCTACATCGATTCGTGACACCAGTTTGCAACTTCTCACTTGTTTTCTATCTGGAATATCTCCAGACTATAAATTTAACCTTTAGTTTTCATGTTTTATTACATAATTAATAGTATCATATATGTCAAAATAAAAACAAACACACTTCTGTGTGCCAGTGCTCAATATTCAAGTTATATAATGGTGTGGCTGCACTTAATTATGAATACTAATATATTACAATCCATTCAAGGAAAATACCACCTGTTCTTTTCTTTTGGAGGACAAAACACTTTTAAATTGTATGGCTGTATGTTTTTTTCCTTCTTGGTGTATTTAGAGAAAGTGTCAGACACAAAATTTAAACATTATATTTAAGTTGTCAGCTAACCGTTATATACTTACATATCCAGCTGTCACCAAGCAACAGTAGTATTCATTTAAAGGCAGTTTGTGGCTATGTAGCGAATTTAAGTTTTAGCTCTATTTTTTTATTTCTTTATTTTCTTATTTCTATTGAGATTTATCTCTTTCGCTCTCTTGATGATAAATGCACTACTGTGTTTACTAGATAGTTACTAACTATGTCTCTTTGCTGCTTGTTAATGAGTGGGTGGTGTTTTAGAGCTTTTGCATTGAAGCAACTGTCTGATGCAGATGAACGTTAACCATGAGAGTGAAAAATGTAATCCACAAAGGTACAGCAGCAGAACAGATACTCAAAAATTACTTAAAAGCTTGTAATTATTATAATTCGATGCCTTGTTATTATACAAATGTGCATCAATTTGGCTTTAAGATCACACGTCCAGGGTACTAATGTAAGTGTTTTGCATTTTTATTACCCTTGCCGTTTGATTATATAACTAATGTAATACAAATAACTGCAACAATGATACCGCTACTACTAGCATGGCATAGCAGCACATAGCTGTAATGCAAAATGCTCAGTTAGGAATGTACAAATGAGGTCCATCACAGATTAGCAGGAAGAGTCACTAAGCTCCTCGTGTCCTTGTCTAAGTACTAGCAATTGCTTGATTGATCCTAAAGACCTGAGTTTGTCCATCTGTGGGAGTGAGATCAGGCATTTTTAAGAGAAATGGTGATTTACATTCCTTCCAGATGAGCGGTTTGGTACAATTACAATTACACTGAGGCAAAGATGGCAAGTTCTCTTTTCTAAATCAGAACTGATGCTCAAAATATAAGGTGCTCAATAGATAGATAGATAGATTTCTTCAGTAACTGATTTAAACATTTAATAAGCTCCTATTGGACAGGAGCTGATGGATAGTAAATGGTAAATATTTTCTGATTATGTTTCACATTGTCTTTCCAAAGCAAAGAGGACAAAAGTAACATAATTCAAATAAATTCTTCAGTTTCTTCTGTATGCGTTAGACTGATGGATATGAGATGGATCAACTATACAATGTTTTTGTCACTAATGGAAACAGATGTAGAATTTGCTTTTTTTGATTGATGTGTTTTCCCCCCCTGTTTTTATGGCCCTTTGTGCGTTTACATGTTTATCATATTTCTAAAATGAAATGTCTCTGAAAATATAATTTTAGAGGTTTTTGTTTGTCTGAACAAAGCTGAGGTTAGATGATGGTTGCATGGGGGAATATTAAGTGTGCTGTACATTCGTAATGTCTCCGAACAATCCCGCAAGGCTCACGTAAACAGACATTTGTTACATAACCTGTGTTCAGCTTCACCTGCCCTGTCACAGCTCAGTGATGATGTGGAATTGAGGAACACAGACAACCCCAAACATTTCAAAACGATATATAACACACATTAATTTATTACATACCCAACAAATTATTCCCATCGTTTTGGTGGGTCCACTCAGTCCACCTTTCAGCTTTGTGATTAGCCACTACTAATAGCACATAGCAGTGAATTGAAGGACACACAAAGAGCAAACAGATGGCTGGGTGAGGCTATTTTGCTGAACAGACCAAAAATTACAGCAGGAAACAATGTAATTTGGGGCCATTACCTTACACTGCACAACACTAGCTTTCCTTTTCAGATTACACCGATGCCTGAGGGGAAGCAGTGTTGATGAAAACCATGTAATTTGTCTACTCAGGCTTATTTTATACATGTTTGTTTGTTTGTACTGCAATAAAACAAAACCTCCTTTTTTTCAAACGAAAGAGCATTTAAAAATTACAACACTCATTTTCTTTGCTTCAGTTTAATTACACAGTAAAAGAAATAAAAACATACATAAATTGTTAAAACAACTGAAAACGTGATACAACTCGATGATAATTTTTTATCCATTAAACAATAAGCACTACTTTTTTTATTATTACTTATATGAAGGCTACTGTTTGTATGGGAGTCAGTTATTTCTATAACTGTAAAAGATTATTACACTGGTATGTCTTAAATGTGCTGGTTGTTCTGTGAAAAACAAACATATTTAACATACTGACATTTGTCACAATGGGGAGTATTAAAGATAACTGGTTGAATATTAAACAGAGTGATTTCTTTTTAATTGCTAAAGTCAGCTGAAGATGGCGCTTTTAATCATCCAGCGATGGCAATTTAAGTAGAAACAATTACTATAATTCAAATGTTATTAAGAATTCAATGACACACACAGTAAGAATGCACAACTTTCCCAGAGAGGATGCACATTTCCTATTCTTTCTCTTTTTAACCTTCTTCCTTAACACACTAGAAGCATCAGCTCTACCAAAGACTCCAAGACACTATCAAAGCTCAGGTTTCCACTTAAATATTATTAATAAATGGATTTAAACTAACACGTAAGTTTCATTACAAAAATATTTAATGACAGGTATAGTTACTTGTAGTGGTTACAATGATTAGCAAAGATTATGGGCTGGCTTACTCTCAAATTTTTAATTTAAACTGAAAAACAAAAACAAAAAACCTACCAATTATCCTGAACAATAACAGCTGGAAACAGTGTTTTAAACTTTTAAAAACTTTGTCTCGTGAAATTTATTATCTAATCAAAGCTTTTGACTCTGTAAACCTTTTCAGGTTGGCACTGTCCCTTCCAAACCAAAGGACGTGCCAAAGATCCTCTTTAAAATACCCAAATGGTAATTGTTGATTAAACTTACACTATCGTTTGTGTCTCTCGTTTGTCTCTTTCCCTTTAAAATATTTCAAAAGTAATCTATTGATCTCCTTTTTTTTTAACCACCTATTGACGTTGGTGTGAGGGCTGGAGCCTATCCCAGCTCTCAGTGAAAGGTGGGGTCAAGTTGGACGACTTTAGAATCATCACCTAAATTAGCCCACTAAAAGTTCCAAAAGCCAGAAAAAAAGACTATTGGGGAGTGTGCTATCCTATGTGTCTTAATTCTATGCTTATTAGTTTTTGATAAGTGTTTGGCACTTTGTTTGAAAGCTCTTTATAAATAAAGTTATTACCGTATTATTATTATTAGTAGTAGTAGTAGCAGCAGTAGTAGTAATACTAGAATGCATATCTTTGGACTGTGGAAAGAAACCCAGGAGGAAATCCGTGGAGACATAACATACAAACTCCACAGAGGCCCCACCAAAGGTACTTGCAGAACAATTTTTCTCATTTCCTTTATAGCCGTCAGTTGTTACTTAATTTATTTTACTGTGTCTAAATACGTTTAAATATTAAATGTATTCCCTAAATTACATTCTGTGTATTTGTATCTGTCTCCTTCAAAAAGACTGTCAGCTCATTTGTAGGTAGAGGCTGAATGATATCACATGAATATTTTCATTTTATATCTTGGAAAACAGCTTCCTTTTAGTTTCTTCATAGCTGTCTGCTTAGAGCTTACACCAGTGGATGTCTGGCTTCTTTGCTTCAAAAGAAGTTAATTTATTTTGACAAATATTGGCCAAACCAAATGAAATCTCGGAAAATCCTTTCATGTAATTATCCAATCATAACTTCTGATGCATGCTAAAAAAATGCCCAGTGACTCAGAAGTTTACATCACTTGGGGAGTAACACATTTCTTTATATGTATGTTTTCTGTAAAGTCATTACATTGGAATATGTCTGTGTAGGTTCTCAGTCACCCAGGTCAAGGCGGTTAGTATGAAAACGACTGGACGTTTCACTTATTTCTGAAGTTTCTGGAAGAACTTATGAAGTCCTGTTTCTTTGTTTCCATGCTCCTTACATTACATAAGTATATGAATAAGCATGCACAGGAAAAAAGGGGGAAACAAAAGGAGATCAACTATGTTTAACTTGAGTCTATTCACTTTAAATGTCTTATATTTAAGAATCAGAACAATTCAGGTTGCGTATAAAGTTGGTACGAAGGTCTGAGCATGGTGAACTTGCTGTTGCAAAGTGGTGCTCTTGCTATGGCAGACTGCCTTTGAAGTGTTTGAAAAATTAATTTGCTACAGCTCGGATGTCATGGTCTGCTCAGTCCCAGATGTGACTTTGGTGTGACAAAATGGTTTCAGATTAAGTCAAAATGATAGAAAGTAATCCCTCCTCAATCCTAATCCAGGCAGTTTTTGAAGCACCAGTTACTCACAGCATCTTAAAAACTTTGAATCTTCACCAGAATTTGTTATATAGTCAAAGGGAAAAGTAGATTCCAGCCTTTACAATGCATACCTCAACTACCTCTGGATTCCATCAGACAAAGTTTAATATTTCAGGCAGAGTGGCACTGGTTCATTCAAGTCCTTTTGCTCTGTTGGCATTCGTTGCAGTTGGTTGACACTATTGAGTACTCTGGCCATGAAAACAGATAACTTTAAATACAGAAAAAACAGAAGTGCTGCTAAAGGTTTAATGAAAAAAAGAGAGGGAGACACTCCAGAGTTTATTCTTCTTGCTGGCCTTCTTTGAGCCATCCAGCCTCTGCTTTGCATGGTTTAAATCTGTGTACTCCGTTATTCTCCCTTTCACACTCTCTTTTGTGCAACCTCCTCCACTTCTCCACCTCAGTCAGAGCTCTATTCAATCCTCAGTCTTCATCTTCACCACCACCAGTGTCTAGACTCTGAGGGGTTCAGTCCTAAATCCTATCATTGCTGGGATTCCAGTTATGCCAATCGAATCGCCAAATACAGTAATTTATCTAAATAAATCATCCAAGTGAATTGCAATTCTTCCCTCATTATTGAAATTGAGGTTAGCTTGATTCTAAGTTGCCCATACTGTAGCGGTGAATGTGAGTATGAATCTCTGCGTTAGTCCTGCATCACATTGGGGACCTGTGAGGGGTGTACACCGCCCTATGTTAGCTGGGATAGGGTAGCCACACCCTGATAAGTGTATGCAGAAGAGAAAGCAATGTAGCCCTTATAGGAAGAAGTGAATCATGGTAAGTGACCCTGGCACACTTATACTTACATTCAACCTGCATGCAGCAGCAGCGTGCTTTCTAAGAGGTCTGTTAATGTTGACATTATTAACATATCTTTATATGTCTTCAACTGCATGGATCCAATGAAACATTAGCATTGTGTCAGCGGTTGGGTGGAGGCGAGGAAGAAGGAACCCAAACGCAGGACTCGCAGGTAGGTGACGATTTATTATAAGGAGTGGATGAACAGAACAAAGGGAGAAAATGGCTGGCTGGACGACTGACTGAAGCACTGACTGACTAACGGAACATACAGACGGAGAGACAACATCACAATAACATCAATGACACGACATTGGACTGGTTGAACTGAGGGACATAAATACACAGGCTGAGTGATGAGAGATTAGAACCTGGTGAGTACACATCTGAACATAATGAACTAATGATAAACGGGAAGAGGACGGAACATAATGCACATGGACCAAGGCTAACACAATAAAACAGGAAGTGGAACAGGCAGAAGATAAACAGTGAACGTGAACTGGAAATACTGGGTCACCGACCCAGGAACCCTGACAGTACCCCCCCCTCCAAAGGCCGGCACCCGACGGCCAAAAGAGAAAGAAAAAAAAAAAAAACCAGAACAGGGCGGGCGGAGGGGGCCCAGGACGGAGTCCACACCGAGACAGTTCAGGTGGGCGTCTACGCGGCCCGTGGCCGAGACGAGACAGTTCAGGGGGCCGACCGTGCGGACGGCAACGGCGACAGCACTGGTCCGGGGGCCGACCGTGCGGAAGGCAACGGCGGCGACGTGGACACAGTTCGGGAGGCCGGCCGTGCGGAAGGCAACGGCGGCCACTCAGGCGAAGGCGGTCCGGGGCCGGCCGTGCGGAAGGCAACGGCGGCCACTCAGGCGAAGGCGGTCCGGGGGCCGGCCGTGCGGAAGGCAACGGCGGCGGCGAAGGAGACGACGGAGCAGTTCAGGGGGCCGACCGCGCGGAAGGCAGCGGCGGCTCTCCAGTGTTAGGCGTGCTGGCCATGGCCTGGTGGGCACAGGACCAGACGAGGCAGGACCAGGCGACGCACAGGCTGGAGCTGCAGCAGGCGAAACAAAAGCCGAAGACTCTGAGGCTGGGCCAGACGAGGACGAAGACTCTGGAGCCGGACCAGGCGGAGCAGAAGCAGAGGCCGACGCCGGACCGGGCGTGGGTGCAGCTGAGGCAGAGGCCGGACCGGGCGAAGCAGGCGCGGAGGCCTCTGGCTGGAGAGCGGCCGGGCCAGCGGGCGCGGAAACCCCTGGCTGAGAAGCAGGAAGGCTCACAGCTGGCTCTGGGTGCTGTGGCTGCAGGTCCGGGAACTGAACAGGATGGTAGACCGGCGACTGGGAAACAGGGGGCGACTGGAGGACAGGAGGGGACTGAGCTACAGGAGGTGACTGGAGGACAGGAGGGGACTGGAGGACAGGAGGGGACTGGAGGACAGGAGGGGACTGGAGGACAGGAGGGGACTGGAGGACAGGAGGGGACTGGAGGACAGGAGGGGACTGGACAGCAGGTGAGGGAACTGACTGGAGGGAAAGCTGAACAGCAGGTGAGGGAACTGACTGGAGTGGAGATGCTAAGGGAGGAACAGAGGCAGGCGTGGCTGCTGGCTGAGCTACAGATTGAGCTAGTGACGGAGATAAAATTACGGCTTGGGCTCGTAAGGCTGGTGCCTGGGCAGGGGACAGTTCAGCTAATCTAACTAGGGATAGTGCGAGGGCGTGAAAGGCTGGGTCAGGAGGTGGATGAAGTGGTGAAGTAGCAGGTGGACCGGTTAGCTCCTCCAAGCCTCCAGGGAGGTCAAGCTGGGTTCTGGTTGCCCTCAACCTGGGCGCTGGGACGGGCACGGAAGGTGGCTGGACACCAGTCACCCCCACCTGAGAAACAGAAGCGGGTGTGGAGGTAGACCGGGTCGCAGCTGCCCTCCTCCTGGGAGCTGGCACTGGTGTGGGCGTAGACTGGGCCCCTGTGCTGGTGGGAAATGGCTGAATACTGGGTGTGGAAATAGTGACGTGTGTGTGTGTGTGTGTGTGTGTGTGTGTGTGTGTGTGTGTGTGTGTGTGTGTGTGTGTGTGTTTTACTGGCAGGTTTATTGGAGATTGTTCTGATTTTTCTGCCACCACTATTTACAGTCTTTGGGGGAGCAGAGCAGAACAAATCTTCCCAGTCCACAGAATCCTCCAGGAGGGAAACATCCCATGAATGAGAGATGGGTTTATTGTGCGTTTTAAGTGAATAATCAGATGGTGAGTGCGAAAAACAGTCACTGGAGCTCACCATCGGGAGTGGCTGAAAGTAGTCCGTTCTATGGCGTCGTGTGCGCCGCTTTCTCTGGGAAGCGGAAGCGGCCGGGGAAAACAGCAGAGCCTCTGGCGCGGTAGCCTCCGTTGAGCCGAGGTGGGAGGCGTAGCCGTTGTGCCGCGGCGATGGTGGAGGTCCGGCGGATGAGGCGGCGGGTGTGGGAGCGAGGAGCGGAGTGGCGAGAGAGGGAGTGGCCGAAGCGCGGCGTGGAACGTCCACTCTCCACGGCAAATGCTCCGGTACAGGTGAGGCAGCAGGTGGGGGAACGCGGCGTCTCCGAGGCCCGCCCAGAGCCAAGCGAGTGCCCTCGAAGACGTGCTCTCGCTCCGCGAAGAGCCGCTGTCTCTCCTTGAGCTTTTCCGCCCACAAGGAGAGCGCTACCTCCTGCCGCTCGTAGAGGTCCGAGTCTGCTGGGTTCCAAACGTGTCTTCGTGGCACGGGTCGTGTCATTCTGTCAGCGGTTGGGTGGAGGCGAGGAAGAAGGAACCCAAACGCAGGACTCGCAGGTAGGTGACGATTTATTATAAGGAGTGGATGAACAGAACAAAGGGAGAAAATGGCTGGCTGGACGACTGACTGAAGCACTGACTGACTAACGGAACATACAGACGGAGAGACAACATCACAATAACATCAATGACACGACATTGGACTGGTTGAACTGAGGGACATAATACACAGGCTGAGTGATGAGAGATTAGAACCTGGTGAGTACACATCTGAACATAATGAACTAATGATAAACGGGAAGAGGACGGAACATAATGCACATGGACCAAGGCTAACACAATAAAACAGGAAGTGGAACAGGCAGAAGATAAACAGTGAACGTGAACTGGAAATACTGGGTCACCGACCCAGGAACCCTGACACATTGAGAGGACATAGACAAGATATCGACAAGCATGCTGTTTTTAGGCTTTTTTTTTTCTTTGTCAACACTTTAAAAGAGGAAATAAAATAGCCCAAATAGTTAATGTAGACAATTTAGCATAGAATTTAAAAAATAAAAAGACTTTGTTTCCCAACAGGAGGGTGGATTTGTGAAATGATCCTGTTTTTTCCTTCATCGGCAAGAAAGTGAGCTACTGTGATTTCTGAAATAAACAGTTGGTGGTGTGACACACAGTAGCTATGTCTGTTTTCTTTTGTTATTGCTCACATCCGTATGGCTAATGATAAATAAAAACTTAATAAAGCTTATTATAAATTTTGTATAAACGCCCGTTCTCACCATAAAAAGTGAAATAAAACATTATTATTATTTTAAAGTATTATTTTTCTCACATTGTGTGTTAAACTGCACAGATGGTATCCTGTCCATTGTAGAAAATAATTAAGAGGTACCTGTTAGTGATCAGTGCAACAGCCTGCAATCAGGATCTAACATGGACAGACATTGCACTGTGTCTTTCTGATAGAGATAAGCTACTGGCACTGCATCCTGCTAACTTTGCCAGTAACCACATTAGGGGACTTGTTTATCTCTGCAGACTTCTCCATAACTACACAGTGATCTTAACAAAACTATTTTTATTTTTGTCTTGGTAAATTATCTTGTAATCTCATGGTGTCTGCTTTTTCTACAGCGATAAATTGACCTGTTAGTGTAAAAAATAATCTTTGTTATGCAGATTTAAAAAATAATTAACTTCTGACGTTGACATTGTGATAAAAAAGTGATTGCTCTTCTTTTTATGAAAACATTGATTACAGTATAGCTCACTCCTGTAGCACAATGATGATCTGTGCTACCTCTCTTTACACTCTTGTCAGGCGTTGTGTGGAGGCGAGGAAGAAGGAACCCAAACGCAGGACTCGCAGGTAGGTGAAGAATGGTGAAGGTTTGTTATAAGGAGTGGATGAACAGAACAGAGGTAGAAAATGGCTGGCTGGACGACTGACTGAAGGACTGAATGGCTGGCTGGCTGAATGCAGGCGGAAACGACAACATAACATCAATGACACAACAAGGGCTGAAGGGAAGAGAGGGCTTAAATACATGACTAACAATGACAACGATTGGAGACAGGTGAGTGAACAGCTGAACCTAATGAACTAATGATAAATGGGAAGAGGACTGAACATAATGCACACAGACCAAGGCTAACACAATAAAACAGGAAGTGGAACAGGCAGTAGATAAACAGTGAACGTGAACTGAAAATACTGGGTCAACGACCCAGAAACCCTGACAACTCTGTGCGTTTGAAAGCTTTTAGGCTCCAACATGACGAAGTCCAGAGCTTCTTAAGCCTGGTGTACAGCCCTGTGTATATGTTCATGTATTGATTTCTGTGATCAGGACGGCTCTGGCCAAGCTCAATTACAGGCCCACCTTCCTCTGTGTATTTTGTTTCTGAAAGTTTTGTACAATTTGAAGACTAACAGAAGTAAAAGAAAATCAAATCAAGAGGTAAACGATAACTGTGTTGATCCCACTATCTGAGTTACAGGTCTGTAAGCAATCAGCAAACTTCAGTGTGAATTTAGACCAAAAGTGAGCTGGCGGCAGGCCTGTCAGGAGTTTATTTTAGTTTTGTGTAAACTAAGTGCTAGACCTTTGAAGTGCCTAAGTGAGCACACAAAAACAGGGGAAAGAGCATGTATGGTCCCCCTCGGTAATGCATCCTGCCTTGGCAAATGCCAAAAGGATCAACCAGATGCTGAAACATCTGTGAGTTTAATTCATTCACTGAAAACTCCATATGGGGTTTCTCCCTTGGTGGTACGGGTGAGAAATAATTAATCCTTTTATTATTCATCATTTTCACACTGCTTCCCCTCATATGGTGGCAGTTGCAAAGGCAAACACTGTACTTGGAGTCACATATGGTGGCACACTGTTGATTCCAAACTAATTTCCACATTATTGCACTTTCACTTTGACTTACTGTGGGACCGTCTCATTTTATCAACTGTTTTTAATCACTGTGGGTATATCTTTCATGTAACATCTATAATATATTAGTTGCAGGTTAGCTGCATTTTGCTCCAAGCATTATTGAGAAAATCCTGGTCAGAAAGAAACCAATACTTCATTGGCCTCTAATTACAAGATCATAAAAGTTAGATTGTCCAAAGCACTATTCACATTATTCACATTATTAATGTACAAACCTCTGTGTTGCCAGCTGCAGACCAAACTTTGATTCGAATACAGTCCATCATAACTGCTGAGCTGGTTGAAAGGCAGACATTGTTTCCTACCAATGTGGCAATGCACATTTTTTATCCAACCATCCGGCAGACTTTTTGCACCTCTGATAACGCCATGGTCGAACTGGGTAGGGTTTTGTTTCAGGTGGAGTATTTGGACCAGCTCTGTTTTCCCTGTTCTACGACTTCCTCTAGCTCATGCCGTCCTTTCCACAGCTTTGAAGAATGGAGCAATCAATACTGCAGTATATCCAGGCTGATGGATGCCACAGATTTCTGCCAGATCAGGCTCTCTACGTTACCTGTGCCATTACGAATTCCTCACATTGTAACTCTGTTTCTCATTACTCCTTCTTTTTCAGCTTTTGGAAGTGGCCCTGGAACTCGCCTTGATTTGGAACTGCAGGCACCTACAGCCTTTCTCTCTCCTGCTCCAATCAGTTGTTCACATTCCCTGCAAAGCAAAGGACATATCAGCTCTGAACCTCCCTGCTCACTCCACACCTGTGAGCAGGGGCCCGTTCTTCGTACGTCGCTTACTACATCCAAGATCAAATGACACATCCAAGATCAAATCATCGCGCTAACCGTGAGCTCGCTAATCCGGTTCCCCGAACACACCTGCTGTTGACGATTAGTACAGCTGGACGCAGTAATGTGACATCACTGGGTGTCATAAAAGGGGCTACGCATCGATAGTAGAAACATTGATCGGCAACCCTCTGATTGGTCGGCGAAAATGTCGAAGGAGCGCGCTCGGCTCGGTATTTTTCGGCAGCAGAGCAAGAACTCCTGAGTGAGGGATTTCAGGAGTTTCAGAGTTTAATCAGAACGCAAGGGAACACTGCAAAGGCTGCAAAAGCAAGGAGAGAGGGCTGGCAGAAAGTTGCTGACAAATTAAACTCGTAAGTAATTTAATAATAACAATAATAATGGAGTGGATTTATATAGCGCTTTTCAAGGCACCCAAAGCGCTTTACAATGCCACTATTCAGTCACTCTCACATTCACACACTGGTGGAGGCAGCTACGGTTGTAGCCACAGCTGCCCTGGGGCAGACTGACAGAAGCGAGGCTGCCATATTGCGCTATCGGCCCCTCTGGCCAACACCAGTAGGCGGTAGGGTAGATTTATTATATTACACTATATTATCCAATATTATATTACATTATATTATATTGTTATATTATATCCTCTTTCACATTAGAGCCACAACAGGACCCACTAGAACATGGGAACAAGTAAAAGTGAAATATAAGAATATTCTACAGAATGGTAATATTTATCACTTATATTGCTTTTCGTCTCTTGGAAAGAGACCCTGAAATAATCTGTTTGTTTGTTTATAACAGCAACCAAGAAAAGGGCAGAGCAAAAAAAGACAGGTGGTGGTCCTGCACCCCCTCGTCAACAAGTTGGTTAAGTAAATAATATCCTCACGGGAAAATCGATATCTCTCAATGAGCACACTGTCGCGCTGAGCTAAAGGATCCTGTCTGTCCCGCAATATACGCTGAATTCTGAGGACTCTCCTTATCAATCTTGCACCTTCCGCAATGGGTTGCTCGCGTAAACGGACAGGACATGGCTGCGACAGGCTTCCCAAATCCACCTTGGCTTTTATAGCCGTGGTCTCTCATCTTGATTACACGAAGTAATTTACAATTACTACTCTGAAATATGAATTACATCTGTAATAATCACATACATGTAATAGAATGTTAATAGTACATTTCCCTTTTTTAGGAAATGACCTGTATGTATCTGTGTGACATCAATAAAAGGATCAAGTGCTGCATTATCTTCAGTTACATTGATGTTATTTATTTATCGCTGTTGCTTTCGTATAAATGAAGCGGACATACCTGCGTGGCCGCGATCTAATCCTGTTTACATAAAGTAAACCTGCTCCCGAGCAGGTTTACGCTTACGGCTCTGTTGCTATGACAGCAAGTCCCGGATGAGCTTCGGGGAACCGACTGATCCAGGATCACGCGAAATCGTCAACAATCTAATCCGGCTAACCTACTTAGCGAGGTACGAAGAACGGGCCCCAGCTCCTTGCAAGTAAGGCTGAAATCTCAGATCACAAAACACTCAATAAGCAAACCATTCCCTCTGGACTATTCCCAGTTTCTAACACTCTCTTCTCTGACAGAGCTTCTGAGAACCAGTTACCTGTAAAAACTCACCAGCTGCCCACTTGTTCACACCAGCCTTTAAATAAACACTTAGAAAATGCCAGCAGAGCCAAAATATGACAGTTACATTTAAGCTTTCCTCTTTCTACAAATGTGTCTCCCTGCTGTGCAAACCTTACTTAAAAAGTTGATTCATGTGGACACAGCATCCAGATGAGTAGAAATCTAGTTTTAATCATTATGCAAATGTACTGTTTATAAGGCTGAGGAAACCTGCATTCAGGTGAGCATGCATCAAGGCAAGGCAAGGCAAGTATATTTGTATAGCACAATTCAACAACAAGGTGGTTCAAAGTGCTTTACAGAGACGTTAGAAACAAAAACAAATAAAAAGCATGATTTAAAATTGATTAAAACAAGCAAACAAACTAACTAAATAACAAACAAACAAACAAAACAGTATGTAAAAAAAAAAATCAAAACAGATAAAATCAGAACAATAGATAAAATCAGTAGTTAAAATGTAAGTTTTCAAGACAAGACTTACTTAACTTTCAGTGGGAAATACTTTCAGGACTTTTATTTCTAATTGCCAATGGAGCCTCCATAATTCAACTACTAAAGAGAAAGAACAAAGGAGCAATGGGAAAATAAAAACAAAAAAGAAAAGTCATTCACATTCACCAAATGTGGTCTAAACGTCTGTGTTTGGCAAAATATGCTAGGTATATTGCAGTGGAATGTTAGCATTAGCATTAGCATTAAGATTACAGATTATCTGCAAATATTACAAATTACTTGTGATCCCCAGGTAATAGTAGTCCCCCAAATAGGCCTAATATACAACGTTATTAGTCTAGTCCATATAAGGTTATGGTTTGTGGCTAAATGGATAGTGAATACTGCTATTTCCTTTGGACCTCTTGTAATAATTTAAATAATTTGTACTCTTATGCACTTGGACTGGGAGAACAACTAGCCCTTTCAAAAAAGCCCACTTGGGAAAAGTTTAATTCCTCAGCAAACAGAGTAAATGCAGAAAGCCTTTCTAAATTTGCAGACTGTGTAACCCTGAGTAAGAAAAACACTGCCGACTACCTTCAATACTGCTGGTCTGCAAGCACCACTTCTGGGTGCCCTAGCATGTCTGGGCCCATAGTGTAGCAATTTTAGACCAAGACACAGCTGACAAGAAGTACTTGTTGGTCTAACAGACACACCTCCCTGTCAGAGAACATGTAGCTACATGACAGATTAAAAGACTAGGGTGGACAGGGGTGATGAGCACAGCAGTGTGTAGTGATCTCTGTTCACGTACAAAAAACTACACGATAACCAGGGTCCCACAGAGATGATCACAAAGTCTAGTGTTTGAGATCAGGTTTGACTAATTGACAAAAACTGTTATTATCACTCAGTAGGGCAGAAAACACCAAAAGGTGTCATGAGACGACGCAATTATCACTCCGTTTTCGCATTGACGGTGATACCTCATGTGATGTGAACCCTGAGAGCGCTCTTTAGTCTTTCAAAAATGGTTTTACTTAGAATAGATCCAGTCCAAGGTAATTTCTTTCCGGGAGTTCATTCTTCCATATCACTCAGCTACACTGCCGCAGGAAGGCAGGAAGAAAACTGCACAGCTGTGAAAATAGTTTGCATAGAGGAAATGGTTAATAAAAACAAACCGCTGAGAAACAATGGAACTGAAAACACCCTCAGACAGATGAATGTTAGTGGGAAATGAGCTCAATCCAAAATACAGTGTTTTTGCTCTTGTTTATTTAAGTTCTTGGATTATTTTTTAAAAACAGTCGCCTGCTGTTCAAACCATAAAGGGAATATTGGTTGAATGTTCAGCCTGATAAAGGCAGTCTCGCATACTCAGAAATATTTATTTTTCTTTTTTGTGGAGGTCCAAAAAGAAAATATTCAAATTCTCTGACCCACAAGGTTTTACCCTTTTATGTGCTGAATTTAACAACTCACTCAGCTGATTAAAATGAAAGCTCTTTTGTTTATTCAGCTATAGAGGCAACGGGGAAAGATGAAGCAGACTTCTATAAACCTGAGTTTTTCAGGTGAAGACTGGGAATGTACAAAAAAGCCCTTTCCAATAAATTTGCATTCTAATCTCCACAGCCACATTGAAGGCCTGTGGGCCAACTTTGTGGATGTTGTTTATTTTCTGACTTCTGATAGACCTGGCAATATAAAAGCACAACATTTAATAATGTGAACCACTAACGCAGGGACAAATACAGGCACGAAGACTCCTGTTTTCTTGTGTGTTGTGCTGAAAGTGAAACATTACTTAAGACAACTGTCACAAAAGCTCTGTTTTGGCTATCATTACATGTAGCCTGAGTCATACAAGGTTAAAGAGTCTGTTAAGGCAACCACAGCATACAGTATGTATGGATTTTAAAAACGACTCCTCACCTAGGAGGAGCAGATTAATGTGCTCTATGTTAAAACCCTGATGGCTCAGTTTTATTTGAATGCAACTTTAGAAACTGTGTATTTTAATGAAAAAATGCACTGAACTAATTCATGATATAAAAGCCAGTCTCTCTGACTTTGTAGTAGTGAAATATTACTACGCTAAAAACACAAAAGAGATCTAAATTTATGGCATGTGTAGTACTTTGCAAAATCTGGAGCCGCCACTCATTTCTGTATATTTTGTTTTGATCTTTTTCAGATTTTATATTTGGTGGCTTTGTTTCAACATTAAAGAACAACAAGATTCACATGTCTGAGTTAAGGTCAGAGTTCATTAACTCAGACATGTGTCTTCGTCTAATCTTTCTCTTCACACATCTCAGTTAACGTCAGAGTTTATGATTCAACAATAAGAAAGGGACTGGGCAAAAATGGCATCCGTGGGAGAGTTCAAGGAGAAAACCACTGCTAATCAAAAAGTTTCATATTTGCCCAAAAACATCTTGATGATCTCCAAGACATCTGGGAAAATATTCTGTGGACGGACGAGACAAAAGTTGAACTTTTTTTGAATCTGTGCGTGATCTCAAGCTTAACTGCGCTTGAGTTCTGCAGCAGGACAATGATCTAAAACACATCAGCAAGTCCACCTCTGAATGGCTTAAGAAAAATCTAAATGAGGACTTTGGACTGGCCTACTCAAAGATCTGACCTGAATCAGACTGAGATACTGTGGCATGCCCTTAAAAAGGTGGTTCATGCTTGCAAACCCTCCAGTGTGGTTGAATTACAATGAGTCTGCAAAGATGAGTGGGCCAAAATTCCTCCACAACTGGAAAAGGTTCATTGCCATTTATCGCAAATGCTGGATTGCACTTGTTGCTGCTAAGCGTGGCTCAACCAGTTATTAGGTTTAGGGGGGAAATCACTTTTTCACACAGGGGCATAGGTCTGGATTTCTTTTTCCCCTTAATAATAAACACCTTCACTTAGAGACTGCATTTCATGTTTACTTTAGTTATCTAATATTTAAATTTGTTTGATGATCTGAAACATTTAAGTGTGACAAACACACAAAAATAGGAATTCATGAAGGGGGCAAACACTTCAAACCATTGTACCTGGAACGTGGTCAGTGGTGGATTGGTCTCCTCAGAGTCCGGACTTCAACATTTTAGAAGCAGTTTGGGTTCAACTTGACAGAGAACAGAGCAAAAAAGATCTTTGAATGTCTCTCAAATTAGCAGAAAACTTGCCTAAGATAATTATGGCTGTGCTGAAAAATAAAGATGCTGACATAAATTGACTTTCAAGTTTGTTAGAATTATAAACCATACTTTATATTTTATCCTTGATCCAAAGGACGTCTTTTTTAAAAATCTTTTTTTTTTTTTAAATTAGAATAATTAAAGCAATGTAAATGCTACTGCTGGGCACGAAGAACACGATTACATTACAAAGTTGCACTTGTACAGAAACAGGTGAGAGGAGGTTTCATTTAAGTTAATATTAGATATAGTTTTGTTCTATCAAATAAGCACCATCCTCCTCACACCCCCTCACCGTTCTGCCTTTAAGTCTCGGTACCTCTCTTTTTGCTACTGTTTCTTGGCTCACTTCTTATCAGACATGTTCAGCTGTCGGTGGAACGTCCACAGAGACTGTCAGTGTACAGGGCTACTTGGCAGCGGTCGAAGTTTTTAATTTTCCTCACTGTATTCCTCACAATTTTTTAAATGTCTTTCTTCACTCCAATAATTTTCTTCTCCACCTTTCCTCACACCTAGGCAGTGGTGACCTGTGTCTGAAATACCTGATGGGAGCTCACACTATGGACAAGGCAGGCAGTTGTAACCAAGCGTTCAGTAATTACAGGTAGTCAAAAGTATGTTATGACAGACAACAGGAACATGGAATTATATGGTGTAATAATATGTGTGTCCAGGTATTGAATTTTAGCCATTACACTGTGATGGATCAGCATACATCAGTCTTCTTCCACTTGTCCAAGTTACAGTTGCAGGGGGATGGAGGCTGCCTCCAGGAACAGCATGCAGACTCCATACTGGGGCACCCCAGCTGGGCTGTGTATTCAAACCCAAGACCTTCTTATTTTGAAGTGTTGATGTTAACCTCTACATTTGCGCCAAAAAAAAACAAACAAAAAAGGAAAAAGGTTTTTGGGTCACTATAAATTGAATCCTGCTTGCAGGGACAAAGAACCACTAAAGGAGTGCATCATCATATTAAAAAATAACCAGTTTCTAATGATGAACTCAGTGTATGTATGAGTGTTATCAGGCAGTTGCAGACTGCTTAATTTTCAATGTTTTTTGACATCAAAGAGGAGATTTTCTTAATGTGTCATCTCAGGCTCAGAGCTGTAGCTGTCAGCCTCAGATGACCACATTAAAGACAATAAGATAATGCTACATTTATCCTATCTTTGAGAATGTTTTTAAGGTGGTCTAGAACAAAAATCATTCTCAGTTTGTCAGTAAAATACGAAGCTGTTCCAGCTACAGAAAAAAGAAAGAACATGAACTTATATCTATTACTAGGTTTGTATTTAGTTTTTAGATAATTTGAGAAAAACAGAGGATGTGATGTTCCAAAACACCAGATTGTGTTTACAGAAACCAGCTGAGAGGACGGCCAGTAAAAAGACAAGGGGCCTTAAAAATAAGGGGACTAAAATGACTTGTTTGAGGCAGTGGATATTGGTTATTATATCAATCCCCAACAACTGGACCCCCTAAAAACGGATTTAAAACTCAATGCACTTGCACACGCTCTATTTTTGAACATTATCTGCACAAATACTCTTATCTGGCCTCTGATGCATTGTTTTTTTGTTACATCTGATTTTCTTCCACAAATTGTGGGAGTTTAAAAATATTTTCAAATTCCAAGTAATAATTCTAACTGTCTTTTTGGCCCTAAGAATCAAAAGAACCATTTTTAACAGTAACATGATGAGCTTTTCTGTGGGAAATTTGTCAAAGCAGAAGCGTATTCATCAGTGATTGCCATCTAGCATCTCAAATCTTAATTAATATTTATTTTTACGGACACTCGCATAGAAATTTGCATTAAACATAAAAGAACCACAAAATATATCAGTGATTAACATTTCATTTGTCTCCTTCTGATTTGCATTAAGAACTGATATGTGGTAACGTGTTAGCATTAAAAGAACAATGTGTGATTCTTTTGCTTACATCGCAGCTTTTTATAGATGTGGAAGTAGAAATAATTTAAAATAGCCAAATACCTTTGAAAAAAATAAATGATTTTTAAAAAAAATTATTTTATACTTGTGAACAAAAAAAGAAAAAAATACGAGGACTACTACAGCGGCGATATTTTGGTTAAAAAGTGATTGCGTGTTGTTGCCTCTCTCTGCTCTGACTGTGAATATTTCAATCTACGATTAAAATAAAATTAAAAAAAGCCAAAAAATGACAACAAACTAGATTTGATGAAATTTTAATGGTCTCTCTGAAGAAATGAATAATTCACCCATTGTCACACTGGAGGAGCTTTCACTTCTTAAAGCCGTTCATCAATAATCTGCCTCTAATTTTCTCTGAGCAGTTCTCCACAAGGATGGAAAGGCTATCTCTGTGCTTCACTGCGCAGCAGACCCAGAGGGATGGACCCACTAACAGAGATCTGTTTATACTGCCTCACCTCAATCTGAGTTCATACCTTCTAACTAATGGCAGCCATGTTTAACAACCACCTGCCTTATCGCATGCGCACACAGGCATAAGGCACCAGCAGCAAAATCAATCAACCACAGAACCTGTGTCAACTGCCACGGAAAAGTGGAAATAAGACAAAACACTGTAAGTTCAGATAGGATACCATCGGGTAAATGCAGAAGTTTGGGTTATTGGAGAATATTTCAACAGCGCTTTCTACAGAAGCAAAACTCCCAATCTGTATTCCTGTCATCCACCCGAGCTGCCTCCCTACAAGTCATTTTTAGTGCAGTGCAGAAACACTTAGTTCCCTTAAAAAATCAACAAATCTATACCTGTAATCCAAACCTTTTTTGGAAAATAAGACAGTAGCACCAGCAGATTATGAGATTTAAGTTCAATACTTCTTGAGTGATGCACCTGAAGGAGTTAAATCTTCTCGCATGTGCTTTTCAATCAATCAATCAATCAATCAATCAATCAAGGCTTTATTCGCCACGTGCAGGTTGCTCTGCAGTGAAATAGGACCACCCCCTGACCTTACACACACAACACAAACATCACATGGGGATACAGGTCAGAGATCCGTAGCATTACAGAAAAGAAAAACACTGAAATATACACTACAATGGGAAAGTACAAGAGGGGAAAAAAAGAGACCTCTACTCATGCTGGGCTCCTGGGAGGACAGCATGAGAACAGGAAACAAAAAAACTCCTCTGCACAAAAAAGCACATAAATGTCCACAGCACAACAGTATGGAACACGTGACAAGCCACAGGGTCGGATGGGGGGTGAGGAGTAATCCGAAGCAAACACAGCAGCCATCCTGCCCTGCGCTATTATTCCAGCGCGAGCTCAGACCCGCCGTGTTCCCAGGAGGGAACAAGCATTGAAGGCGTTTGGAAAGGGAGGGGGGATGAGTGTGTGCATATCAGTGTATATGTATGTGTGTGCGTGTCCAGAGTTCAGCTGAGACAGTGTCCTTCGCCCTGCCAGGCTAAGTAAACAGTCTTCCAGCCAGCCCAGGTGGCCTTGCATGGAATGGGAAGAACAGTCTAAACACAGTCGTTATCAGGGTGTTTTTGTTCGGCTCCAGTCTTGCGACCGCAGCTGGGCTGAGAGGGTATCCGCATGAAGTGATGGGGCTTTTTACTTTAGTGCGAACAGCTCATATGAATTTCAAAGCAGTTCTACAGTCCAACACTGATCTCTCAATCTCCCGTTGGAGAGCCGCGAGCTTCGCCATACTTGTGTTCTGTGATGTTGTCATTCTTGTGCTCAAAGAGCCGATTCTGAGAACTCACGACAGTGTGCCTCCCCGAGATGTCATCCAATTTGCGCTCAGAGATCTTATTCTGAGTATTCACAGCAGCCGTAGCTTTTCCAAGATCTTATCCGTGCTGCACTCAATGAGCCCATTTTGAGAAACTCATGCCTCTTCCCATCGTTCCAATCCCAGCGGGCAGCCTTGTGGGGGTTTGAACAGCCGGTTCCGCTTTCTTAATTCTTCGATAAGTCAGGGCCAAGCCAGCTCCGATCAGCCAGAACCCTGTTACCATGGTTCCGAATAGGTAGATATCTTCAGCACTCAGGCTCACCCAAGCCCAAACTTCTCGTTGAGAAAGGGGTGTCAATTGCATTTAGGGACCAGTTGATCAAATCCATAATTCCTCTTTTAGGTTTTAGAGAACAGACTCAGACCAGTCAGACTGCTTTCCATCAATCATTCCCGGTGGTTTAAAAAACAAACAAAGTGCACTCACGTGAAAGTAAATTCAAAGTCAGAAGGTATTTTTATGCGCACAGGTAACATACTGACTGCTTAAAAAAGTGTCTGGCTGACTGAATTTTATATATATCCATGCTGAAGCAAAACTGTCAACATACTGTCACCATATTGTTTGGCTATGGCTGAGTGAAGTATTTACTGTAAATGACAGTGTGTTCCTATGCTGGGATGAGAGGTGCTCAGTACCAGGCTTATCTGAATCTCTACCCAACATTGTTCACTGCATTCAAAATGGCCCAAACATGCTACAGACAGTCACAAACGGGGCTGTAGTCTTAACAGTTTTCTAGTTTAAAAACTGATGTGTCCAGGTTTTAAAGCGTTATTGCTTTATTTGGTAGAGAAAATAAAGTGACCAGTTTTTAGAGGAAATTTTTTCCGATTAAGTGAGAAAAACAGAAAGCTGAACATACTGTTGCTGGCGATGCGTGGAGTAAGATTGATTGTTGGCATACTGACACTGAAATGAGCTCTTTAGAAATATGTCTAAAACACACAGACAGGTGGTAGTCGGGGGATAACAGGGAGCGAGGGGACATTTTTAGCACCAGAAAAAGATGTTAACCATGTGACCCATGTCCCCAACACTCTTTTACATTCATTATCTCACTACATGTCAAACACAGCCAGAAGCAGCAGCGAAGAAGCTATTAAGCCTTATCTATTATTGAACAGTCAAAGAGCTTGTAATGGCTTGGAAAAAAAATCGCTGACACAGAGATTCTTTCATAGTTGTATAATTTAACGTCTGTCGCTGCTTCAAAAGAACACAAACACATGCTCATGCACACAGACCCAAAGCTGAGGTTTTTTCATGAGCAGTCAGCGGTTTAGCTTAGCCTGTTCTCCCAGTTACTCTGTGCTGTGTGTCACATAGTTAGAAGTGATGGGTCTTGTGTCAGCCCAGGCAACACACGCTTTATGTGCCTATTTTATGCACTGAAGTAGTGATACATCATTTCATGCAGATAAAGACACCGACAAGACAGAGACGGGTGGTCCTTTGCAAATAACTACAGAGGTTGCAATGCAGGTCCACTGTCAACTCTAATACTTGTCTGAGAGGTTCACTTCAGCACTGTGACCATCACAGAAAAATGTCTCAAGCCTCAATCACCAGCATCATATTTTGGGGCCATTTAGGCTGACCGGCAGTGGCACAGCTGAACGTTCGCAGTACAGAAGATGTGTGGTGAATAACAAAAGACCTTTTCAGTAGTGCCCATAAGTTTAAAAGGTCAGCAGTAGCACTGATAATTTGTGTTACGGTTTGCAGAGCAAACTTTCCTTACAAGCACATGTACAGCATAGTTTCTATCTACTCTTAATTTCTCTTGCAGAGTTGATTCCGTGATCTCTCCCAACAAGACATGAGTGGCTGAGACAAACAGCCCCAACACTAGATCTATTTACTAGTTATTCCTGACCCTTAGGTCAAAATTACTTGGTCTTTATCAGAGGATTGTTTTTGCCTGCATGTAACAGAACTGTGAATGTTAGCACTCACTCATTTTGGTCATTTCGTACACTGGGACAGAAGGACCACAGAGCAGACGCAGATGGCAGAAGCAGTTTAACAGGTTTATTATAATATTAAATATTGCACTAGAAATATGTTAAAGTCCAAAATCCACAGCTAAATAAATCAGACAGGGCGACTAATGAAAAGTCCAATCTAATCCAAACAGCTACACTGCTGAGTGGGCCTGCAGGTGAGTCTGCAGCATTTCCAGAAACTGAGTTTCACTCCTGGCTCACAGGGAGACAGGTAGAGATATGAGATTTCCTGACAGTCCAGAGCTTTCTAAGGGAAGCCAGTCAGCAGCACACACACACACACACACACACCGGGGGAATCCTGAGGGAAGCAGATGAGACAAAAGGTAAGTAGACTAATACCGATATTTGAAAGAGATTAAACCCCAAGAAGCCTGATATTACCACGTCGGCAGCTGAAATGATGTGGCAAAGCTGGAGAGGAAAGGCCGGTGCTTGTGTATTGCAGGTGAGTGGGATGATGAAAAACAGGTGTTTAGTGTGATCGCTGTTCCTCCTGGTGGACACACCCCAGGACCATCAGAACATGAGGCAGTGAGGGAGACAGAGAAGCAAACACCAGCTCGGGGCTGCAGGAACCAGGGCAAAATCTGCTCAAACAAACCACAGAAGCTCATATGGGACAATTAGAAGGGTTAGACATTGTGACGTGAGTGTTTAATAGCCCTTAAAACTCAAAATGACTCCAACTTAATGCAGTGAAACAAACGCATTTTCGCCATTTTATATATTTTTTTATGCTGGTAATGTCATGCCATGCTATCAACAATTAAGCGATTATGAGGTGCGATCATTCATTCATAAAATGCAACATCTTTATATTATATAAAATTTTCCTTTCTCCCCTACTACAGCTCAAAGAGCATATATTAAAAACAATCTGCAAATCAAATAATTGTTTTGTTTTAATAATTGCAGCTGTAGAACTTTTTAATCACAATTTTATTTGAACATTTTTAGTATTTTTTATGGACTCAACTAAATGTTTGAGCCAGTACTTTTACTTATCCCTATACTAATTGAATTTAAACTGAGGCTATTGTTCTTAGCCGACTGAATGTGTAACCTGTGGAGCAAATTAGTCTGCCTTGTTAAATTCTTGGTTGAAGTTTGAGAGCAGCCTTGGTGTACGTTACAAAGAAAATAAGGCCCATCCTCAGAGTTAAATAATCAGCTTAAATGAAGGGATAGCACCTCGGGTCTCCTGTGTAACTAATGAGAAGGCAAAGCTAAAAGCGCTGTGAAATGCCTGTGAACAGACCCCTGAATGGTAAAAGGTGTGAGCTAATCAGGACCTTTCTATGCCCTGACAACCCTGTATGACTCCAACAATTACAATGTCGAGGATTAGTGAGTTGCGCAGAAACACACAATATGTCAAGCTGCAACCATTAAATGATGGTTCCTCTTCGTTGCCTCTGCCAAAAATCACTTGCTGCATTTGCATGCAAATGCAAGTTATGCTCCTAGCATAATTTTCTTCTGTGGGTGACTGCTTATATTTGATATTGCAGTGGAAGAATTTACGTCATTTGTTTGAGAGTGTAAGCTGTGCAGCAACACACACTATTGGCAAAATAAACCTGTTTACTAAAAATTCCTTTTGTTTGCCTATTTAAATAAAGAAATGAATAAATAATTATTAGTCAGTGATTCTTCCAGTTGAATGCCGAACTATTAGATTATGTATTATTTCTTTTGCTTTGTAGTGATTCTTTCTTTTTACATAATTGGGGAATATATGCTTCATATTACAAAAGGTCAGATAGGAAATGTAAGAGTTTAATCTCACTGCACCTAGAAATAGATACATCATGTTAACCAGGGAGCATTAGCAAGGCGTTGACAGATTTTAGCGCATTTGTATTCTGCCATGATAGATGTTTAGTATTGCATGTTATTTTTGTTAATATTGTATAGTCATGAAATCAGTATAAATCTTTGCATCTGTGTTTATTTAGTAGAATATTTAGTAAAGTGTTAGCTATTGTAGTGCAATCCTTTAACACACAGTTACAGTTCATCCAGTCTGTGTAATTTAAGCTAAATTCCCCCAAAATCTGCAAAATGGCTACATGAACATTCATTCTGAAAAAAGTCTATTATTTTGACTCTTTAAGACAAAACCACCATAACTTTTAGCCTCGGTCATTAATGAAATGACTCCCAGATCAATTCTTATTGACTAAAGGCTCCATTATTGGCTTGTAAGACATCACAGTTGCACCATTGTCCCTTAATTATACTGAAGTCAGAGCACTGCTGTTTTTTCTCCCTCTCTAGTACAGTACAAAAAAGATGAGCCAGGATAGTAATCATCCTTTCTAACAAACATGACCAGAGGTGTTGTCTTAAGTGTTGCATTTGAATAGATTCATTAGCAAACAACAGTGATTTCTTTGTTTGAGGCAATGCATTTTTACTTAATGATAAGTGAATGGAATGATACACATATTTGCACTCAGTGAGCCTGAAAAAAATCCTCACTGTTCCTGACTACTATGCCTCATATTTTCAGGTCTTGTAAGATATTATTATTCATGTACAGCTTTGAAAAAGAATATTTTTGCATGACTCTATGGAGTGCTGTAAAGTACACACACACACACACACACGCACACACACACACACACACAGTGCACACCAAATACGCATCATAATTCAGTAGCTAGTAGACCCACCTGTAGCCTGAGTATGTCAACAACTTGAAGTAATCATTTTATGTACAACTTTATCAGTCTCTCATGGTGTTGTGGAGGAATTTTAACCCACTCTCCTTCAAAACATTGCTTAAGGTCACTCAGATTTGCATTCACTTATGCACAGCTCTATTAAGGTCCTGCCAAAGCTTTTCCATTAGGGTGAGGTCTGGGCTTTGGCTGAGCCATTGCAGCACCCTGAGTCTCTTCTTTTTTAGCCATTCTGTTGTAGATTTATTGTTGTGTTTGGGATCATTGTCCTGTTGCATGACCCAGTTTGGGGCAAGCTTAAGCTGTTGGATGGATGCCCTTACATTTGACTCTAGAATACTTTGGTATTCATGGTTGATTCAGTGACTGCATAGTATGCAGGTCCAGTGACTGCAAACTACATCTCCACCACCATGTTTCATAGTTGGCATGAGGTGTTTGTGTTGATATGTTTTGTTTGGCAATCACCAAACATGGCACTGTGCATTGTAGCCAGACCGCCATACTTTGGTCTCATTTGTGCAAAGGACATTGTTCCAGAAGTCTTATGGTTTGTTCAGATACAACTTTGCAAACCTATGTCATGCTGTCGTGTACTTTTTAGAGACTTTTTTTCTGGTGGCCAAAAAAAACCCAGTCTGCTTTTTCCCATAGTGTCAAAAGTCTTGGACAATACTTTCTCCTTTATCATCCTCATCATAAATAATGTTTCACATTCACCATGCTTCAGCCTACGTAACATTTCAACCACAATCTTTTCTTTCTGTACACAGCCCATAAATCCTGGTTCATGCTCTGGTCCCCTCTCATCTGTATTGTTTTAATGCCATTCTCCCTATCTTCTCAAAAATACTCTTTAAACTGTACAGAACTCTGTAGTGAGAGTCATCACCTGCACTAGGTCTACTGACTATATTACACCTATTCTCCTCGAGCTTCGCTGGCTCCCCATTCCCCAGTGTATCTAGTACAAGATTATGCTTCTCACTTTCAAAGCTCTCAATGACTTGGCACTCCCATATCTTTCTGACCTCCTTCATCCTTACACCACTTCCAATGCCCTCCACTCAGCTTCAGCTGCTCTCATGACAGCTTCTCGCTTCAGACTTAACACCATGGGTGTCGGAGCCTTTACCTGAGCTGCACCTCATCTTTGGAACTTATTACCACTTCACCTTTGTCCACTACAATCTCTGACACAGTTCAAATCCCATCTTTTTCCATCAGAGTATCACTCACAAGCATCTTGTTTTATATGTTTTACAATCTTATTCTTCCTGGATTTGAAATCTCTTTTAATAATGTTCTTGTTAATTTTGTACTGAAAGGTGACCCTGAGTGGTTTGAAAAGCACAAACAAATACAGTTTATTATTATCGTGAATTTTAACATTTAACATGCTAACTAAGGCCTGTAGAGTCTGAAATGAAGCTTTTGGATTTTTTTTCTGCACACACTTACTGATGATCAGACATCCAAGTGCTTGATTTGCAGAACCTGACTGCTAGTTATGCTTTTCCCCACATTTCATCAAATCCATTTTAAGACAATTATGTCTTTTGTTCACATCTTTTTGTTTCAGCAATGCCTACATGTGTTAACATGAATTTTTATAGAGGTTTCCAGATGATGTACAGGGAGTGCAGAATTATTAGGCAAGTTGTATTTTTGAGGAATAATTTTATTATTGAACAACAACCATGTTCTCAATGAACCCAAAAAAAACTCATTAATATCAAAGCTGAATGTTTTTGGAAGTAGTTTTTAGTTTGTTTTTAGTTTTAGCTATTTTAGGGGGATATCTGTGTGTGCAGGTGACTATTACTGTGCAGAATTATTAGGCAACTTAACAAAAAACAAATATATACCCATTTCAATTATTTATTTTTACCAGTGAAACCAATATAACATCTCCACATTCACAAATATACATTTCTGACATTCAAAAACAAAACAAAAACAAATCAGCGACCAATATAGCCACCTTTCTTTGCAAGGACACTCAAAAGCCTGCCATCCATGGATTCTGTCAGTGTTTTGATCTGTTCACCATCAACATTGCGTGCAGCAGCAACCACAGCCTCCCAGACACTGTTCAGAGAGGTGTACTGTTTTCCCTCCTTGTAAATCTCACATTTGATGATGGACCACAGGTTCTCAATGGGGTTCAGATCAGGTGAACAAGGAGGCCATGTCATTAGTTTTTCTTCTTTTATACCCTTTCTTGCCAGCCACGCTGTGGAGTACTTGGACGCGTGTGATGGAGCATTGTCCTGCATGAAAATCATGTTTTTCTTGAAGGATGCAGACTTCTTCCTGTACCACTGCTTGAAGAATGTGTCTTCCAGAAACTGGCAGTAGGACTGGGAGTTGAGCTTGACTCCATCCTCAACCCGAAAAGGCCCCACAAGCTCATCTTTGATGATACCAGCCCAAACCAGTACTCCACCTCCACCTTGCTGGCGTCTGAGTCGGACTGGAGCTCTCTGCCCTTTACCAATCCAGCCACGGGCCCATCCATCTGGCCCATCAAGACTCACTCTCATTTCATCAGTCCATAAAACCTTAGAAAAACCAGTCTTGAGATATTTCTTGGCCCAGTCTTGACGTTTCAGCTTGTGTGTCTTGTTCAGTGGTGGTCGTCTTTCAGCCTTTCTTACCTTGGCCATGTCTCTGAGTATTGCACACCTTGTGCTTTTGGGCACTCCAGTGATGTTGCAGCTCTGAAATATGGCCAAACTGGTGGCAAGTGGCATCTTGGCAGCTGCACGCTTGACTTTTCTCAGTTCATGGGCAGTTATTTTGCGCCTTGGTTTTTCCACACGCTTCTTGCGACCCTGTTGACTATTTTGAATGAAACGCTTGATTGTTTGATGATCACACTTCAGAAGCTTTGCGATTTTGAGACTGCTGCATCCCTCTGCAAGATATCTCACTATTTTTGACTTTTCTGAGCCTGTCAAGTCCTTCTTTTGACCCATTTTGCCAAAGGAAAGGACGTTGCCTAATAATTATGCACACCTGATATAGGGTGTTGATGTCATTAGACCACACCCCTTCTCATTACAGAGATGCACATCACCTAATATGCTTAATTGGTAGTAGGCTTTCAAGCCTATACAGCTTGGAGTAAGACAACATGCATGAAGAGGATGATGTGGACAAAATACTCATTTGCCTAATAATTCTGCACTCCCTGTATGAACCCTGAAATGTCCTCCTCAACCACCCTGAAACAGTGATTTTAACTAAAACGTTTAGGAATAAAGAATTGGCAAAGCCCCCTATACAAGCCCCCCTTAGAACAAACTTAACTCTTCATCTTGATGTTTCCAGCATCAATGAAACTAAATCCATTCTCTTCATCCCTGCCATGCTCTGGATTATTATTGTAAAGTCAACATGATAACATTGCCACGACCATGATGCCGAGCTTGGACTAGTATATTGCTCCAAGTGCCATTGTACCTGTTTGCAGCTTTGCAGAGCTACCAACATGGCTGTTTTAGGGCTCTCTATATTTTGTATTGGCAGAGGGCACAGAATGCATTTGGCAGCTGGTATTTTCTTGGAGTGCACTGAGGTTATCCAGTGTGAGAAGTGTGGAATAAGATGTAGCGCTGCCAGCCCAGTGGTGCACTGCATTCTTAATTTCTGGGTTTTGAAGCCAACTTTCTCAAGTAGGTGGACATTGCAAGTAACTTTCGTTCCAATATTATTTTGGTCCCTTTATCTTGCTGATAGTAAACCATTGTAAAAATTCAAAAAATCTTTTCGTTTTATTTTATTTATTTAACCAGGAGAAAGTAAGACTGAATAAATCTTTTTACTAGAGTTTCCTGGCCAAGAAAGATCAGTACAATTGCTCAAACTAGCAGCACAACGGTAATAATACCCAGGAAAAATATCTGCAACTGCATCCAAATCATTTCAAATCACATTTAACTTCATTCATGAGACCAGTTCCTTAAGTTTTATTTGTTGAATTGCTCTTTCCAGAAGGAAGAAGCTTCAAATTTAAATGCTTGTTCTATAAATTCAGAGCAAACCTTTTGAAAAAGCAGAAGAAATGAGTGAAGACAATAACTCCCCACACTGTTTTTAAATAATGTAAGTCAGTAAGTATGATGGGCACGAACCAAGAATAGCCTTACAGAAAAGACTATACCAGTGATTGAGTCTGACAATATCATCAGTTTTGTCAGCATTTAGAACAAATCTCTTTGTTGTTCTTATCTTTTTATGCAACATTTTTCTACCAGATGATGTGATTATGCAAACCGAAGATACTGAGCTTATTCTGACTGTAACCAAAGAATTATACAAAGCCAAAAAATAAATAAAGATGAAAAAAGTAATTAGCTTGTTTGCACTCTGCAGGAGCACCACTAACACACTGAACTTCACTATCATGATTTGACTAGATTTGGTAAGAATCTCTTAAACAAGAGGGTGAACATATCCTAAATAACAACCCACACACAAAAATATGAATACTTGTATTCAACAATAAAAAACACATAACTTAAGAGTTTATTAATGTCAAAAATACATTTATATACGTATAATATTCTGTTTAGCCAATGAACCCAAACTGAAAGCATCAACCTTTCTGGTGTTTTACTTACCAACTATGTATCTGAAAGGAGCAGGCACTTTCAATTTAGACTCTTCACTGGAGTAATGTAGTACATTATACAAGGCTGGTCCCCTGCTGGTTTTTACATTTTGTGCAGCAGTCTTTAGACTGTTGGAAAATAACCACAGAAACCCAAGAGCTTATGCGGACATTAACCTGTGATTTCGATTAATTATTCTCCACTTTCTTCTGCAAATCAACAGGTGTGCTGAGTTATGACAAAATAAAAGCATTTGGTCTCATGAGCAATTATAGAGCAATTAAAACTTCCTACTCTGTGCCCAATTTAGACTTAATGAAATGCAGCAAAAAAACATAAAAAAAACCCGTCATTTTAATACAGTCGATTTCTCTCTCTCTCTCTCTCTCTACATATATATATATATATATATATATATATATATATATATATATATATATATATATATATATATATTAGGGGTGCAACGATATTCGTATCGATATTGAACCGTTCGATACAGTGCTTTCGGTTCGGTACGCATATGTATCGAACAATACAACATTTGTAATTTATTTTATCAACTTTCCTTCTGACGATGCTGTCTGTGTTGAGCGCTCAGTGAATCTGCGTTCGACTACTCCGCCTAGGCTGCACTGTCGAGCGCAGATCCACTGAGCGCTCAACACAGACAGCATAGTCAGAAGGAAGAGCGCAGGGCAAGCTAGCAAGACAGAAGTTAAGCTCTCCTTGCAAGATGGACCTCCCCCACCCTCATTCAGATCTGGCGTTTGGAATTATTTTGGTTTTCATGTGACGTATGACCCTGAAGGTAAGCGAGTCATGGACTAAAGTAAAACAGTATGTTGGATGTGCCACGCAATGCTTAATTACATGGGTGGGAACTAGTGTGTTAGCGCAGTTAGCTCGTTAACGTGTTGGCCGTCTAGCTCGTTAACGGAGATTTGCCGTGTTGTGGCGTTAAGGTCATTTCAACGAGATTAACCTGAAAGCACTAGTGGGAACACAACGAATATGACTGCACATTTACGCCGACATCATCCTAGTGCAAAGACAAAAACAACAAGCATGCTACTAACTTTAGCCGAGTCATTTAGACAGCTGTTAGCACATGATTCTCCTTATGCTGCTGAGAATATAGCCCAGAAGAAGCGGATAGTATAGCTTTTATTTTGGAAAGAGACATTTCTCTGTAATAAACTCTCTTTTCCAAAGATGAGTGACTCCTCAATCAGATACAGGGCTCGCAAAATCGCTAGCCCGACGTCCTGGGGCTAGCGATTTTTTTCAGACGGGCTACCCTGCCCGTCGGGCTATTGTAGGAAGGAAAAATATATGTCAATGCTTTTGCATTCTTTCAGAAATGTAGCTGGGTAATTATGTCATTGGCATCGGTGAGCCACTGTCAATATGTGACATATTGAAATCGCGTTTGAATTTGCGCTTGTTTTTTTGCTTTCACTTTGCAATCGTGCGAACGGTGTATAGAGAGCGACAGCACTGATCTGTGAGTGATGATAATTTGTGCACCAATTCCTCTGACATCGTCTTATTAATCGTTAGCTTACTATGCAAACATGACAAGTGAAATCTCCCGCAGCTTAAACATGTGAGAGGTTGATCGCGCAGAGCATCGCTGAGCATTGTGTGAGTCCGTGTGTAAAAGCAGCAGTATATATATTTTAGTTCTGCTGAACCAAATAAGACAGGTCGGGGTGAAGAAGTGACAGCCAAAGAAAAGCTTACCGCAAAACGGAGAAGTTATAACAAATCAGACTATAAGGCAAAAAGAAAGTGCAGCTTTATGGTTTCATGGACAAAAGAATTTCTGTGGCTGCAATATGACGAGCTAAATAACCAGGGCTGCACATAAGTGGTCCGCAGGTGCGCATTCGCTGTCAAAATAAAAAACGCGCACAAGGGTTAGGGTTAAATTTAAAAACTGTACTTTTGAGTTAAAATATATATTTATAATTTTAATAAATGACAAATTAAAAAGGCATGAACATTTTTTTTGTATCGAAAAAATATCGAACCGTGACACCAAAGTATCGAACCGAACCGTGAATTTTGTGTATCGTTGCACCCCTAATATATATATATATATATATATATATATATATATATATATATATATATATATATATATATATATATATATATATATACACATATTCACTGAGCACAGTAATTGTGAATCACTGTGCTCAGTGAATACCTCAGGCAGTAGAAACCCAAGAAAGAGGAGGGAGACGAGGAACCATCATGGAAGGACAGGCCCCTGCACGGTATGTACCACCGGTAGATAGAGGAGGTGGCTGATATCCAGAAATCCTACCAGTGGCTGGACAAAGCTGGACTGAAAGACTGCACAGAGGCACTAATCATGGCAGCACAAGAACAAGCTCTGAGTACACGATCCATAGAGGCTGGGGTCTATCACACCAGGCAAGACCCCAGGTGCAGGCTGTGTAAAGATGCCCCAGAGACAATCCAGCACATAACAGCAGGGTGCAAGATGCTAGCAGGCAAGGCATACATGGAACGCCATAACCAAGTGGCCGGCATAGTGTACAGGAACATCTGTGCCGAGTATAACCTGGAAGTCCCGAGGTCAAAATGGGAGATGCTCCCAAGGGTGGTGGAGAAGGACCGAGCTAAGATCCTGTGGGACTTCCAGATACAGACGGACAAAATGGTGGTGGCTAACCAACCGGACATAGTGGTGGTAGACAAACAGAAGAAGACGGCCGTAGTGATCGATGTAGCGGTTCCGGATGAAAGCAATATCAGGAAGAAGGAACACGAGAAGCTGGAGAAATACCAAGGGCTCAGAGAAGAGCTCGAGAGGATGTGGAGGGTGAAGGTAACGGTGGTCCTCGTGGTAATCGGAGCACTAGGTGCGGTGACTCCCAAGCTAGGCGAGTGGCTCCAGCAGATCCCGGGAATAACATCGGAGATCTCTGTCCAGAAGAGCGCAGTCCTGGGAACAGCTAAGATACTGCGCAGGACCCTCAAGCTCCCAGGCCTCTGGTAGAGGGCCCGAGCTTGAAGGATAAACCGCCCGCAGGGGCGTGCTGGGTGTTTTTTATATATGGTTCCACTAAAGTTTTTTTCCAGACACTGCCACCCACCATCCATTCTCTTCTGTGTATTCTTATGAAGTCCGTGGACAGCAGAGTCTTTATCATACCTACAGTGCTCTGAAAAGTTTATTTAGTTTTTAAGAAACATTTGAGCTGCTGTATTCACATTTTCACAAATTCATCTCATAGTTATGTGTTAAATGAGATTTGCTGCAACAGTAGCACAGTGTGCTTTCCAGACTCCTTGAACTTACAGTATGTCAGGTTTCAGTTCATAACTTTTTTACTCAGTCAGAAACTATACTGCTAATATATATTATAATATTAATGCTTTTTAATCAAATTAAAATTCAGTTGTGGCTGTGAGCTGCTCCTCATTTCTCTGCATGTTGCTTGGGAAATAGGAAATGGGTACATTTGTTTAACATGTTTAAATTTGACATGCAGTTAGTGGGGATAGGTTAACTGGAAACACTAAATTGAACATAGGTGTGAATGCGGGAGTGAATGTGAGTCTGATTGGTTGTCTGTGTTAGCCTTGCGACAGACTGTCGACCTGTCCAGGGTGTACCCTGCTACTCGTCCTAAGACAGCTGGGATAAGCTCCAGCGCACCCTGCGACCCTGAAAAGGACAAGTGGAAGCAAATGGATGAATGGATGTTTCAATTTGTTGAAATGTGCAAATATGCATTAAAATAGAGAGTATAAGGTAAAAAACTGAATTTCTACAATTCTCACAAGTTGATATATTTAGTTTGACCACCTTTATTCTTAAACACAGCCTGAACTCTCCTAGGAAAGCTCTCGTAATTTCTATAAATAGTCTTTAGAAATAATTCAATT
The DNA here is from genome assembly GCF_963969265.1 of Rhamphochromis sp. 'chilingali'. NCBI lineage: Eukaryota > Metazoa > Chordata > Actinopteri > Cichliformes > Cichlidae > Rhamphochromis > Rhamphochromis sp. 'chilingali'. The sequence continues at coordinate 8,853,782 of NC_137938.1, forward strand.
CAATTCAATTTTATTTATATAGTGCCAAATCACAACAGCAGTCGCCTCAAGGCGCTTTATATTGTACAGTAGATCGTACAATAATAGAAAAACCCAACAATCATATGACCCCCTATGAGCAAGCACTTTGGCGACAGTGGGAAGGAAAAACTCCCTTTTAACAGGAAGAAACCTCTGGCAGAACCAGGCTCAGGGAGGGGCGGGGCCATCTGCTACAACCGGTTGGGGTGAGAGAAGGAAGACAGGATGAAAGACATGCTGTTGAAGAGAGACAGAGATTAATAACAGATATGATTCAATGCAGAGAGGTCTATTAACACATAGTGAAGGAAAAACTCAATGCATCATGGGAATCCCCGGCAGCCTACGTCTATTGCAGCATAACTAAGGGAGGATTCAGGGTCACCTGGTCCAGCCCTAACTATATGCTTTAGCAAAAAGGAAAGTTTTAAGCCTAATCTTAAAAGTAGAGATAGTGTCTGTCTCCCGAATCCAAACTGGAAGCTGGTTCCACAGAAGAGGGGCCTGAAAACTGAAGGCTCTCCCTCCCATTCTACTTTTAAATACTCTAGGAACAACAAGTAGGCCTGCAGAGCGAGAGCGAAGTGCTCTAATAGGGTGATATGGTACTACAAGGTCATTAAGATAAGATGGGGCCTGATTATTTAAGACCTTGTATGTGAGGAGCAGGATTTTGAATTCAATCCTGGATTTAACAGGAAGCCAATGAAGGGAAGCCAATACAGGAGAAATATGCTCTCTCTTTCTAGTCCCTGTCAGTACTCTTGCTGCAGCATTTTGGATTAACTGAAGGCTTTTCAGTGAGTTGTTTGGACATCCTGATAATAATGAATTGCAGTAGTCCAGCCTGGAAGTAATAAATGCATGAACTAGTTTTTCAGCGTCACTCTGAGACAGGATATTTCTAACTTTAGAGATGTTGCGCAAATGGAAGAAAGCAGTCTTACATATTTGTTTAATATGTGCGTTGAAGGACATGTCCTGGTCAAAAATGACTCCAAGGTTCCTCACAGCGTTACTGGAGGCCAAGGTAATGCCATCCAGAGTAAGAATCTGGTTAGATACCATATTTCTAAGATTTTCAGGGCCGAGTACAATAACCTCAGTTTGATCTGAATCAAGAAGCAGAAAGTTAGTGGCCATCCAGGTCTTTATGTCTTTAAGACATTCCTGCAGTTTAACTAATTGGTGTGTGTTATCTGGCTTCATGGACAGATAGAGCTGGGTGTCATCTGCATAGCAGTGAAAATGTATGCTATGTCTTCTAATGATACTGCCTAAAGGAAGCATGTATAATGTAAACAGAATTGGTCCTAGCACTGAACCCTGTGGAACACCATAATTGACCTTAGTGTGTGGAGGACTCTCCATTTACATGCAAAAATTGGAGTCTATTAGATATGATACAAACCACTGCAGTGCAGTACCTGTAATACCTACAGCATGTTCTAATCGCTCTAATAGGATATTATGGTCAACAGTATCGAATGCTGCACTAAGGTCTAGCAGGACAAGCACAGAGATGAGTCCACTGTCAGAGGCCATAAGAAGATCATTTGTAACCTTCACTAAAGCTGTTTCTGTGGTGTGATGAGCTCTGAAACCTGACTGAAACTCTTCCAATAAGCCATTCCTCTGCAGATGATCTGTTAGCTGTTTGACAACTACTCTTTCAAGGATTTTTGATATGAAAGGAAGGTTGGAGATTAGCCTATAATTAGCTAAGACTGCTGGGTCTAGAGATGGCTTTTTGAGTAAAGGTTTAACTACAGCCAGCTTGAAGGCCTGTGGTACATAGCCGATTATTAGAGATGAGTTGATCATATTAAGATTGAAGCATTAATTAATGGCAGGACTTCTTTGAGCAGTTTTGTAGGAATGGGGTCTAAAAGACACGTTGATGGTTTGGAGGAAGTAATTATTGAAGTTAACTCAGAAAGATCAATTGGAGAAAAAGAGTCCAAATGAATATCAATGGTACTAAAAGTAGTTGTAGATAATATTACATCTGTGGGATGATTATTGGCAATTTTTTCTCTAATGATTAAAATTTTATTTGTGAAGAAGTTCATGAAGTCATTACTGGTTAACGTTAAAGGGATGGCTGGCTCAATAAAGCTCTGACTTTTTGTCAGCCTGGCTACAGTGCTGAAGAGAAACCTAGGGTTGTCTTATTTTCTTCAATCAGTGATGAGTAGTAAGAATTTCTGGCTTTGCGGAGGGCTTTCTTATAAAGCAACAAACTATTTCTCGAGGCTAAATGATGATCTTCTAAATTTGTGACACGCCATTTCCTCTCCAGCTTACGAGTTATCTGCTTTAGGCTACGTGTTTGAGACTGATAGTGTTCCAATATGTCTCTCTCTGTTTATGTATGTTGTTTCTACACTGGCAATGTGTTCGGGATGACTACAGTGGTGTGCAGTGACTTTTACAAAGACGAAAGCAGAAATGATGCCACCCCCCAAACATACACAAAAAAACAAACAAAAACATATTCCTACATTTACCAATATAACAAAATATCAATTTTAAAGAATTGTTAAAATATCATCACTTCTATAGTTAAATAAATATCTACAATATTACCAGAAATTGTTTATTATTAGCTGAAAATGAGCAAGGGCATTTTTTCCAAGCAATAAAACATGATGAAATCACCTCACCACCAGTGTTGGTCAAGTTACTTGAAAAAAGTAATCAGTAACTAATTACCGATTACTCCCCCAAAAAAGTAATCCCGTTACTTTACTGATTACTTATTTTCAAAAGTAATTAATTACTTAGTTACTTAGTTACTTTTTAAAAACACGATTTACAACCTGAATAGGGGATAAAGCGATAGATCTTTCAGCCCAATTCTACTTTTTCTGCATAATCCATCATACAAAATGTAATCAAATGGAAACGTCTCTTTTTTTAACTTGTTTTTATTAGTTTTAACTTTATGCATCAAGCAAAAATTTAATTATATGCAACATTCTCTGACTGGAAGAAATTTGTTTAACATTTAAACTTATTTTCTGCACATTCCAGCACATAAAATATTTTTTTGTGTGTTTACACTCACTCTTTCAAATAGATGCAAGTAAAACACAGCAGAAAATAAATAACATCAAAGACTAGCGGTCCTGTTGCTCTATTTTCGCCTGTAAAGCAGGAGTAGTGATGGTAAATTTGATTCCTTTTAGTGAATCGAGTTTGAATGAGTCACTCACCAAAATGAATCGGGGGTTTTGAGTCATTTGAGTCACTGAGTCAGTTGCTAGGAGAGTGCAAAAAATGTAAATTTTCATGCAAACTTAATTTGTTTGTCTTTTCATGTAAACCCTATTGCTAAGATGAGTGATTGAAAAAGAAAAACAACTCTTTTATAGAGCAAAAAAGAGCAAAAAATAAAGATTTGTAAAGGGAACATTTATTTTTATTTCAATAGAATATCAATGAAATTTCTGACAGATAGAAAATGAAATGTGAATCAACAAAATCAAAATAAAAAATATAAATAAAAATAAATAAAATTCACAGATTACTGTGTTCAAAAGTACTAGTCCACTTCAAAATTAATTGTCCCTTACAGATTGGCATTGAGGAAAATAAGCTCCCGAACTTTTCCAGGGCTGAGACGGTTCCTTCTGTCTGTAATTATTTGTCCTGCCTTTGAAAAGATCCGCTCTGATGGAACGGAAGTTGCCACTATGCAGAGTCTCGTCTTCATAATATCGCATGTTTTTTTGAAGACAGTGGCACGGGACTTCCACCACTCCAGGGGGTCAGATGTTCGGGGTAGGAGTGGCTCTGACAGGAATCCTTTAATCTCCAGCATTGCCTCTGTGAAGGGGTTTTGGACTCCTGGCCTCAGTGATGCAACCCGCTCCTCAAAATCGGCCCAAATCACAGGCACTGTCTCAGTGGAAGCACTGGCCTGTGGGACACCCTCTCCTTCCTCTGTGCTGGGTGTTGCCAGTGGCAGTGGTCTTAAGGACCTTGATGCAGCTCCCACAACTCTAGTTACAGCATCTTCTGCATGTCTATCATGTAAAAATGCTGCTTCTTGAACCTGGGATCCAAAAGTGTAGCATCTGCAAGCAGGCTCACTTGTTCGATCCCCCCCAGCCGTTTGACAATTTCTGCCATGAGGATGTCTACCATGTTGCGGATTGGCTGATAGATGGAAGGACTTCTCTGTCTGTGTGCAGTAACCCTCTGCAGCCCTCTTGCCATTAAAATGGCTTTTGATCCAGTAACAAACCTGTTGAGGAGAAATAAAGGAAAGACTATAGTTCCATGCGTTTTAATGCAGTTACAGCCCCTGCAGTGCAGTGCATTAAGCATACATTGTCATATAAAACCATTTTACAGTTTACATTTAATTATAAGCTGTTGTAAGAAACATCTTAAATGCTATTATCTGGGAAAGAATTGAAAAATGTGTTTAGGCAAATGTAATGACACAACATGAAATATATACATGTATTATGACACTATTTTAACATACCTTTCGGCACTCAGTTCCACAGTAGGGCTGCCACGATTAGTCGACTAGTCACGATTATGTCGACTATTAAAATCGTCGACGACTAATTTAATAGTCGACGCATCGTTTGAAGCTTTGTAAGATCACAAAGGACGCAGGAATGAGTAGTAGGATTTAAGAGTGTAATACCGGACTGAAACAGAAGATGGCAGCACTGCATGTACAAGGATGCCAGCTGCCATTAAACCCCGAAGAAGAAGAAGCTGTGTCCCAGAATTCATAGCGCAGCCCAGCGCAGTTGTCAACAATGGCGGCAGCTAGTTAGTTTTAACTTTACTCTTATTATTCTTTCTGGGTCACAAAATAAACCTTTAACATATTTTCAGGCGAGAATGTAGCTGTGTAAACCTCAAATATCTGCTCAGTTTATCAAGACACCACGTATTTTCAAAAGCGATCCGACGTTTTCGGAGACGTCTGTTACCCACTAGCTCGTTAGCTAGGCGGGGGCAAGGCTAACTAGAGCCGTGAGAACACCGGACTCCCGGCAAATCGTTTTCAAACCCACCGCCGTCTTTCGCTAGTCAGGTTAAACATATATATAAGTCACTTAGATAACTTAAAAATGTTATTGTTTGGCTTTCTTTAGTATTTTATTTGTTCCTGAGTAAATCGGTTTGGCTGAGATTAAAGTTATAGTTTTTGCACAGCTAAAACTGTCAAGCAGACAGCTGATTATCAGAAGCTGGAGAATATACTCCGGTGTCCTGTTATATTTTAGAAAGCAAGGAGTTTATTAAACTTCACCGAAACAATCTGCAAATTTCATTAAAAATTAATAAACTACCATCTTGTCTTTATTTTTAGTTAGCACAAACACTTCAAGCTGTAAGCTAATGATAGTTATATAAGACCAGATGCTGCTGGTGCAATAAGCTGTACGCTGTACCTCCAATGGATGATGATCTGATTAGTCGACTAATCGCAAAAATAATCGGTGACTAGTCGACTATCAAAATAATCGTTTGTGGCAGCCCTATTCCACAGTCACTTCCTCAAAAGGCTGCAGGACCTCACAGGTTTCCTTGACCATTTCCCACTCTTCAAGTGACAGGGTTTGCAGCTGTGGATTTACCAAGGTCAGGGTGGAAATGAGGGGATCCTTCACTTCTGCAATCCACTTCAGCATGTAATAAGTGGAATTCCACCTGGTTGGCACATCTTGCTTCAGTCGTAGTTGGGGTTGTCCCATCTGCTGCTGTGTCTCTCTCAGTTTAGCAGAAGCCACTGTGCTGCGGCGTGTATATTCAGTTATTGCTTTTACCTTTCTAATAATTTCTTGAATTTGAGACTGCTGCATTCCCTTTCTGACAATTAAATTCAAAATGTGTGCAAAAAATTTAGATGGTTCCAGTGCAGAATGTCACCCACAGCCTTCTTGACATTGGCTGCACTATCACTTACACATGCAACTATCTTTTCCATAATGGCCCATTCAGTTGCAATCCTTTCCAGCTCTCTAGCCAGGTTTTCAGATGTATGGTTGTCTTTTAATTCAAAACAGTCCAACAAGTTTGACTGCAGCTTAAACTCGGTCACATAGTGGCATGTAACAGACATGTAACTTGTTGATGTGCTGGAGGTCCAGCAGTCAGTTGTTAAGCACACAGCAGGTTCTGTCTTGATTTTTTCCTGAACATCAGCTCTTATCTTCTGAAACAAATCGGGCATCAGCTGTCTGGATACTGTACTTCTACTGGGAAGAACATATGAAGGATCAAGTGCCTTGGTGAATTCCCTAAATCCTCTGTCATCAACGAAAGAAAATAGCTGAAAATCTTGGGCAATCATTTTAACCAGAGCCTGGTCAACCTTGCTCTGCTGAAGTGGTATCATGGGCCTTGACACAAATGCTCCCATGTAAGACTGCCTCTGTCTTCTTTTTGCTGATTGTTGTCCTTGCCCTGCTGTGTGTGTGCTTGTATTTTCTTGCTGAGTACTTGTTGATGTGCTGCTGGAATAAACAGGTAATGTGACCGCTGTTGATAATGCTGCTGTTGAAGATTGTTTCTCCTGCTGCTGGCCGCTAGGTTGTCCAATGCTAGTAGCTGGGTTTTGACTGTGCTGTTGTTGTAGCATAACTGTGGGGTGCTTGCTACTGAGATGTCTTCTCATATTTGATGTACTTCCCCCTCGAAAAGTCAAAACTGTCTTGCAAATGTTGCATTGTGCGTGTGTTGCACTTTTCATTTGAAAATGCATCCAAATATCGCTTCTTCGACGACTATCCATTTTTCCTCGTATCATTAACTCGCAAACAACACCGTAGTACCGCCACCTTGCCCCATACACGTGGAAAGAAAACACAAACACCTTTAGAATTTTCTGTTTTTTTATTATTAGTATTTTCCTCAAATGTGTCACATATATATTTTCTTATCTAAATAATTTAGTGAAATAGCGAATTTCTAATTATTTAACTTACATTATTGCAGCAGCAGAATGCGAGTCTGAGCATTTTTATTTTTTTAATAGTGGTGGAACTGAGTTCATATATGTTTTCCTTAAGTCTGCTTATGATCTTTTCAAAAAAACAAAGTGTAGACTGAATGTTATACTGCGTCAGTCAGACTATCGGACTTCGTCTTCGGTGAAGGAGCTACTCTTCCAAGGTAACACGCTCTGAGTTTCAACAGCTGATAACCGAGAGGGAGGGGTGAGTGTGTCTTATGAAGCATGAGGGTCCACTGAACCAGGGGGCGCTAATGTACCTTAACGTTGGTTGCTAACCAAGAAGAAGAAGAAGCTGCGAATCGGGAGGGAGGGGGTGAGTGAGTGACTAATTCCTCTATGCTACGGTTCAGCGCAGGAAGGGAGGGGGTGAGTGAGTCAGTGATTCATTCAACTCGTTCGAGCTATGAGCCAGGAGGGAGGGGGTGAGTGAGTCAGTGATTCGTTCAACTCGTTTGAGCTGTGAGCCAGGAGGGAGGGGGTGAGTCCTGAGTGATTCGCTTACTCTACGATTCAGCACAGCAAGGAATGGGGTTAGTGAGTCCTGAGTGATTCGCTTATGCTACGATTCAGCACAGCAAGGGAGGGGGTTAGTGAGTCCTGAGTGATTCGCTTATGCTACGATTCAGCACAGGAATGGAGGGGGTGAGTAACTCAAATGTGCTGTTAGCATGTTAGCTGAGCGATGCTACAGTGAACCAAGAAGCTATTTTCTTGATGTGAGGTTTCTACTCAAGGTTTTTTCTTCCAGTTCAGAGCAGAAATGCTTTTGTTAAGAAACTGGCTGTTGTTTTCCCCCCCCCACAATTTTAATTATAAGCTAGATATATTTCTACTAATGGAATTAGCTTGCTAACAGCAACAGGGATGAGTCAGTGAGTCAGTTGGGCTTGTGAATCATGATTCACAAGTCAGTAAAGTGATTCTCGAGTATTGAACGATTCGTTCACGAATCGAACATCACTAAGCAGGAGTAGGGTAGGCGGAGGTGTGCTCTGGTGCAGGTGTGCTGCAGCGGTCAGTTGAAGAATCCGTGAGTTTCTCTGTGAGTTTCCCATTACGTGGTAGCGCACTCCCGGTGCTTGCTTGGAAGTTTAGTGGGGTTTTTTCACTTTAAAAAGAAGTTTTCTTCCCACGCACAACGGGCACTAATGTTTTTGTCACTTTTTATGGAATCAAACTCAAAGTAAGGTTAGTACTTCCACGCTTTAAACGCTGCACGCTCATACTCTCTCCCGCACTCGATATATGATGCACTGTTGATCTGCACATAGCTGTTGTCACGAACGTCGCACTCGCTTACGTCACTGTCATGAGACATTCTCGCAAAAAAATCACGGTTTTAGTAACGCAGCGTTCCTACGGGAAAGTAACGGTAATCTAATTACCGTTTTTGCAATAGTAATCCCTTACTTTACTCATTACCTGACAAAAGTAATCAGATTACAGTAAGGCATTACAAGTAACGCGTTACTGCCCATCTCTGCTGACCACACATAACATTGTAAATTTATTCTAAATGAAATGTATTGTTAGAACTAAAAATAATTATTCTGCTGAAAAAATGTTCTCCGTCAGCAATAAATCAATTAATATTAAGGTTGAGCTCATTTCACATACTTGATTTCTGTTTAATGTCAAGGATCATATTTTAAAAAGCATATATTTGCAGTGCAGTGGTTTTCCCGAGAGGATCATATATATATATATTAGGGGTGCAACGATATTCGTATCGATATTGAACCGTTCGATACAGTGCTTTCGGTTCGGTGCGCATATGTATCGAACAATACAAAATTTGTAATTTATTTTATCAACTTTCCTTCTGACGATGCTGTCTGTGTTGAGCGCTCAGTGAATCTGCGTTCGACTACTCCGCCTAGGCTGCACTGTCGAGCGCAGATCCACTGAGCGCTCAACACAGACAGCATCGTCAGAAGGAAGAGCGCAGTGAAGCTAGCGAGACAGAAGTTAAGCTCTCTTTGCAACATGGCAAATTGAACCTCCCCCACCCTCATTCAGATCTGGCGTTTGGAATTATTTTGGTTTTCATGTGACGTATGACCCTGAAGGTAAGCGCGTCATGGACTAAAGCAGGGGTGTCAAACTCAAATACACAGTGGGCCAAAATTCAAAACTGGAACAAAGTCGCGGGCTAACGCTAATATTTATTGAAAAAAAAATCTTCCTCTAGATATAAGAATGAATCTTTTCTTATGGACTCAAACAAGTTTTGCTGAAAAACTGAATATGGAACAAGCAAAGCTTAATACTAAACAATATATATATTAACTGTATAATGTCTATCTCATCCAAATTTTCAACACGTCCAGCAGGACGCTACTCTATTTTCTTAAATGCATGTAAAAAAAAACGATCTGATCAGCTTTCACTGTAGCTTACACCTACCAGACACAAATGTACCCACCTTCCTCTTCTGAAATAAGACCACCATGACTCGATGCGCTGATTCCCAGTAGATGATCCGTAACTGTGGCTTGACGATCCAGCATAATAGTCCGTGTGCGCGTGACGGAGGGTACACTGTATTGCTGCCATAGTCCCATTCTCAGTCCCGAAGTCTGTTCGTAATCTCATTGGTATCACACCAAGACTCTTTACACAGTTTATATAATTGTGAGCTATAACAGCCGGGTTGTTGTTTGTTGCTCCACACACAAGCCACATCAGTCTTCTTGAAAAGCCATCTATACATCCTGACAGGGCCAAGCCAAAGGGTTTCAGTTTATCATAGCCATCTACATACCATATCTAATTGGGCCCTATGGAGTGATACGTGCGTCTTGTGAACCTCCTTCGAGTTCTCAAAGCGATTCCTTGAGGATTTAGTTGTCTCAACAGCCTCATAACTACATCACGCTTGACACGCAGCTTGTGTTTTTGTTTGAGAACTTGCCACATGGTCCGATATCCAAACAATTGTCCTGGTCCTCGAAGCTCGGACAAAATGGCACGCCTCACCTCAGGAAGTGGAGAATAGTTGCCTCGTCTGTACAGTCCAGATTCTTTTAAATGTGTTTTCAGTGTACGCATACTAATTGCAATGTCATGATTACACTTGAGCATATCCAGTATCACCTCGTATGTATGTCCTGAATCAAAATATTCTCGAATAACGACAGCTATGTTTGGGTCACCGCTAATGTTCATGTTTGAAAAAATGCGCTACAGGCAGAGTAACTTCCGGTTCCAAAGATGAACAGCGCGGACGTCCAATCAGTGATGTCTCCTGTTGCCGACTGGTACCTACCCTTTCAGGTTTTCTTAATGTAATTGTGCTTCTCAATTTGTTTTTGTGATTCTTCTTTTGTTTTTGTGCTTCTTAATTTGATTTTGTGATTCTCAATTTTGTTTTTGTGCTTCTCAGTTTTGTTTTTGTGCTTCTCAATTTTGTTTTTGTGCTTCTTAATTTGTTTTTGTGATTCTCAGTTTTGTTTTTGTGCTTCTCAATTTTGTTTTTGTGCTTCTTAATTTGTTTTTGTGCTTCTCAATTTTGTTTTTTGTGCTTCTCAATTTTGTTTTGTGATTCTCCATTTGTTTTTGTGTTTCTCAATTTTGTTGTTGTGTTTAGCAATTTGTTGGTGTGATTTGCACTTCAGGGCCACTGTATATATATATATATATATTAGGGGTGCAACGATATTCGTATCGATATTGAACCGTTCGATACAGTGCTTTCGATTCGGTACGCATATGTATCGAACAATACAACATTTGTAATTTATTTTATCAATTTTCCTTCTGACGATGCTGTCTGTGTTGAGTGCTCAGTGAATCTGTGTTCGACTACTCCGCCTAGGCTGCACTGTCGAGCGCAGATCCACTGAGCGCTCAACACAGACAGCATAGTCAGAAGGAAGAGCGCAGGGCAAGCTAGCGAGACAGAAGTTAAGCTCTCCTTGCAACAAGCAAATTGAACCTCATTCCTCATTCAGATCTGGCGTTTGGAATTATTTTGGTTTTCATGTGACGTATGACCCTGAAGGTAAGCGAGTCATGGACTAAAGTAAAACAGTATGTTGGATGTGCCACGCAATGCTTAATTACATGGGTGGGAACTAGTGTGTTAGCGCAGTTAGCTCGTTAACGTGTTGGCCGTCTAGCCCCATGCACGGGGCGATCGGCGTAGCTCGTTAACGGAGATTTGCCGTGTTGTGGCGTTAAGGTCATTTCAACGAGATTAACCTGAAAGCACTAGTGGGAACACTAGTCAGAGCCAGAAGATAGAAGGTGGAGGAAGAGGGTGCTGGTCCATACTGTCAGAGATAACACAGCCAAGAATGATGGAGCCAAATGGGAGGAGAAGGGAAAAGGCCAAATTATCTGATACACCAGAGGCTTTGAAGCAGTAGGGAATAAACAAGATACTCTACCATGCTGGTAGAGTTCGCTTTGATGATTCAAATTTTCCATGTTCAGTGTTTTTTCTTCTTTTAGTTTAACACTCAGCATGGCAGAGAGCCAAAACTGCTAATTAATCTCTGCTTTTAATGTTGAAAAAATAAAAATAAGAACATGCTTCTCAATATTTCATGTTATGGTAAAAAACAATTCAAAGATTTATATAATTTTCATGTTACTAAAATCTTCTTCTCTCTTTAGGTTCTCCACAGCAGGTCATCTGTCTCCATCCTCCTCTGTCACACCAACCATCTGCAATACCTCTTCACTGCATTCACGAACCTCCTGCCCGGCGGCTCCAAAAATTAACATCCTTTTTCAAAAATTTCCACTATCCCTCCTCTGCACATGTCCAAACCATCTCAGCCTTGCCTCTTTGACTTTATATCCAAACTGCTCAGCCTGAGCTCTTGCTCTGATACACTCATTTCTAATCCTATCCATTCTGATTACTATAAACCTGAGCATCTTCAACTCTACCATCTCCAAACAGAACATTATAGCAGGTCTCACAGGTATCATGTAGTGAGACCCTTTCACTCTTGCTGCTGTCCTTCAGAAACAAGTCACCTGTAATAGTCATCTCCACTCGCTCCACCCTGCCTGCTGGTACCCTGCATGGAGGTCACCTCAACCTTTAGCTTTTTTTTTTGGTCACAGTTTGAGGTGGATGTCAGCTTTTGTGCAGTGATATTTTCGTGACATGGAACACGACTGACTCCTACTCTAAGATAAGAGAATTTACAAAACATTTTATATGTTCACGTGATGCTTTGAACAGACTAGAGCATAATAAGGAATAATAATAAAAATGATAATGATAATCATCATCATCATAAAACTCTTTCATTTTTTGCTAAAGACCTTAAAAGAATGAGCGATGAAATGCTCAAATGTGGATTGATGTGTCTTGATTTTGTCAGATGGTATTTGGTTGCAGATCACCTTCTCTTCTCTCACTCCCTGTCATGGTGATGGTCCCAGTTGGTGTCTGATTAGGCAATGCAGGCTGGCATTTGACCTCTGAGAATGTTTCTGTTATGTGTGAGCGCGAGCTGACAACAGCTTAATGCCAGCGTTAAAGCCTGCCTGCAGAGGAGAGAGAGGGAGTTTAGAGGACTGCTGTGACCAGTTCTTTATTAGAGCAGCTATCTGTCGCAGCAGAGTCATCAGCTGTAACTAAAACCTCCACACACTCTTCCTGTCCAAATTAATTTTTCTAAAAACCTGTCTCATTTCTCCCTGTCTGTGGTTTGTTTATATGCACCTTTCTCTACGTCTTTTTCTGTGGCCTATCATCAATTTTTCTCTTTGGCCTGAAATTAATCTTTTTTTTTTTGGTTGTACATTCAGTGGCTCACTTTTAATAGATTTTCAGTGGCATTAGTGAGAAACCAAACTCAGGCAACATGAATATGTGAGCTGAAGACAAATCTCTCCTAATGACACACATGAAAGAAACGGATAAAAGAAAGGGTTTAATGTAGAAAACATTCATGAACTTCTCTGCTCCACCACCTTTGTTGAATACAATGAGAACTTTGGACAGAAAAATAAAATGACGTTAAATAAAAAGGAATGTTCGCTTTGATGATTCAACTTTTCCATGTTCAGTGTTTTTTCTTCTTTTAGTTTAACACTCAGCATGGCAGAGAGCCAAAACTGCTAATTAATCTCTGCTTTTAATGTTGAAAAAATAAAAATAAGAACATGCTTCTCAATATTTCATGTTATGGTAAAAAACAATTCAAAGATTTATATAATTTTCATGTTACTAAAATCTTCTTCTCTCTTTAGGTTCTCCACAGCAGGTCATCTGTCTCCATCCTCCTCTGTCACACCAACCATCTGCAATACCTCTTCACTGCATTCACGAACCTCCTGCCCGGCGGCTCCAAAAATTAACATCCTTTTTCAAAAATTTCCACTATCCCTCCTCTGCACATGTCCAAACCATCTCAGCCTTGCCTCTTTGACTTTATATCCAAACTGCTCAGCCTGAGCTCTTGCTCTGATACACTCATTTCTAATCCTATCCATTCTGATTACTATAAACCTGAGCATCTTCAACTCTACCATCTCCAAACAGAACATTATAGCAGGTCTCACAGGTATCATGTAGTGAGACCCTTTCACTCTTGCTGCTGTCCTTCAGAAACAAGTCACCTGTAATAGTCATCTCCACTCGCTCCACCCTGCCTGCACTCATCAGTTGGAATGGTTGGCCCCAGGTATCTAAACTCATCTACCTTCACTGTCTCTGCTCTTTACATTTCTCCACCTGTCTCCCTCTCCTTCACGCATGCATTCTGTCTTGCCTCTACTGACCTTATTCCTTTTCACTCCAGAGCATACCTCCACTTGTCCAGGCTTTCTTCCACCTGCTTCCCTACTCTCATTAGAGATCACAATGTTGTCTGCCAACATCACAGTCCATTGACACTCCTGCCTGACCTCATCTGTCAGCCTGTCCATCATCACTGAAAACAACAAGGGGCTCAGAGCTGATCCCTGATGTAATACCACCCCTACCTTGAATCCATCTGTCACTCTTACCACACACCTCACCACTGTCTCACTGTCCCTGTGCATGTCCTGCACCACCCTCACATATTCTTCTGATAAAATTAAAGTGGAAATAAAGCCATGTAGCATAACTTTGGCAAACTTTTCTAAAATAACTTAGCAAACCTTAAGGCAACAGAACAGTTTAAAAACACAAAATGGAGTGATACATATTGTACCTAAATTGTGGTGCATTTAATACAATCTTCTTTTGTAGACTTACAGCATTCACCAGAAAAAAGCCGCGATCGGTTGTAATTTACTTTGAATGTCAGGCTGAAACTAGCAAAGCTTTCATTTGCTCTCATAGAAATGTCATGGTGAAGGGAAAAAATATCCAATGTAAGGTGATCGCTGCTCAAGTTGAATAGATGTAATTTAAATTCACTATTATTTCTTTTTATTACAAAGATGCCACTTAAGCAATCTCTGTTGCACTGCTGTGCCTGCACTCAGCAAGTGCAGACCTACACACACTGAGTTCCAGAAAGAGCATCTGAGGTCTATTCATAAAGAACGACCTGCAGTGGCGAGGTGATTACTGAAAGTCAATGCAACCTTACAACAACTGTGAGCAACAGTATCAGAAGGCAAATAGTTTAGGCTGATAAATGTGACAGGCTGCACTGATGCTGCCGTCCTCAGGTGCATCTTCTCTCATGCAGGCATTCAGAGTGAGATAGGGGTTTATTAGAAATACAAGCACTCTGAGTATCAGTCATAGTGACAGAAGGTCTGGTCTCTTACAGCAAGCACACCACCTTAGCAGTGAGTGTGACTTGGCTTACTTTTGCTCTGCTCTAATAAAGTCTGCCAACTAAAACGGTATGTTTCTGTTTACCTGACAAATGTGCAAATAGAATGGAAATACAGTCCAATAGACTCTAAGAGCTCAAAAACCCCACTGAACAATCCTTTACCAGTTTCAAATCATGCCTTTTCTTGAATTCAAAAGGTTTTTTCCCCGCTAACTTAGGATATGTTAATTCTAGTGTTAGACACTGTTACAATAGCTGATGACACAGTCACTGTCCTCTTTATTAGGCACATCTGTTTAAATGCTCATTAATGTTAACCCTTGTATGGTGTTCGGGTCTGTGAGACCCGTTTTCAGTTTTTCTCAAAAGAAAAATGAAACAATTAATTATTTTTTCAACCTGAAATTCATTGGCTTTGGCTTATTTTCTGTGAAGAACATAAATCTGAACAATTTTTCGATGACCACATACTGTACCTCCCCCCACGCATTTACATTACATACAAGGTTTTCGGGTCCACTGGACCCAGGTCTAATAAAAGTGTTGAAAGTGTAGGTCCTGTGTTCCCATACTCTGTCCTCCTCCTTTCTGGTGCTGCTGATAGTGTTTTCTTCCCCTCCTGCTCTCGCACAAAGTTGCAACATTGTTGAAAATTCAACTATCAACACCGTCTGCTCTTACATTCCTGCACATTTTACCCTCTTTCTTGAGGGATCCAAATTTTATTTTCTCATACCCTGTCCCACCTGCAAATTAGGGGCATAATACTATAAATAAGACTTTGCCAGTGTGGTTCTTTATCACAACTGATCAAGATGGCAAAAGATTATCTGCTGCGAGGGCCATCCAATTGATTTTGGAAGAGAGAGGAGCTTTGGATGATGATGTTGACAAAGAGGTTTCAGAATATTTCACATTTCTGAAAATTCAGAGTCTGACAGTGACTCTGAAGAAGAGGATGAGGTTGAGCACCATTTAGTAACAAAACGAAGACGAGTACTCCATCAGCAGCCAGCTCCAGGACCAGAACAAGCCCACCAGACAGCAAGTGAAGAAATATGGATGTCAATAACTGGTGAAATTGAATGGTCTTCTTGCCCAAGAAATGAGCCACCCTGCAGAGCTGTTACTGTGATAAGCCAGGGCCAACACGGCTGACAGTTACTCATGTGCAGGACATCAAGTCTTTATTTGAGCTTTTCATCCCAGATTCCATCCAGAAAATGATTCTGGTCTGGTTTGCAGACCGATATCGATTGCAGCACGATCAAGCACGATACCGATTTGCAGACCGATACCGATACGTAATATCGGATCGGTCCATCTCTAGTTTGCAGTAATTTAGAATGAAGGTGTGTTTTTGGAGAGAGGTGGAAGTAGATGGACCAAATTGATCTACAGGCCTACTTTGGGGTTCTTATCCTTGCAGGAGTTTTCAGGTCCAAAGAGAAATCCACAGAATCTTGTGGGATGCAGAAACCGTCACGAACCTTTCCGTGCATCAATGTCTCTGGAAAACTTCAACAAAATTTCCAGGATTATCCGTTTTGATAACCGAGATGACAGACCAGCTCAACGGCAGAGAGACAAGCTAGCTGCCATCAGGACAGTGTGGGATAAGTGGGTGCACCACCTCCCCCTGTTTTACAACCCTGGGCCTAATGTCACCATTGATGAACAGCTGATGTCATTTAGTTGTGAAACATATTGCTTCACGTGTAAATGTGTTGTGTCTTTCCACTCACTTCACTTGATTATAACTGATTTATTTTTTTATAACATTTTATAAAAAAAAAACAAAAAACGAGAAGCACATTAATGCATAAATGTGATCTAACAAAGGTAAAGGGAAAAAATTAACCATGTTTGCTGTTCATATGGCTTGTAATTGGGATGAAGTAAACATCTGTTGAGTAATTTAACATAAAATTGTTTGATAGAGTTAATTTGGAAAGCCAAAACTCTAGCGGGTCCACCAGACCCATGAACACTGGCTGAGTAACAAAAATATGAACACCACACAAGGGTTAATTTCACTAGCTGGGCCCACGTCCTCATTTTAGGTTTGGGAGCATTTTTTTAGTAGATAAAGGTGAATGGCTTAATCAAGAATTGAACTGCGATTTGGGGAAGGCCTCAATGGAGACTGGCGGCAGCTCCTGGGCCTGGCAGATCCCCATGTATTAATGAGAAGTGTAGAAGTGAAAGAATTGAAAAAAGGGGAGGAAGGGGGGGGGGGGGGGCACAAAAATGAGAACGAACAGCTTGTAGAACGGGGCGGTTGTATATAGTTAAGACCCAGAAGGGACATGTTTGGAGGTGTGGACCCGCTCCTGAAATTCAGATAATTTATCTCTAAGTCTAATCAGCCAATCAGACATCATCAAGACAATGGTCTGAAAAAGAGAAAATATCCCATGAGCGGTAAAAATGCCTTAATGTCAGAGAGGAGAATAGTTAGACTGCTTCAAGACAATAGGGAGGCAACAATATCTCAAATAACCACCATTATGCAAAGTATATAGAAGAGCATCTCTGATTGCATGGTATGACAAGCATTGAAGGAGATGGGCTACAGCAGCAGAAGACCACACTGGGTGCCATTCCTGTCAGCTAAGAAAAGGAAAGTGAGGCTACAGTTCACACTGGTTCACCAAAACTGGACAAAATTGGAAAAATGTTGCCTGGTCTGATGTGTCTCCATTTCTGCTGGAACATTTGGATGGTAGTGTCATAATTTGCGACAAACAACATGATCCATCCTGCCGCTCATCAGTGGTAAAAGCTGCTGGTTGTGTAATTGTGCGGGAGACATTTTCTTGGTAGACTTTGGGCCCTTTAGTACCAACTGACCATCATTTAAACACTACGATCTACCTGAATATTGTTGCTGATGATGTCCATCCCTTTATGACCACAATGCGCCCAGAATAATGCCCAATGCCACAAAGCTCAGATCGTCTCAAACTTACGGTGACGCTGAGAAATCAAATGCACTGCAAGTGAAGAAAACATCAGCAAATAGAAAATTGCACAAAACAAAATGGAAGTACGGGACGGGACAAGGGTACGGGAGCTCGACAGATGGATTGGTACTGCGGCTGCAGTGATGCGGATGCTGTGTGTAAGAGCGAAGCTCTCAATTTATCGGTCAATCTACGTCCCTCACCTATGGTCACGAGCTGTGGGTAGTGACCGAAAGAACGAGATCACGGATACAAGCGGCGGAAATGAGCTTCCTCCAAAGGGTGGCTGGCCTCTCCCTTAGAGATAGGGTGAGAAGTTCGGCCGTTCAGGAGGGGCTCAGAGTAGAGCTGCTGCTCCTTCACATCGAAAGGAGCCAGTTGAGGTGGTTCGGGCATCTGACAAGGATGCCTCCTGGGCGCGGTGTTCTGCGCATGTCCAACCAGGAGGAGGCTCCGGGGCAGACCCAGGACACGCTGGAGAGAATATCTTGTGATTGTTGTTTTTGTGAGCTTTTGCACCCTTTTGTTCTGCTTTTTGTTGTGTTTTATTTAACATCAATTGTGGGGTTTTTGTGCTCTTGCAATGTTTTTCTATTTCCTGGTGTTTTCTTAAGTTGCAGTGTGTTTGACCTCCACCCTACAAACTGGTTTCTTTAACAATGACAATGTAAAATTGCTAGGGGAGCCTAGACAGATTACATGGTAAAGGATACTTTTGCTATGCACATTTGTTGTTTGCATTTTCAGTCTTGGTCGTAAGCTCTGCGATTATTATTCACATTTGTGGAATTATTTTCAAGACATGTCAGAATGTCCACATTGGTAATATTCTACACGAATTACTACAGGACGTTTGTGTTAATATTGTTCTCAGCATTGACAGAGTTTGGAAACATTTCTATTGAAACAGCATCACCTTGCTCGTGCATCTATGTGACAACATGACAGGGATGGATGTAACAAGCTACTGAGAGGAAATTGTGGCTGGCCAGGTTGTTTACCTCAGTGAACACAGGATTGAGGCACTAAATTGAAAGACAGGATTATAGAGGAAATCCGGATAGAGATAGGACGATGCCTACTTTAAAAAAAGAGCTTGGTCAACAAACCCAACCCCTTTCTCATCTCTGTGAAATTATACTCTTTTCTTCTTTCTTCTGTCTCTAAATATCTAATGTTCTTGGAACATGTCAGTATGCACCTAGTGTATTCTCGTCTTTAACAGCTGAATCAAATCTAACACCTTCCACTCCGGAGAAAGATTTTCACTTGCTGAATCTCCTCCAGGGGCTTTTTTTTTTTTTTTTTACCATTTCTTTGACACTGCTGTAGGAATAGGTTTGAGATTATGTGCCAGTACTGATTGTAACTTTAGATTACAGCCTGGAATTTTTCAGGTCCAGCTGAGATAAGTTGAGATGGGGTTGACTCTGGTAAAAGTCTGTCTCTGCTGGGAATTTAAGCAGTCCGGTTATCTGATACTAAAAGCTATGATCAGGAGATGCATCCACGAACAGTCTGAAGTGTAGTCATCTTGCGTACTACTCAGATACACAAAGGTTATCTTTGAACATCACAAATAGCTACTGTGTTGCTCCCTCGGGATGATGGTGCGCATGATTACGAGAAAAAAGTCGCTAGATGTTTTTTTCAAAATAAGCTAGTGCTTAATAAAAAACAAAGAACACACATATAGACAGCATTTGAGTTTGTAGCACCATGACAGTGGATACATGTCAGCTAAACATGTAAAATGTTGATAAGTCATTAAAATCTGCCAGCATTTTTTTTCCTTAAAAGAAAAAAAGGTTGGGGGAGGCATATTTTTATGTGTTAACTTGAAGAGTAAGCTCATAAGATTAGTTAACATGCTTGTTGTAGATTTTGCTTAAAAAATAGAAATATTAAAACGTTTAAAACCAAATACACTTGCAGAAACTTGTCATGCCAACAATGCCAGTGTTAAAATGCCCAACTAGTCCTTCATAACAGGGGCATATGCAGGGTGTCCCATAACAGTGGGACACATTTTATTGTTCGGTTAAATTTTGAACTGCTGTGTACTGTGATGTATAAGCAGTGGAGCTCATTTTGATATACTTTCACAGGGATCTGATGCCTTTTTTTGCACCAACAGAAAATACATACATCGTGAAATTATACTTCACCAGCCAAAGCTCCATCCTTAGATCTCACATCAAGATCTAGGTATTACCCCCGTGGACTTCTTGTTGGGTTACCTCAAGGGAAGTGTATGCAGCAAAAGCCCAGCGCAGCTTTGCAGCTAAAACAAAGCATCTGTAGCAAGACTGCCAATATTCCAGCTGATATGGTAGGCTGTGCTTGGATTGAGAGACGTGGCGTGAGAATGTTCTCTTTGTAGTGCTGAACATCTAAAAGATGCAATATTTAAATGTTACATAATATGACTGCTGCATTTTAGCTATGTAATAAATATATATCAATAAGGATCATTTGGAAGAATTGAACATGATAAGAATTGACTCTGATGACCTGTCATAGCAGAACAGCAGAACAGCATCCTAGCGGTGATAGGAATTAGAAAAGGACCCTGTGGAGTCTAGACTGGCTGTGATGAAGATGAGGATGGAGCCCTGGATGGAGCTCTGAGTGACCAGGATCAGGTGGAGTTGGAAAGAAGGTGGATGGGTATGAATGAGAGTCTAAAAAAGGCAAGCAGGAAGAAGGGCTAGAACAATGACGTCAGCACTGAGTTTGGCCACGTGAGAAAGTGGAAGTGATGTAAACTAGAGATGGCACGATACCACTTTTTAAGGTCCGACACCGATTCCAATATCATAAATTTGGATATCTGCCGATACCGATATGAATCCGATATAGCGTATTTTGTAATCAATAAAACTGTTTTTTTTTTTTTTTTTATAAATATCTTGCTGCATTTTGTAGAAGTTCACACTCACGTTTTAAAAAAAAGAGACTGAAGCTATTCTGTTATACCTGTATGGAAAAAATACACTCCACCCAAAACATTTTAGAGTTCAGCAACACTGATCAATCTAATAAATTTAAACCTACACCATCCTCCCTATTCTGGTATTTTAATGAGTACTTAGTGGAAATATTAAGCAACCTAACTAATAGGGTTGCCAACTCCCAGCAAAAATATTAGGGAACCACCCCCCGCCCTTAATCGATGTAACCAACTTTAATTTAATGCAAGTGTAAAAGAAATGAACAGAAATCAATAATTTTTCTACAATATTTAAATAGATTCAACATCTTTCTTCAACAGAATTGCAGACTGCACAGATGGTACCTTCCCAAAGGAAAAAGTACTATAGCTTACTAGGGTATATTAGACTTAACAGTTACTCTATACAATAATCGATTTATATACATTTAATCAGATGACCACTTTTGTTGTAAGATTCAGATAATTATTTATTCAAAGTTTTTAAATGACATAACAAAGAAAAATATTTCTTTGTGCCCCCCTTTCCCTGTTAATGCCCTACCTGGGCCCCCTGGCAAAACTTTGCTAGACCCGCCCCTGCACAGTTACCAGCCATCAGCTAGCATGAAAGGATCCTGGTGTTATTTGTCTCTCAGAAACAGTTCATAACTTCCCTTCAACTCATTCATGTCATCTAAAAGGTAAACCTGTTTCTCCATCACCTGTTCAGTTCTGATGATTCAGTAAGGACATCTCCTGGTTTCATCTTCATGTTTCCCTCTCACCACATATACAAACGGATATCATGACCAGCAGCTTTTACAGCTGTGGCTCCAGCAAACATACTAGAAAGTAATATTAAATACATTCTAACAACAGCTCATCACGCTTAAACGTGCTGCTGTAGTTTATCCACTGGTCTCCTCTTTCTAGCGCAAAGTGGACGATAAACAAACAAGAAAGACGGGACTTGCGGCAGAAAAGCCGATCAGCTGATCATTGATCAGTTTCATGATTGAAGTAGCAACAGGAGAGGGAGGGGGAGAGAATGAGAGAAGTAGATGCAACTGCGCAGCAAAACCACAGAATAACTCCAGCTTTGTGTCTATTTTTTAATTCTAGCTGAAGTACAAATCGCTTCCTTTTCACCTCAGTATGGAACTCCGATGGCAAGTCCAGCTGTGGCTCAATATATCAGTTGTTAAGCTTAACGTGGAAATACTATGCAAACATTCAGGGATGAGCTTACACACTTGCTTTACTTCTCTGGGATAGTTTTCGCCGAGATGAAATGCCGCGGTTAGGAAGCATGTAGCGAGGCTCCAAACGCTCCAACAGACCGCCGACAGGTCTCGCAAACAGCCGCTCTATCACGTGACACATACTGCTCTGATGCCCCTAGCTGGGTTACGCCAAGTAACGCGTTTTGTGAGGTGATTTTGTGATACTTCGGATCGGATTACATTTTTTATTTCTCTCCGATATCCGATCCAGTAATTTAGGTCAGTATCAGACCGATACGTAATATCGGATCAGTCCATCTCTAATGTAAACAACCAGGAAAGCTACCAGATGAATTAGTACATACCTAGTTAGTACAAACTACACTCAACAAAAATATAAACGCAACACCTTTGTTACTGCTCCCATTCCCCATGGGATGGACGTAGAGACCTAAAATTCATTCCAGATACACAATATAACCATCCCTCCCAAACAGTGGTCACAAATCAGTCCAAATGTGTGGTAGTGGGCACATCTGCTATATTGAGATAATCCATCCCACCTCACAGGTGTGCCACATCAGGATGCTGATCTGACATCATGAGTAGTGCACAGGTGTACCCCAGACTGCCCACAACAAAAGGCCACCCTGGAATGTGCAGTTTTTTGCGCTATTGGGGGTCTGGGGACCCAGAACCGGTCAGTATCTGGTGTGACCACCATTTGCCTCATGCAGTGCAACACATCGTCGCATGGAGTCTATCAGATTTTCAATTGTGGCCTGTGGAATGTTGGTCCACTCCACTTCAATGGCTGTGCGAGGTTGTTGGATATCCGTGGGAACTGGTACACGCTGTCGTATACGCCGGTCAAGCACATCCCGAACATGCTCAATGGGTGACATGTCCGGTGAGTATGCTGGCCATGCAAGAACTGGGACATTCTCAGCTGCCATCTGCCCTGAACAATGTGAACCATGATTCATCCGTGAAGCGCACACCTCTCCAACGTGCCAGACGCCATCGAATGTGAGCATTTGCCCACACAAGTCTGTTACGGCGACGAGCTGGAGTCAGGTCAAGACCCCGATGAGGACGACGGGCATGCAGTTGAGCGTCCCTGAGACGGTTTCTGACAGTTTGTGCAGAAATTGTTTGGTTGTGCAAACCAATTGTTCCAGCAGCTGTCTGGGTGGCTGGTCTCAGACGATCTTGGAGGTGAACCTGCTGGATGTGGAGGTCCTGGGCTGGTGTGGTTACACGAGGTCTGCGGTTGTGAGGCCGGTTGGATGTGCTGCCATATTCTCTGAAACGCCTGTGGAGACGGCTTATGGTTGAGAAATGAACATTCAATGCACGGGCGACAGATCTGGTTGACATTCCTGCTGTCAGCATGCCAATTGCACGCTCCCTCATTGCTTGTGGCATCTGTGGCATTTTGCTGTGAGACAAAACTGCACATTCCAGGGTGGCCTTTTGTTGTGGGCAGTCTGAGGTACACCTGTGCACTACTCATGATGTCAGATCAGCATCCTGATGTGGCACACCTGTGAGGTGGGATGGATTATCTCAATATAGCAGATGTGCCCACTACCACACATTTGGACTGATTTGTGACCACTGTTTGGGAGGGATGGTTATATTGTGTATCTGGAATGAATTTTAGGTCTCTACGTCCATCCCATGGGGAATGGGAGCAGTAACAAAGGTGTTGCATTTATATTTTTGTTGAGTGTATAACCCAAGACACTTTGGTTGAAAGTGTGTCCTGTCATTATTGCGCTCACCTAATTCAGCTAATTTAAGTCCCTGAAATTGATTGCTGTGGCTTAGTGTGTTTTGAAGTGTTTTAAACTGAATAACTTAGCACAGATGAGCTTACTAAGGTTTCTCTCACTATGGCTCAGTTACAGTGGAGTAAAAATATGGCTGTGACCTCTTGTGACTAGGAAAACTCTTTAGTTGGCCGCTGATTGCTTTGTATTTTTGAATGTAACCGATTGCAAGTAAATAAAGTAAAGTGAATTTCTGTTTCTGCAGACAGCAACAGATTTGCAACAGAGGGGAAAATATTTGTGATTTTTGTCACTTCATAAGTTTAATTGCTGTTATTATCACAAACAGATTGCTAGCATAACCACATTCAATTGCAGACGGATAGCAGACTAGCTGATGACAACAGGTCTGCTCTCCATCTTCAAAGCAACCACTTCAAATCCAAGTTTACTGCACAGTGGAAATAATTTGGGTCATAGTGTAGTCTTCAACCAGTGTTTTCCCTAGAGTGGTTGTAGCATTAGCTGATAACTTTTCTCTATATCGTTACTTCACCTTCAAAGAAAAGAAAAGCTTCAAAATACAAACTAAAGGATCTACAAACCAGTGGTTGATGTGACAGCAGCAGCCATCTTTTGTATACAATTGATCTGCTGCCATTGGTGTAAATAATTCATCATGCAGATGACTGCTGAAATTATTTTTTTGATGGATAGCTTGGCTCACCAAAACAACCAACATAGACATATTATATTATATTATATTATATTATATTATATTATATTATATTATATTATATTATGCTTCTACTGCAAACCTGTTGCAGGAGTGCAAATATGTTATGTGGTCAAGACATAAATGAGAACACCTTTGTGGGACTAAACAGTGTATTGTGACATTATCACAGCACACATATGCTTCAGAAGCATTTACAAATTATACTCTCATCTAAAATAAGAAGTGATGACCTGTTATATGTGTTGTTTAAGACAAGTAAACCAGTCTTCCTCTTAACAGTCTCTTATCCTGCTTTATGAAGGCTTTCCCTTTCTATTGCTGCTCCTAAATTATTAAACAGCATTACACATTTGCATGATGGGCACATAACTTAATTCTTGGTGAAAATGTTCACACTTTCTGCTATTAGTTGTTTTATATTGATCACAATGGGGACTTTATTATAGATTGTTGGTCATTTAGAAACCAATAAGACATCAAAAACAGCTCAATGATAGGATAAGTCTTACCACATAATAAACCAAATGAATGATCATGTCTAGCTATCACAGAAATGGATTAATCTTCACTTTAACTGATTAAGCTTAGCGTACAGACGATGAAAGCAGCAGAGCAGGAAATAACCACAGTAATAACAGCAGAGAAAAGGAAATTATGTACCTATCCAGGTCTCTGTCATCGTTTGAAGGGATACTGCAGATCTACCCTCATACCTGTCGTATTCTGAGGTGGCAAAATCCTTTCTCGTATCACTTTATATTGATGAAGTAAGGAAGGAAAATAATTTATTTCACCATGAAAATCCCTGTTAAGATTAAACTTCATAATCCTCTTTCACTGAATAATTTCAAAATCACAGATAAGAGATTATATTTGCTGAAACAGGTTACCCAAAATATCATAGAGCGTAGTTTCTGAAAAGCTAGACTAATCCTTTATACCCAATTTAATTTCCAGTATTGTTGTCTAATATGTAATATACATTTCAACATATTTTTCAGTGGGTTCATGCATCATAGAGTGCATCTACACTAAACAGCAAAATTCACCAGAGTGCATTGGATGGGTTTCCCTTTATATATATATATATATATATATATATATATATATATATATATGTGTGTGTGTGTGTGTGTGTGTGTGTGTGTGTGTGTGTGTGTGTGTGTGTGTGTGTGTGTGTGTGTGTGTGTGTTTTAAGTATACTGAAAGATTTCAAGCCTGACAGAGACTGTGGATTTACCTTGAGTGGGTTTTAAAGCATGAAACATCTTTTGCAGATTTGCTGCTGAAAATGTATTGATAAAAGAACCTCCAGATGTTGTCTCAAAATAAAGTATTCCCTATTCAGGAACTGTTTGGCTAACAATATTTACCTAATTAACTCATTCGATTTAGTATTTAAACACTTTTAAAGTAAATAATTCTGGTAACATGGTAAATGCCATGCACCGCCTACTGCAGAACAAATATATATAGACAAGTGCTCTGCTACTCTACAACTACAGTAGTGACATTAGTATTAACCATACAGCATAAGCCATAATCGACAAACTCCATTTAATGCAATAGATGCACAGTGACTAGTTAGGCTGCACTTTTGCAAATCATTTAATATTACCGTATTTTTGGGACCATAAGGCGCACTGGATTATGAGGCGCATTAAGCGAAACAAAACAGTCAGATAAGTCAAACTTTAGTCAACTCCAGCTTCACTGTTTATGTTATGCTAACATAGCTGTGTTGCTAGTGATCACGTAGCACATCATATACCAGCTGGTCCAACTTCAGTGACCCTACAAAAGTCAGCCAGAACATGCTATATTTTGTTCAGTTTTTAACTCTCAGTGCTGCCGCAGTGTTCGTTTGACTTTGGGACCTGAAGTGGATGGAGTTTTGGACCCAGATTACTCCACGAGGCTCCTGACTACAGTAGCTGTAATGCGGCTTCTTAGCTTACCAAAGTCGTACTAAAACATTTTTTGACAGATTTTTGAGCGCCGTGTACCACAAAAAAACAGTTAAAGGTCAGTAAGCACAACCAGAATTCATACATAAGGCGCACTATCGATTTTTGAGAAAAAGAATTTTAAGTGCACCTTATGGTGCGTAAAATACGGTAACATAAGAATTTAACCATTTCATCTGCTGAAATTCCTACTGTCCATATTTTAAATGTTTCCCCACAAAAGCATATTACCTACTGGCATTCAGAAGAAGGACAGCTGTTTCTGTCAGCTGCATTTTTTTATGTGGTTATGATAAAATGCTACTAACGTCTCCACACTTACAGCTACTTTGTTGCTTGACAGATGATTTGGAGACAGGCTCGAGTGTGTCAGATGTCCTTGTCTGTGAGAACAGAAGAGAGCAACGTAAAGACATGTTGTAACTCTGATGATGATGTATGTGTAGTCTGGTACGGAACACTGATGTGATGGGAATGCTGACCAGTGAGTGAAAAGGGGACATTTGTGCTTGTGCACAGTAACACACCCGATCTTGAAGCAGACTAAGAGTACACGTCCTCAGCGACATTGAAATGCTAAAAGCACTTATAACAATTCTGAGTTTTAAGTCTTGGCATTGGATGGACGGGAAAAAAATTCACATCAGATGAGTGGAAGCTGCATGTAGGAGTCTGGAAGTGGAGGTCAGTGAAGTAGAAGCGGCCCTTGTTATAGAAGGCTTTGTAAATGATGAGCACTGAATGTGCTGTATAACAGGGAGCCCAGTTCTTGAGGACAGAAGAGAAGTAGTCTCTTTTTTTCTCAGTGAGCAGGTGAGCAGCAGAGGTTGGGATGTACTGGCTGACTGTAGAGTGTTGTTCCAGTAAGTCTGGGCATAATGAAACCATGTATGAATCAGATAGAAAGCGGTGTAGGAGATGGAAAAAATAAGCCATTTTGATGATTAGATTTCTGTGGTGTTATACTCCATCCTACCACGTAAGGAGACAGAGGTACTACATGTTATCTGGCTTTAGTGCAAAGACGGTGAAGCTCCACCGACACTTGACCTGTGGAAAAAAATTCAAACACTCAGTCATCTACATCCAGAATATTTATCCACCAATGGAGTATAAGAAGGATAAATTTGAGATGGTGTTTTAGGTTTTTCCGTATTCAATGGCACAAATACTCACTATGAAGGACATTTAAAAATAAAAGTAAAAGATTTAGTGAAAAAATAAGTGCAGCCCCTCCATATGATTGGTTGTTTAAGGTTTTTCCTTTAAGTGCTGTCTTCTTATAGCTCTTATTGAAGACACAGGCTAAAGCTCATTGGTCCAGTAAAGCATCTTTAGACTCTTGTTCTTCTCCATGCACATTGAAAGTTAGTGAAGTTTTGCCTTCTTTCCAAGCTCTGTTTCCCTGGTTGCCATAGCAACCCACACCGATCCCTGCTGAAGAGGCTGCAGACATCAAATATACTAAAGCTCCCTACATTACTCATAAAGTCTTCCTGACACCAGTCACACAGACAACAAACAAACCCCTCGTGATGATTTTATGTTATGGTGTTCATGACTGTGTTGGTGATCAAATTAATTTTTTTTTATAATGTAATGCATTACTTTACCAAACTGAGTATTAAATGTTATTACATTTTAACTCACCATGCTCTTATTTGATGGCAGTAGGGGTTTAATATAGCTGGATTTTCCTGTATCTCTATCTGTCTGAGTGGTTGACATTTAGAAAGGTAGTGCTTATTAAAATATTCTTCCCATGTCCATGGTTTATGTCGGCTGCTAAAATTAAACTAAACATCGTCACTTGTAAGGTTGCACAAGGAAGGACTGTGAACACTGTGGACAAGGGAAAAAAAACACTGTATAACTGACTGTTAAACTCCTCCCCTAAAAACTATTGCGTGATTATGACAATGGCTGCCAAGGCATTTGGATCGTGGCTTCTTTTATCTTTTATTCCTTTTTCAGGACCAGATGACACAACTCACAACAAAGCATAAAAAAACAAATGAAAAAAAAAATTGTTTACAACCATAGATGTATAAAAAATATACGTATCTGAAAGCCACCAGATGGGTATAGCTGAGGTTGCAACTGAACCTCTGGTCCTATAGAAGTCTATGGGAAAGCAGCTTTCTGTCTTGAATGATGTAAAAACCTTCCTGCTGAATTTATGCTCTCAGCCTCTCCTTTTAGATCATACTGACTAAAAAATGAAATCTCTTTGTAAATCTTGGTCATACCATGTTTCAAAGTAGAGGATTATCAATGGTATGGTAAATGGACTCGTGCTTAAATACCACTTTTCTTCTCCGCTTGAGCACTCAAAGGGCTTCATACAACATATCTCATTCATCAATTGCACTTTTTTTTTTACCTAAATGCTTTTTGTCTAATGTTCACATTAGACAATGTGTTACTGAAGAGCAGCTTGGTGGTTCACGATCTTGCCCAAGGATACCTTGGCAGGCTGGATCAAACCACCAAGTGTCCGATTAGTAGATGACCTGCTCTTCCTCCTCAGCTATAGCCACCGCACTATGATCCTGCATGTCTTTTGACTAAAGAGATGACAATATTTTTTCACACTATCTGTGTTCACAGACACATGCATTGAGTATTAGTATAGACGCTGGTCCAAAACACTAATCTACAGATAAATAACCTTCTGCTTAGAGAAAAATAAAGTATAAAGAGGACTGCATCCTGATAATTTTGATTATTCTAATGCAGGGGTGGCCAACCAGTCAGAGACCAAGAGCCACTTTTTTTTTACTGTGTTACCGCAAAGAGCCACATCCTACACATGGGCACACATGAACATCACCCATCCTTTCCTCCCTCTCTCTCTCTCTCTCTCTCTCTCTCCCTCTCTCTCTCTCTCTCTCTCTCTCTCTCTCTCACACACACACACACACACACACACACACACACACACACACACACACACACACACACACACCAATATGATAATGACTCCTACAGTACTAAAACCACAGGCCAGTCATTTTCAACAATTGTGTGCACTGTCTCACACACACAAACTCTCAGTTCAACCAAGTCCACAAACAAAAATATAATAATCTACAATAGCATTTACTTTTACAATGCATGTTGTTTAATGGGACTTCTGGCATTCCTTGCCTTGTATGTTGACCCAAACATTGACAGTATCTTAAGCGCAGCCCGTTTGACATTGGGGTATTTTTCCATTGGCATACTTTTCCAGAACTCAATGGTCCCTTCCCTTAAAGCAGGTTTCAATTGGTCCTCCTCACAAAGATCGATCATCTCCAACTCAGCCGCAGCTTCATCTGTGACTAGCGAGACTTTCAAACAGCCGGACTCTGCATTCAATGGGTCGACGAGGAACGTAATCTGTGGCCTTTTCAATTGTAGATCATGGAACCCGGTCACCAGTGGCGTGTCTAGAAAATTTTTGTTGGGGGGGCCAGGTAGGGGCACAGATTTGGAGAAGGGTGGCAGATTTAATTGGCAGATAATGTTTAAAAAAAAAAATTCTACCAACCCTTAACCATAATTCAATAATCCTATAAACCTAATAACCAAATGCACTTTTAACTCTTATTAGAATGAGATTTTAACCACTACGGTGCAAAGTTTTTAGATACTGCGTTGATAAAGTACAAGAGATACAATCAGTGCTTTGTCAGTGTTTACTCAGCATTCAAGGACAGCAATATTTGCATAGTATTTTTACTGACATATACTGCACATATGTTTTGGGCAAAAACATTTTTGAATATTAAAATACGAACATTTGTAGCAAACAATTGACAAATTAGCCAGTTCCAATGTAAAACTTTCTCTGCCTGTTAAAAAAAGAAGATAATCTTCTCACAAACTGGTGTTTGATTTTGAAACAGGAAAAAAGTGGAGAAACAACTGAAAAGACTAATATTTGAATAAAACCTGAAAGCAAGTAAATACTTTCTATGCTGCCTTATGGTAAACTTTGGTAATATTGATAAAGAACAACACTGGCTGATGATGAAATACATTCAGCTGGCATGGTGACACTGCCAGTATAACCTGCAGGGCTGGACTGGGACAGAAAATCGGGCATTTTGACTACAGACCGACCCACCAGGTATTAAAGCCATAAAGCCTTTGAATGAAAACAAACCCTGTTGTGACAGTGATGTACAGTCTTTTTGGTATATGTATGATTTCTATACATTTTACGTCAGATAAAAACTTTGGTTGTAAGATTTAGATAATTATTTAATAAAAGCTAGATATTTTAAATGAGAATAAGAAAGAAAAGTATTTCTTTGTTCCCCCTTTCCCTGTTAATGCCCTACCTGGCCCCCTGGCAAAACTTTGCTAGACCCGCCCCTGCACAGTTACCAGCTGTCAGCTACATAAAAAAGGATCCTGGTGGGTGGTCTTCACGTTTCCCTCTCACCAGATATCCAAACCGACATCATGACCAGCAGCTTTACAGCTGTGGCTCCAGCAAACATCAGCTGATACTAGAAATTAATATTAAATAAATTCTAACAACAGCCGATCAAGCTTAAACGTGCTGCTGTTGTTTAGCGCGACATCTGCTGGTTTCGTCTTTCTGGCGCAAAGTGGGCGATAAACAAACAAGAGAGAAAAGCCGATCAGCTGATCATCGATCAGTTTCATGATTGAAGTAGCAACAGGAGAGGCAGGATGAGAGAAGAGGCAGCTGTGCAGCGTAAAGACAGAATAAATCCAGCTTTGTGTCTTTTTCCATTCTAGCTGAAGTTCGGGACAAACTGCGTCTCTTCTCAGCTCAATACGAAACGTGTAATATTTTCTCTGATTGAGGGACCATTCCATTTTTTTAAGGAGCCGTTGGCAACTCTACTAACTAACCTTATGAATAAAATAAAGTTCACTATCAGTAACATCATAGCAACCGAACAGCTGTATAAAAACTCCAAGCTGGCTAGAACGCAGTATGAGTTATTGCAACTGACAGTAAAAAGACAGCACAACGAAAATAAACTCCACCTAAACTTAGTTTATATCTGACCCAGATAGACTGCAGGTCATGACTTCTTACCTGAAGTTCAGTTCACCTGACACTCGGACTGGTGGCTGCCTCGGGGCTCTCCTCCTGCCTCCCCTTCCCTCATCCACCTGCTGCCTCTGTGGAAGCCCCGCCATAGCCACCACCAAACAACGGAGTTATTTCTACACATCGACCTGCATCTGGCCAATCCACCACCTCTCATTGTTCATGCCGTTACAAAAAAAATAAAAAATAAGTCAAATAAGCCCGATGGCCAGTCCAGCTATGTTAACCTGCAACCAAATCTGCAGCTCCATACAGCAATGTTATGACTTAGATTACATCTTATAACTCATAACTCTTATGTTAGCTCCCCTCTGTAGCATACTGTCTGAAATATTCCACGGCTGCAATAATTCTTTAAGTGTTATTTTTTCCTTGGTATTCTAATTTCGCCGAAGTTTACTAAACTCAACAAACTTAATATTACTTACCGGGACATTTATTCTGTCCTCATTTTCTTTCACCGAAAAATTGTTTCCTGCAGTGACGTCTTTCGTGCTTGGCTCTCCTACCTTTGCTAACGTGATGCACATAGCGCAGAAGCCCATGCTGCATTCACTTACACTCGGATATCTGAGCGTCACCGTGAAAACATAATCGGACATTTGATATTTGATTGAATTTTATTGTTTTGCCTTTGGGGTGGCACCTGGGGTGGCCAGTCTGGTTGGGGGGGTGGCCTGTGCCCCCCCAGGCCACCCCGCTGGACACGCCATTGCCGGTCACAAAGCTTTCGTGCAAGTTTTCAATCAGCGTTGCATATCTGGCTCTTTGCTTACTCAGGGCAGCGCTGGTGACTTGCCCGCTTGGCTTTTAGCAGAGTGGGAAAATGCGTTAAATCTCCCTTTTGAATATGTGTCTTGAACAGCTTCAGTTTGTTGACAAACGCAAACACACTTTGCACCAGGTCAGGCAGCATTTTTAACTTACCCTGCAGGGTCAGGTTATGTCTGTCCAAGTGACACAGCATGTCGACCAAAAAGGCCAGATCCATAATCCACTTGAGGTCCGAGAGCACGGGATAGTCCTTGTCCTTCTCTTCCATAAACAGTTTCATGGCATCCAAAAGCTCAAAGAAGTGAGAGAGTACCTGGCCTTTTGACAGCCACCTCGCAGTGCAGCGGCAGGTCACCTGGAAGCCCTTGGTCCAGCTCAGCAATGAGATTCTTGAATTGCCTGTGGTTAAGCACATGTGTGCGGATATAGTTGACGATTTCCATCACAGGCTTCATGACGTTATCTAAATTCAATGATTTAGACACGAGTTGCTCCATGTGGATGATGCAGTGGAAATTCCAAAAGTCAGGAATAGTTCGGTCAGCTTTGCACAGCCCCACAAGCCCGTTCACAGATCCCATCATGGCTGGTGCTCCATCCGTGGCTATTGCAGTTCATTTCGTTATGGGCAGATTTGCTTTTTCTAATGCAGCCATCATGGTTTCTTTCACATCTGTGCCACGGGTTCTGTCTTTTAATGGCACAATATCCAGGAGTTCTTTGATCACACAATCGTTTGACACAGACTGTGCAAATATTGCCCACTGAGGCTTGTCTTGTATATCACAACTCTCATCCAATGCGACACTAAAATACTCACATGCTTGAAGGTCAGAGTGCAACTGTGTTTCAATAGCCGTGTTAATGTCCGATATTCTGTGTTCAACAGTGTGGCGGGACAGTTGGACGTCTGATACCATGCGTTTTAATTTGTCGTTTTCAGGAGACAAGATTTCAACAACGTCACTGAGGCATTTTTTAACGAACTCCCCTTCATCGTATGGCTTTTTAGCCCGTGCAATGTTCCAAGCCAGCTGATAGGATGCGAGTGTTAAGGTCTCTGACCGCTTCGTAAATTTTTGGAAAAACTGTATGTGCTGACTTTTCAAAGTGGCCAACTCGTGCTTGCGAAGTTCAGTCCCTTTTGGGTCGATGGTTCTGGTCGATGTTAGCATGGAGTGAGCTGAAGTGGCGCTGAAGATTTGAAGCTTTGAAATGCGCTAATGACGTCTGACATATAAGGCAGAATGGCTTGCCATTGCGTTCAACAAAAAAATATAAACTCTCCCACTCTGTTAAAAACGTCCTGTGTTCATCTTCATATTTTCTTTTTGCTGTGTATTTTTTCCTTGCCATTTTAAGGGCAAACTTGCTACTGGGAAACTTTGCGGTATTTTCATCTCACACACATGGCCATTTAATGAAAATACCGTATTGAACTCAAGCGAAGCGAACGTGCACATTTTAAAACAACAACACAAAAAAACCCCAAAACACAAACTTTGATATGAACGTAAGAGCCGCATGAAACCAGGCAAAGAGCCGCATGCGGCTCGAGAGCCGCGGGTTGGCCACCCCTGTTCTAATACATGGCATGACTTTTACCTTGGTCTTTTCACTAGTATGGGGTGGCTGTAGCTCAGGAGGTAGAGCAGGTCACCTACTGATGGTTGATGGTTTGATCCCTGGCTCCTCCAGTCTGCATGCCAAGTATCTTTGGGCAAGATACTAACCCCAAGTTGCTCTCCGATGCATCCATCGGAGAGTGAATGTGATTGGGTGAATGTGGCATGTTGTATACAGTGCTTTGAGTACTCCAGGAGAGTAGAAAAGTGCTATATAAGAATCAGTCCGTTTACCACTATTAAACTGTTTTTAAGCTCTTATTAGTAGAAATCAAAAACATGAAAATCAAATCAAAGTTGAACCTGTTCAATTCAATTCAATTTTATTTATATAGCGCCAAATCACAACAACAGTCACCTCAAGGCGCCTCATATATACAGAGAAAAACCCAACAATCATATGACCCCCTATGAGCAAGCATTTTGGCGACAGTGGGAAGGAAAAACTCCCTTTTAACAGGAAGAAACCTCCGGCAGAACCAGGCTCAGGGAGCGGCGGGGCCATCTGCTGCGACCGGTTGGGGTGAGAGAAGGAAGACAGGATAAAAGACATGCTGTGGAAGAGAGACAGAGATTAATAACAGATATGATTGAATGCAGAGAGGTCTGTTAACACATAGTGAGTGAGAAAGGTGACTGGAAAGGAAAAACTCAATGCATCATGGGAATCCCCGGCAGCCTACGTCTATTGCAGCATAACCAAGGGAGGATTCAGGGTCACCTGGTCCAGCCCTAACTATATGCTTTAGCAAAAAGTTTTAACTGTTCCCAGTTAACACTGGATGACAGGTGGACAAGCCGTCAGTCAGTCACAGCTGATACACCAAACTTGCTCTAGCTCCAGTCTATAAAATGTAAATAAAGTGACAGTTTCTTAAGTCCTTTTTTATTGCTTTTCCAGTGTAAATAAACAGGTTAATAGATTTAAATTCAGCTCCCCAAAAACCTCATTAGTGTGGATGTTTGTGTTCTATAATGACACCCACAACCCACAGTACACAGCACTAACATACCAAAATAGAAGTGCTGGCACACAAAGGAGGGGCAGAGAGACTGGATGAACTTGTGTGTGATGTTGAGGAGAAGCAGAGCCATTCCCAGTGCTCCCTACCGTCTCGCAGTCTATTCCCTTGACATTATACTCCCAAGATTCAACCATGCTTTATCTAAAAGATGTTGCCTCTTTGAAAGATCAACAGAATAGACCCCTGATGACATCAATAAAAACAGTGCAGCTGTGAAACAGACACAACAACAGCAGGAGGAGGAAAGGAAACTAATTTCTCTGCTGATGTTTGTGCTCCCACAGCGCCTCAGGTGGTCAATCTGTGAGCTCGCTGTTGCTGCACGTAATGTGGGTGTTGTTGGAAAACAATTGGTAAACAGCCACTAATAGATGAGTCTACGACCTCCTTCAACAGAGAGGCAAAAAAGAAAAAGAAAACATGACTAGTGAGAAGCAAGTTTCTTTCCCATTAAGTACGAGGCTATAAAAAAGAAAAATCTGTTGTTTTCTTTATGACGATTTAGGAATTGAGAGGATTTTATTAACAAAATATCTCCTGCAAATGATATCCCACATGCTCTATTGCCGACCACGATGCTGAAATGTCTGATGTATGTCATTAAAATATAGCACAAAGAATACCAATGATTGTGGGCTTCGATATATGAGCCATTTCTGAGTTAAATCTCCATCCCCCTCAGGCTGTGAGCGTCCAGCCTCGGCTCCTCATTTTCAGAGAGGGGAAAAATAACAATGCCGGCTTGCTCCCGCACAAATAAAGTGCATCTGTTTGGCTGCTCATTTCCATGCGGCTGTCTGGGTCGCGGAGAGTCAATGATAGATCTGCTGACTTCCAAATGAGTTTCATGAGAC
The DNA here is from genome assembly GCF_963969265.1 of Rhamphochromis sp. 'chilingali'. NCBI lineage: Eukaryota > Metazoa > Chordata > Actinopteri > Cichliformes > Cichlidae > Rhamphochromis > Rhamphochromis sp. 'chilingali'. The sequence continues at coordinate 8,889,499 of NC_137938.1, forward strand.
CAAACTTCATTTTGCAATAAACATCTTATGTACAGATGCAGAAGATAATAGTACATATAACGGCCCATGTGCTTTCAAAGCAGCCGAACACAGCGGACGCATTACAAACTCCCTCTGTCCCCTCACTTCTGACAGTCTTTTGTGTACCATGAGCAAATTCACTAGTGCAGATTAAATTATAATCCTGATTCTGCTTTGTAAATATTAATGCAATCAGGTGTGGCGCAAGCGTAGCTGCTCAAGCTCCTTCAGCAGTTGCTGTTGCCCTTAACAAATCCATCCTTGCCTTTGAATATTGAAAGAGAGGAGCGACCAATTGTGCTGGAAGAGAGACACAGAGTGTTTCTGTAAACACGCAAACACTGCAGCGCCGTTGAATTGCCGTCGCCTGCAGAACCATGCTGTCTACTACAGATGGGTTCACTGTCTGTTCAAACTGAACCGGGCTGGCTACACCCCTGCTATAATGGGCCTTATCTGACAGAAGGATTAGTGTTCAGCAGAGCAAAAACACCATTTAGCCATGGTCAGCTGGGAGGGTGCTGGAAACCCCTGTGTGATGCATTGGCTTTGTGATCTCAGCAAATGAAAGGAAACAGGGGAGCTCTGACTTTGCCTCATTACTGCAGCATGCATTTATTAGAATTAAGGAAGAATGGGGTGAATATGAGACACAGTGAAGGCTAAAAAAAACCTGACAGGATGGGAACAGTGGAGTTTAGTCAGTGAGGTTAAATATCTTCTCTTGCTTGTCTGGAGATTAAAATTAAACTGTGAGAAATCTCATAAATCTAGGTTTCCCCTGTTGTGTACTGTGGATTTGACATGAAATTATAAATGTAAAACTTCTAGCCTGTATAAATAGATTTTAAGAATAAGTTTGCATTGTGGATGAGCCTCTAAGATGAATCAGTGGCTTCTCCTTTGTCCCACTTTAAAGGAACGTGAGCCATTTACCAACACATTGGAATAATTTGATGGCATATTTGAAAATGCCACAGTAAGGCTTTAAGTGTTTCAATGCCCTTTTTTAAAAATCTTATCCACAAACTGCTGTGTGGAGAGGAAAATAAAGCTGGAATTTACCTTCTGCTGTGTATCTCGTTGTAATGTGTAACGGTTTCAGGTCTTTGAATGGCACAACAGAAACAGAAGAAGTGTGTATCTTTTATTAAATAGGTGGAAAAAACGGAACAAGACAATGACAGCAAAAGAAAGAAAGCAGGGGTGGAGAGGTCAATAGTTACTGCTGGATAAAGTGATGTAGCTTTGTAAAACTGAAATTACAACCTCGATCTCGACTTCAGTATTGTGAGGGCGCACTCTGCAGGCCCAGCCTTCATTTTGTATTTTAACATTTCTCTTGATTTAGTTACAGTGAGGCAAAATAAATAAAAGCAGATACATTTTATTACATGAAAATTGATAAATGGAGCTCTCTATGAGTTGCTTTACTTCAGCAATTACAAAATGAACCCTGGTGAATCCCGGTTAACCCACAGCATGGTGACTTAGTTCCTCTGTGTGTGTGTTTGTGTGTGTGACAGTGGGAGGCTCCTGAAGATATGATATTAAACTGATGAAAATTAAAGTAAAGACTTTACATGTTTTTAAATAAATATGTATTAAGAATCCCAGTTCTTTTCATTTCCCTACATGTTATGTTCATTTCATCATCCCCCCGTGAATGTATTTAAATGCAAATCTCTGTCTGCGTGTGTTTCACATGCTCCTTTCAACATACGTTGCTTATACATAACCTAACGCTCATCAAAATTTGCATCCATGACAGAACTTTATTCAAGTTACCACTAAATATGCAATGAATAATCAGAAAGAAAGTCCTTGAATATCACATAGTTACAGCTTAACAAAACACAATTCATTTGGGTAAAACTGAAGATGTTTTTGAGGACCATCAGGACTGCGTTGCAGCAAGTACTGCAAAAGTTTATGTAAAAATTTGCTTTCACTTTAAATGTTTCAGACTGTTAATTATCATTCCTGTATTATATACAAAAATAAATAAAACTGTTACATGTAAGGTAAAGATTCTACAATGTTGTTAAAAAATAATAACATAAATTAAGTATGTATCTCTGTGCCGTACATGAGCAGGCCCGGCAAAAACTCCACGAGGCGGTTTTTTGCCAGTTCTAAAATGCTTGGAAATGAATCTTTATTCTTCAGAACAACCTGAACTATCTTAGGAAAGCTTTCTTATAATGCCTTTAAGTCATTTTCAGGAGTGGTTCTCCATGTCATGAACCAAGGTGGATCTGGCCATAAGCATGGGACATGGAAATAAAAGTTAAGCTGGTTTATTGCAAACATCATTTGAGAGCACTCACTAAAGGTTGAAGAAGGACTTGCTTGGTGTCTTCTCTCAGAAGGGCTACACAGTGGGGGCAGGCAGATTAATCTAAAAGGATTTTTCCTCCTACATGTTTCCTTGATTCTACACAGGTTTCCCAAGGCTCCTGGCATCTGCACAGATGAAAGAAAGGTAGGTCCAGCTTTGCACAAATAGTAAATTTTGATACAGGCCACCGCTACCAATTAGTGGTGCAACAATCTAGCATTGACTGGGGCAAATCTTCAGCCTTAAGAAGGCGATGAGTGATCTGCAAACTACATGCAGGTGAGTAATTAGCCATTGCCTTCAAGCGTGTGGACAGAGAAGGACTCAAGTGGAAAGGAAAAGATAGAGGAGTGGGTTGAACTAGGAGGACCATGGGACAATGACACTCCAGGGTTCTAAAAGGACATTCAAAGTGCTTCTTGTTGACTGCATTTTGTTCCATTTGCCATCAACATTATCCCTCACTGCTTCAATAATGTCAAGATTCTGGCTCGGAGGAGGCCAATCTACAACTGATGTATTTTTCTGTACCTTTATCTGCAGTGTGTTTTGAGTCATTGCCATCCTTAAAAATTAGGTCTCTGCCAATCTGATGTTTTCCAGATGGTTTTGCATGATGGATCAAATTCTGATTGTACTCACTGCAGTTATAATTCTATACGTCTTGACAGGATCCAAACATTACCAGCTGAATAGTTTTTTCGGTCTGACCCTTCTTCTGTCCTCCACTTGTACAGTATGCTCTGTTTTCATAGACACTGCACACAATCCAGAGTATGCCAAGTTTTTCAGCTAATAGTTTTTTTTTGTTTGTTTTTTTTGGGGGGGGGGGGTCACTTTGTTGGTGCAAAAATATTATTTTATGCCTGTCACACTGTGTTATCTTTGGAATCTTTCATATAATCAACTATGAATCTATGAAAAGAAATGGGAACGCATTATGTGTTTTGTGGCAGGCAGCTAGTAACAAAGTGCCTAAAGACATGGTTTAAAATTGGTTCTTTGCTAAATTGCCTGTTATGTGTTGACACAATGCTGGTTCACCCTTTGAGTGGGTACCATTTTTATGCTTGAATGGTAGAGGATTAAAATGAAAATTGGTGAAAAAAGTAGCCAGTGTCCAAAGAAAAACTGAAAGACTTTCAGAAAGCCTGGAAAACTATTCCTCAAGACCACTTTAAAAACTCGCAAGAAAGTCTGGATCCTTTGAGGCATTATAAAAAAATGAGGGTAGGCTCAAGACATTTGAACTGCACATTATTTGACAGATAGTGAAAGTCAGATGTTTCCCGAAACATCTGTCCATTGTATTCTTGTAGAAAATATACATTTCAATGCTCCACCTATTTCTAGCACAACATCACTCTGCTAGCCCTCTGGTTACTTTATTAACAAGAGCAAGTCATTTGAATGCATTAATGTTTAATGCTATACACTGCTATAAACCATTACATGTGTTCACAATTTGTTTTAATGTGAAAACAAATCTGCATATATTTACAAACTGACACTGGGGATAGAGTATAAAGTATTAAAAGGAAAAACATCTCCTTCGGTTTATTAAATCCCTGCAGCTCTTCAAAGGTAACAGGACAGATTGATAAATGTGCCACCTCCAACTAGAGGCGTCAGAGAGCAGTGCTGCTACAGATGCCATCCAGTGTCTTTGCCTTGATTAAATCACATGCAAATGATACCAGACTGCAGCTGTTTGTGTGGAAGACACGGGAGCCTCTCAGAGCTGTTGTATTCTACCAGTGAATTTCAACCTGCCCAAGAATGAGGTCCCGGTCACACCTATTGTATGGGAGCGAAGCGTATAAACTACCCCCTTTATTTTATCAGTGTTTCTATGGTAACAATTAACTTCAGACACTGGAAATGAAGACTGACACAGAGATAGATCTCTTTCTATCAGAAGAGTATCTGCCTCAAACAATGGGCTGCACCCCGTAGTTCTGCTCGAACTGATAATTTTGTGTAGCAGCTGGTGTTGCTTTGACCTCAGCACTGGCCTGCTTTGTCTATGGACAGAACAGCAGCGATTCATCTTCACATGTTGCCCTTTGTCTCTACTCCAGAAGAGGAGCTGCAAAGGCTGAGAACATAAAAAAAGCACTTTCCTTTTCAACGGGAGAACAACTTGTAGCACAGCAGCAACTGAGAAACGCCATGCATTTTTGCTTTCAGGCATAGGAAACTGTCTCTTCCGTTCATGCAGTTACTTTTGTGTAATACATGTGCGATATAAAAATAGATGCAAACACATTGAAATTCACTTTAAAGTTTATTTTTTCCCTTTAGTTCTGATTTAGCAGAATATCAAAAAACTTGTCTTTTATATTATTTTTATTTGCTGACTTACTAGGACTAGATTCTGAATTTAAAGTTCAATGGACAAGGCTTAGCTTTCATTTTCAGGTGTCTTTTTTCATTCCAAATAATAGCAATGCTTAAGACTGCTGCAAACATGTACTAATAAAATAATATATTGTTATATGCATTATGTAAGTACATGTTTGTAAAATAATTCCTTTGTGCAAAACTGGCAGTGTAAATATTTTCTATTGTGTCATAAAATCCTTAATTAATTATCCTTACCACCTCTATCATAGCTGCATGTGCACGGCCCATATCTGACTTTGTTGAGGTTTATGGCTTCTAATGTTTTGATGTGATGAGTGGCAACTCTAGCAGGTTGCTATTGATTTTCAGGCCCTCAAGAATCAATCATCTGCCTCCTGCAGGTACATACTGAGTGAATATAACACTCCTTTTTTTGTTGTCTCCCACAGAGTTCCTGCTTCCCTGAGCTCATCAGCCTCTCAGTGTTATCCATAGTCTTTCAATATCTAAAGAAAACTGTCACACACAATGCATGTCGTGCTCCCTGCACAGCAACATAATTAAATTCCACCTCACACGTTTACATACTGCGTAGTATACTGCAGCAACATATACAAACTCAGTTCTGAAAATGTAATATAGGCTATGCGATATTTAGATAAAATCCATATTTTTATCCATAATATAACATAGAAAACCTATTAAATGTTTTACTATTGCATGAAAAACAATATTGGCTATTTTTGAATTTGATGGGATTAACACATGAGGACAAGAAAGGGCAATAAGTGGCACTAAAATAAAATATCCTGTGGAACAATTTTCAGCTAATTAGGGACAGGTCAGTGACATGATTGGATTGAATAAGACAATTCTAGAGAGGCAGAGTTTCTACGTAGACTTTAAATTGCCTTACAACCTACTAATTGTGAGGCAATTTTAGAATAATGCTTTTTGGTGAAAAATTTCGAGGACTTTGAATATTTCATCATCTGCAGTACATAATACCATCACAATATTCAGAGAAGGAGTACAAGGAACAAGGCTCAAAGTCGGTATTTGATGCCTGTGCTCTTCGGGCCTTTAGGCAGCGCGGCATTAAAAGCAAGCAGTCTGCTGTGGAAATCTCTGACCAGGAACACTACCAGAAATCACTCTCTGTGAACACAGTTCACTGTGCCATCCACAAATGCAGTTTAAAGCCAGAATGAGTAAACTATCACCACTAGACATCAGTAGATTGCAGTCCACTGAATTCTGTTTCCTCACCACTCCCAATTCAAGTGCATAATAATCCAAGCTCAGGAAAAAACAGTTCAGGCCACCGTTCATCTGTATTGAGTGTAGGCTGTCTGTCTGCTGTTTACAGGGGAATCTATGGTCCCACAAATCTGTCCATCTGCGTACACTTTCCAGTTGGACAGAGGTGGGAGAGGGGTTTGAAGTGAGTTGCTAAAGAATGTAAAGGACATCCTTAACTTTTCTGTTGGTAAGTGTTGTTGTTAGCTGTCATGAGCAAACATTTTCTTTGAAGTAGATGTAATATTGTTCGATATCTTCCATAGTCTATCCAGAACAAAAGAAGATGGTATACGATTCGCCAATAATTGTATTTTCATTAAATTTTGCAAAGCTTTTAAACAAAAACTTTGTATTTTGTGACATTATATTATGATGTGAACATTATTTCTTTGGATGTTGCTCTTAAGTAAGATGCTGTATTTGTGTAGTGAATATTTTTTTTCTGCCCTGGCTGAGTAATTGTTCCTAAGTAACTATCAAAGCTGAATGGAAATGAATACTGACATTCATAACATAAAATCATAAAGGAAGACAAATTCTGTTTTCCCGGTAGGAGATAAAATCATCCCGCTAACCACAGAAGCTTTTCTGGACTTCAACCACTTCAAGCCTGAACAGTATTTACCATTTGAAGTGGCTGATACAAACAGTTATGGGAATTGAGACCTTTTTGGTTGTCCCCTTGTCTGACAAAATTTCCCAAAGGTGTTTTACTGTCCCAGTATGGAGTCCTTTCATCACCGTTCCGGTCTGTCCCCCTGGGCTCCGACATCCCTGTGAAACAGCAGCCGTGCTGTTCAGACCATGGATGTGGCTGGATGAAATCAGCAGGGATCTCGCACACATTAATTCCAGTCTGGCCACGACAGAAAAACAACAATGGTGGCCGACACCGAGAGGGGGCTAAAACTGCATGGGTTTGCATGAGAGATCACTACGTGTCCAGTGAGAAAGTGTATGTAAAATGTCCAACCTTTCAGAAAGGCAATGGCAGGGAAAGACGTGGTCTTGCATTATGATTTATATCTAACAGTTTTATTGCATAAGCCTGAAAACAACAAACAGGAGACTTAATAATGATATAAAAACTGTCTAAAAACAGGTTTATTTTTAGGAAAATGCCATGGCCCCATCCTTCACCCCTGAGTGAAAGTTTTGCACTTCACAAGAGGTCCTACTGTTGCTAATCTGAAAACACTTGAGTAATTGCATTCAGACTCACATATGTCATTTTTTTAGGAATCATTGGCAAACTATCTGTTTAGAAAGGAATAAATGTTGGAATAATTTCAAGAGAAAGATTTCACAGGCATCCCACAGTCTCCTTATAAAGAAGCAAAAGCTAATTTTATACAACATATATTTGAGCTCGTTTTCCAAAATGTTTCCAACAGGAAGAAATAAAATCTCTAAAAAAAAGCGCTTTAAAGCAGCAGTTTCCACACAACAACACAATCAGAGCAGAATTACTTTGGCTATCTGCATTTTACTTCTCGCGCTGAGCTTCGAGGCTGGTTGTAAACAACAGAGGTTATCAGGTACCTGTGCCTGGAGAGCAGAACGTCCCTCTCAATAGCTCAAGGCAGAGGTGCCTGACACAATGCAGCAGATGGTGCAGGTGCAGCACTTTACCTCTCAGAACAAGAGCAAAAAAAACACACTCGGACTGGAAGTCCATATGGGTGAGGACATGAGCTTGTAAATTTAATCAGTTGCAGCAGCTTATGACAAATGCCACCTCCATTAAAAAAGAGGCTTCATTCCCAGGTGAATGTGAGACACTTCATCATGGTTTACTCTAAGATGGATGAATCAGAGCAGAAAAATTAATTGCATGATACCGTGGAATGTACACACATTATTCACAGTGGTCTCCATGTAGGCCTATAATTTACATGCAAGAGTACAAACCCCCTGATAGGATCAGAAAGTTCCAAGTAAAACTTATAGCGCCCTGAAGCTGTTGTAAAGCCATTTTCTCACAGTTCACTAATATGAACATATGTAGCCCTCACCGAATACGTAAAGGGATCTTGCATTCCTATTTATTCTTTATTGTTTATTATGAGTGGGCGGTGATCAAATGCAGCAAAGTGTCACATGGGTTTGGCCTTGCCAGGAACCGAGGAGCTTGTGTTGTCTTCAAAGCTGTTTGGATGGAAACACAAATCCTTCTAGCTTGTGCTGCGTTTGCAGGACTTTTCCAAGACCAGGCTGATTTTTTTTGTTTTGTTTTAATGCACTTTATATTTTCATCACTGCAAAAAGCTGATTATCAGTGTGTTCATGCATTGCTGATTTATATAGCATTCACATCATCATGGTATTTCTTTAGATCCATGTACAAAAGAGGATTAGGGCCACAAAAAAGTTATGATAAACTGCAGTGTTTTTTACATTTTTCATCACTGCAAAAAGCTGATTCTACTGTTTTCATGCATAGTTCACTGCCCACTGTCTGTCAGTAGGAGAGTGTAAAGCATGCTGCACAATCTCTATCACATGCTTGCATTCCTCCAACAAAACCATCAGGGTACTTGTAACATCTACGATTTCCAATTTCACATTTGTTCTCACTGTTGTTTGGCACCTTGTCAGGGTGCTATTCACATTCACATGTGACTAATGCGTTACAATTAACGTTACCAACATCATCTCTTGTGAGCGACCAGTAAAAATAACATGAGCTGACACTGAAGTTCTCTTTTCAAAGGAAACTTTACACACAACAAGTAAAAGGAACTGACATCGAACTGCTATGATCAAATCACTGCCTCTGTCAAATATGATTTCTTTAACACAACTTTGTAGCTAACCAAAGATTTTTTGGGGCATTCTTGATTCAGGAGCTCTTGGCAAACAAACAGTTCATTCGATTCAGGTTGATGTATTGGTAATTCTGCTCTCATTTACAAGACAATTAGAAGTCTGCAAAGTAATCATCACTCCATTTGTAGAGCAGGACATGCTTGAAGAAATTACTGACAAACAGCATTGCAGGAAAATGAAATTCCACACAGGCGAGGATTTAAAGGGGAGTTCCCCTGAAGGGTGGCCTGCATGCAATGCCCTTGGCAGTTAACTGTGTATTAATGACTTACAAGGAGACAGCGCTGTTTTTTGCTGCTGTCCCTGGCTAGTCTATTGGCTCTGATTACTGTTCTGCCTTGCTGAACTATATTTAAACTCCATCAAGAAGCACATGGGTTTTTACAAAAAACAATATTTGTCCTCTAGTAAGGAGATTCAGCTCTCAAAGGGGAAATAAGATCATAAGTCAAGGCAACAGAAACATCCCAAAGCACAGCTGTGCAATGTACTGTTAATACTGCAGTGTATCTCTGTATGTAGATGTTATACTTCAGCAGAAACTGCTGCTTCAACATGAAATTCAGTAACTTCATTAGTGAAGTCCACTCCTCTGAGGGGCAATGCATTGATTACAATTAATTAATATTGATTGGAATGAATCTTGCAAAAAAAAGCCTAATGTATCAGAGCTTAGATGATGTCCTGTGAAGAGACAGTGAGCAGTGAGTATACTAGGATCTACCTGGGTCCAAGTGACAGAAACGTCTTCATCATAAGGTGAATGTACAGCTTTGTGCTTCATTTTTTTGGCCATCCAGACAGGCACTACATTATTGAAAGACTTAAAAATATGACAGGAAATGCATCTTTTTGGATGGATGGATGGATGGATGGATGGGTGGATGGAAGGAAACCTTGTCTGTGATGCCCAACATGGAAACAACAGAAAAACGCAAGTAAGTATAATCCTGACTTTAAGACTGAGGCTATTTTCACCACCTTTAGATTGTTTGCTCTGGTCCAAATTTGTTAAGGATACTGCAATATTGGAGATTTTTCCCCTTTGGTTAGGTTCTTTATTTTTCCACACTGAAAAGACCAAAGTAAACCAGTATGAATCTCTACTAACCACAAAAGTTCAGCCTGCTACTTAACTTGTGAGAAAGCTCTGCTACATACAAAATGAATAATAGTGGGCAGTTCATTTTCCTAGGTGGCCACATTATACATTATAGATAAGGTTATTATGAGATACAACACATATTTACCATTTCTTCAGATGTGGGTGCATCCAGCAATAACTTTGCACAATTTTACATAGCAACAGCACATAGTAAAGTTGCTGCATCCATGGCAACATCTGCTTCCTTCAGGTTTACAAAAGTGCAGACTTAACATGACATTTCACTAAAATAATTTGTTGTGCTTTCCTCTTAAGAATTGCAATTATTGAGAACCATCACAAGCCATCCTTTATTGTAATTACCACAATTACTTGAAAAGGTCTCAGTTTTTTTTTTATTTGTGATTGCAACGTGCTTCAGTAAACGTCTCTTTATATAGAAAAATATCAGCTTGTAGGAAGTGTCACATGCAAGGTTGCTGATTGTTAAGCTGTAATACTTTACTCTGCCACTATAAAATTGCCTAGTGTTGTTTATTGTTCACTCTTTTTCCCCTGCTTCTCAGTTCTTCTTCATTTCCTTTTAATATTGATTATTGATATTTTACAGTTTGTAAAACATCTCATAACTTGGTTTTAAAAAGTGCTGCTACAGTGAAGTTTCTTGTTCTTATTGAACGCTTTATTCTGCTGGGTATTGTGGAAATGTATGAGGAGAGGTAACAACAAATAAAAAGTAATCGCAATAGTAACAGCAATGCTGTGGCTGGGAATTTTTCCACTATATTAGAAGGTTAGAGCATTAAGTGGACCCACATGAATCTCATTCCTGCCCTAAAACTTAATTCAACTGCAAAATCCATCCCTGAGTAAAAGCTGCTTCCCTCAAAACAATGTATGTATTTATTTCACCAAGCAAACACACCCTTGAGGACGTCCGCAGTTATCAATGTAAATATATCCTTTTTTTTTACCCTCAGAGCCAACATGGCAGAATTAAAGGTTCAGTCAGGGGACGCAATGGTGTATGGCCAGCCATTACTTATGCTCTGGTAATTTGATTATGCTGGCTCTGGGCAGCATGTTGTGCCATGCTCCTGGGGCTGGGAAATATCAAATTAACAATTGCAATTGACAGGCAGTCCATATGTCAGTGTGTCGAGTTAGGTGGTTGGGCTGACGGTGTACTTGCATCACTTCTGTTCCCCCTATGCTCAGACATCTGTGCAGCCAACAACCAGCAGGCCTGGCACAAGGAAACTGCTGGGGAATGTGTTTCTTTCTCAAACTAAATATATAGTATATAGTATATATCTATATCCATATGAGTAATACACACTGGACTTTTCTCACACTTTTTCCACTTGAAAGGAAACTAGCTTCAACTTAAACAAAACAGCTGCACTTAATCCCACAGAACAGCAAGTGAAACGCAATCCTGGGAATAATTAGGCGTCCGGGTTCATCAGCTATAATGTATATATGGTACATGAGATTAGGAATGTGTGCATTAATTGATCAAAACGTAGAATTGTTCATTGATTTTGTATTCAAAATAGTGAGATATGTTTGATCTCTAAATTGCAGGAAATGAAACTAAGCAAGTGAAGCTTATTGACTGAAGATCAAGACAATAAATGCTTTCTAATGCAACCTGCTGATTGCTTCACCTTCTGTGCTCCTATCCATTAACTCATTTTTTTCTTTTCTTCACTTGATCTTCGATAAGGTCTGGAGATGCTATTCAAACTGCACGGATTAGGGACAGGGTCGTATTTGTGACAGACTTCCAATGGGGCTACACAACAGATCCCTTCTACTGCTGCCTGGTCTCAACATAACCTAAACTCTAGTTTATTAGCATCTATGATGCAATGGATTTGACTTAAAATGAAAGTTTTTGTATCATATTCTTTCTTCATGATGTTTACAGTAGTCTTGAAAGACATAACCATTGGAATTATTGTTTCTCTCATGAATTTTAGCTAATTAAAATAAATGCTTAACCCTCTCAGGCTCAAATTAAGTTTTTGTTGCTAATGCACAAAAAAATACCTGCAGTGGTACTTCTGAGTAAAAAAAACCTCATAAAATATGTATGTGGGGTAATCAGGTTGTTAGTTTTTAACTGTTGCAAATCTGCAACGCCTGCCTTGAGAGGGTTAAACCTAAAAATTCTAAAATATTATTATTACTTATTTATTTATTTACTTATAATAATTATTATTATTATGATAATATTTTCATCAATATTCAATTTTTTATTATTTGTTTTTTTTTTACTTTATAACAGAATAATTTCCATGCTTGCTGAAATTCCTTGTATAGCTACAATTTTAATTAGTTTATGAACACATGAGCATCAGGTGCAGCTGCTGCCTTTTTTGTTTTTGTTAAAACCTCAAAAAATACATAAATAACTAGTCACTGTTTTATTCCTCTTAGGACTACTTTCAGAGTAGCTGCTAATTTTAGATGCCTTCCTCTCTGCGCACCACTCATACACCTGTGAACACATCAACGTTTACAGAAAGCGTTTACAGAAAGCGTTTACAGAGAGTTGACTTTGGTGTCAAACTGACCTATTTCTTGTTTGGAGGACAGCTGCTTGTGCTCAGAGCTGAGTCATCAAATACAACCTAGCCGTTCAGAATTTAAAACTTTGAAGCCTCCGAGCCTAAAGGCAGAACGTCACACCAGGTGTCCGTTCTTTTTTTCAGCATGCACCGGAGGGCACATTGGAGACAATCCAGCTTTCATTGCAATTATAAGAGAACAATAAAGGATTTAAATGAAGCAGCCGACAAATCCATCCATCCGTCTGTCTGTAAACCAAAGTGCTGCATTTGCATTGTAAAATGGACTACAATGAAACTATTAGTGACAGAAAGTTTAAGTTGTTTCATCAGTGGCTGATTTATCTGTTGTCATTAATTTTAAGTGCCTGTGACCTTTTTTCTAAAATGCCAGTCAATACAGACGAGTCTGATGTTGTGAAAGGTTGAAAAGAGGAAGAACCACAGACAATGAGCACTGAGACAAGATCAGCACTTCAGCAGATCCTTGAACCGTAAACAGATGTTTAATGTAATGAGGAGATGCTCAATAAATATGTCAATGTTAAGAACTACAGGACACTAACAACTAAAATATCGCTTCATTCGAAGTTACTCTGTCACTTAACATTGGAGAAAAAAAGCTAAAATAACAACAAATGTTCCACTCCTGCCCTGCTTATAGCTTAGACAACCAAGGAGGTCCAGCCAGCCAGTAAAATGTTGGATTTTTCCACTTGCTGAAAGAATTTTACTTTGTATTTAAAGACTCTGAGAATGCTCAAAACCATACATTTCTATTGTTAAGCAAACAAGTAAATACGTAAGTAAATACTAGCTGTCAAATGCTGTCAAGTACGTCTTGTACCACAACCAGTTAAATAAATAAATAACTTTAATAACTTACATTTCTAAAACAATAAAAAGACTAACTAGTTTCATGCTAGTTAAATTAGCAAATTCCTCCAATGACAAAGCAACAGCTGGAATTGATAAAGTTCACATTTTGAAGTGATGCATCCTAAACCAGAAAATTTGGCAAGTTTTCCAGCATACACAAAATTCTATTTAATCACGAAATACAATCAAAAAAACACATCGATTTGGGTGAACACCTTAAACTAATCCAATTTGATGCTTCTGTCATGAAGTAATCATATCACAGAAAAAGGAGAATTTTTGTGCTGCTAAGACAAAATATCTATAAATAAATAAAAACCCAGCCTGACATAAGACATTGTGCATCGCTGCCCAACCTACTCAGAAACTACACAATAACACACACGGCAGTGGAAGAAAGGAGTGGGGGAAAGTAAATGCCAAGAGGTGGTAGTAGGTCTTTTTACTTGATTTGAGTATAGGCAACAGCGATTCCTCATGATGTGTCAGTCAGTGCCTGAGAGTTGCCCCACTGTTTAAATAAGCTTCCTGATTTCAGAACCCTCAACTCACTAAACTAATTTATGGTTTGCTAAAAGGCACTCAACAATGTGTAATTGTAAACTGGAAAAAAAAATGAAGAATGAAAACTATCATGGAAATAAATCGCACTTTTGGTAATTGGTAATAATTTTGACAGCTCACAGGCACGAACCACACCAAATGAAAGCTCTTGTCCGATTTCAACTGGGGATAAAACTCCTGAAACATATCAGTGTTGATTACAACGGCATTTAAGTAAGGATGAAGTCACTCGTGTTCATCGTGTGTCAGAGCTTAAATATTCCAAGTTACGTAAAATAAAAGTCAAATGTCAAGACTGTCGCTGTCAATTTTGTTTCAGCTTTGTTAATGCAGCCATTATTTTCATTTGTGTGACATTACAAGAAACATATCCTGAAATCATTTATAATATGGTTTTAACATTTAAATTTAAGTTATGAGGCCTCGTTATTGATCCTTACAGCGAAGTTGTGCTGCATGAAACTTTGTTTTACCAGCGTAAACTACAAGAACGATGTAAAATAACTGCGATGTATAAAGGTTTTACAGTATAATACTGTCTCCTGTTTGGTTGCTTTGTCTGGAATTTTATTATTCTCTTTATTATTTATTATTCAATATCTTCACATACAGTATATTATAGTAAAATATAGGTGCATGTACCCTGGATTAATTTTCCTTGTGTCACACTGTTACGAAAAATCTGATATATTTACATTTTAACAAACGCCCTGGTTGTTTGTCACAGAACTGAAATAACAACAACACCATTATTAAAGTTATGAGATTTGAAACATTAATTTTGCAGCAAAGAACTATTTGCATAGTGCAAAATATAGTGAAGAAATGGTGTCCTTAGCAGAGAAATGAGAGCCATTCCTCTTTAATGCTGTAAATCCAACCTTTTCAGTTTCATGTTTTGATCGCTGATACAGCGATGCATGCGATGCATTCCATGTTCATAAAGAGACTGTGAGCGGAGTCCAAAGTACTCAGCTGGTGGTCAACTAAGAAAACTATTTTAAATAAAATATTTCATGTTATACACTCTATAAAGGTTTATACTTGTAAATAGATAGGAAAGATTTTATCTAATGATATTAGACACTCATACCTTTTTTTCTATTTCTAAACAGAGTTGTATGTTACAGGCAGTATAAAGTAAAAGTCAACTGGATCACATGTCGAAGGTGTGAATGAGGTTACCATGGTGACAAGTGTGTCATGTGAGTATTTTAACCATGTTTTTGCTTTGAAAGTATTTGAACAGCTGTCATTAGAGGAGTGAAAAGTGGGTAAAGTTGTGGCAGGATTAAAAAATAACAAAGGGAGAATGTATTATGCACTGTGCTAACCTTGTTCTACGCTTCTCAAATAAAATCTAAGAAACTGAGGAGTGCTTTAAAATATTGCTTTTCCTGCCCACTGCCACTACTGTTGTGTTTTGTTATGCATTCAGTGTTACAGAAGAAACTGGTCAGATGACACTTAATGAACGTGAGAGCAACGCTGCATAATTTAACACTTCCCTCAATATTGTTTTGACGCATTGCTGCGATCGCTTTCATTCTGACAGCCGCAACACTGGCACGTTAATTATTCAAGGATCTAAACACGGCTCAGATCAATAATTAACCAGAGAAACTGAGAAGAATCACTAAAAGCACACTAGACTCAAGTCCTAATGCATTTACAGCCGCTTTCAATTCTAAACGAGTGGGATTTTCTACATGTTGTCGATACACTTTCTACACCGTGTTGAGTCAAAGAAAGGAAATTTGAGCCAGGTGGTTGTGTGTGCCTATGCTTGTCAGACACAGCGCTGTGTTAGCTTTACCGTACTGGCAAAACACAATCAGTGAGTAATTTGCTCAAAGAGAATGCGCCTGCCAGCTGCTGACTCTTTTGTGTTTTCTGGATGCACATGGTTCCTATAAGTGTGAAAGATATTTAATACAGATAACACACAATTGGTACAACGACAGCATGATTCTGAAAAGGCACCTGTGCGTATCAGTCGAACTCCCAATTGTGCAGCTGTGTGTCTTACTTATCTGTGCAAATATGAGGTTGATGACTGTAGAAATAATTCACCCACCACATAAACAGAATGTAGACATCAAGGGGTTGGGATGTCTGCTTTCGTGGTGTTTGTTTACCAGGGAGGGGATAAACAGGAGGTAACTCCTTCTCTGACACGGTACACCTACTACCATCAAATCTGCTAATAACTCAACAGGCTTATCATTATCACATGCTGAAGTAGTTTTCTGAAGCACACACTGGTGTAAAAGGTGACTGTACGCTGCTTATGTTTAAGGTTGCATAATTTGAACCAGTTAAACACTATTGTTGGATTGTGATACCAGATTTCTAAGAGCTTTGTGTCTATATTTTCCATATTTTTAATAAATAAATAAATAAAACAATTTTTGCATCAAACATGTCAGCACAGTTTCCTTCACAGCTCTCTTTGCTCTCAAAATATGTCAGCCCCGTTGACTGATGCAGATCCACTCTGCAGCTATCAGTAACAAATTTGCCACCCTGCTTATACCTTTGAAAGAAGCGTTTGTGGGCTTGTCTGTGCAATGCTGAAAATCCCAGAACACAGTGAGGAGATGCATCACGCACCCATGGGATTTTAAAAGTGCATCTAAGTTTTCCTGGGCCCATATGAAAGACAGACAGTGTGAGAAAGCAATGCAGACTGAGACAAGAATTAACTTTAAAGCCATATTAAGATGTTTTAGAAGTGTGGAAAGGATTTTTTCCATGGAAGATCAGTAGGTTTCCCAGCATATGTACAAGAGCTTCATATTATGTTTATTTTCCAAGTTGCAGTTCCTGTAGAGTACACTGGGTTGGTTGTTTGGTTCTTTTTAATCTGGCTCCATTGTAATGGTTAAAATCTAAAGCATGATTTTTCTTTTTCTATGGCAAGATGTGTGAATATCAGTATCACGGGGTCAGCTGTGACAGAGGATAGAACTGGTACCGTGGATATTTGAGCTTTTTCTGTTAATTCGCTGGAAAAAACATTTAAAAAAAGTATTACTTGTTATGAGGGATGGCAGGTCGAAGCGAGTTATAGCATATGCAAGGTCTCCTTTTTTCTACATTTTAAAACCAGGCTCATTCATCCTGAAAGAATAGATTCAGTTTTTAACATTAAACGTGAAATTCAACATTCAAAGAATTAAAGCTATGACAATGATTTTGCAATTAGGCCCGGACGCAAGAAGTGAAAACTGTAATTTTTTAATGTGTTATATTACAAAAAAGCTTTTTCATATTTGGTTGGCTGGACACAGAATGACTCACGGGTGATTTTAGGCATAAGACACTTTATAAAACCCCTCTGTGCTCTTTTTTCTCTCACTTTATCTGACAGTTATAGAGATTGTGTATATTCAGATTTTTTAATTTTAAATTTTGTCTATGAGCCATTTCATATAGTTGTGTTACTATGTGCAAAATCAGATTTCTTTGAACCACCTAGGTAGGCTGTTGTTCATTTAATTAATTTTACTAATAACATGTTATCAGCACAACCTGACATGATACATTAAATCTGCATTTGCACAGCAGAACCTAGACGCCGACTAATACCAACTGTGAAATATTTTGTTTTTTAATATAACGTAGCATGACAGCAAGCTGTTCCTTCTTGTAATGATGCTCTAGCTTCATCTGAGAGGCACATGACTTACTGACTGACTGCTAACACTTTGCACTGCAGTCTTTGATGCAATTGTGCAATTGTGTTTGGGAAATTTTGGCCACTAATCTGGCAGAGGATAGCATGTTCTGTCCGAGAGCAACCATTGTACCCCCAACCTCCTGCTGGGCAGCTGAAAATTACACCGAGGCACAACAGTCACAAAATGAAACTACACTGTGAGGAAAGTTGCCCTTTTAGTACAAAGACAGTGACATGTGTAAGCAGCGTTGATTTCATATACGAGCTGGGAGTGACAGAGTTGCCTCAGTATTGTCTGGTGCATCAGGCAGTGATGAAAAAGAAAACCTTGTGCATATCTCTGAGACAGCACTGGCTTCGACAAAACTGCAGTATTTGACAACCTTGGAGTGAGAGTGGGCTGGAACGCTACAATGCTTTTGGAGCCAAACCAGCACTTTTGACTAACATTGCATTATGCTTCCTGTTTTCAGTCTATTTCTCAGTCCGACCTGATGTAGCTGTCTGTCTAAAACCTATGAATAGAATGAGACCATAATAAACTCTCACACACATTAGACAGGAGCTAAGTGCTGTGCTTACTAAGCTTGTTCCTTTTTTACCTTATATCTCCGGGGCAGTAACTCTATACCCCCTCTTATCTTATCACAGGGTTGCATTCAGAAAAGCAGCACACCACAGAGGTCACCTTGGTGCTATGCCAGATGGAAGCACTCATCCAGAGAGGCCTGTCATGACGTCGGCACGTTTGGTATTATTTTTTACAAAGAGACAGTTTGAATAGCCGTTCAACTGGCTGCCATACATTTTCACAAATGAGGTCTGAAAATGCTTTAACTGTTAGATTATCTACAGGATCAATCAATAATCATTATGAGTTTATTTTTTTTTATCTGTTACCTTGCCTTTGTACTTTTTAAGGTTTTGCTAAGTTTGCTGAGCACTGAATGTCACTGTGTTTCATTTCCAACATCCTTATTTTCCATTGCTGTTGACTTCTTTGTTCAATAGAAATTTGCCAAAATATAATACAGTGGAATACAATAGCCATTTATTGTCATTGTACATATTCAACAAAAATTAGGAGTGCTCCATGCCAACTGTGCAGGAGAAAAGATGAAATATATATAAATAGTAAAGAGATCAGGAATGGATAGCAAAAAGAAGAGAATTATACAGTCTAGAGGAATATATATATGGAGAGGAAAGTGTTTGGAACCAGTGGACAAAGACTTGGTCTGAGTCTAAAGTCCGTGTGTGAGTGGCCTGAATGATGAGGGTTACTCAGACCATGACTCAGATTGGTGAGGTGAGTGGGCGGAGGTGGGTTGTGGGGGATAGTGTTTGTTGGCAGTCTGAGTGGCCCAGGGGAAGAAGCTGTTTGTGTGTCTGGAGGTGTGGGGCCTGATTGTCCTGAGGGCAGCGGGTCAAACAGGTGGGCGGGGTGCAAGTGGTCACCTGTGATGGCCCTGATTTTTTGAGACAGGAGGATCTGACGATGGCCTCCGGGGGTGGCAGAGGGCAACCAATGAATTTTTGGGTAGTGTTAATTACCCTCTATGCAGCCTTCCTGTTCTCAGTAGTGGCCCCTTCAGTACCAAACACCCAGACAGTAGGAGAGCATGCTCTCCACTGAGGAGCGGCAGAAGCCCAGCGGTAGCTTCTGACCCAGTTTATTCTTCCTCAGGACACGGAGGAAGTGCAGCTGCTGCTGGGCCTTCTTTACCAGGGCGTTGGTGTTGTGGTTCCAGGTGACGACAGCAGGTGAGCCCAACCACGGTGGTGTCATCAGCATAATTGACGATGATGTTGGTTGGACGGGTTGTTGTACAGTAATACGTGTGCAGGGCGAGTTAAAAACTGTCTAAATCCTTTCATCTGTAATAAAATGACCAGCACTGCTGCTCTACCAGGTGTAACAATTAAGTTTAACATCCAGGCATCCATGAAGACCGAATTTATGAAATTTAACAGAGTTAGAAGTTAACAGGATCCATCTAAATATATGCCATGTTCTGACTGAGAGATTTCCCCAAAAAATTAAGACGTACAGCTCTGCTATCACTTCAGACATAAATAAATACAGGAAAGTGTCATGTTTCGGCTGTGTACAGGCAGGAGAAGGACCCAAACGCAAAACTCACGACAACGAAATTAAACTCAAAAGGTTACTTTATTGCAGAATGGCATGGAAAACTAAACTGGGACATGGATAAACTGGGACATGGATAAACTGACACACAAGGAAACACAGCCATGAGGGAGACTATAACACTGACAAAGAAACACAGGGCTTAAATACACAGAGGGATAACGAGGGAATGAGACACAGAAGGAGAGCACAGCTGGGAGTAATCAGGCTGGATGAGACAAGGGAAGCAAAACTAGAAACACTCACATGAGACATGGACCTTCAAAGTAAAACAGGAAACTGACTGAACTCTAAACATGCAAACTTAACAGCAACTGAGAAGACAGAACATAGGGACCAGAAACATGGTACAAAAAGGTCACAGTAGACACAACATTGAACACAGGGAAGCCATATTACAAAGCCAAAGAACTAAACCTATGATAACCATAACTGACATCTAGGGAAACAAGAAACAATACAACAAAGGACTCAAAACATAATCCATAATATAAAAACACAAGATCTCTTCAAAATAAAATGGGAAACATAATGAAACGCAAACATGACAACATAAGAAACACAGACATGAAGCACATGAAGGACAAGGGAGACTTAACAGGGGTTGGATACACAAGGGGAATCTAATAAACAAATGAACTTAGATAACCTAATGAACAAAATAAACTCAAACTTAAAACGCTGGGTCAAAAGACCCAGGATCATGACAGAAAGTAAACAGCAGTGACATTTGTAGGGTAACTGAAATTTGACTAGCTGGTATATAATGATGTGCTACGTGATAGCAACACAGCTATGTTAGCATAACATAAAGACAGTGAAGCTGGAGGATGAACGCTAACCTTTTTCCACTCGATAAAAGTTCACGTGAGGGTTCCTGATGGTTAGGGACAAATGCAATCGCATGGCAGGATGCTGTAAACGGACCAAACTTCAGTCGGGAGAACAACTGAGATAATCCATCCACAATACGAGGTTAGTCATTAATATGCTGCTGCATGGGCTGGGCTGTAGTTACATCGTAAGGATTTGAAAACTGAACTTTAAAATGAACAGTGGTAATAAAAACCGAGAAAGGCCAGCAGTGATCACTGACTGTTTTTAGGGGCTTGTTCAGATTAAATAGACAAGATACAAAGCATTAAAACATGTTAAAAACACAACAGCCTTAATAAACGCACAGTAGTTTGGGCCCGGAAGCAGGATTTATCACGTCATCACTTAAAGACCGGATATCTACATGTATGCACAGGCTGTTGCCCAAACTCTAAAGAAAATCTTCATGCATCTTTTATGCAGTCTTGATGCATTATCACACTGGATTTTAGTTTATTTGGAGAAGGTCTGGCTTCTTGCATTATAACTTAAAATTAATAAGTCAGGCATTTCTACTTTCAGCTATTCCAATTATGTGCTTATTTTATTTGTTTGGGGGTTTTTTTTGCATTAGTTTGCACAGCTTCATTCATCTGAAGTAAAAGATAATCCGATAACTTTCAGAATCAGCTACAGTGATGGTGTGTTTGATTCGAAATGAAATTTAAAATAAATTTTTTCCACAAATATTACATTGTTGTCAATTGATGATACACCCTCTGGTGCCCCTGGACACATCATCAGTGATGTAACCTGGGGGTCATTGGGGTTTTTTGGGTCTTTTAACAATCAAACCCCCTCTCCCAGGCGACCCAGCCAGGGTTGATCAAGCCCCAGCTTGTGTACAGGTAGCGCTACCCTACATGCCATGCCTCTACTCTTTTGATCCACAGCCACCTTGACGCTGCTTCTGCTGCGTTGGTGACCAACTTGATGGCTCTTCGCTGGTTAGCCCCTACGATGCCTAGCATTTTGTATGCCCTGCAAAGAGATATTAAAAAATATGTAGTTTTAATATTAATAGTACATAGACAACTACCACTGCCGTCATCCAAACAGCTTCTCTATCTAGCGTACTTAAAGTCTGTATTCACAGACCAACATGATTATCAGCACAATAAAGCCACGAATGCTATTATAGGTTGATTTTGACCATTATCTATTAAATAAATGACTAAAACAGCATATTTTGAACGTTATTAGATAGATGGATGTGTCTTCCTATTTCATATCGTCATTATCAGATCAGTATCAGAGTATCAGTTTGCATATATTCTCCACACAGAATGCTTGCACATTATTTGTCACGGCCCAGCGGCACGAGGGAACAAAGATGGACACAGGTGCAGAAACCAACCCGGAAGCGAGACGGTAGGGAACAAATGATTTATTTCCGCCCACAGGCAAACAAAAACAAAAGCAAAGCGGCGCCACCACACTCGTGGCGCGTAGGATAATTTACGATAAAGAGGGCGACCTAGACACCTCTAGGAGACGGCTGAACAGCAGAGGCAGCGGGGAGGTAGAAACAGGACTGGGCAGGGGCCGGGGCACTGGAATAAGAGGAGATCACGGTCAGTGGGATCCAGCAGACAATCACCGATCCTCCACAGTTGAATTGAGTTGCCTTACTTGGTTTCAGGTGGAGGTGACAGGTGGGGCGGAAGCCCGGAAGCGGTCGAAGCGTGGGGAGGCAGGCAAGTGAGTTGTGGGCTGGCAGGCCACGTCGTGTTAGCAGCAGGCGGCCCAGGTCCAGGAAGGCGGGAGTGAGGGAGACAAGATCTCCACTCCAGGTGCTACCTCTGAGGACAAGAAAGACAAGTAAGACATCACACAGCGTCTGACAGAGTTATGATGCTCCACTCGACTGACATGGGGATAGCAGATACTCAGGCGATGAATGGTTGAGAGCGCAGGTCTGATATACTGCTGGCATGATTGCTCACAGGTGGTCAGCCAGGGAGGAGCAACCGAACTCCGCCCAAAGGAGGAGGGGCCGCTGTCGGAGACCTGCAGGTGCCCACCCAGACCATGACATTATTATTGAGTGTCTGATGTAGCAGACAGAATAAGTGAAGACAAGAAGAACAATGTGAATGGGGCAATTGCATCTTTTATTGTTTTCTTTTCTTTCGGCTAATTAAGCAAATAAATCTTGCAGTCAGTTTTGCTCCACTGGAAATTGAAGCATCTGTGTTCTTATCGATTGCCATTCCGTGCATGAGTAAGGATCATTGACCAGCAGAGGGAGAAAGAGACGTCATGCGCTTCTTGTACTAGCGGCCATAAAATTAATAGTATCTCTAGGGTGATATCAGGTGTATCTGGTTTGTCTGTACTCGCCAACACTTCATAGTTGAACAAGAGAGGGAGCACTCTCGAAGATGACAGCAAGCTTATTGATTACCCTTTCATGCTTTATACAGAGCAAACTCTTAATTTCATGAATTACACAGAGCTGTTGAGGCTCAGGTGCTCGTTGGCAGAAAAACACATGGATGAATATTATCCCATTTAGTTTTAACTGCTTTCACAGGCCTGAAAACAGCCTCCACATGCCATTAGAAACCAGTTCTTTACATGCTAGTCAATCCGCTGAGTCGATAGCAAAAGACAGTGATGCATGCTTCAGATGCTTCAGCTGCTAATAGCAATAATTAAGAAAAAGCAAGATGTCTTGCAAAAGAGCTGGTGCATTGATTTATGTTTTACAGAAGAATTTTCGTGCTCCCTATTGCCCCTCAGCTGAGGTCATTTAAAGTAAGCTGACTTCCACTTAGTTGAATGAAATGATAAAATCTAGAGTGACCAATAACCATGAGGCAGCAGGAAATTGTCCCCAAGGTACACCGACAAGGTTAAAGTGATAATCCATGCTTTAATAATGTTTGCTTCTTGTGAACATCAACAATGGCTGTTTCTATGCTTCCACAGAATCTGTCTCGCAACAATAACGACTTTGTCTGACTGCTGAGCCTGAAGAAGCACAGAGAGGAAGAAGGGCAGTAAAAACAGGTAAAATGATATTAGATCAACACGGAGACAACATATAGACAAAATATCACCAGTGAATGGAACCTTTTCAAACTAAAGTATATGAGCACTGCATGTTAATGCAAGATATATTCAATATTAATTGTTAAAAAAATGTGTGGGTGTATGTAACCGTACCAGAAAGAATAGAATAGCACAATACACATACATGACCACATTTCTCAGTGAAAAATCCAAGATTACCAGACTGGTTAGTTTACCTTTTAAATGGCAGCTATAGACTGTACAGAAAGGATGGACAAAACCACTACATTGTCATCCACAGCTACTGCTTTGAAACTACCGGTTTTGAATTTTGTCGTCTTGGTTTTGTTTAAAACAAACACACCAATAGTTGTGCTCAGGAGTTATCAGTTAATAATAATGCTGCATAGTTAGCCTGGTTTGCAAAGTGCATTCAAAAGTCTCTGTCTTGTTTTGGCTAGAGACAGTGGAAGTGGAAGAACTGAGCAGCTCACTCCTTGCAGTGTGTTTCAGTGCAACTAAACAGAACAACAGGACACTCACAAAGTGGCTATTTTCCTAACACTATATAGTTACAAGATTGCCAATGCAATTTCATAGGGTGGATTAGTGTGTATAACATTTTAAAAGAGGAATTGACTATGTTAGCGGCATTTTTTTTTGTAAATTTCTCTTGTAAAGGTGACTATTTTAATATGAGAGGATTGACTAACTTTTAGTTTCAAATGCATTTGAAGGACTTGCTGAATTTTTTGCACTTCATGTCAGATGCCAATTATAAATCACCAACTGGTTTTCTGAGAAAAAAGTTCAGATTATAGTGATCACAATGTTCTCGAAATTGAGCTTTGGATCTATGTAATATATTATTGAAGAGAATGAGAGAATAATATTATGCGGTGGCTGTGTGGAAGCAGGAAGAGGGACCCAATTGTTGGATTCCAAAGAGAAAAACAGCTTTAATACCGAAATTTACAAGAACTGAAATACAAAATTCTGGCATGGAAAGGTATGAACCAAGAACTAGACACTCCAGAAGAAACATAGATCATATAGTGTGAGGGGACATATGACAACAATGGGAAAAAGAACAGAGACACAAGATATGAGGGACTCTCAAAATTAGACAGGAAGCATAAACACAGGGACAGAGACCCAAACTCAAGACATGCAGCTTGATGCAGGGAAACAAACACTGAGACTTGGAACAACTAAAGAGCAAGACCAGACAACTACAGACCCACAGCATAATGCACTTCAGACTAGAAAATAAAATTCTTTTCACTTGTTTTCTTGCTGTCGTGTAAAAAAACACTGCCTGAGACAATTATTGTGATCTAACTGGTTTTAGACCCTCGGTTCGTTATATTTAGAGATGTTTTTGATGAGGGAGAGGTGGGAATGACAATTTGTCTTATTGTGCCAATCAGTATTTGAAAAATCAATCACACAACTCTGAGATGGCAAAAAAAACAACCTGTAACACAAAAGTCACTGTCAGTGTCACAAAAAACACTGTGAAACTTGTTCACCTGGAAATCTTCAAACACATGTAGTAGCACTAGCTGGCCTCTTCATTTAACGTGCCATGTTCTACCTTCTAATTATGGTGACAAGATTTATTTTAATGAGTAATTGAGCCTGTTCCAGTTACTGCGACCTCTGGGGTTTCAGGTTGAACACTGCAAAGAGACTTTTTTTTGGACAGTTTTATGATGTTCTTCTTAATTTTAAATGAATCTATCAAGTGAGGAAAAATACACTGAGATAACCAGGCTTTAAAAATGGCTATTTCACACACTCATAAAGCATATTAAGCACCTTGCATAAAGTTCATTACTGTACATGATATGTAAAAGCAGTGCAAATGGCTGTAGCTACATGCTTTGGCACACTCTTACATGAAGTAGCGCAGATGTGGTGCGAAGGCATCTGAAAGTAATGTAATGTCATAGCAGGGAAAGAAAATCACAGGTAAAATGAAAAACAGGAAAAGAGACGTTTTTCTCCATTTCAACTTTTGGAGTTTTTAGACAATTTCACCCACTCTCTGAAAATGGAAATGTTGATGATAATGGACTAAAAAAATAATCAGATTTATAGACTTTGGTCGGAAAAATTCTCTAAAAGCTAGGTGGGGAAATAATTCCATTAGGTAGATTTCCAGTTTGTGCAAGAACAAAAACAAGTCTTGTGCATGTCCTTTGTAAATGCCCTGTCGGCTTTCGGATGTGAGATTATTGTTTGTTTTGATCTTTTTTTAAGGCCTGGTCAGGGGGAGGGGAGGGGGGCTTGATCGTCGTGACAGCTTTCTATTCATCTGGACTCCACGGGGAGTTGTTTGATGTTTTCATTAACCTGCGCCATGCTCGTCTGGAGGCCGCAGGGTGGCTTCTGGACCTTGGCGCTCCATGGCTCTTGCACCTCACATGCGCCCCGGAGAGTTCAATCACATGCCCTGCGTGGGGCCAAGATGACTGGTGGGATACACTGCCGCCTTGGAGAAGATTAAGCTGTATCTTCCAGCTCAGAGTGTGCAGAGGGAACAGTTCGGTTCGGTTACATGCATACACTGCTGGTGTGTGACGGGAGTGTGACGGGAGCATTGATAAATAAATCTGGACATGTCTGAAAGTGACAAATGAGAGAATGTGAATATGACCACAAAAAACAGAAGAAAGTGTTTTGATGGGTTTTTTTATTTTCACTTTGACATTTTCATATGTAAGATGCACATTTCCGACTGAGTGTAAGGTACAGAATCAGTTTAATATTTCAGGTTAATAACCTCTTCCAGATAAATGGGCGTACACATTGTTCATATTAGTTCATTGTGAGCACAGCATGTCTATTCTTTGTTTTACTTCATTTTACTTAAGAAAACCAAACTGATCAACTGTATGTTTCACATTTTATGAGATTCAAAAATATTCTCTGAGCATCATTACTTTATACATGCATAGATGTTTGTGTTTGCTGTCTGCTGCTCATTACCGATTCTCTGTTAATGTTTGAACTTCTCTCATTCTATTATTGCAGTTCAGTTTAACACTTGAGTAAAGAACCCTCTGATAATGTAGGTTTGCCTCAGAGGGAGATGAAGTGGTTAGGTAGTTGGTTTTATTATCATTGGTTTTATAGAAGCTTTACTTCGCCTTGCTGCTTTACATATTAACATAATATAGAAAAGTCAAAAAATAAAAACCAGTCAAGAGTCTATTAGAGAAACTGCAGCCTGAATAAAATATTTTCCCATATCAACTATACAGACTAGATGCTGCACATCCCTCAGCGAGATACAGTATATACAGAAAGCGAGCGCAAAAGGATATGATTCCCATTGTCCTGTCCTCCTGATAATCCAGTCACAGAAAAATACAGTGTATCCGTGTGCTCGTTCATCAGTAGCTATGATGCTGCTGAAGCTGCAGGCTCTTTTATTCGTCTCTGCTTGCCTGTGTTTTTTTTATTGTTGCCATTACATATGTAGATATTTCTCATGTGTTTCTTAGTTTTTACTCTGTCACTAAGCATATTTTTAATTAAAAGGTAGGAAAGGTGACAATGTTCACGGTCTATGGCAGATGGCATTGTTCTAAAACATTGCTTTTAAACCTCCTGAGACTCTTTGTTTGCAGTCCAGGATTTTCTTCCGTTACTTATGTACACTATGTCAGCGGTCCCCAACCCCCGGGCCTCGGACCGGTACCGGTCCGTGAGTCGTTTGGTACCGGGCCGCGAGACTTGAGGCTCAGGTGTCAAATGTATGAATTTCAGGGGTTTTATCGGTTCAGCATTATTTTGTTATCGTTAACGTGTGTTATGAATAAATCTTCTTTTTTTCGGTACCAGTACTAGTTTTATTTTGTTGTATTTATCCGCGACGCCTTAAAGGCCGGTCCGTGAAAATATTGTCGGGCATAAACCGGTCCGTGGCGCAAAAAAGGTTGGGGACCGCTGCACTATGTGACATAAAGTCTACCTAGCAACTAGTCTGGCCCAGTTTCAACAAAGAATGAGCTCTACGACAGCTCGGTACATATGCAGCCAGCTGCTTTGAAGTCCAGCAATATTTATTCTGCTAACCATAAACCTAGAAGTAACCAATCCCTATATTTCCGAATCAGTCAGTTTCCATTGGCAGTCACTTCAATCATACTACCTCAGAGCTGAGAGTAGTTCAACTGGAGTTTTTTTTAGCAACATTTATTTCAATGACTTTCCATGTTT
The DNA here is from genome assembly GCF_963969265.1 of Rhamphochromis sp. 'chilingali'. Classification (NCBI taxonomy): domain Eukaryota; kingdom Metazoa; phylum Chordata; class Actinopteri; order Cichliformes; family Cichlidae; genus Rhamphochromis; species Rhamphochromis sp. 'chilingali'. The sequence goes on from NC_137938.1 coordinate 8,917,420, forward strand.
TTGCACATCCCTGATTCCTCTCATGACTCCTCTCCTCATGTCTTAGTCCTTCTGAGCAGAATATATAAGCGGGGGTATTTTTAATTAAATTCAATACATGGCACAGTGTAATAAGATGTTGTATTGTTTTCTTATTTGCAGAAACAAAAACAGAGAAACCCAGAAAATCTGATCACTTACTGTAAAGTCTATGAACACATATTAATAATAAAAAGAACTTGCTGTATAAAGAGCCATCCTTTCACCATGGTTTCTATATTCCAGCTGTGTGACATGTGTCTGAAAGTAAAAATACTTACAAATGCATCTGTGTAGAATCAAAAATGAATGGCTTCTGGTCATCTGGAGATCATTTCCTGTGTGTATGCTTCTTAACTCAAAAGTGACCACACATCCACTGCAATCTGATCTTCAGCATCTCTCTTCCTAACGCTATACCTAATCAACTCTGTTCCCTTCACCTACATGTCTATCAAAATTTGCTTCAATCAGGGGCAAAGAGTGTCAGTTTTTTAATGCAAAACCCTGTACCACTTCATTCATTTTACTACAACCCATGGAGCATATGCACTGACAGCATTTAAAGTCACCCTTTCAATTTCCAGGTTCAAACGCACAATCCCGTCTGACACTTTCTTCACCTCCACATACCCATTCACACACTACTCTTTCAAGATTACCTTTATTCCATTTCTATTCCTACGTACACCATGGTAGAACAGCTTGAATCCATCTCCAGTGCCGGCCGTGATTCCCTTCCACCAGATCTCCTGCACACAAAAAATATCCTTCTTCCTTCTCTCCATCACATTAGCCTGCTCTCTAACCCTACCAGTCAAAGTCCCAAAATTTAGAGTCCCTACTTTCACCACACTCCTGCCCCAAAATACGTCTTTCCCCTTTCTTCTTCCTTTGCCTTCAGCCACCAGTAGAAAATTTTAACCTGGATTATGAACTGTTAACCCAACTAGAATGGAAATCTAATTCTTTGTGATCCACATGTTTGATTTGCGAAAGGTTTTATCCCTGATGCCCTTTCTCATGCAACACTCCCCATTTATCCAGACTTGGGACCAGCACTAGGAGTACACAGGTTCAGGCAAGATAGGTAAACCAAACAGATAAGGACAGCTTTAAGTATCCACAATGTATTTAATCATATTAAATGTATTAAAAAGTGAAATTACTAATATGTTACTGCATGGATGCACATAAAGTGGAGTTGTCAGCACAGGAAAAAAAATTAACAACAAGCCAAACTCAACACATTCTTGTTTGCTGGGGAGAGAAGAGAGAAAGTTAGCACCGAGACCTTTTCAATAACAATTAGCCTGGTGCTAACAAGTTTGTCCCCTCTTGGGATCCACCTCTCACACTCTGCCTGCCTTTGATAAAATACCAGGAAGACAGAGACAAGAAGGAACCAGCAGAGTAGCTGGGGTCGTCATTATCTACACCGTAAATTAGCAAGTATATAGACTGAATTGATTTACTGCATTCTTTGTGAAGTATGAAAAGTAATACTCTCACATTTTTAATAGAAAGTTTCAAAAGTCTTTAAAAGTAAAACACTAAATTGGTAAAGTTCACTGGTAAGTCAGCGTGGCTTTTTTTCTACACTCTATGCCAACCCAACAGTTCACATGTGTGCTGACGGTTCATCGGCTACCAATCTACTCCCATTTTAGAAGGAGGTATTTTTGTCATAATAAGCTTTAATAAAATTATGATTTGTCATAAGCTGCTTGCTATAAATCTGGTTCATGCAGGAGTTAGAGTTACACAAGAAGGACCACGTGGCAGCTTTTACTCAGAGCTCACAGCAAATTCTATTTACTTATCATTGACTTCTGTACACAAAGCCAGTTTCATTATTCTGCATTCCCACTCACTGCTGAGCTTGTGTATTTCGGGGATGCTGAGACGATCAGGGCCTAGATGCTAAAACTGTAACCTGTATATATTCTGTGGTCACATCATATACCCAGTCCATGTGTTTTGGCTCACCATACCAGAATTCAGCAAAGCAGCATGTAAGTAAAAATTGTTAGCATCCACCAAAAATACTGCATATCTTTAAGTGAATACATTGGGTAACTGTGATGTCCAGCCTTAGTCTTCCCTTCTGATCTGAAGTGCGACTGATCTTTTGTGCTACTTCTGTTTTTGTGCAGTGGCTGCAGAGCTGCTATGTTTTTTATAAATCAGAAAATAGACTGATGAATAAAAGGTTATCATTACTGTGGAATTTTAGCTGAAAACATGAAAATATGGTTTAAAAAAACTTTTTTTAAACAGAAACAAAAACATGCGGAGCTTCTATCGCATCTGTTGGATGAATTGATTAAAAGCAGCTCTGTATTTCTTTCATCTGAGTGAAGCTTTCACTTATTGTTTTGAATGTATTTCCGTTGATTGAAACACTAAACTGCATTAGAATGAAAAGAAAAGCAGCAGGAGAATTTGACTGAAGAAAAGATCCAGTATTATTTCCTTCCACTATTAAGTTGTCAAATGTTGAGATGTATAAATGTGCCTTGTTAAAGGCTGACAGAAATACTGTTCACATTATTTATTTTTAGCCTTTGTTTACATTGATTAGCATGATGTGTTTTGAAAGACATGCTGAAGAGTATGAAAATGTGAAAACAAAGGCTCTATGTTACATTTATGAGAAAAAGTAAATGTCTTATGTTGACATTAACTTTGTTTTTTACTCTCTTTGAAACAGATACGTTATATATATACATGTACACTACTGTGCAAAAGTCTTGAGATTATTAAAACCTGTACAAGCATTCATTTGTACATTGAGTTTGTACATTTGTAACAATCTTGAAATCAATGTTTGGTACGAGAAATATTTTTCCTCTACATCTTCATTATAGCCTAGACTCTGTTGGGCAGGTTTTCCTGTAATTTCTTTAAGTAGTCTTCATGAATAGTTCTCCAGGCTTCTTGACAGATATGCTTTTACTGGATTGGGAATGTGTTTACGATCATTGTCAAGCTGGAAAATTAGGTGCTGATAATCAGATTCAGATTCCACAGATAGGGGTGCAATGATACACAAAATTCACGGTTCGGTTCAGTTCGATACTTTGGTGTCATGGTTCGATATTTTTTCAATACAAAAAAATGTTCATGCCTTTTTAATTTGTCATTTATTAAAATTATAAATATATATTTTAACTCAAAAGTACAGTTTTTAAATTTAATGTTGCTGAAACAACAAAATAAAAAAAAATAAAAAAATCTATCTGATCGAGAAATCACTCATCTTTGGAAAAGAGAGTTTATTACAGAGAAATGGCTCTTTCCAAAATAAAAGCTATACCATACGCTTTTTCTGGGGTATACTCTCAGCAGCATATTAAACATATCAGGTCCCCATAAGGAGAATCATGTGCTAACGGCTGTCTAAATGACTCGGCTAAAGTCTGTAGCATGCGTGCTTGTTGTTTTTGTCTGCTTCCACTTGTCTTTGCACTAGGATGATGTCAGAGTAAATGTGCAGTGATATTCGTTGTGTTCCCACTAGTGCTGTCAGCGTTAGTCTCGTTCAAATGACATTAACGCCATAACGCAGCAAATCTCCATTAACGAGTTACCGCGGATCGCCCCGTGCGTGGGGCCGGACGGCGTCAACACGTTAACAAGCTAACTGCGCTAACGCACTAGTTCCCACCAATTGAGCATTGCGTGGCACATCCGACATACTGTTTTACTTTTGTCCATGACGAGCTTACCATCAGGCTCATGCTTCACATGAAAACCAAGATAGTTCCAAACGCCACATCTGAATGAGGGTGGGGGAGGTTCAGTTTCGAGCTTAGCTTCTGTCTTGCTAGCTTGCGCTGCGCTCAGTGGATCTGCACTCGACAGTGCAGCCAAGGTGGAGTAGTCGAACGCAGATCCACTGAGTGCTCAACACAGACAGCATCGTCAGAAGAAAAGTTGATAAAATAAATAAAATTTTTTGTATTGTTCGATACATATGCATACCGAACCAAAAGCACTGTATCGAACGGTTCAATACCGATACGAATATCGTTGCACCCCTATCTACAGAATATATGTTTTGTTGTTTTTGTTTGTTTTGTGATAGGCTACTAGTAACAAAGTACTTAAAGATACAATTATAACAGGTTCTTTGTTGTCTGATTTGTCCGTTATGTGTAGACATACACTGGTTGATTGCTTGAGAAAGGTGGGGGTTTTTTTTTATTCTTTAATGTTACATAGGTCATAGGTCAGTGTTAACAGAAAATAAAAAAACAACATTACTCTGAAAAAAGTCAGGTATAAGAACTACAGTGAAAATGAGTTAAAGATGCAGCCAGTGTCCAATGAAAGACTTTGAAAGTTCTTTAGAAAGCCTGGAGAACTATTGCTCAAGACCACTTTAAAAACTTACAAGAGAGTCTGGCTCCTTTGAAGGAAAACATAAAGAAATAAGTGATGGCTCAGAAAACATTTTCTCATTCCATGTTGTAATTGTAGGTTTGGACACTTAAAAAGAAAGTGTCAATCAATCAATCAATCAATCAATCAATCAATCAATCAATCAATCAATCAATCAATCAATCAATCAAGCACAGCTGGTTATTTGTTTAAAGTACACCTGTGTAAAAATTCAATTTCTTTCACTCCAACCTCTCCACCACCATGGGTAAGAGCGGCCAAAGGAAATCAGGAACAAGACTGTAGACCTGCACATGGCCAACAAGGCCAGTCAGCATGAATCTTCATGAGAAGGTGACGACTGTTGGTGTGATTATTAAAAAATGGAAGAAATATAAATGACAATGAATCTCCTTCAGTCTGGAGCTGCTTACAAGCTCTTGCCTTGTGTGCTGAGGATGATCATGACAAATGTGATGGGTCAGTCCAAAACTACACGGGAGGAGGTTGTTAATGATCTGAAGGCAGCTGGTAACACAGTCACCAAAAACACCATGGGTAAGATACTACAGTCTAATGGACTGAAATCTTGCAGTGCGTGGATGTTCATGTAGAGATCCATCATGTGTTTGTGAACATCTAAGTGATTCAGAGAAGGTTTGGGAGAAAATGCTGTGGCCGGATGAAACCAAAATTGAGCTCTTTGGCATCAACTCGCTAAAGAGAGAGCAATGCTAGGTATGACTGAAAGAGCATCATTCACATGGTCAAGCACAGAGGTGCCAGCATTATGCTTTGGGCCTGTGTTCCTGCTAAGATGGGGCCATGTACCATAAAATCTTACATGAGAACCTCCTTCCTTCAGCGAGAACACTGACCATTGGTTTTGAATGAGTCTTTGAGCGTGACAGTGACCTAAAGAAGAAGCAGATTCAGGTCGTGAAGTGGTATAGCCGGCCTTTAGACCTTAGTCCTATAGAGATCTGTGGAGGGAGCTGAAGCTGTGAGTTGCCAAGCAGTAGCCAAGAGTGATGTGTTGGTTGCGAACGAAATTGCTCTTAGAGCCGGATCTTTGACGTGAACGATGCGAGCCGGCTCCTTATCACGAGCCGTGGTTTTTTTTTTTCTTTATCTCCCCCTCTCTCTCGCACTATTTTTCGCTTGCGAGCCTTGTGCTTTACGCTGGGAAGAGGGGGAGGGGCGGTAGTTACACTCAGTAGCACAGGAACAGAGCAGGAGAGACAGAGAAAGAGCCAGGGACAACAACATCACATTAGAAAGGTATAGTAATCATCTACAACTATTTTCAGTTGCGGATGATAAAGGATTCAGAAAGTTTATTCACGCAGGTCCATATGACAGAGAAGATGCATCTTCTTTTTGTTTTCTAATTTAATTTAATTTAATTTAATTTATATTTAATTGTGTTGTGGTTTTCAGTGTTTTGTGTTGTTTCACTTTAAATTTGTAAAAGGAAAAAACTGAAAATTTAAATAGTTAAGAGTTGAAATGTAAATAGTTGGTTTTTGTATTATATGATTTATTTATTACATTTTATGTGGAGTGAATAAATAAAAGTATATTTACGGTGACCGCTACAGACAAAGCACAAACAAACATGTACAAACTCCAAAACACGTAAAAACTCAAAACACGTACAAAACACAACAGAAATGGTCCAGGATGCTAGGGGCAGTGTTGAGCTTTTGTTACCTAGTGGCTACACAAGCCAGCAAGTAGCAACGTCCTGATTTGGTGTGTGGTAGTAACAGGCAAATGAACATTTTTTTTAATTATTCGAATATATATGAGTGCTTGTGTATAAATACACAAACAGTACACATATGCATTCAATTGTGTAATTTAAGTGATCTAGGAAGCTCTGTTTTGGAAGTTCAGTTCATGCTAGAAATATGTTTTGGAGTTTGTACATGTTTTGTCTCGAGGGGCCACCGCATATATTTATATATAAACATATAAATAAAACCACTTTTTTTTACATTAGTAACTCCTTTTGTGCATAATTTTATATTATTGTTAATAATAAATTAATTTAAGCAACAAAACAACCTGAAGAGCCTGTTCGGAGCCGAAAGAGCCGGCTCGTTTTAGTGAGCCGAGCCGAAAGAGCCGTTCTCTAAAAAGAGCCGGAAATCCCATCACTAGTAGCCAAAAAATGTAAAAGATTTAGAGTTTCAGTGAAGGGGATTGGGCCAAAATCCCTCCTGAGACATGAGCAAACCTGGCGTTCAACTACAAGAGACAGTTTACCATGGTGCTTACCAATAGGGGTTTTTCCACCAAGTACTGAGTCATGTTTTGCTTGGAGATTAAATATTTATTTCACTCAATAATACACAAATCAATTTATAACTTTTGTGGAATATGTTTTTTTGGGAGTTCTCTATTATGATGAAACTTAGTCTCTAGAAATTAGAGACTGTTCATTTCTTTATAAGTAAGCAAACATATAAATTCACTAGGAGATCTCATAATTATTTCCCCCCAATGTAGCTTCTCTGGCATCAGTTTGATGAAACAATTGTCCATGTTGTGATGCAAAATTCCTGTATTTGCAAGATGTTTGTTGGTTTTCTTCCATCTACTGCCTTTTTGAAATTCTCATAAATTTATAATGTGATGCAAGCCTGGGATTCGACTCCATACACCTGCGTTTTTCTTCTTTTTGCATCATTCCTTGGTGAATTTTCTAGGTTGCTCGGGATCATTATCCTGCTGAAAGGTCCTCTTGATCTTTCTGACAGATGGCCTTACATTATCTTCAAGCACTCTTTGATATGATGCAGACAGTATAATCAATGACCGCAAACCACTCGGTCCCCAAAGCACCTAAACAACCCCAAATCATGTCCACCACTATTCTTCATGGTGTGAGGGTCTCCAGAAAACTGTTCTTGTTCTGTGCTAAACACGTCTACTATTGACATGGCCGAATCTATTTTTCAGTTCCCTGTCCAGAGAACACATACTCTAGTTTAAAAGAAAACCTGCTCTAGTCTATATTTTTCAAACATCTGAAGAAAATATTGTTCAGCTTTAAACATTATTCAGCTTTAAATATTGTTCAGCTTTAAACATTATTCAGAAATATTGTTCAGCTTTAAAGTTACTGTGCAACTGTGTAATAAAAATGTGCTCACGACTTTGGCCTTGAGAGCGATAAGAAGCGATCGCCTCATCCTGCAGGTGAAAGATATCTGCAAGCGAAGAGACTAGAACACCCAAGGCCGATTTCCTTTTATGGAGTTGTTTTTCTGCTAATGCAGCACTTTCCTCACAACCCCCTCCTGTAAGTTTTAGAGAATATATACCCATCCTCACAGCAAATATTTGGAATCTTCTGATGTGAGCTGTATTGAGAGGTTGTCTCTGTCTTAATAAAAGTTCACTGATTCCCCATCTGCTGCAGGTGTCCGGTTGTCTTCATTCTCCGCCAGCCTGGTTAAGTCAATTCCTCCTTAACATCTAAAAGAACCTATTTAATGAAGGAAGACGGTTCACTTTGTGTTTAATATTATTCTATTGCTGTTGTTGTTTTTTTTTATATCCTTCAATTGGCGTCACGAACAGGATCCGCTCCAGGCCAAACTGGAACGGATGGGAGGAAATCGGCCGTGGTCTGAGTGAACGGAGTTTGGACAAAAGCTGTGTACACACAAAAGACAAGGTAAGCAGACCTTTTATTTCTGCTATATTGAACATTATAAAAATACTTAGTGTCCAAACTCCTAGTAATTCATAACCAAAATTGTCTGGCTTACTTAAGGCTTGTTGAGAATCAGACAAGTGAATAAGAGATAAGTGAATAAGAAATAAGTGAATAAGTGAATAAAGATAAGAGTGAACTGAGGTCTGACCACGGTTGCAGCCGACGGGTTTGCTCTCCGGTGTCGGATACATACCTCAGCAGGTCTGGGACCTTGAAAGGGTTTATTAGTAACGCCTTTCTAAACAAATTAAAAGGTTAAAGGCCTTGAGAATATTTTTTAGTAATATTCTCTAAACTACAGAAGGGTTAGGAAGGCCCAGAGGACTTTATTAGAAAAGATCCTCTAAAACTTAAAAAGGAGAAGTACTGGTTGGAGTCCAAAGGAGGGGTCCCTTTGATCAATAGGAGAAAACGGATCTCTTCTTAAAACCCCGATGATTTTAGTGTTTTAAATGTTTTGATGTTCTGTTTGATATTGGACACACATAAATACACGCTGAATGCTTGCTGTGGAACACTGGGCAGGACAGTTTGGTTCTCCGTTGTTCACAGATTACACAATTAAAGGAACTAGGTTCCTCTTTTGGTTAAAATAATACACCACACATAGAATTTTTTTTACACATTTATTACATACATAAGGAGGGTAATGAGTGACTGCAGGTAATGTATGAAGTGTGAATGAGACGTGTGAACAAGGTGACAACCAACTAGCACCCCTATCAGGAAGCTCTAGGCAAGGTTACCCGCCAGACTCCGGTTTGGTAGAAGCCTGGTAACACCTGAAGGGATATTTCAGTGCTGACTCACCTTTAAAGCAGCGCCCCAGCTGATTAGTGCCTAACAGAGGCAGAAACCCAGCTGGCCCAAATTCTCCTTTAAAAGCAATAAAAGAACACTCCTCCATTGACAGTAAAATGGATGGAGAATTAGATCGAGATATGTCTATGCGGGCCCGTGTGTAAATAGAACATAAATTACCGGTGTGTGTAAATAAAGTGTAAAATAGTGGTATAAACTGTCTGTTGAATTTCTCCTGAGTGTTGAAAAAAAGGAAAAACTCTTTTCTGCTCTCTCTGAGAGAGGGGCTGTGTGTGTGAGACAGGAAGTGTGCATGCCCATAGAAGGAAAGAGATGAGGTAAACTCTGTGCAGATAGACCGAAGTAAAAAAAAAAAAAAAAAAAAAAGGAAAAGGGTCTCTCTCTGTCTCTGTGAGAGAAAAAAGGTGGGGGCCGAGTGAGCCCGCGGGGCCGAGCGGGTCCGCGGGAGCGAGCGTGTATGCTGTATGAGGAAGAAGGGAGTGAGAGGGAGCGAGTGAAAAGAGTAATCGAGTATTTGGTGATTTTTTTTATTATTTCAGAGGCACTGGGTAAGAGTTTTGACTTTAGCTGTGAAAGTTGTGAAAAGAGCAGGTTTTTCTTTTGTTGTAGACTGTGAGTAATCGGTGTTTTTCTGCCTATTGTGCTGCGTGGAAGACACAGAAGTGTAGAAATGTTTGTGGTTTATCTTTGTTTGACGTTTTATATAGAGTTGGTTGATTCAGGGTGATTTCTCCCGTTTAAGGGAGGAGTTGCATTGTGGTTATGTTAAAGCTTTGCTGTAGGGGTATGGGTGTGATTTTGTGCTGGCTTCGCATGTTTAAATGGATGCATAGAAGTTTGTCAGTGAGAAATTGTTATGGTGGGGTTTTAAAGTTAGTAAAGAGTCAAACAACGCCCACTGTTTTAAAAAGGCCCAAAACATCATAAAAGACACCTCACATCCTGGCCACTCCCTGTTCGAACTGTTGCCCTAAGGCAGACGGTACAGGGCAATCAGAGCAAGGACTAATAGACTCAAACACAGCTGTTATCCAACTGCAATAACACATCTGAATACTACAAAAATGTCCACCATGCCACTCTTGTGTTAATCTATGCACGGTCTGAAGCATGACGGTGGGAATACTTAGTATTTTAAGTATTCTATCTATTTTATTGATTGAATTTTATTGTTTTTTATATTTGATATTACTAGGGATGATGCAATGATCAGGGACCATTCTTAATGTCGTCGGTCTCATGACAATGACAATAAAGTTTTTGATTTTGATTCTGATTCTGAAATACACCCTCCTCAAGAGTTCAATGATTTAGGCAGTTATGTTTATACAAATACTAAATGTATGTTTAGTGTCTTCATACAGGTGTTTTTTCTTAGCCTGGAAGCCTGAGTACGGCAGCAGAAGACAGGCCAAGCTTTGGCTAAAATTCACGGCTGGACACCAGAGTTGTCCTCACCCCTCCCGGTAAAACAAAAAAGAGAGAATGTAGTTTGAGGCGGGTTTTTCTTGCTGAACTGCTCTGGGTGCTGTGTCCCTGAATCTCACCGGTGTTAACCTCTGGCGGAAGACATGGAGAAAAGGAAAAGATGTTCCTGGTAAATCACTGAAACAAATAAAACCACACACAACCAGAGAAAGATATGAGAAGGGTGAGGAACAGACACATGTGCGTGTTAGAGACATGCCTCGTTTGAGAAAAAGTTAAAGTAACCCATATACAGACGCACCCATACATGCAATGAAGAAACAGCTTACATACATGTGCACGTACATGCAAGGTTAAAGTAGCGACACTTAACATACACCTGTTTTTAAAAGATATAGTTTATACATTACTGACAATTAAACGCTTTGGGTTGCAGGACAACAACGTAACGTTAAAAGACAAAGACACTGGTCTGAGGATTAAGTGAGGACACGACAAATTTAGTGGTTAAAAGGGTCGACTTGGGACATGTTTTTGTTGATTGTTTAAGACAAATGACTACTGAATGATAGGAAATTCCTTTTTAGGTTTCTAAACAGGATCTTAAGAATTTTAACACGTACCTGTGTTGTCCTGTCAACTTGAGGGGTTATGAGTTGATTATATGGTGAAAAAAAAAAAAAAAACAAAAACAAAAAAGGGGGGAGACGAGATCTCGTTGTTTCTCCCCTCTCGGGATAACACAGCCAACACAGCACAGCCAACACAACATCATTTTCCTGTTCGCCTGTTTTGTTTTGTTTTTGTTTTTTCTGAGAGCCGAAGCTGACCTGGACTCCTACCCTCCCCTCTACCATCGTTGCCCTCTCCGCGACCATCTTTGACCCTTTGACCCCTGAAGGCCACAGCAGCTGGACTAACAACAACAACTTGAGGATGTCAACAGTGCTGCAAAAGAGTGATCTCATGCAGCAGAGACGGAGAGCACTAAACCTAAAGCCCGTTTCACTACACGGGGGAAATTGCCAGGCTGCGTCAGCTGACAGAGCTGTGACGAGACGCGCATTAAGCCCGGAGGAAAAGGGACGGTGAGCAGAAGGATGCTGACCTCTGAGAAGAGCCGAACAGCAGAGCTGCAGAAGGCCGTGGAGCAAAGTAAGGACAACATAAACAGACCCAAAGAGGAGGGGAGGACCCTAGGCCATGCGTCAGGCCGCTGGTTTACCTAAACTACAGAACAGGAAGGTGATGAACACAAACATATACCAACACACGAACACACACTTCTGCATGCGCCTACTTAGAATGAAGGGAAACACACACATGAACACTTATGCACTTGTTGAGGGAGTAAAAACTGATACATACCCATGCACTAAAATCAAAATGTTGATTTAATTTACTAAGAAGTGACACACAATGCTCCAGCTGCTGCAATGAAGAATGCTTTACTGACAAAGGCTCAATGCTGCACACAACAAAGTCAAATACAGAATTTGCTATAATAATAAGCCCAGAGGGCATTTGTGTGGTCTGGGGAGCAGAGTCCGGAGCGGTTTGGTTATGAAAATGATGCCCGTGCGAGATATCTGGGGCTTAAGGCCTCGACTTAATTGTTTACTCTACACTAAAAAGAAAAGAAAACACTCTGAGCAGTGGTGCAGAGTGAAAACGAGGAATTAACAGTGTGAGTTTTATTTCAGAGCGCCACGTCATTGTGATGGAGATTTAATAAAGGAGGAACACACGGACAAAGAAGAAGAGAAGGGGGGGCAGCCCTTGAACGCGATTGCCTGAGGCATTAAAGTTCTGTACTAAATTCTGGTTTCCAGTGTGAGAAAAGTCGCGCAGTGCCAGTAGTAGAGCTAGGTTGAGTGATGATTCTAAATTACTGTAAGTAAATCATCGTACACCGTTCAAGTTTCATGATAACGGGGATCTAGACTTGGTTGAACCCTAGGCAATTTGAACAGGTAAAAGTCGAGTGACCAAGTAGCAGTTGAATAAAAGTCATTGAATAAGTGTTGAAATAAACTGGCAGAATTAAGAGAATTAAAACATTTCAAGAGCTCAACTTACTTAATGGTTCAATTTTGTTTCACGAACGCAAAACATATAGGTTTATGAATATGAAAAGGTTGAGGTGGTGTTGATTTGACTCTGTGTAGGTTTAGGTTGGTATTTTTATTGATGGGAAGAATATTCAGTGACAAGTCCTAAGACCCGGGCGTCTGCATTTTGTTTTTGTTATTTTTCATTTTATTTTGTTTTATATTTACTGATTTTTGTTTGTGAATCTTTTCTTTAAGCAGATCTGCACATCGGAAATTACAAGCATTACACGTCGGCGAGAAAATTGTTGTAAGTGAGTTTCTCCGCATTGAAATGGGTTCTGGAGGAAACACTTGTGGGGACAATTAGAAACGAGAGTCCCTGTTTAAAAAAGGATTCAGCGAGGTAATCCAAACTCAAGTTCTTGTTTCTTTTTGAGATGACGTCATTTTGCTGAGTGTGGAAACGAGATGCGACGACAGGTTTCACTATCAGCAAAGAACGGATGAATGGATGAAAGACTGGGAATAAAAACAAACGGACTGACTGGTAAAAGATGACAAGACTTGACCATGACTCAAGGTTAACCACCTCCACCTCGATAGGATAAAAGGGTGGATGAATTTATGTGGGTTTCTTTTACAGGAGTAGAAGGATGACAAAATATTCGAGGATGAGTGAACCTGTAAATGCCATTTTTGTGTCTTGTGTTGCTTACAGAGGTAACTGCGCAGCGTTACCATTTACATTTTCTTCCCTACAGGGTTACAGTTTTAATGTTTTTCTATTACAGGATTTCTGGGCGGATGTGTGAAGAAACGGTGTTTATGGGTTAGGAGTTGGGGATGCTATTACACTGTATTCTGGTGAGAGTGTTGGGGGAGACACACCCTGTCTTGAAAACTGTGATTCTTTTACAGGAAATGTTTTATAGCACCTATGGAATGAGGATGTCTGACTACGGTCAATGTGCTGCTAATGTTTGCTTTGCTTTGGTGAGAGGGGTGCAGTAGAAAACAGACAAGTGACATGACAACAAGTAATAATAACGGATAACAAATTTGGGGACAGTTTGACCTAGAGCCCACTAACTGGCCATTAGGGGCTCTCTCTCTCTCATTGCCCAAAGGGTGAATAAAGCAAATTGTGGCAATAATAGTGATTTAATGATTGGAGAAACCTGAACATGATACTTGTCTGTTGAGCTGAATCGTTTATTACTCTTATGATTTTCCGGTGGGACTATGAAGATTTTTTGGTACAGATTGCAGGTTGTTGCTCTTTAACTCCTAGAACACGCCCTTGGCGAGGTGGGGGGAACTGGACCACCTTTCTGTGCCCCATCATCCTCTATTAGACGACATCCAAGCTAAGTAAACATGTCTTGGCCCTTTCCCCCTGAAATGACAGGCAGGCAAAGATGTTGCGTATTTGTTTGCTTCCTGGCCCTGGGTCTCATTCCCATTGGCATAATCCTGATCTGTGAAGGGCCCCCGACACTTATGACACCTTCAAGTTCAAAAGCTTCGCCCCCTTCTGACAGTCCCAATCTGACAAATGTAGCCCCTAGGGTCTTGCCCACCACTTCCTCTCCAGTTTTACCATATTCACTTTTGAATGTCCTTAGCAGTTACCGTTCTGAGTTTATTTTACGGTTGATTTATTCTTTCACATTTTCACGTTATATCTCTCATTATTATAGTATACTCTGTACTCTCCACATTTTTATCATTACTTATGCTTTTTGGTTGCTGAGTTACAGGAACTGTTAATTTTGTGTCACTACCCTGGTTGCACTAACTCGTTGTACCCTTGTGTGCAGGACAGCTGTTACTGCTTTCATCGGGAACCGAGACTGCTTGCAGCCGACCCCTGGGCAGGGTGGTGCCTGGACTCTTTTCTCCTCATCTGCAATGACAGATAAAGACAAATGAAAAGACCCGAGGAGTTTTTCGAGCCAGGCTTCGACACGTCTCTGTGTTCCTTTGATTGTTACTTATTTTTGTGTGTTGACCCATTTAAGATGGGTCAAAAGGGGGATTTGAAGAAAATATTGTTCAGCTTTAAACATTATTCAGCTTTAAATATTGTTCAGCTTTAAACATTATTCAGAAATATTGTTCAGCTTTAAAGTTACTGTGCAACTGTGTAATAAAAATGTGCTCACGACTTTGGCCTTGAGAGCGATAAGAAGCGATCGCCTCATCCTGCAGGTGAAAGATATCTGCAAGCGAAGAGACTAGAACACCCAAGGCCGATTTCCTTTTATGGAGTTGTTTTTCTGCTAATGCAGCACTTTCCTCACAACCCCCTCCTGTAAGTTTTAGAGAATATATACCCATCCTCACAGCAAATATTTGGAATCTTCTGATGTGAGCTGTATTGAGAGGTTGTCTCTGTCTTAATAAAAGTTCACTGATTCCCCATCTGCTGCAGGTGTCCGGTTGTCTTCATTCTCCGCCAGCCTGGTTAAGTCAATTCCTCCTTAACATCTAAAAGAACCTATTTAATGAAGGAAGACGGTTCACTTTGTGTTTAATATTATTCTATTGCTGTTGTTGTTTTTTTTTATATCCTTCACATCAAAGGCTTTGTTTTAAATTGCTTTATGTGGAGTTCGTTAGAGACCATTTTAAATTAATTGTCATACTAGTGCATTTGAGTATGCTGATTAAGATGCATTACAATAAACAGAAGCGGCGCACTTCGCAAAAGTGTCGAGCAAATACTTTTCCCCACATACATTTCCCCTCTCGCTTAATTAACATCACATTTTTCTTTTGGTTAACAGAAAAAACTTCACACTTAACCCCCTACGGATGTGATTTTGTAGCCTGGATTCGAGTTGTAATGAGACTCCATTAAAGTTATCGCAAACTGTAACCAGTGTGTAAGACTAATGTGGTACTTTTGTCATGTAAAATGGCAATGCTTTACTAAACAGTTTCATGGTGTATGCTAGTGTTGTCGGATCATTAACATCTGAGAACTTCATAAAACTGAAGTTTGTGTTGTAAATCATTCAGAGCTGGCCGGAGATTGCAGTGAAACTAGAAATGCAGGCGCACCCTCACGCCCAGTGTTTTGTTTAGCGTGCCCTAACCTTCTCTCTTTATGGTCATTGATGGTTTTAGTAACGCCTCAGTCATTACGCCATTTTTGTTTGTTTACTTTTAATTTGGTTTGCCATGAAGTTGCGCCTGAAACTACAGTTAATTAGTGACAGCAGACATGAGCTGCCACTACATAACTCGCCGCATGCCACATAAAACGAGTTAGTAGAAGTTATTGTCTAACTTTTGTAAATTTTGTCTTCCTGGTTGCCAATCACCAATGTGGAAAAAAGCTATTAATACTCATACGATTTCATTTTCTCTGTGTGCAGTGAAATGCTTTCAGAAAGCCCAAATGCAGAAAGCAACACAACTCAAAACAACTTTGAGTTCCTGGTACTTTTAATACTTTGTATTATATAATAATTCCTTACATTACTTATATTATTATTTCAATAGCTGCACCAAAGGAATGTATTTCTGGATCTTATCATTGTGTATGTGGTCTGGTTTGGTTATGGTTATAGTTAACGATGTTTGTAGGGATGGAGGAGAGTATAATAAAGAGAGGACCGGATTTTAAGTGGCTCTTTTTTAGGCAATATCAGTCCATTATTATAACCATCGCTTGTGTGAATGCCATCTCTTAGAATTGTCTTGGGATATCTCCAGTGACATCCACGATTATGCACCATGCGACATTCTTTCATGCATCCAGAATAACTACTATGACAAACAGGGCATCGTCACCTGAATGAACCTGTATGTTGTCTTTTTAAAGCTTCATTCTTGGGAGGACAGTCACATAAATTCATGGTACTCCACCTTAAGTATTCAGCATTAACTACTGAATCTCAGAGGCAATGTTCACTGACAGTGTGACATTTGTACAACATGGGGAAAAGCGAGGTCCCCCATAGAGTAAGGGCCAAATGTCTCTTTATTATAGCTCCAAAAAATTACCTGTGTAAAGCAGCCGGTAAATGTGCAGAGACAACAAATGACAGCACACGCTACACATTCACAAAGTCATATTTCAAATAGCTGAGAAAATAAAATTCATGCTTCATAAAACTTTTAGTACCGGCATTCAAATCACTCTCAGTTGCCTGAAAATTACTCCCTCTTTTCTTTGTGCTTAAGTAAGCCTCTGTAAATAGATATAATGTGAGTAGGTGACATTTTGCCAGTGTTACCTGACTCTAGGTTAAATCTCATCTCCCGCAGTCCCTGGTGTGTTGCGGTTAACTGTACTCTGTGCTCAGTCATCTTTTGCAGTTGATTCTTTGCATATTGATGCCTTTTGTTTCATTGTTAGTTGGTGAAACTAATTAGAAACCATTTGTTGACATTTAATATGTTAAATCAGACTGCCAGTAGCCTGTAGTGGGTTTCTTCTTTGTGAGATTAGATAAGAAGGAAAAAGAGGGTGAGCTTACCCTTCAGTTTGAGTAATTATATTTCAAGAAAAGTACATTTGCTATAATATTTTAGCAGGGTCATCCGGAGCTTATCTCTTCTGAATGACTGATGGGATCCGAGAAAATCTCTGAATTCAATTACTTGTGTTTTATAATTCTCTGTGTGACCATAGTCTGGAATGTTTAATGGTACATCACAGACTCTTGTATAGTTTCCCAGCAGGGCACCAACTTCCATCGGTTTTTGCTCTGTGTGAGGCAATGGATGCACCCATTGTTTTGATTGAAAAAAATAAAATCCCCACCCCTTGCAGTTCATGCATGCCGATAAGTGACAACTTAATAGAAGGCTATTTCCTTGAGGCCAACCCCACTGAGGAGACATCGTGCTGTTCGCCAGAGCTATGAGAACAATTTCAATTAGACAATTTAATTTGGTCCTACACATGAGAGAGAGGGCAAACACAAATTAACTGAAGGAGACAGATAGCCACAGTTTGTAAATCAGTTAAATTGAAAAGCAGCGGCCTTTTTTCTTCAGCTTGTCAACCAATACGTCATGGCATATAGAGTCTTTCGATAAATTATGACGACGACACCACTGTCCCCACTCAAGTGCCAATTAAGCAATTAACGTTATGCCTGTGCAGAGAAAAGGAAAAGAGTGACTGCAGTGCTTTGGATGAAACTTTATTCTTCTTTACTTTTTTCAGGCACAGTGGAGTTTCTCATTAGTTTATTCAGGGTTTTAGAGCAGTCTACATTCTGGCATTAACAGCACTTCTGTTGATGTCAAGTCCATCAGCAACTGTTGGATAAATTCCATGGATTATAATAACATGCCCATCAATTCTAGCTCCAATTTGCCCAGTATGCTGAGGGTTGAGCAAATCTCTAAAAACCTGCTGTGTCTTTCATCCTTTGTGTTAAGTTTGTGTGTTAACAGTGGCATAAAACATTCTTACATACAGAATACTCCCAGTAAAGCTGTAAAACAATTAATAAGGTAGGTGTCACAGAAGCCCCAATGTATGCTTTTGTCTCTTTTTGTTACATTTGATCAAATAAAATTTAGAAATTGCATTAAAGTCGTATCATGCGGTGAAATGTGCAGAGACCCAGGAAGTCAGATAGAGCTGTAATGGCCCACTGATTTAGAATCATGAAATATCTTTTTTTTTTCCTTAACACGTCTCATGGTGAACATATTATACCCGCTTTACTGTGTCAGCACTGCCACGATCAGCATTTAGCTACCGCAGACGCGATACCATGGGTGCACACATATTTATAAATGTATGTGAAATGTGACAATATAGGAAATATAAATCTGCTTTGATAGTTAAAGCTAATTTAGTGAAACTTTATATTTTTTAGCAGCAAAATGCAGTCACAGCAGTGAAGCGAATAAATCTAAACTTTCCTTTTTTGCTTCTCTATGCAGCTAACTGGAGGGCAATCCAGAAAAGGTCAGTACTGAACACACAGCAATATTTCTTAATACAGATTGGCAGTCAGTGGATAGTTTCTGCCTCTATCACAGTGTTAAAGCCAAAATATCATTCTCTGCTATACACAGATGCGCATGAAATAAAATTCCTTTAAAGATGGAGCACTTTGAGATCCACGGGATCTTGGGGGGAGGCTGACTAACCATCACAAAGATATGTGAGGAAAAGGCTCTGAGCTGTCATTTGATTGATATGTCATCTCTGCTTTTCTTGCTCTTCCTATCTGACAGTAATAACTTCCATCCAAACTGGACACTGCATATGTGAAACATTGTCTACAGTATAGTTTAGGCGCCCGTCTTCCTGATCTGTCTTTCTGTGGTGGGAGCTGCCTCAGTGTGCACAGTCATAATGTCAAAAGAGACAGCAACATTTTTTTTCTCTTCAACATCTGCACATCTTATATTATTATTTGCATATGCCACACTCAGATATTAACTCTAGAAGATTGGGATCATTAGAAAAAACAGAAATGTGTGAACATATTTCCCCTGCTAGCTGAACCACTCAGAGGCAAGGTGCCTTATTTTGTTTTATTAAAAGGAAATAAGTCATAAGCAAAAAGTTTCAGACACGTCAGTGTTTTCTGGGTGTAGAACATGTTTGGCTTGTCACAGAGGTGTAGTTGAAAGAAAACCAATTAAAATTGCATCACTTACAACGTTTTAGACTTGGCATGTGAAGTATGCCCTGATATAAAGAATCCAAAGCAACAGGCCTCAAAGCAAAATCTCAATGTCACAAAAGCGAATACACTGGCATGCTGGCTATAAAACCTACAGTATTTACCTCATCACAATGTGCACATTGAAAAATTGTCCATTTAATTATTAGCAGCCACCCTGCACATCTGTGAACAATGCCAGAACAAATGTATTGGTCAGCAGACGCACTGCTCCAGAAACAACTAACAGTGAGACAGACAGTACTTCTGGTACAGTCTTCTGGTGAGTAACAGAAAGAAACATCCATCCATTCACTTTAGTGTTTCCAATTAACCTATCCCCACTAACTGCATGCCCACGCAAACACGGGGAGAACATGCAAACTCCACACAGAAAGACACCAGCCTGATGGTGGAATTTAACTCAGGACCTTCTTGCTGTGAGGCAAAGTGCTAATCACTGTTCCACCGTGCTGCCCGAGAAAGAAACAATTCAAATTAAAATCACAGGGACAAACAAACAAATATATTAGCAGTGTTGGGAAGGTTACTTTTAAAATGTATTCCACTACAGATTACAGAATACAACGTATTCGTATTACGTTACTCAATTAGCGTAACATATTCTGAATACTTTGGATTACTTAATGTATTATCATGCTTTTTACAACTACATGAATGTACTATTGCTGTGTGATCTATTACTGTTACTGAAGGCTACTCGCCATACCAATATCAACTAGAATTTTAAATCTTAATGTAAAAGTAGTAACAGAGTAACAGTAGGGTGGACATTAGGTAAAGCTGCACTTTTTGCAGCGATCTCATATAGAAAACTATTCCGCGTGTATATAAAACAGGTCCGCGGCTCCGAAACGTAGTAAAGGGACTTCTGGCTAATACGTTGGGTTCCATGTCGGGCTTGTAGCTGAAAACTAGCTTTACTATTAGCGAGAGACAGAGAGAGGCGTTGAAAGGCTGCTCCAGCAGAACTTATTGTTTCAGAGGAAAACACGAACACAGTGTACAGTCGAGTCTTAATAGCTTACTTACAACTCGGCTCGTCAGGCACTCTTTTTGGGTGCAGTGGTTATTATTATATTTACATGCTTCCAGCTCCCGTTTCTGCTCGGTGACAACTCGTGCTTTTCCACTTCCTTTTTCTCCCTCCTCGTGCCCACAGACACGTAACGGGTATGGCAGTCCATTCAACCTGCAGCACGGACTACACTGCCCATGAGGCTACATTCTTTACAGTTATGCCTTTAACACTCTGCCTATTGCCTTCATATGAAATCATTTTTTGAATATTTTTTTACAAATATTTCTTCACGTCATTATGCGGGCCGCAAGTAGAGGTGATATGGGCCGCCAGATTAAGACGCAGACATTAGAGCCTCTTTATGCGTGTTTTGTTTGGGTTTCCACCGGCGTGGAATTACCAAAAATAGAGAGAGCATAGCCTAATATATGAAACAGGTAAAGACCGCTGTGTAATCCATTTATTTCAACAAAGTAACTGTATTCCGAATACCACTTTTTTAAACAGTAACTGTCACGGAATAGAGTTACTCATATTTTGTATTTTAAATACGTAACGGCGGTACATGTACTCCGTTACTCCCCAACACTGTATATTAGTCATGCTATCTTGTCATTCAGGGTGGCGGACTTGTTGTAATAACTGCTGGTGTACTTCAGGTATTTTTAAGCTCTGTTTTTCAGGGCAGCCATTCACTGATTTAATGCTTACAAACCAACTGTTGTACAAAGCCATTAGCAGTAAACTCTAACTGATAATGTTAGTGACTGGCAGATTTATGGAGTGGGAAGACAACTTTCCCCAGACCCAAAGGAAAGAAGAGGGACCCTCCTGCACTGGCTGTCAGGATTATTTATGAATGTAAATACCGATTCCTCTGCCTAGTAATTACTTTAAGAGTGCACTTCAATTAGAGTAGCTAATTAGTGTTTATCAAGTTTGTTTCTCCCCCCCCCCGTCCCCCACCCTTCCCCCTCTCTTATATATGTTTGTGTGTCTCTGTCTGTAGACATGAATTTGCTGTCATCTTTAACATCTGCTGGTGAAAACCCTGCCCGTGCTATGATTTGCTTTTTTTTTGTTTAATTAATGATGTGCTACAATTTAATATTTAAACGAGTCTGCTTTGAAGTGTGCACGTCATTAGACTCATCTGCTTTACTCTCCCTGAGACACGGGAAGACACTGGGGCACAATCTGCTGTTCCACACAAAAGAAGAAAAAAACACACAAACTAAAGGTTTTGACCATAAATCCAGGACTTCACCAGTTGTGAATGTGCTTCACTATTACTGAGGCAATAGTGCAGGTTTTATCTACTAATTCTACAGGATACCATTGTGCCTGGCCATTACCTTGCCCTATTATTTCCTCTGAAAGGATAATGGAACTTTAGGTCTGTTTTTAGGACTGAGCCTGTCCGTATAATGAGTTGTGAAGATGCTTGTAGGACTCACAAAACATAATAGTGCATTAAATAATTTGGCGAGGTTAGGTAATCACCTCAGAGTCAGGATATTATTTTAAAAACTATTTTGTAAGAAATGTAATGCTTTTCATTCTTTTTTAAAATAATTTAATAATTAAGATGTGTTTTATAAACAGAGCTTAATGAGATTGGATTTGTTTGTTAAATTGCAGAGTTAATACTTAAGATTAAAGATAATCTTTTTAATAGTATGTGCTAGAAAACTCCAAGGATTTTAACTTTATTAGGCATTGGGATGTAAAGTTGTTTATTTTTATAATTTTGATAATTCAAAAGTATTTCCCAAGAAGAATATTCAGGCGTGATTTAATGTATCAAAATAGCTTTCTTTTGTGATTTTTCTTATTGTTAAAATCATCATCTTAAAAAATGCTTTTATTAAATAGCCTGGCCTTCAGGCAAATGCTGTTTTCTTGGAATTCATATAAAAAAATCAGCTCCTACACAGCAAATTCAAAAGTGTTAAATGTTTTGGTGTTAATAGTCTTCTTGCAAAAGTAGAGTTAATTTTACTCTAAGCAGAGTCACATTCTTTTAATGTAACTCTGAGGTGTAAAATGATAGTAGTTAAAATCGAGTGTTAAAAATGAGTGTTTCTCTGTCAAATCTGGAGGTGTTACAATGGAAACATTAACTCTTGACCTCCTAACTCTGAACTCCTACAGGGGCTATGACACCAACAGAGTAAATTCACAGACTCCGCCCCCAGCACGGCTCCAATCGAAGCTGAAGTGAAGCCGTTTCAGAACATTTGCTCTACATATTTGAGTTGTTTGCCATGCTTGGTAAGTCATTCTTTCAAAGATTGTTTCAATTATTATTATTAGCTTTTACTTCTGTGGCTCTTTGGAGTTGAGACAAAGCTGTGTGAAAGGCATTAGCCATGTTGCTCGCTGATAGCATAACATTCTGTTTTAGCTAGCTGAAAGGTATTGTTTGCAGGCAAATACCACAGCCTTGAAAAAAAGCTTGCTTGTGAAATTTCAGTCAAACTTTTGGTCAAATACACCTAAAACAATGTGTAGAATGTGAAATGTTGGTATAATGGTGCTGCTTGAAGCCTGAAAACGATCGCCCATAAAAAAGCGAGCAAACAGCAGTAGCTGACGTCCTGACTGGATTCTACGGTAGCATAGATCCCTCCAGAGTTTTGTGCACACGGTTTAGGTAAAAATGAAAAAGGTTGAGGTTTTACATTTAGTTCAGTATTACCTGTTGCCTGTGTCCTTGTCTTTTGGGAAAATACTTTACACAAGTAATGGCTCAAAGAGGATTCCTTTTTTTACTGGGCTGCAATTGTTTACTGGATTATTTGTGCCGTTAATTAGTGTCAACTAATTTTTATTCGATCTCCGCACAGGATATGCTTGTGAAGATGGAATATGGGGGAGAGCAGAAGTGCGTTGAAGTTCCACAAAGGGATGAATGAAGGACATGCATATTGTATTGAAGAAATAAGTGATGAGAACGCTGTTATTTGCATTTACCATGTCAGACCTTTTGATAAACAAAATTCTAATGAAAGTGAGAACATGTACACTGTTACATCTTTCAGAAAATGTTTTGAAATTGTGGTGCACAGTTCAGAATAAATGTTTTTCAAAAACCATTGCATCTTTTTAGTAAATGTTTATTTCCAAAAGAAATTTCTAGAAGTTCAGAACAGTAAAATTCCCGCTTTTTAGAATTAATTAGGAGATAACTCTTACGTAGTTAAACTAAAATACTCTTTGAGAGTTAATATATAAACTCTTAACACCAAGTGTTAAATTATCAACTCCAGACAGATTTGGTGTTTAACACTAAATCAGAGTTAACGTACCAACTCTCCAAAAAGAGTTAAATTAACACTCTCTGGTGTGGACCCATATAGACACTTTAATAGTGTTGAAATCAAATCCGACAGTGTTAATTTGGACATGCTGGATTTGCTGTGTAGTTTCTGGGAATCAGAGTCATGGAGAGGCTAACCTCCTTCCGTTTAATAAATATTGAGTTATTTTGTAAGCTCAGTCTGTGGAGCTCATTTTATTTCATGTTTTGATCAAAAGAAATAACAAAGAAGCAACGTTTTGTGACATTACAATGTGTATGTGCACATGTTTGGGTGAGGTTTTAGGGTCAGAACCACAGATAAGGGTATCGCACTTTCTAAACAGACCCTATTCTCACAGCCAGCCTTGGAGGCTGGATTGCTCTGATGAAAACAGCTCATTGTCTGTCTGATTACGATCGGATATTAGAGACACATGCAGTGTTCACGTTTTGTAAGAAAGGTTGTCCTGCTGTGCTAGCTATCTGTGTGCAAACTTATCTCATGAGTAAAAAATAAATCAAAACTCAGGCGCTAATTGAGTTTATCCTGAATTGAATAATATCTTGGAATGAATTAATCAAATTCAGGTTATCTCAGGCAAGAACTATTGCTGCGTTGATTAATTTAAACGGATATTGTTTTGTTTTGCATATAACAACTTTGACAACTTATTTGTACATTGAATTTTTTTGCATGAATCTTTTTAACAAAAAATATTTAAACAACACTTATAAGCCATTTGCATTCATCTAAATGTAAATTCTATCTCAGTTGTACAGTCCCGATCAAAAGTTTAAGACCAGAGACGGAGGCAGACATTTGATACACTCGGGGCTTAGCCCTAAAGGGTAGTATGATGCATGTTAGAAATAACTGAAAGATTAATAGGCTCTGTTTTGAGTTTTGTTCAAAAAAGAATGACTTCATATAGGGTATAATATATATCACACATGCAGGACACCTTAAACTAGTTTTTTAATTAAGCAGCAAGGCAGAACAAAATCAGGGCTGTATCAAGACACGAGGATTAAACCCCAATTCAACCAGACCCAGAACTGATCCAGAATTAAAACAGGACTACAACAGTTCAAAATCAGGACTACTTAGGATTTAACCAAGACAGAACCAGAATCAGAACTAGATGATAGTAGCACTAAAAATCATCATAGACCTGCACTACACTTATTTTTTAATTCTACCAAAGTACACTATTTAGTTCGAGAAAAGTTTATATAATTATTTAGCCTTGTTGAGCAAACAAGCCTGCAAAACTTAATAAATATAGAATTTGAAAAATAGCAAACCTAAAAAGAAACACTAGGTACGAGATACATGAGTACCTATGATACGGTGATACTTTTGGTAAACAACCATTTGACTAACATGTGTGGCTCACCTGCTCTTGTTCATCTCTGTTCTGTCCTCATTCTCCATCTCCCTCTCTGTTCCTCTCTCTCCCTCTTTGTGCTGACAATCATCAAATATACAGTTGAAACCAGATATTTACATGCTCTTCAGATCAAAACACAAACACTTTTTTAATTGTAACATCAAATTAGACTAAATGTTTATTTTTTAGGCTGATAAATATAAAGAGTAAAGAGAGAAACTATCTGTATTTCTTAATTGTAAATGGCACCAAATTGTATTCAAACTTGAGCCACACTTATGGAGCTCCACAATTCTTTTCCTGGTGTTTTGGTTGACATCTCTTAATTTTCCCATTTCAAAGAAACAGGCTCTGTGTTTTGCCTTATATGCATCCACAGCTGTGCCACCAATTTACTCACATGGACTCTACTAACCCATCAGAAGCTTCTTCAGCTCAGAATGGAATCGTCTGGAGTTTTCTTATTAATTAACAATAAACTTAGTGTATATGTACTCCTAAATTTGATGAAAGTGATAAAAAATAGAAGCTCTGTCTCTCTTTATTCTGACATTTAACTAATTCAAAAGATATTTCAATATTTATTTATCCAAAACAAAATAAGTTTGCTCTAAATTGATGTTGTACAGTATAAAAATGTTCTTGTGTTTTCCATAAAGTGTATGTAAATATCTGGTTTAAACTGTGAATATGCTGCTGTGTATTGAAATTCCTCTTGTTTTGCATAGAAATATACTGAACAACATACAAAGCATAATATATAAAATAACATCTACGAGTTTTTTTCTTTGAAAGAAGCTCCTTATGTCCATTCTTGTATATCAGTGCATTACTGAAACTGAAATTTATTTAGCCGTGGAGGGTAAGAACTGAAAATATGAAATAAACACACATGTAAGCTAAGACTCTCTAAAGAAACAGCATTGTTGTTGTTCGGCTTTTCATTTCGCCATTTGTTGATTCACTTGAAGAGCAAGTAACGTAATATTGGTCAAGTGATCAGTTTGACATTAATCTTTCGTGATTCACCATCATATTTACATTATTTGTACAGTACGAATGATCTACTTTAGTACCTGGTCAAACTTAAGTTCTCCTCTGTCTGCCTGGCTGCACTTCTCCAACAGCACACTCGTAGGCAGCAGTTCCCCCCGCCCCCTCGCACAGTCACTTAGTGCCTAAGCTCGGATCATACCAATATTAGGGGGGATTTACGCATAGTCGTAAATTCCCACAGTGTGCACTATGTGCTTCGAATATTGTGTGTAGTTTTTGTCAGGGGCGATTTTAGCCCATCTTAATGAATCAAAGCACCCCCAAAGATTTCTTACTTTCTAGAATCGCCCCTGGTTTTTGTTTTATACAGTTGTCAGCCAGGCATCTAACTATGAAAAAATTACACTCCAAAAGACCCCGGGCTTCTGAAAAAACAACCCGGGCTTAAGCCCAGTAAGCCACCCCCCCGCTCCGCCACTGTTTAAGACTACTTGAAAAATGGCAAAACATCATATTTTGCATGGTTGGATCTTAACAAGGTTCTAAGTAGAGCTTCAACGTGCAACAAGAAGAAATGGGAGTGAGACAAAACATGTTTCTGTGCATGCAATTTATTTCACAGCCTGTTTCAGTTTATGACCACGTGCCTTTAAAAGACCAAATCTGTGCAAAAATGTGGATTCATTGTCATTTTCTGTCAGGTAGTCACGCTGTCATAATGTTCTGATGGCAAAGGCAAAAAAACGTTCCCTTTTTTCAACGTGGTTGGGTTGTTGAACTGCATAAGCCGGGTCTCTCGCAGTGCGCCATCGCTGATGAGGTGGGATGCAATAAGACAGTCATTTAGAATTTCTTAAATGATCCTGAGGGTTATGGAACAAAAAAAGTCAAGTAGAAGACCCAAAATATTTCACCAGCACTGAGCTGGAGGATCCAATTGGCTGTCCGCCAAGATCCTCGACCCAATTTAGGTTCAAGGTTCAAGGTTCTTTATTTGTCACATGCATAGTTATACAAGTACAACACACAGTGAAATGTAGCCTGACACGCTCCTCGACATGTGCAAAAATTGGGGGGGGGGGGGTGTAGAGGAAGAACATTATATATATATACATATAGTATATACACTGGGTGAATGTGCAGTAGTAGCAGCAAGCAGGTGAATTCTGTACATTAATATGAATAGACATCTGACTATTTTACAGGATAGACAATATAAACATATTTAAAATTAAAGGAATTGAAATGTACATTGTGCCTTGGTTTAGTGTCTGGAAGAGTCCTGTCTCAGTCAATTATAGATGATGTGAGAGGGCGGGTGTGTGTGTTTAGGGCACGGATGGCTTGGGGATAGAAGCTCCTCTTGAGTCTCTCTGTCCTTGCCCGGAAGATGCGGAACCTTCTACCAGATTGCAGAAGTTGGAACAATTTAAGGTCATTACTGGTGCCGACTGCAGCCCCATGACCATCAGACGGCATCTAAGACTGAAGTGCTTCAAAAACATCTTCAAAGGCCTCGTCTCCTTGAACACCACAGAACTGACCGTTTGGACAAGAGAGCACCAAACATGGGACATTGAAAGGTGGAAGAACGTTTTATGTTCTGATGGGAATAAATTTAACCTTGACGGTCCTGATGGTTGCCAGCATTACTGGAATGACAAGCAGATCCCATGTTTTCTACACTTCACCTGGAGGTGGCGCCATAATGGTCTGGGGTGGTTTTTCCTTTAGTAGAACACAGGAGCTTCAGGAGGTGCAGGGGTGTCAAACGGTCGCTGGCTATGTCCAGATGTTGCATCCCTCATGACTGAGGGCCCTCGTCTGTGTGGTAACGACTGGGTTTTTCAACAGGACAACGCTACTGTATACAATGTCCACAGGACAAGGGACATCTTCCAGGAGAATAACGTCACTCTTTTGGATCATCCTGCATGTTCCCCTGATCTAATTCCAACTGAGAACCTTTGGGGATGGATGGCACGGGAAGGTTACAAAAATGGACAACAGTTCCAGACAGTAGATGCCCTTCATGTGGCCGTCTTCACCACTTGGAAAAATGTTCCCACTCACCTCATGGAAATGCTTGCATCAAGCATGCCGCAACAAATTTCAGAAGTGATCGACAATAACGGTGGAGCTAAAGTTTGAAATTTTGATTTCTGCTTTGAGGGGTTCACGGGGCCTTTGGAAACGTGATCCTAAACTTTTGATCAGCTGTAAATCAGCCTGTTTCAGTTTAAGCCTTGTTTTCAATAAATTGCACGTTCAAAAAAATGTTTTGTCTCGCTCTTCTTGGTGCATGTTGAAGCTCGACTTGTAACCTTGTTAAGATCCAACCATGCAAAATATGATTTTTTGCAATTTTTCAAGCGGTCTTTTGACAGCAAATTGGTTTTCTGCCTCCTGATGTCAGTATTACAACCTTTGCACATCTAGTGTCTAGATTCTTTGGTAGATTAAGAAATAGTTTCAACTTGATATCACGGCAAAACATGTGATAGACACACCGGTCCAGCGTATCCATTTCACGCTTCAGTGAAATGGGCATGCATGCAGAAGTTGCAGGACCAGCAGGGGGACATAATTTATTTAAAGCCAAGAAGTTGGTACTGATCAAAAAGATGTACGAAGGGCACTGCAGGGTCCCTCTGTGCCAGAAATGTATGTAATATATTTTCATGTAAATGTGTTAATAATGTCTGTTTAAACACTTTCCCGTCATTATTTTCATGTTGGCTTGAAATAAAATATCTCCCTTTGTCGGTAATGCAGCTTACTGCGACTTCTGCATGCTCTCCATTTCACGCTTTGGAGAGGCAAAGCGTGAAATGGACATGGCAGACTGGTGTGTCTATTGCACGCTTTGTCACGATACTAGGTTGATGGGTTTTAGATTGAGAAGTCAGGAGTTCAGTTTGCCCGTACAGTATGTATTGTTTATCACGCTCGTCTCAATCAGGATTCTTTTGCCCATTTCACTTTATTGTAATTGATTCTAAAGAATCAATATAAGATATTACTGAACAAAGGGACATCAAGGATCTTATGTGTTTGTCATCTGCAGCTTTTGAACATTTAATATACATCTGTTGGCATTTCTTTTTCTTGCAGAGCTTTTATGCATTTTATAGAATAAAATGTGGCCACTGCATGAAAAAAAAATCACATTTACAGGTTTGTCAACACCTGCATAACTCCAAGTAGCTGTGAAGTTTCACAGAAATTTACAGATCTATTTCCTGACAAAAATCCCACTTTTCATGCAGTGAACACTGATATTTTTCTTTTTATCCATTCACCATATTATGCGGTTCAGTGAAACCATGTGAACATTAAAAACCCCTAACATCATTAGCATTCCCTTTGTGTTTTTACTGTTGGTGAGTTGGTGTTCGCTGTGGCTTGTTTCAAACTTCGGGGAGACAGATTAGCAAAAAGTACAAGCCGAGCAGATAAGCAAGAGACAACAGACAATGCGTCACTGGCACAATGCTTTTCATGCATTTGTACAAATGCACCTGAAATTGGTTGCAGATATGTATCAATATGGTGCATTTTGGCCACATACAATAAAGTGACTGGATGAAGGATGAAGGCAAAAAGCTGTTAAAACTGGGATGTGTCTGTGAACAGTATGCTCCCTGTTGGCCAGACGGTATCTGTCACTGTTGTGTATTTCTGTGAGTGATCTCTCCACAGTGGCTGGCTTTGTGTATATGTTGAGTCAGCATCCCTAAATGCACCTCTTCCTGGAAAAAAATACATTTTTTTTTATGAATTGTAATCTACATAGAAAATCAGAAGCAGCTGGTGAAGTAGAATTTATTTATGGAGCTTTTAAAACCACAGTTCCAAAGTGCTCCACAAATACACACAACCAAATCGACTTAATAATAACATTGCTCCATTAAAGAAGGATATGAACAAGACTGCATAAAATGTAATATATTTCAGGTAAAGGACACTAAATTGTTCTGTGCTGAGGATGAAAGCGCTGAAAAAAGCAGGGATATTGTGCATTAAGTGCTTAGCAGAAATGCTTTAGATATCATTTAAACTCTGTTGATTTATAAACAGACAGTCAGTGTACCACTCGCAGGACTGCACTTCAGCCTTTGCATTAATATTAATATTAATCTGTAGCATATAAGTATATAAATATGTTAGTACTACAGGGCTATACATGCAATTATGTGTATTTCAGCACTTTGTTGGCAACAACTAAGAAAACTTTTTTTTTCCTATTTGACCCGCCCCATTATTCAACACTCATAAACACTTCTGGAGTCTTCTGAGATCAAGGAAACTGTTGATGAGAACTAGCGAAAAGGTTTATCCTGACCTTTGTAGACTCTGTTTTTATGTTTTTTAAATGACTTTTTATGATGTCAGGGGAAACCTTTGAAGGTAAATGATCCTAAAAAGCACTTGTTTCAAGGAGTGGTATACATATATATACAAGAAACTTGAATTTTACAATGTTTATTTATCGGATAAAATAAGTTAAATGTCACCGTTATTATTGTCCGGCCAGAAACAGCGGGGGTGTCCAAATTCAGAAGCTGCATCCACCTGAGGACCCGGCCTTCGCAGTCTGGGCTGGGTCCTCCGAAAGCTGGGTAGACTGGAAATGAGCGACTGTGAAATTGGACGGTCTAGCCTCAGGATTACGTCACGAGCTCTCTCAGTGGAGTGAAACTCTGCCGTCTGCTCCTTGCTATCTAAAATATAACCGGACGCTGGCGTAAATTTTCAACCATCTCACACTTCTGCTTAATCAGTTTTCTGTTTGACGTTTATTCAGCTGTGTGAAAACCCCCGGAGTGATTAATCCCTCCCGAGGGATTAATAAAGTTTTATTTAATCTAATCTAATAACTTTAATCTCAGCCAAACCGATTTACTCACGAACAAATAAAACACTGAAAAAGGCCCAACAATAACATGTTTAAGTTATTTAAGTGACTTATATATCATGTTTAACCTGAGTAGCAAAAGGCCGCGGGGGGTTTGTAAACGATGTGCCGGGAGTTTGCTGTTCTCCCCTGCTCAGGTATTTGAAGTTTACACAGCTACATTCTGAAAATATGTTTAATTTGCGACCCAGAAAGAGTAATAAGAGTAGTATTAAAAGTAGCTGCAGTAGTAGTAGCCATTGTTGTAAACTGGAATTGGCTTGGCCAATCCGGGATATGGTTTTTCAATTTTGTTGTCTGTGTGGAAAATCGGGAGAAATTCGGGAGAATGGTGGCTCCGGGAGATTTTCGGGAGGGGCACTGAAATTTGGGATTTTCCTGGAAAAATCAGGAGGGTTGGCATGGATGGCATTTCCATGTTCACTGTATTTATGTTATGCTAACCATAGCTATGTAGTTAGCCACCGCATAGCACATCATTATATACCAGCTAGTCCAACTTCAGTAACCCTACAAACATCAATACTGTTTAGTTTCCTGTCTTCATTTGTGTTGGAAGTGATAGCAGAGCTGTACGTCTTCATTTTTTAAGAAATCCCTCAATCACAACATGGCATATTATGTTTAGGTGGAAACTAGTGAGCTAACTTCCTGCTAACTTCTAGCTCGTTAAATTTAATAAATTCTGCTTTTGTGGATGCCTGGATGTTAAACTTAATTGTTACACCTGGTAGCGCAGACACACGGATCATTTTATTGCAGATTTTTATTTTATTTTATTTAACCTTTATTTAAGGATGAAAGGATTTAGACAGTTTGTAATTCTCAGTGATGCTGCAGTGTTCGTTTGACTTTGGGACCTGAAGCAGAGTTTGGAATCAGCTATTGACATCAGACTTAAAGACCGGATAGAGGCAGGGTACACCCTTAAAATGTTGTTCTCCCTTTTTCATAAATATGTATTCATTTATTTTGATTTATTTTGATTGTTTGAAAGGAAAAGTCTCAAACAATATGATATACTTGGCTTTTATGGGTTGAAATCACTGATTATCACTGATGAAATATTAACAAACTTTTCATTTCGGAAGGAATTTGTCAGCTTTCAACCTTTTGAACATGAACCAGATACAGGTTAGGATTTATGGAAAGTGGAATATGGATTATGAATAGGTAATACAAGGACTGAATGTTCTGTTTATAAATGTTACTCTCGTAGTAATAAAATCCCTATTTGCTCCAGCCAAAAGCTTTGCAAGGCTTTTGCATAAGTACTCTTTGCTTTTCAGTGTTTTGCTACTGATCCATGAAGGCTCATATGAAGTTTTACTTCAGCTTGTAGTGAAGAAAAGACCTGTAATAGTTTCTAATGAACACTAATCAAAGAACAAAACAGTCAGTGAAACACTTCACTATATTTGGACTTAAACCAAAGAATATTAATTGATCAGAAGCATTTTTAGTGAGCTGTTTCTCTGCTGGATAAGAAGAGGAGTGTATAAAAAATGCAAACAAAAGAGAAGGAAAAAGACAAGAAAAAATATTGGTAAAAGCAAAACTGACAAGTGGAATGTTGCACATTTTCTTTAATCACGCTTGCAAATGGTGTCTTGCTCCTGAGTGGATAAACTGATTCACCAAAATAACAAAATGCATCCTGTACCTAAATTAAAACAGAGGGTCACAAAGGTGACTAAACAAGATTTGCAGGATTTTTTCTTTCAATTCAATCCACACTTTCACTATTTTGTGCTGCAGGCAGGAAGCACTTGTCCTTATAGCAGTGGAGCAGTGCACTGCAGAGTTAACTTATTCAGATTATTTTCTCTCTTTCAGTTTAAAGTGTCCAAAGTATACAGAATACAAAAACATAACAAATGTTTAAGCACAAAGACACTGGTCTGCACACAATAACGAGAAAATGGAACATTAATGCATCGTATTTAAGAGGCAGCAGTGCTCACTTGTGCCTCTTATTCAATAATGTATAATTCCCATTTTATTAATTCTCGGACTCAGTAACATAAGCATGCGGGAGTGCTTCATTCGGACACCCTGGCTCTCTCCCTTTGTACAATAATTGTTTGTTCTGGTTGAGTGAGCCCGTGTATCTCCCACCAACAACGCTAAACACAATTTCCCCCAGGAGCAGACTTTACCGAGAGAAATCTGTGCAGTCCATTTCCCAGTAAAGGGCAAATTGACTAGGAAAAGAAAAACAGGGTCCTCCAAATTGAGCACGTTCGAGTTTTAGGCATTTTGTATCATTCATATCCCTAAAGGACAATTCAAGGTTATATTTTTAATTACATTCTGGTTTTACACCATCGTGCCATTCACGGCTCCCTGACTTAACCTTGACCGTGCCCTTGTGTTAATCGTGCATACACTTAGCATTTTTCAACAATTTCCTAAAAAAAATAAAAATAAGAATGATAAACAGGAATACCGGGAGGGTTGAGTGAGTTCATGCACAAATCCATAGGTGGATATGAATGTATGTATGGGTATAAGCGCTGTAATGCGAACACGTTTGCGTGTGTCCATCACTGCTCTGCAGCAGGTGGTCGGTCCTGGTGGGAAGCTGAAGAGGGAAGCAATCCAAAAGCCCCTATGTAATTGAAATATCCCTGTGGTGTATAGATGTCTGAGAAGAGGAATGACAAATCAATAATGTTCGCTATTAAGTTGCTTTTTCTCTCTCTCTCTCTCCATTTTTGTGGGTTGGGGGGGTGAGTTAAAAAAAATTGCTCCCTGTCAGGTGCGTTTGCATCTTGCAGGGTTCAATTTATCTAAGGCCTAAAAAAATATAGAAATAAATAAAAAATAAAGAAATTGCTGCCTCCCTGTTGCCTTGAGCCTGGAGAAATAAACAGTCAATATTTGCTCCTGGGGACCTGCAAGAGGACGCGCACATAAATCACCCAGCATGCACCTGTCCAAAGAATCAGCCACAGAGTCCTGTGTCATCGCGTTTAGGATCACGCTGCTGCTGAGGCTCCCCTTCATCTTTGAATGAATGTGCCAGGGGGCAAACCGAGCTGCTGTGGCACTCCTGGTCGAAGGGACAAAAGATGAAAATTACTTTTCCATCATTTCCTGTTGTGCTTCCACCGCTGCCCGTTTAGACGTGCACAGCGACGAAGATCACAAACGACTGTCTTTACACTGCTTTATCCTGCACTGCTCTTCTTTTTTACGTTTATTTTTGTTGTTGTTGGGGTTTTTTGTTGCAGTAGTTTCTCCGGCAGTCATGCTGTGAAATGTTTTGTGAAACACTTTACAGCTTCAGCTTTTAAAAAATGGCGAGAGCATTTGCTAATTTGTTGCCCTAATAAAATTATTTACAAGCTTTCTAGGATTTATTTACAGCTGGCATCTTGGTGCAAACATTGTCTGTGTTAACGGAGGTCTAAAACGTGCTTCTAACCATCCAGCTCCAAATCCAGCGGGGAAAATGACTCTGGATATTAGGGGTGCAACGATATTCGTATCGATATTGAACCGTTCGATACAGTGCTTTCGGTTCGGTACGCATATGTATCGAACAATACAACATTTGTAATTTATTTTATCAATTTTCCTTCTGACGATGCTGTCTGTGTGGAGCGCTCAGTGAATCTGCGTTCGACTACTCCGCCTAGGCTGCACTGTCGAGCGCAGATCCACTGAGCGCTCAACACAGACAGCATAGTCAGAAGGAAGAGCGCAGGGCAAGCTAGCGAGACAGAAGTTAAGCTCTCCTTGCAACAAGCAAATTGAACCTCATTCAGATCTGGCGTTTGGAATTATTTTGGTTTTCATGTGACGTATGACCCTGAAGGTAAGCGAGTCATGGACTAAAGTAAAACAGTATGTTGGATGTGCCATGCAATGCTCAATTACATTGGTGTGAACTAGTGTGTTAGCGCAGTTAGCTCGTTAACGTGTTGGCCGTCTAGCCCCATGCACGGAGCGATCCGCGGTAGCTCGTTAACGGAGATTTGCCGTGTTGTGGCGTTAAGGTCATTTCAACGAGATTAACCTGAAAGCACTAGTGGGAACACAACGAATATGACTGCACATTTACGCCGACATCATCCTAGTGCAAAGACAAAAACAACAAGCATGCTACTAACTTTAGCCGAGTCATTTAGACAGCTGTTAGCACATGATTCTCCTTATGCTGCTGAGAATATAGCCCAGAAGAAGCGGATAGTATAGCTTTTATTTTGGAAAGAGCCATTTCTCTGTAATAAACTCTCTTTTCCAAAGATGATGTGATTCCTCAATCAGATACAGGGCTTGCAATATCGCTAGCCCGACGTCCCGGAGCTAGCGATTTTTTCAGTCGGGCTACCAAAATCTATCTCTTCCCTGCCCGTCGGGCTATTGTAGGAAAAATATATGTCAATGCTTTTGCATTCTTTCAGAAATGTAGCTGGGTAATTATGTCATTGGCATCGGTGAGCCACTGTCAATATGTGACATATTGAAGTCGCGTTTGAATTTGCGCTTGTTTTTTGCTTTCACTTTGCAATCGTGTGAACTGTGTATAGAGAGCGACAGCACTGATCTGTGAGTGATGATAATTTGTGCACCAATTCCTCTGACATCGTCTTATTAATCGTTAGCTTACTATGCAAACATGACAAGTGAAATCTCCCGCAGCAAGCTTAAACATGTGAGAGGTTGATCGCGCAGAGAATCGCTGAGCTTATGTGAGTGAGCGTGTAAAAGCATTTCAGTTCTGCTGAGCCAAATAAGACAGGTCAGGGTGAAGAAGTGACAGCCAAAGAAAAGCTTACCACAAAACGGAAAAGTTATGACAAATCAGACTATAAGGCAAAAAGAAACTGCAGCTTTATGGTTTCATGGACAAAAGAATCTCTGTGGCTGCGATATGACGAGCTAAATAACCAGGGCTGCACATAAGTGGTCCGCAGGTGCGCATTCGCTGTCAAAATAAAAAACACGCACAAGGGTTAGGGTTAAATTTAAAAACTGTACTTTTGAGTTAAAATATATATTTATAATTTTAATAAATGACAAATTAAAAATGCATGAACATTTTTTTGTATCGAAAAAATATCGAACCGTGACACCAAAGTATCGAACCGAACCGAACCGTGAATTTTGTGTATCGTTGCACCCCTACTGGATATATAACCATTGCCCTTTTCTGAGACAAATAAAACCTGTCCACAAATACAACAGGAGTCGCGCATCACATCCTGTGTCGCATTGGAGGCTGGTGTGCTTGGATGAGCCTCTAGCTGCTGTCATTAGAGGGAAATGGGTCTAAATGAGCA
Source organism: Rhamphochromis sp. 'chilingali' (assembly GCF_963969265.1). Lineage (NCBI taxonomy): Eukaryota > Metazoa > Chordata > Actinopteri > Cichliformes > Cichlidae > Rhamphochromis > Rhamphochromis sp. 'chilingali'. The sequence continues at coordinate 8,953,447 of NC_137938.1, forward strand.
CTTCTACAAAACTGATAGACTCCCACTGACCAGAGCAATCCTCCTGACACAAAAGGAGTGTGTATACAATTCCTCTAATAACTTGGCGTTTGCAGGCATTTTGCCCATTTTAATGACACAGTTTACTATCAGTATCCATGTAGATGTTTCGTGTACATAATTAAAGACTTTGTGTGAAATATGCAGTGAAACCATGGAAATATGTTACTGCCAAGCACAAGTAATGCCTTCGAAACCTACCATTTGTCTCTGAGTCTAATTGTTTTATCGGTGGGATATTCATTGGAGTGAAATATGGACAGAAGGTTGGCAGGAAAAAAAACAAATAAAATGGAGATTCATATTGGATAATGGCCTCCTCTCGCTTTTCCTGTCTGCCAGTCAGACTGTCTGTCTGCTTTTTCTTTTGTCCGGCACACAAACACACACATCTAGTTTTTCACAAACACTTTCAGGGGTCCTGGCAATCTGTTCAGTCATTCCCTTCTGCAGGTCTTCAGATGGCTCTCTGAGGCCTAATTATCAGTGACAGAGGACTTTACCCAGTTGAACAAATGACTGAAGAACCATCCCTGCTTCTCTGCAGTAAGCAGCAGGAGGTTTAGATGTAACCCTCCTAATAGTTTGTGCCTAATAGTTAAGCGCTACTAATCATCCTTGGCCGTGAAGTGATAAAAGGACAGAGGGATAAGGGCATAAATTAGAATGAGGAGACATAATGTTCAGTGAAATCTTTAAAAAAATATATAAGGGTACTGCAGATGGACATCTTCCGGCACTGTGGCATTATACAGATCAATCCCAAGCAAGCACTGAAAAGCATGGCAGAAATCATGTTAGGATGGCTTTTCAGGACCATGGGAATCATTCTGAATTTGGTACTGTCAGACATTATGCATGATATCTTATTCAAACGAAACGCAGCAAATGTCTTTGATTGTAAATTGCTTCTATTTTTTGCATCAGTTTTCTGGCTTTTACAATATATGAAAATTCATACCCCCTTATGCAAGCATAGTTATCTTCTTATTTCAGATGAAGGGCTTCCATCTTCCTAAGAAAGAAGACGTGAGCACCAATTTACAGCATGAGCGGATAAAAAAAAAGTATAGCTTTGCATCATCAAGAGGTCTGTTCTAAAGTCTACCTGTCACAACAGCCATTTAAAAAACATAGAGACGGGAATAATGGAAATCTCTGTGAAGCACGAATCTTGTAGAAACAGAGAAACACAGTGAAAAGGATCCGAGATAAGCACTGATCGAAGTCTAGTTTTCAAACCTTTGCTCTCGTGTTTCTCTTCCTTTTGTGCAACTTTGCGATACTGATTCTAATTTATTCATATGGTGAAGGTTGTGCAGCGCTGCAGAATTAGGAAGACTGGAAGCTGTGAATTGCATTTATCAGCCGAAGGAGTTAACGACATGCCAGGTGGGATGATATGAAAGCCTTGCTTGAACAGTGAAAGCGGGAATGCAAAGTTAATCTAAAAGCAGTGGGAGATGCACGCTTCAGTAAATGATAGGACAAGAGGGAGGCAGCTTATATTCCATGCAAAGCGTAGCTTTTCTGCAGAGATCTTAATGAAAACCTGCAATGAACATTGTCATCTTGATGTCCCCTGTTGTGCTCTGCTGCCTCTCCCTAGATAACTCATGGAAAACCTCTTGTCAATGCTTTATTGAACTTAAAGATAAGGCAGCTGCTAATGCTGTCATTCTGCCAAAATCCGCAGCTCACAGTGTCTCAGCACTTATCAGCTAATTTGTGGATTTCATATAAGGGGAGCGGGAGCTGCACAAAAACCAAAGAAGATTATGGATGCATGACCTATGATATGTCCCCTAGTTTTTCTATTTGCTCTGTATCATTTGAATTGGTGGTGTTTAAAATCCAACCAACATGCTAATTATCGACCCAAAGAAGTGTGAATGCTTTCGGCTACAATGATTACTGTTGTTAAGTACCTGGAAGTTTGGTTCTTTCAGCATTGTTAACAGTTTTGTGAAACTAATGCTTTGCAAATCTGGTAATGTGGTAAAAAGGGAAAGACGAGACATGTAGTGTTCTTTTAAATATAGAATTTATGTCTATAGTGCCAATTCAGACAGCTGTCATGGAAAACCAAAAACACACAGTGCACATGCCAAGTTCTAACAATTCATACAGCAAATGTAAACAGTAAGTACCATGTAGTATCAGTCCATCAGCTGTCACTCTGCCTCAGCACCAACAAAATGCTGAAGGGGAAGTGAAAGTTTTGCTCAGGATTCAAATTGCTCTAAATGTTCCATTTCTACCAGTTTTGTTTCATTCTTGGCGCTGGTGATGTCATTGAGGGAGGATATCTTTAAGCTGAGTCCACACTGTAAGTGACTTGGCAACCATATAAAATGAATGACCTTGGAAACATGGAAAACCACGGAAACAAAATATCAACTGGTGACACAGAGTGGGCAAAACATGAGACAAAGATGCCTCAACTTTCCGGTGAGCAACTGGAACAACTTCCAATGAGAGTGCAAGATTGACATCTGAACTGGTTATGAATACACCTAGGAAACCAAGCCTGAATTGTCCATCATCTCGCCCTTCCAATATTGGGTCTGGGAGGGGCAGCCAATCAGAAGAAAGTCTGCTTCAAAGAAGGGAAGATTAATTAATTTTCCCACACGGCTGTTGTGGAGCAAAAAAACATAAATACATATCCTTATCCTCCTTATCCTTATATAAATTCAATATGAGTTGAATAAGGATTATTTGGAACCATCAGTACAAGGATAGAAATGAGTCCCAAAATAAAGCATTATTTATTATTACAGGTGATTAAAAGTAGTCTTCTGTAATGAGCTAATGCTTTTTTTCATCTTGTAATCGGAGAATCCTTTATCTCTATTCCTTAAAACAAAATTGGCATGAAAATCATCTCAGACATGTCTTTCATGCCTCTTACTCACTGAAAACGACCCTATTTTAACACGAAATTCAGAGAATAAGTCAAACGTTCATCTCCATGTGCATCCCACTCTGCACAGTTCTTAAAACAGAGCATGTTCTCTGCCCTACTGACTTGTAAAAGCAGGCGCTGTGTAAGTGGAAAGAAGATGGGATTTCATTATGTGGCCAGTCATTTGTTTCTGCTACTCATGGACTGACTGCTGGTGCGCCGCACAGCTGTGGGCTGAATTAAAAGCCCAATCACACTACAACCGACAGAGGTCAAGTTCAGCACACTAGCAAGAAAGCTTTGCATGTGTCAGAGCGATGCAGATGCTCTGCTGTCTTTAGCACTCACTGTCAATCATACATCCCTTGTAGCTATTCCTTCATTGCTCTCCACACACACACACACACACACATATAAATTCCTCTGTTCCATAACAGTGTGAATATTTCCTATTGGCAGAGTGAAGCCTAGTAGCAAACGCACACTTATGTCCCCCACCGAGATCTATGTGTCGCATATAATTACTGATTTCTGTGTAAACTAATGGATTTATGGTTCACGTATGGAGGCCTTGTTATCCAGTGACAGCCTGACTGGCAGCCTGGCCAGTAAGCATGTAAAAAAAGCACGCTGTGAAGCTTTTTGACAGAATAAATTATATATTTTTTTAAAACACAAACCTATGCGATGTCGGAAAGAAATGTCAGGAGCTACAAACAACACTCAGAGAGGATGATTGTCTTCTTAAGAGCAGTGGTATTTTTATATTTTACCCAGCATTTAAGTTCATGAACTGAAACAGCCCCGGGGCTCATGAGCTGCTCTGTAAGTCATTGATTTCACTCTGTTGCAGGCCTGTTAATTACCTGTTTTTGCAGTAAAGAAAACCTTTAGTGTAGATGTCTTAGAAATTGTACCACTATATAAAGTGTGACACTTGTGGGTTTTCAAAGTGAATGCAATATGAAATACTGAAGTTGGTGCTGGTCTTTTTTAAGCTGTTTCCAGGAGACCACACGATAAAAACCTCTTTGATTGGTTGCTCTCGTGTTTTATTTGTGCAAATCTACAACAACAACAAAAAGCAATTTCTGTTTTAATGTAATATTCTTTAAGCAGCAGAGCACGGCGTGAAGCTAACTTAACCTTTTAAATTTTGTTGAGGACGTCAGGGTCATCGGGGTTTGCTGCTTGGCAAATTAACTGCGCTCAGAGTGTGAATCTGCAGCACTTCTGGTGAGTGCCGAGTTTTAAAATCCTCATAACTGAAAATAAAATCTTGTCAAATGGGAGTAAGAAAATTAATTATCATTCCTTTCCAGCAAGCACTGTTTTCCATCCTGTGAGCCACTGACGGCACCAAGTAAAGGAAATAGAGAAGCAGAGCCCTCCTGTCTGATGCTCACAGACACTTTACCCTGCACAAACAGTACATTTGACCTCGCTAATGAAAAACAAAATATGCAGAGTGTAATTTGCTTCAGCAACCCCTAAAAAGTACACAAAAACATTTATTACAATTTATTGGAGCAGGAATCATAAAGTTATTGCGTGCACTTTACAGGAAATCTGCTTGACTCGTCACTGAAATGCTTGGAGTTGATAGTAGAGGAAACAAGAATGTTAATTTTGTTGTCCAATTTCATATTTGTGACAGTGCATTAAATTAAAGGGGGTTTAAAGGGAGACAAAGAAGCAGAGCCCCCCTGCTTATGATGTATGATGCTCAAGAACACTTTACCCTGCAAAACAAATACATTTGACATCAATAATGGAAAATGAAATGCACCAAGTTTCATTTGCTTCAACTACTAACAAAAAAGTAAATAAAACCGATATTTAGCTCATAATTTCCCAGAAACATACAGTGTATGAAGAACAACTTGCACCTTCACAGTGGATTTTTATAAACGCCTATGCTCCCTCCTACAGTTTCTACATTTATATGTATTTTCCCTGTCAGGCTAACTCAGCTTTTGACCTTAAACCCCCACTCTTCTTTTATTGTTTCTGTACATGAGCCACTGAGAAAGCGATGCTTAACTGCCAGATAATTCGCAACACTTTAACTCTGTTCGCTGCGTTAGGAGTCATAGTTTGGCTTCGCCTGTGAGCTGTTTTTCAGGCTTGTAACCCACACACACACACACGCATGCCTGCATTTGCTGTGCAACTCATCTTGTGCAACTGACTACAGCATGGGAGTTTTCTGATCATACCACTAGAGGCCAGTGCAATGGAAACTATAAATAGGCTTTTTGGCTGCATAGCAGTCACCAAACAGATTTCTAGTGACTGAAAGTGAAACTTTGAGGTTCCTGCTTTGCTCACACACGCCTGAAACCAACAAATGAAAGTCATTTGGATGTGTTTTCACTGCAGCATGGAAAAGTGTCAAGTTTCACAAAAGGAAACCTGCTTTATGAGAACAAACTGTGCTTCACCACACCAATTTGTGCTCCCCCCCCCCCTCTTTTTAACATTTATATCAATTTATTGGAGAAGGAATCAGAAGTTATTGCATGCACTTTAGAGGAAAATCTGCTCGACTCATCACTGAAATGCTTGAAGCTGATAGTGGTGGAAACAAGAATGCTAATTTCGTAGAGCCGTGCAACGCTGAGAGTTGAAAGAAATGTTTTATGTTGCTGCAATTTTGTATTTCGACCATTTCTGTTTGAAACCCACACTTTCTGTTTGAGGCTAGATTAAATCAACTATCATGGCAGACTTATCTGTTTAAGTTTTCACAGTGTAATTCATTGCGTGGATTTGCTAATCATAGTGTGGGAGCTTGCTTTTATTTTGTGTAGCCTTTGATATCCCATTCTGAGTTCCAACACAGAAAGACTTTTATATCAATCGGTAACAAAGTGGAATGGAGTAAGGAGACATATGCATTTGATATTGCACACTCAGTTATTATCAGAAATATTTATTAGAATATGTTGAGCTTCTTTTAAAAATGTGACGCTTTCATGAGAGCAGTTTGATCTGACAGCCTAATCTGTTGTTCCTTCTGCTGTACCATTGTGCTAAGAACACAAAACTATAGTTTATTTTCGATGTTGGTAACATTTTAGTACCAGGGAGTTATGAAAGTTATGGTATTGAACCCTTTCTGTCAGATTGGTTCCTACAGTGGGTGTGCTCAGTGCATTTATGCATGTAGATGAATTTCAAACTGATCATCAGAGTGTGGAAGAAAGGCGGCATGGTTGTTGGTGCGAGATAGGCTGGTCTGAGTATTTCAGAAACGGCTGGTCTGCTGGGATGTTCACACACAACCATCTCTAGGGTTTACAGAGAATGGTGCCAAAAAGAAAATATCAAGTGAGCAGCAGAAAATGCCTTGTTGATCTCAGAACAAACCAACTGTTCTCTGAACGCACAAGACATTGAATTTTGAAGCAGATGGGCTACAGCAGCAGAAGACCACACTGGGTCCCCTCTTGTCAGCTAAGAACAGAAAACTTATTCACAAAAAAACACGCTCATGAAAACTTGAAGGCTTTAAAAACACCGCCTGGCCTGATGAGTCTCAATTTTTGTTACAACATTCAGAGGGTAGGGACAGAATTTTGTGTAAACAACATGAAAATATGGATCCATCCTGTCTGCTATCATCGGTTCAGGCTGCTGCTGGTAGTATAATGGCGTGGGAGACGTTTTCTTGGTACACTCTGTCCCCCTTAGTACCAACAGAGGATCGTTAAAATGCCACAGCCTACTGGAGTATTGTCCCTGACCATGTCCATCTCTGTATGACCACAGTGTACCCATCTTCTGATGGCTATTTCCAGCAGAATAACACATAATGCCATATTCACATCATGGATGTGCAGCTACAAATCTGCAGCAACTGTATGATGCTATAATGCCAATAACATCTCCCCTATTTCAATGAATGTCTTGGGCTTTTTTGCTTTTTATTAGAGAAATCAGTGATGAGGGACAGGAAAGCACAGAGCAAGGCAGTGAGGAGATTCAGCAAAGAGTCTTGGATTGGAATTAAAAACAGGCTGCTGGATTTAGCCTTGCAGTATATAGTCACCTGCTTAAATTGTGAGCTAAACCAAAGATCTCAGAGGAATGTTTCCACTACCTGTGCCATATTGAATATAGACCGTTCTGAAGGTAAAAGGGAACTCCAACCCAGTACAAACAAAGTGTACCTAATAAAGTGTCTAACGAGTATATAGACCAATGCTCCCTCCTGTGTTTTCTATTGACATCTTCTGGAGCTTCTGATGAAGTTAGTTTTGTAAGTACCTAAGATTATTTCATCTAATTGTTCAACGAATTGTTAGTATAGTTTTTTCCATTAACAATATGCTTTGATCCATGCTTAAGTTTTAATTTATAAAGAACTCTGTTGTATTTCTTCTGCTGTGTCAATAAATTATTAATAAATTATCGACATCAGTGTTTTTAATTTTGATTCATATCTCCCCTAAATAAGAACAATGCATTTAAGAGACACTTTGTGGTTCAGCAAAAGGAGTAGAACCTGAAAATTACTGAAAATCTTGAAAATAAATCTTGAAAGTTGAACACTAAATGTTGCTCTTCTTCTTCATGCTTCTTCTTCATAAGGTCTCTTTTATCCCCACTGCGTCTTGTCTTCTTAATGGCAAATAATTGTCCTTGAACTTTCTATCATTATTATTGTTATTATTATTTCATAGTATTGTTCTGTTTATTTTTATCCTGCTGCTAAACTAATTTCCCCTTGTGGGACAATAAAGAAATTGAATTGAATTGAATTGAATAACACCATCTGTGGGCCTTGTTAAAACACCTTTTTCACAGCGGTTAAAATCCAAGGCCAAAGGTGGATGAACATGGCTGCACAGCTATGTTGAGTGAAAGCCAGAAGCATGACATCGCTGAAAAGGAGTGAAAAATGTCAGCTCACTCAGGCTTTTACAGAGTATTTCAAGCTCAATGCTGCGACAGTAAGTGTTGCAAGCAATTTTGCAATCTTGGTTATCAACACCTAAATATGATTAATACTATAAAAAAAAATGAGTGCATGTGGAGTATTTTGCAACATCTGCACATTACAGGCTCTGGTTTAATGTGGTTGTGAAAAATGTTCGGGATTTATTCATCCAGGTGGTGATGAGAGGATGCCCTCACTTCCTGTGAAGCAGATTTCAATCTTTCTACCAACTCGAGCGTTTCCACCAAGTCATTATTCATGATTATATTAAATTTTATTTTTACATGTGACATTAACTGTGTAGTTTTGCATATCAAAATACATTGGCAAACCTGATTATATTCTGTGCTTTCAGAAGTGAGCAGAAGCTGAATATGGGGTGTATAAAAATAAATTAGTAATGGCCCTCTCTTTACTGTGAGGCACTTTTTTGTCAGGCTACTTGAATCTCTTTTGCAAGGCAGATGGACACCAGTGGGCTGGAAGTCTTAAAGCCTGGTTAGGACTTCACTGCTCTAACCTTTATGAAAATGTCAAGATTATTCACAGAGGGAACCCAAGCTGAATAAATGACTATGAAAGATATATTTTCCTGACCTTAAACCTGTAAGGTAAACAGAAACAAAGGTGGTGGGATTGGCGACTGGCAGCACAATCCTGTCAAGGTTTCAGTCAAATACTTGAAATATACAGATTCCATTTAAAATTTCATGATGTTTAACAGACTCTTTAACAATAAGAAACCCATTTTTATAATTTACTGTAGCTGTGACTGTCTATGGTATGTATTAGCACGGTAGCATGGTGGTTAGCACTGTTGCCACACCGCAAGAAGGTCCTCAGTTCAATTCCACCATCAGGCCGGGGTCTTTCTGTGTGGATTTTGCGGTTTCCTCTACCCGTCCAAAGACATGCAGTTTGTAGGGATAGGTTAATTGATTCATCCAAATTGCCCATAGGTGTGAATGTGAGCGCAAATGGTTGTGTGTTAGCTCTGCGACAGGCTGGCGACCTGTCCAGGGTGTACCCCACCTCTTGCCCTATCACAGCTGGGATAGGCTCCAGCGCCCCCCACGACCCTGAAAAGGATCAGCAGAAGCAGATGGATGTGACTGTATACGGTATATCTTAAAACAGCGAATAGAACAACAACAAATAGCTAATATTATCAGCTCCTTCACAGCTTTTAGCCCAATTTCTCCCATACACTTTAGTAAGAAGACATCATGCTTTTTGAGTTTGAAAACTCCAGCAGCCCACCTCCAGTGTGAGCAACCATGCTTGGATGACCTGTTAGTCCTTAACTCTGCTGCTTCTTCTCCTCCAATCTGTCATGACAAACACACTCTTCATATTTCATGCCGTCACTGTATACGTTGGATCAGTTTTGACCCAGACCAATAATTCCCTCATAGTAAGTGTGTATAGCAAATTCTCAACTACAAATCTATTTAGAATACATAAACAGCCCGTCTGACATTTATAAATGGATGATTAATACTCAATTACTGTTTTACAGAGCACAACCTCACTTATACATCATAAAGAAATCCTCATAACTACCATCTATGATGTGTGATATTAATTCAATATTATTATTGTTTACACTACTGGTCAAAAGTTTTAAAACACCCCAGTTATTTATTGAAAATTGTGCAGTTTAATATCTCATTGCACTCTTAAATGAAAGCGTAGTACACATAAGCAATGGAGTTAAAAAAAAGAAATCAGAGAATACATTTATGGACCAAAATGTGTTCTAAACTTTTGACTAATCAAAGTAGCCACCTTTGGTAGACATAACAGCTGAACTCATACGTGGCATTCTTTCTACAATAGAAATCAAATATTCTCCAGAAAAGTTCATATCTGTTTCAGACCTTCCCAAAAATGTGGCACTTCTAGGTTGCTTTGCTTTCACTCTTCTGTCCAGTTCATCCCAGACCAGCTCAATGGGGTTTAAGTCTGGAGACTGTGGTGGCCACTTCATGTTTTCAAGCTTACCATCATGTTCATTGTTCCTGAGGTATTTCTTACATAGCTTGGACTTATGTTTTAGGTCATTATCTTGCTGTAAGATGAACCCCTGACCAACTAGGTGTATACCAGAGGATATTGCATGGCGCCCCAAAATGCTGTGGTAGTCGTTTTGGTTCAGGGTGCCTCTCACTCTGTGCAATTCACCGACCCTGGATCCAGCAAAACAGCCCCAGACCATCACACTTCCTCCTCTATATGATGCCACTCTTTTTGTAGCAGCACGCTACTTTCTGCAGTACAATACTGTTCAACTGGAGAGTATGGTACCACAGTGTGCTCCAACACTGCTTTTACGCAGACCGGGGGGTTGTAAGTAATCCAGAAAAGTTGGAACACCTGTAGAAGTAGCACCAGCTTTCAAGGCTTGACCAACCTCCTTTGCTGCAGAACAGCTTGTTAACACATTTTGTGTTCCCTGAAAAAGGCCTTTTTTTATAATTCTGAAATGTACGTATTTTTCAGTTTTAATAATGTATACTTTATTGATCCCCTTGGGGAAAGTCCTCTCTGCATTTAACCCATTCACTCTGTGAAGCAGTGGGCAGCCATTGGGCACCCAGGGGGCAGTGTGTAGGGACGGTACCCTGCTCAGGGGTACCTCAGAGTAGCCCTTTAGTGGATTTGAACCCCTGACCTTGCGATCATGGGGCCACCACGCTACCTACTGAGCTGTCAATATCAAAACAGGTCAAATTTGACCTGAACAGTATGTAAGAGTTAAGTGCCTTCTATCAAATTCTTTGGTGCTTGAGGAAACTGGAGTTTTCTCTGCCAGTTTCTGGGCTCGCTCTCATTGGGATTTCCACATAGAGCCTTTTGTCCTGCTTCTGTGAAGCTGATAGTGTTTACGACCCTCTTTTTAATTTGGTATTTTTTCTGGCCTCCTTCTTTCCTGTCACCTGTATCTTTCCTGGTTCAGAATTACTTTCCACCTAGGAAAAGGCACACAATATCCGTGGTGTCACGAGAGTGTCACAGCACAAAAGATATTCAGAAGGATTTTAGCAATTCACTCCATGTGTTTCTCTTTGAGGACTTCAGGTTTGTTGAGATGCCTTTGGCTCTTTTTCACCTTTGGAGAAATAAAGCATTTTTGAATATCACTGCTGACACACTCACTTTGTGAAATATAACTTGAACTGAAAGGTTCCACCACAAAACACACCAACCTTTGGGAACTACCTCAGCCCCTTTCTCCTCTGCCTTCCTCACACCTTCTTCAGTACTTTCAAGAAATGGCCCGACATAAGTAAATATTTTCATGTGTTGCTTTGCTCTAAAGGACCTGAACTCATTGATACCATCGCCATGTTTGTACATTGTGAGTATCAAACCCATAATTGTGCATAAGCATTTTGATTTCAGTTTCTTTGCAGGTACAGATGTAAATCATTGGCCATGTTTCATGACCAAGGTGTCAGCCGGTGCTGCAGATAACATAAAAAGCATGTTTGAGCATTTTTACTCCACCAGCACTGCCATGTATCCATCAGGGCTTTGGTTTGTATCACAAGTAGCTGAGTCGACTGAGTAACTGGCCAAGTAAGCGTACTGAAAAAAAGTTAAAAAGCCTATAATGACAAATTCATTTATAGTGTATTTCAGCCCACACTTGGCTGAATTCACACTGAAAATTCTGCTTTAGCAATAAATAATAACCTTGCCACCCTCCAACACTCGGTACAGAACATCTAAGAAAGAAAATACCAGAAAGCAGCTTCTGTGGAAACTGTCAAGTGTCAGTTTTTCTATCCCCTCTGTCCTTTTACTCACTTGGTTGAGCTTGATTGATACTGCAGCGCACCATTCCTTCTTAATCCTATGCATTTTTAAAGAACTAGTGGGATGCTTGCTGGGAACTAATTTCCAATGACTCTAACCATATTGTAATAAGGCAGAGATAGTGCTGTGGTGGCGCTTTGTATCGATTCAAGGCAGAGGTCTCTGAATTGTGATTCATTACAAAACCCAGCAAAGCAAAATAGAGAATTAAAACGCCCTCCTGTGCTGGAAACTTCGGGGGGATATGTGATGTAAGTGTATGCCCCTGCTTCTCCAGCTTTACATGCTCAATCGAAAGTTCATCAGTGCATACTGGACGTTACTGAACAATATTAGTGACTCACAGAGGCACAGAAACCAGACAGAGCTGCCATTTCACAGCTGCCCCTTCACCAATATCAGCTACATATTTCAGTGCACAATAACCCAGGGAGGGGCAAAGACTGTTTGCAGGCTATGTTGAATATTTTAACACCTCTGCATATTGTTCTTGTACTAGAATTGTTGTTCATCTTAAAATGCCTGTAGCAGCTTCATCTCTCAAATTGCTCCTCCTGTTGGGAAGAGCCGGTTCCACAGAATAATTTACATATGGCAATCACTGAGTTATTAAAAATTGTGTCAGAGGAGATGCCGTAAATACACTCACACTTCTCTGTATACACAAACACAAGAAGGCAGTCCAGTTGGACTCAGCACTTGCAGTCGCATCGGCTTAAAAACTCTGATCATTATCCGGAAAACCCAGCACAGCTGATGCCTCTGAGTGATGTTTGTTTATGGTTTCATGATGCTTTGCACTGCAGAGCAATCTGATAGGAGACTTCAATATGAAGCCACCCAAACCAAAGAACAGGGATGAATTTTAGCAACAGAACCATAGCGTGCACATGTTTAATGGGACTGCACTGCTGTTGTTTTGCCACAGTTTCATCAGGCCATTAACAGCTGACAACACAATAGTAGTGTAGTTATTCCATTCCCATAGACATCCTCCTATTAAATTAAAACCAGTTTTCTTATTGCATATGTCACATATAGACAAGAAGACATGACGGCTAAAGGGTCAAGTCACCAATTATTTGCATCAGCATTGCTGCACCAGATTATCCAAGACAATCATCTACATGAATGTATAACCAGATTTGTGAGTATAAAATGAGGCCTAAGATGCAGAAGAAGAAAAAAAAACAGCAATACACACGAGAAAACAACCCAAACACTTCAGCAAAACAACAAAGCTTTCTAAGGGTCCCTCTATCATCATTTGGCTGACAGGCGGGTCTGTGTGTGACAGGCTCAGATGAAAAGTGTATCTGGGAAAGCTTTCTAATGAGAACAGGGAGTGTCCGTTAGAGCTTTAATCTCAGTCTCGCAGCAAAGGGGATGTAAAGAATTTGCAACTGTGATGTTAAATAATGGCAGAGTGTAATGAAGTGACACAAATTGATATTAATTTGCTTGTTGATACAGTGGGGTCAGGAGGCATACAACCTACGGACATCTTGCTTGGGGAAGCTGTTGAGAAATGGCTTTTTCTGCCAACGGGCAGAACACTGTGCACAGCCTGGGCCATTCACACAAAAGACATCCTGAAGACTCTCTGTGTGAACAAGGTTTTTGTTGTTTCCTGAAGGAAACTATATTCATTGTTGCAAGATTGTTAAGGCAAAATGATTGTGCTGTCAGTGCATATGCTATGCCAGATATTGGGTAGTTAACTAACCCAATGTGGTCCCCAGAGACAAGCTTGATAACAATTGGTGGAATAATGTAAAAGAAATTCATGTAACAAGAGCTCGACGGCACTGCAAACAGAAAAACAAATCCCCACAGGCATTTTTATACATACATCACAGTCCCCTTCATTACCTTACCAACACCCCCACCTGACACATATAAACACACACATACATATACTGTCTTTGCATTTGGTCATAGACAGTTTGATACCACTGGTGTACCCAGAGCTATGTGGATGTCTGTATGTTTGCTTGAGTCTTTGTGGTTCTTTGTGCGATTCCTTTATGTCATTGTCACTGCAGACCACATCACAGCCATGTAGACTTCTCAAATCCCAGGACAGCTGAAGTGTGTTTTAAGAGTTGAAAAAGTTCACTACATTAACATCTTTAGGAAGTGTTACCGTACTGTGCAAAAGTCTTGTGCTACTCCTCTATCCTTTATATGAGGACCCAAACTTTCATGTTATTTTTGTAATTGGTCTCGAGTAGGGGTGGGTTTAAAAAAAAATTGATTTCCCAATTCAAATCAATTTTAGTTTGAATAATGCAATATCGATTTGTTAAGTCCTAAATCAATTTTTTTATATAAATGTACACTGAAAAAAAGTGATTGGCCATCTCTTAGATTTATGTAAGCATCTTGCTTGTATTTAACACAATTGCCTCGTGCTTTAAAGTTAAGTGTAACTATATAGTGTAGAAACTACATTATATGCAGAGAGGGTAGATTAAATTGTTCATATCATGTTAATATGTGAAGTAAGTCAATAATATAGCAATGTTAAATCTCACGACACTGCATGGGATTTCAGTCTCGCACGCTTTGGATTGTGGTTTGAGGAAGGCATCCATCTCAGTCAAGTCAAGCAACCCCCTCTACTTTTTTTGGTACACCGAAAAAAGTAGAGGGGGTTGTTACATTAAAAAAGTCCAAAAAAGTTACAATTACCTTGTAATTTGAACACAAAAATTTCATGTTTCTATCTTAAACATAATTAAATCATGTAGAATTTGTATGAAATTCAACAACTTAATTTGTTCTTGTTGAGATGACATGATGCAATCTAATACGAGTGGTTAGTTGCTGGACTGGTGAAATTCACAAGATCGCACGAGATTTCAAACTGCAGGAAAATCACTGGAGTTGTAAGAGGCAGACAACTACACACAAACACCACGTATATGCTATTGCTATTTATTGTAGTCTAACCCAGTGGTCCCCAACCCCCGGGCCTCGGACCAGTACCGGTCCGTGAGTTGTTTGATACCGGGCCGCGAGAGTTGAGGCTCAGGTGTGAAATGTATAGTTTTCAGGGTTTTTATCGGTTTTCAGCGTTATTTTGTTATCGTTTTTATCGTTAACTCGGTTTTCCTGGGTCTTTTCACGTGTGTTATGAATAAATTTTCTTTTTTTCGGTACCGGTGCTAGTTTTATTTTGTTGTATTTATCCGCGACACCTTAAAGGCCGGTCCATGAAAATATTGTCGGGCATAAACCGGTCCGTGGCGCAAAAAAGGTTGGGGACCTCTGGTCTAACCTGTCAAGGACAAAAACGTACAGAAAATTCTGCATCAAGCCTTGAACTTTCCTACTTTTGTTAAGCCTGGATTGATGGCATGGTGGTTAGTGCTATTGTCTCACAGCAAGAAGGTCCTTGGTTCAAATCCACAACCTGGCTAGCTTACAGTGGTTTCTCTCTGGGTGTTCTGGTGTTCTCCCACAGTTGAAAGTCATGCAGTTATTGGAGTTATGTTAATTGGTGGTTCTAAATTACCTGTGAATGTAAGTGCAAATGGTTGTTTGTCCAGTGAGCTGTCCACAGTGTGACCTGCCACTTTAGGTTTATTCCCCAACCCCTCTGCAACCAGGATAAAGATAGGAGGGTGGTAGTTGTTGTAGATCCATTCACTTTTTATGGTACCCAGACTGAACATTATGTAATATGAAGACAATATGTAGTATTTAAGTGACCAAGTAGTATTGAGGTAGAAGTTATTGAATAGTGTCAAAATAAAATGACAAAATTGTGAAGGATTAAAACAGGGCTGCCCAATCCCAGTCCTCGAGAGCTACTATCCTGCAGCTTTTAGATGCATCCCTACTCCAACACAGCTGAATCAAATGGTTTGATTACCTCTTCAGCATGCCATCATGTTTGGCAAAGGCCTGATAACAAGCCATTCATTTGATTCAGGTGTGTGGGAACAAGGATGCATCTAAAAGCTGCAGGACGGTAGCTCTCGAGGACCGGGACTGGGCACCCCTGGATTAAAATATTCCAAGAGCTCAACTTACTTCATCTAAACATGTTTTAATCGCGTTTTATCAACACAAAATGCACAAGTTTATTGAATATGAATAAGTTGTGTTGATTTAACTCAGTTGTTTAAGTTTCTGCCAAAGCAAAACATTTGTGTGCAACCAATATCCACTATTGAGTTAAGTAAATCCAACATGGCCTTTTTTTCAGTGTATTTTGCCTGAAACCCCGGAATCTCAGTGTGAAGTGTAAACTATTTCATCAGATGCCAAACAGTTAAAACAGCAATTAAAGTTGAAAGAGCGGATAAACAGAGTCCGCAAAAAGATGTAAACACAAAGCGCGACCCGACAGCATGTACGGACATGCCATCGAGTGCTAAGAGACGACATCTCTCAGATACTGAAGCTGCAGGTTTCGTCACTCTCTGACCAAAAACTACGCTTCACATTTGATAAATATCGTCATTAATTCCCTCTCACTTTGGCAGTTTTACTTTCACCACGATAAAATCGCACTTCCTGCACAGCTCTCTCTCTCTGTCAGTGTACTTCAGGAACAGTTTCCCATGATAAATCTCAATTTTCTGCATTATTCGCTTGCTTATTATGCAGCAGTCTACTGTTGTGTCCAGCACTGTTGGCGGTAGTTTTAAAAAAAAAAAAAGACAAGAAAGCTTCATTTCTGCTGTTTCAATACCAAAGAAATTTAAACTTTTGCAAATTATGCCAAATTGCAAAACACTTAGCTGTGTCTCTAATAAACCTCTGTAAGTTTGCTCTGCTTCACTTCAGCAGCATCAGGTAATGTTCATATGTTGATTCATGGTTCTCTCTAGTTTTTCATCTACTGCAGAATATTTTTACGGCAGTTATCTGCTATAAAAAGCCAGGGAAGGGAAATCTCCTTCATATTTTTCTTTTTTATCCTCAGTTACTTTGACACAAAGGCATCTGCTGTGATGCTTGCACCTCTGATGAAGTCTCACAAGTGTCAGCTTTGTTTTTATTCAGAAATATAAAAATATGGATACGTACTGATAAATGATCAGAATGTTAATATTTCTGACTGTCTGAGTCAAAATTGAATTGAATCAAATGGAATCGTGAAGCGAATCGAATCTGGACCTCAGAATAGAATCAGTTATAGAAATCAGTGACGATGATACCCAGCCTTAGTTTTGAGTAATGTCCCAAAAGTTGATTCTGTTCATCTGGACGTAGCGTTTTCAGTGGGAGAAACATTTGGTGAAATGAATTCATGAATTGAAGTGACTTCTTCAGTCTCAGCTGACTGCAGGTTTCCCCAACCTTATAAACAGTACATTTGTATGATGAATGAAACTAGCACCACTGGCAAACAATGTGCTGTGAGATTAGTTTCTTGACCATTAATATGCAAATTGTCATTGCCATGATGATTAAGCATGGATCAAGACGTCTTGAGCGACAGTTTTCCAGACTTTTCTGTGGACACTGATTGCTTTTTCACTCATTTTCGAATCAGTCCTGCTACCTGATGTTTTTAGAAAGTTTTGTTGTTGTTGTTATTATTTATTAAACCACTTAACAACACTAACCTATGAATCATTAATCAAAAAGTCACCTAATTCAAGGGACGAACCAGTCTGCATCTACACATAACAGACAATATAAATACATAATTTGTTCCCATTTCTTCAGCTGAATCTAAGACAAATCCCCAATATAAGACAGTTTGAAAGAAATAAAATAGTATTTTAGGACTAGCAAAGAACTAATAACCAAAACTTTGTCAGATCTCTACATGGTGTGCACTGTCTCCTTAAAAGTTTTGAGGAAACTGGATAAGTGGAGGACAGAATAAGTAGTTACAGGTGTAAACACAATCTAAAGCAGATGAACAATATTTGAAAACCACATTCTTAAGAAATGAACCAACAAAGATCTGACAGGTACAACTGGCCCTTCAGTTGATCCATCGGCTGCTCACTAGAGCAGCATCAGAAACAGTCTTGCTGGAAGGGTGGCTGTCAAGAAGCCATTCTCTGTCAGGGATAAAAGGTTGAGATATGACAAATTACACGATAGAGCTACTTCCAGCTAGCTCTGCATGGTTGATTTTCACATCAGATGCCCTTCATGATAAAAACCGCAAAAGGATTTGTGTCCCCTCTTTGGATCAAGCCCGGTTCTTTCACTCGTCAGGTACACTATAAAATCTAATTAGGTCCAGAACTTTTTACAAACGTGTTGCCTCAAAAAAACCAAGCGAACTATGTTTGGACAACTTATTCATTGCAAGTGATAAGCATCACTAGTAAAAATGATGCACTAAGAATAACTTGATTTTTACTAGTAATGCTTACGGAAGCGTAGAGCTGCCACCCAGGCAAAAGAAAAATAGAAGTATATCACGTTATTACAATACACATAATTATCACGTTTGTACAGTATAAACATTATATTGTACGAACGTGATAATTATGTATATTGTAATAACGTGATATTATATTATATAAACATGAAAAGTATATTGTTAGAATGATAAATTTTTCACGTTATAATGTGATATACTTCTATTTTTCTTTTGCCTGGGTGGCAGCTCTACGCTTCCATAGATACTAACTGTTTACCCACCGACAAACATTTCAAGTTCCATTAAATTAAAAAAATATTTGTTGTAACTTACTGTTTTTAATTTTTTCTTACTAAATTACTAATGCAACTAAATCACATTATGTTTTATCATCATTGAATGCAAGAGATTCTTAGTAAAACACTTAATAAAGCACCCACATTTGCTCAATATGTTCTAGAAAAAACTAGTGCCAACCATGCGGACTGATCTGTGCGAGGGAGGAGGAAAGCAGTGACAGGGCATTTTCAAACCATGTCGTTTTGTCCTTCTGCTGAAGGGTGACGGTCTTTTGTCTGTTTCTCTGCAAAATCATCTGATAATGAAATAAAACAAAATAAAATGACCATTTCATAAGGTTTATTTAAAGTTACGGGGGCATTTGTATGACCTAAGAAGCAGTCTCTCAATCTAGTTCTTTGTTTTTGTCTAAAAAAAAATACACTAAAGTCCAACAGTAACATAAACTGCCAGATAATGAAGTGAAATAATAAAATATAGTGAAGCAAGGATAGGTAAAGCAGGCTACCTGTGAGTTGTAACCTACTTGAGTACAATATAGAGGAAATGTTACATTCTACCATTGAAGAAAAATTTCCAGCTTACTTAGTTTTTTCTAATTTAAGCCAACTCTAACAACTTTAAGCCAAAACTGAGTCCAATTTTTATTTTTGATTAAGCACAATATTAGGTTTTACAATGCAGATGTGTAAACCAATAGACTACACTCTGGTGTACACAGGAACTGGACTGAAATCATCAGTGGCAACAGGTTTTATAGATTGATAAATCCAAATTTGAATTAGTTGGTTCAGTATGTATTGAGGAGGTCAGGAGACAGTTGTCTACAGCCATCTGTAGAACAGATTGGAGCGTCTGTGGCTGTATTTCAGCCAGTGGTGTTGGAAATATTGTCTAAACTGACAGATGTAAACACAGAAAAGAACTGACAGATTTTTATCCACCATCCAACACCATCTGAAAAGCATCTGATTGGCAACTGATTAATTTATCACCATGACAATGATCCAAAACACAATTCCAATGCAGTAAAATCCTATCTGATTAGATAAACACACAATGGAGCACAATCAGTCATGGACTGGCCTCCCTAGAGCCCAATCTTCAACGTTATTAAAGTGATGTGTGATCATCCTGATGGAGAACACAACAAAAGGCAGCAATCATCCCAAGAAGGGCTTTGAGTGTCCTTCAAGAAGCCTGGAGTACTATTCCTAAATACTACTTAAAGAAAATATGAGAAAGCTTGCCCAAGGGTTCTGGCTGTGTTGAAGAATAAAGGCGGTCATACCAAATACTGACTTTTATACTTGTTAGAATTGTACCAACTCTGTTTTTGCCTCATATACTGTATTTCAATGTATGTTTGCACATGTTTCAATAAATCATTGCGCCTATTTCCCATTACGCTAGCTAAATATAAAGAAATGAGACTTTTGTAGATTACTGTAGACGCTTCAAAGGATGGAAAAGCTCATTACTGCAACGTTAACCTGGATGGCCTGAGTTTCTACTTCATCCACAGAGTATTGGTGGAAGATCTTTATCAACTCTCTGGAGATGCCATTAGCAGAATGACCAAAGCCAATAACAAGCAGCTTAGTTACTGTAACAAAATGAGTAACAAGATGAGCATTAAAAACCCCAAACAGATCCGCAATGAGTTTAGCACCGTGTAGCTTTTTCCATGCAGTGCCTTTGAAGTTTACACCTTATTTTCTTGCAATAAAGACAGTGTGAGAATTTCACAGTAGGGAAACCATATGAAGCCGAATGACCCACTGTATGGAGATGAGCTCCCAAGCTGGTGATGGCAAGTTCATTTGAATAAAATTAGTTTCACCACCCGCTTTTGAGAAATAGGCATTTGTCACAATGACACTTGATTATCATGTCTTAGTGCTCCTTCCCTCGTGTTGCCAAGCATTCATTTTCTAGCCTTGTTTAAGCACTGTTGTCAGCATTAATATGCACTGGACTACTGGCTGAACACTGGTACCTCAGCATCACCCAGCGGGGGGCTGCATGTCAGTGCAAAGGGTATGCATGGGCTACATCCCCTCTGTCCATCTGTGGCAATGGGATTCAGGGGGTTTATGTCAGCTGTCATACACGAGGGCATTCACAAAGATCACTGCATCTACTTCAAGCAAACCCTCTTACACAAAACATACTGTCTGTATTTTTCCAGAGATTTAATACACCTTACCTTTTTTATTATTTTAGTAGATATAATAAGTGAAACCCAGAAACATAAAGGTCCAGTGAAATATTCCAAAAATCCTCATCTTATAACAAAAAACAGCAGTGTTCCTGATAAGCAATCCTGAGACCACGGCTATGGTGAATAAGACAGACAGTGATGTCTAGAAGGGTTTAGTAGCTGTCATCGAGTGAGCTCTTCTATTCCTGTTTATCCACGCCAAGTTGTGTCTAGAAAAATCATGAGTCATGAGTATTTTTCTGTGCTCTCTTGATGTTCGAATTGCCATCTTTTAAAAAAGCAAAAAAACAACAACATTTATTTCATTTTGGCTGCAATGTGTATAAATTGATTCCAAGACTCACATGTCCTATCGTTGCCTCAGTTAAAAGCTTGATTTGAGCCTGAGTTTGACTTAAAATTCAGAGCATATTAGCATTTTATGAGCCTATCCAAATGGAAATGCTGAGAAGCTCTATGTATGCAATTTATATAGTGACACATGCTGTTATGCTCATTAGAAGTATTTATGGGGGAAACGGGGTTTTCACACAGATCTCTCCATTAAAAGCCAGGCTAACGGCATAATGGTTCTACGTGACAAATATACAGCAAGAGGGAAAAGTTTTAGCTGCTGTAGATGTTTATATTCTTGTCCCAAATTCATGCTGCGGTAAGGCACAGACCCCAAACATATAGGCAGAGTCATGAAGCATTATTTTGAACAGCAAGAACAAGAACTCCTCGAACAGGTGGTGTGGCCCCCACAGAGTCTCATCTCAACTTCAAGGAGTCAGTCTGGGATTACATGAAGAGAGAGAAGAAATTGAGTCATATCCGAGATCCTTGGAAATATACGGCTGCCAAGCCCCTTGAAAAATTGTGTGCAGGCGAATGTGGGAGATTTACTGTTTCAAGGAGATGGGTGGATGCACCAAATATCGATTTTTCTTAGATATTCTCTGTTTGCTGCGCGCTTTGTTTTAAGTTACTTGATGAATAAAACCAAATCATAGCCTTTGTTTCTGAAGGCAATCTTTACTTTTAGCTCAAAACATATTTGCACCGTATTCAATGTCTCACAAAAGTGTAGCAGCACAGAGAGAAAGTGCAGCAAGGAGAAATCATGAGTCACAGGGTTCCTGGGATAAAGTAATTCGTCCCCTTTTGCTTTCTCCATTCTCTCCACAAGGGTCGTCTCGTGTTTAGTCTCTATTCTTCACATGATAAAGTGCCTTTCATTTCCTCTCACTAAGGGAAGGAAAAGCGAATAGGTCCTTCTGCCTTCATTAATCCGCTGACTGGCGTCTTCCTTTTTCCTCCCTTTCCTAGCTCAAAGAAGACAGAGCACAGGCAGATTTAATGTGAAGTGATGCTGAGGCTGCAGTGGCAATCACTATAGAGCACTGATGTCTGCAGAGGCAGCCTGGGCTCGGCGTTAAAGAGCAGCCATTAGCACCCTTTTTAATGAAGCACATCTCATAATGATATCTATTCTTTTCTCTTTACAGCCAATGAGAAGAAAGGAACAAACTTCCTGCCTCATGAAGCTGCCATTCTTGGTTGTCAATAGCTGTTCGGGGATAGTTCAGCTATGGAAACCAAAGTCACTAAGGAGCACAGTAGTACTTAAGAACCAGATGGTCAAAGCCCAGAGTGCACTCGCGCAATGTGATTTTTGAACATCACATCCAAAACGCATGGAAGATAACACTACATACCCTGCTAAGGAAAAAATAACTCCTGTGGTACTGGCAAATGTGAGTTTTAGATGTTAAAATGATAATAGAAACCCTGTGTTATAAACTGAAGATGGTGGAATTCAAAAAGTGGTGTTGGGATGGAAATTCGGTGAAAAATGTTTTATTTAAAGCCCGAAACACTTCTCTGAGCTACTGTTGTTAGCCACCAGTTCCTTTCATTAGAATCATGTCTCATATGACAGTTTGAAGAATTACCATTTCAACTTATTTTCCCCACCCTCGTTCTGTGATAATAGATAAGAAAACGTGCAGTGCATTAGCTGTTTCTTAATGTAATTTGAATCTATCCAGTGTTTATTTAATAACAGACCTTCACAGGGACCAATTAACATTAGAAGAGACAGCTAGACCAAATCTCACTCACTTGAACAACTTCCAATAGCAGCGTTTCCCTAAAGACTCCTTAGAATATTTTTTTAAAAAGGGTGAGATTGCCCTAAACATTAAAAACACATTAGCTGCCTAATTTATAGTCAGTCAAGTTCTCAAGGAAAATCTTTGAGGGGAAGAAAGGAGTGATAGACTCAGACACTTAAATGTGCGAGGAACAATGGAGTATATCCAGAGACAGACTGCACTGTTTCATGAACGCAGCTCTTTGGTGGGAGATCTGGAGAGCACAGCGACACACTCAGAAGGAGAGAGAGAGGAAGACGGGAAAAGGGAGGAGAATCAAACCAAATGTGAGCTCCTTGTCATAAGAGGTGCGTTAGTATCGAAGCACTTTGTGTAATGTGTAATGAGAGCTACTGCACCACCCTCCAGAAAGAGAGGCATAACAATAGACTGTGCAATGTCGCTGCAGTGTTTATCTTTGCCGGCGAAGTGAAGAATGTTTTTCATACTTCCAGACAGTGGCTTATTTTTGTAAATCACTCCAAAATGAACTGTTTAGCTTTATTGTTCAGCTACCGAGTTCCCATTTTCACGACAGCAGAGTAGCAGCGTATCTTGTGGGTTATTCCTCGCGCGATACAAAGCAGGCAATATTTTAAAAGTGTGACACAACATTTTTGGTGTGTGTACAAAGAGGCAGGGGTGGTGATGATAAGTCATTCAAGTTCACGCTTTATCTGTCAAAGCAAAAGAAAGAAGAAAAAGAATGTGGTGGAATTGATTTTTTTTTTCTTTTCTTTAAGTATTTTCCGTGCAATATGCGCACTTCGCAGCAGAAAAGAGGAGCTGTGTTTGTGTAGCTGAAGAGCCCATATACCACATCTGAGGAGAAAAACCCCCAGCTCCTGCTCTCAGTTCACAAGAAACCAACTTCCCAACTCAGTTAACGGCCTACTAGCGCCCCCTGCTGTCAGATGAGGGAGATTGAGGGTCTTTGCAAGTGCATTTATTTTGTGCCTTCGCAACAGTCTATTTTTCACCCCAAAAATCCATCTGCTTTGCAAATTAATGCAGCAGGTGATACTACTCAGCGGGTCTACTAGAGAACAACAAGGTATACTCCACCCCCCCCCCCCACCCCCTCCTCATTCAGAGCTGCAGAAAAATGATGACTGAAAGAATAAATGCATGTACTGACGTGGAATATTCATCAAAAACATTCAGAAGATAATTCCACGGCTCACAAGCCATTAAATCTGAATAAAATTTAAATGACCCCCAGTTCATTTGTCGGATTTAGTGTCTCGCTCACAAGTACGAAAACATTTGAAAACCATCTGCACAGGCAGCCAGAGATGCTGCTGAATGCAGATTACCTTCACTGGGTCCTGTGAACGTCACCTTCTCAAGGTTTAAGAAACACAATTACACTAACGGTGACGACAAACACGTGATGAGGGGTGGGGAATGTGCTATATTGTAGACACCTTTGACCTTGAAGCATAAGAGGCTTGATGGGCTTATTGATTAGCAATTCTCTGCAGACTGTGATAAATTAGATGAGAACCTCTATGGCAGTTGCGAGTATGTGCCCCATATCGATTCAGCCCAAAGCAGACAATAGAGAATGATGATTAATTTATTTTTTGTTCTTGTTCTTGTTTGTTTTATTGTTTTTTGCACATTTAAAAGCTCTTCCACTGTGAATTTCACACCTAGCATGAGTTCCATCAGTGGCAGTTGTGTTTTTCCTCAGGCTCCAGTAACACACAGCAAAACGCAAAGCGCCAAAGGGAGACGGAGACAGAGCGAACGAGAAGAGGCTTAATCTAAACGTCTCCCTCTAAACTGGAATTATCAGCTCCCGTTTTAATCTGCGAGGTGCGAAATATTTGAATTCCATTAGAGCCGCCCACTATAGTAGATTGTACTTTGCCCGCCTACTGGAATGCCAGCACTGCGCATAGCTTATTTGGCTATTCAACAGTGTGCAGCGCACACACAGACTAAGACATTGTTTAGTGTGTGGGAGCTCATTTTGGCAATGTTAGACAGTTAAGCTTTTGTTTCTGCAAGCTTTATGTTTTGTCAGTTTTAGCTGACGAGACGAGGCAGCGAGAGGAGGACATGCTGGTGGAAAGTCACGATATAGAGGGCTTGTAATGCCTCGTGCTTTTTGGAATAGCTTCAGAATGTGAGTGTAGCTTATAAATCTGCTGTTGTTCTACTTAAGTGAAAGAAATATTAGTATCAAAGTTTTTTCTGAACTGCAAAAAGAAAAAGTGTTCACACCCATGAAATACCACATGTCCATAATTACAATGAAACATGCAATAAAACAACACAGTGATATTAGAGGATTCCAGCTCTTTTATAGCAGCGCTATCATCTAATAAACTATGACAGCTGGTTTAGGCCTTTGGTTGTTCCAGGGCAAAACAGCTTTAATCTGGTTTGGGGGGCCATAATGAAATGTGTTGTTCACAAGGAGGAGGGGAACTTGATATTGAAGTGGCCTCCATGGCAACAGTGCCAGAGAGTCCAATGTTTGGGAGGATTTTGAAACAGATTTGTTTGACTTCAGAGGAGATGACAATGTGACGAGAGGATGGGGGTGTTGAAGGAGTCGCATTTTCACGGTAAAAATCCCACTGGAAATCAAATTTGAATTCCTCTCTTGATCTTCTGGCTTTACAGCACGATTCTGTCTGTAGTGACTCGGTGGTTGTATTAAAGTAGTTGTCTTAAATCGTAGAACTTGTACAAACACATTAAAAGCATCGACAGGTGCTAAAATTCATTCTTCATGGATGATAAGTTGCTCACCTGTCCGCAGCCGCTCAAAGTCACAAATCAAATGCGATGGAAATTTATGCAGACCCTTTTTTCTTTTTCCTCCTGCTCTTTGCCCTTGATTGAGTGTGCTGTCGCTGTCACAGGTCAGTAATATGCCCTGTCCTTGCTCACCGCAGAGAGACAAACACACTCCCAATGCACAAATGGACAAATGTGGACGGTGTAAAATAAATGCTCTCCGTGGCGAGCAGCTTAAATGAAACATTACTGGAGAAGAACTGATAGCAGACGCACGAGCAAAGACACATTTGAATATCAATGAAGAAAACACTCAGAAAGAATAAGATTAGGGGCTGTTCACAGTGTGGAAACAGAAATTTGTCTGTTTTCATTTTTAGTTCACATTTACAAACTTTATTTCTAGAAATGTAAAGTTTCCTCCACCCAGCTGCAACTTTGGAAATATATCCATATGCCAAGCCGCTGTCTTAAAACCTCTAATTAGGACTGAATAGATGACTCTTTTGTGAAATATGTCTAGGAAATAATGCAACATCAGATAAAATAACAGTATAACAAAATAATAATGTTTATATGTATTCCAACAAAGGAAGCAGTGGAAACAGTAACAATGGCAGAGGCTCAGAATTCAGCTAAGCCCAGACTGGTTGAAGGAGTATTCACACTTCAAAGTTCCTTTCATATTGGCTGTGTCACAGCCTCGTCAGTGTACCCCACAGCATGCAGGAAATGAAGAAATAAGCACTGGGTGCATCCTGGTGATTGAAGCTCCAAGCTGCTGGTTCTGCTGCACTTTTTAAAAGCAGCTCAATCTCACTCCAGACTCATCACGTACAGACTCTTGGAAAGGACCCCTTGGTGTTATATCTTCATGAGTTGGGGTTCCTTGACTGACCCAAAGAACAGTGAAAGGAAAAGCTAAAAGGTGGGTAAAAGCAAAGCTCCCACATGGAGTGCAAACCTCGACCATCGTGGTTGCCAGTTTTTCTGTTTTAATCCACCTTCTTTGACAAATGCCACAAAAATGTCTAAAACCACAGCAGGTAGCATGTTTTTGACAAACCTGCCAACACACTGAGGTAACACTTACTTTACCCAAGGGATGATATACCTGCACATCACTGGAGCCACAGATGCAGTGAAGTGCAGCGAGGAGTGTGTAGCTGGCACAACCAGAAAATCCTCAACAAACATGGGGAGGAGACACATTGGATAACGAAAGAGCAGTGCGCATACTGCACAGGTACACACCTGGAACCCGTCCTGAGAAGCAATATTAACATCCTCTACACAGAGCATGGATGGTTTTAGGGGAGGGGACTGTCAGATGATGGTGGGGAAAACACATTTGCAGGGCAGTATGTAAAAACAAGCTTTCCGTGACATCATCTGCCTTGAAAGGTGGCAGTGCTGGCTGGTTTGTCGAATATTTTGCCCTAAAACTGAAAATATTTAGCAAAATAATAATTTTAGCAAACAACAGTTTAGACAAACATGATGCTGAGACATTGAATCCTGATCACTCCGGTGATTCTTTGGTCTTGTTGAACTGAAATAACCGACTGGAAGCATTACCAAGATCACAGCAGCTGGACTGACTGTCAATGTTAGCTGAAATGTGTTATGGGGGGAAAACGTGACTTTTAGTTATAGACTCAGTCTTTTTTGTCAACTGCAAAG
This sequence comes from Rhamphochromis sp. 'chilingali', assembly GCF_963969265.1. Lineage (NCBI taxonomy): Eukaryota > Metazoa > Chordata > Actinopteri > Cichliformes > Cichlidae > Rhamphochromis > Rhamphochromis sp. 'chilingali'. The sequence continues at coordinate 8,980,603 of NC_137938.1, forward strand.
GTGGTCCAACACATCCCAGGCACATACCTGTTTGAGTTGCTCATTTGTGCACTCTTAATGACTCACTTATGCTATAAGGCAAATATTAATATATAGACTCTCTAATGTCAATCATAAAGGCTTTTATATGTAGTCACTGTGTATATATGCACACCTTTAAGAAAGATTTTCCAGTTGCTGAGTGAGTTTTCCTCTTGAGGTCTGATGTTTGGTATGATTGAAAGCTCCAGGACAGCTTCTTGAGACAAGGCTGTCAGTCAGCTAGTTACCAGCCAGGACAGCATGGCTGGTATTGTTTCCATCTTGTCGTGTGTGTGTGTGTGTGTGTGTGTGTGTGTGTGTGTGTGTGTGTGTGTGTGTGTGTGTGTGTGTGTGTGTGTGTGTGTGTGTGTGTGTGTGTGTGTGTGTGTGTCATCAGGGCAGAATGTCCTCTCTGAGACACATCCTGACATTGGTAGATTCTTTGGCTGCTCTGAGTTTTTGTGTGGAGTCACTGTGCATCGTGTTTATTTCAGGTAACCCAACAGATTCTCCATTTGACTGGGAACTTGAGAGCCTGAAGTTTAGTTTGTGCACCATCTTCATGTTCCTTGGGCTGCAATATCCAGTGTTTTCCTGTGTGATGGGCCTGTATGTGAGATTACCTAACTCCCCAAAATGAGAAAACATAAAATAAAATGTATTTACTGGAAGGAAAAACTCCCTTTTAACAGGAAGAAACCTCCGGCAGAACCAGGCTCAGGGAGGGGCGGGGCCATCTGCTGCAACAGGTTGGGGTGAGAGAAGGAAGACAGGATAAAAGACATGCTGTGGAAGAGAGACAGAGATTAATAACAGATATGATTCAATGCAGAGAGGTCTATTAACACATAGTGAGTGAGAAAGGTGACTGGAAAGGAAAAACTCAATGCATCATGGGAATCCCCGGCAGCCTACACCTATTGCAGCATAACTAAGGGAGGACTCAGGGTCACCTGGTCCAGCCCTAACTATATGCTTTAGCAAAAAGGAAAGTTTTAAGCCTAATCTTGAAAGTAGAGATAGTGTCTGTCTCCCGAATCCAAACTGGAAGCTGGTTCCACAGAAGAGGGGCCTGAAAACTGAAGGCTCTGCCTCCCATTCTACTTTTAATTACTCTAGGAACAACCGTATTGTATGTACGGTTGGCAAGTTTAGTCTAGTTTAGTTTAGTCTAATTGCCCCTTGGTGATAAATAAAGTCTTCTGAATCTGAATCTGAACAACAAGTAAGCCTGCAGTGCGAGAGCGAAGTGCTCTAATGGGGGGATATGGTACTACAAGGTCATTAAGATAAGATGGGGCCTGATTATTTAAGACCTTGTAAGTAAGGAGCAGGATTTTGAATTCAATTCTGGATTTAACAGGAAGCCAATGAAGGGAAGCCAAAACAGGAGAAATATGCTCTGTATTCTATTTAAAGAATGGGCACCAGAGCTGGAACCCCCAGTTCTGGTGTTCTCTAGTACGTGCTAAATTAGTTGCACAGCACTGGGCTGTGAGCACAGGTCTTATGCCCTCATTCCTCCCTCATGTTTCTGAGAGTTTGGTCAGAGACGGTCAAACCAGTGGTCTGCTGGAGGTCATTTTGGAAAGCCTTTTGTTGACCCAAGAATAGTGACAGGGACTAGAGAGAGCATATTTCTCCTATACTGGCTTCTCTTCAGTGATTCCCTGTTAAATCCCGAGCTGAATTTAAAATCCTTCTTATCACATAAGAGGTCATGGAATATCCAGCCCCATATTACCTTACAGACCCCATAGTACCATATCACCAAATTAGAGCGCTTTGCTCTCAGGCTACTGCTTTACTTCCTAGTATTTAAGAGTAGAGGCTTCAGCTTCAGGCCCCTCTCCTGTGGAACAAGCTTCCAGTTTGAATTCAAGAAACAGACACCCTCTCTACTTTTAAGATTAGGCTTAAAATGTTTTGATAGATGGGGCTGGATCAGTTGACCCTGAATCCTCCCTTAGTTACGCTGCAAGAGGTCTAGGTTGTTAGGGTCTGTCTATGATGCATTGAGTGTTTCTTCTTCACTCACCTTTTTCACTCACCATGTGTTTTTACACCACTCTACATTTAATTATTAATTATTATTAATCTCTGGCTCTCTTCCACAGTATGTCTTTGTCCTGTCTCCCTCCCCTCACCCCCAATCTGTCATGGCAGATGGCTGCCCGTCCGTCAGCCTGTTTCTACCCAAGGTTTCTTCCTGTTAAAAGGGAGTTTTTTCCTTCTCTTCCCCTGCCACCAAAGCTCAGGTCGAGTTGTCTGATTCTGGAGGTTTTCTCTATTTTCTGGTGCTATATACATAAAACTGAACTGAATTGAACTGAATCCTGCTCTCGTCATGTAACAGCCAATTTCCTGGTATCTCCTTCACGTTCTTGAGAATGTGCTGGGAGACACAGCATACTTACAGTGGCATGTATGGGTGTGCCATCATGAAGGAGCTGGAACTGTCAAATGTGAATGGGCTGCAGGCATCATTTCATGCTCCCAGTAGTGAAGAAGACTTCAGCAATAGCAACAGTTTCCATTACTAAGTAATAAAATAATTACAAAAGTCATTAGCTTACGCAGCAATTGTAGCCTACCTTTGGTAATGAGATAGCTGTACTGTACTCTCTTGATAGCAAATGATAAAATCTGGTTCTTTTATTTGGATTGTTCCTTCATGTTCTAATTTAGCAGCAAACTAAACAAGCACCATATGAACAGTAAACCTACTGCTGTACTCTGTTTTCACTTATCTGTTTCCTCCCCTTGTTACAGTGTGTGCAGCATAAGGCAAGTTTAACCTCAGCTCTTTCATTCTTGTTCTGTAGAAAATCATTACAATCTTCATGAAGCTGATCGGTATGAAGCAAAGCTTCCAAAACACTGTGAAGAAAAGACGCGATTGACAGTAGCCTAATTTGGCTGCCTTTCTTATGGAGCTAGTACATGGCATTGCCACAGCTTAGACATAGATTTGTGGTTATGTAAGCTTGCCACATACTTCAGATCCAGTCATGTTGTCTTGGCAACTTGCCCAGAAGCAACAGCACGTTGCTTTGTAGCTGAAAGAAGATCATTCTGCCACAAAATGTAACCTTATCCTCTTCTCTGTGTGCGTGTATAAACATGTGGAAGTAGATGTAAAAAAACAGAACAAGGACACATACAATCTGATAAATATTTATGCGGAATGAACAAGCTAATCCTCAGTGACCTGACCTTTAATTGTGTCTGTTTGTCTGCCTTCACAACAAGTTCACAAGTAGCTGTTCAAACATCTCTGCGCAGGAAGTTACTAATGGCACAATAGTGTGGAGCTGATCTGCTGCTTGTTCATACCATCCTGTCCTCCCCCATTCCCCCACAGTCTCCCTCTGCACGCTCTTAGTATCCACCTGAGTCTCGTTCATCAAAGGAAATCAAGTGTCATCATCCACATCTTGCTTTGGCTCCGTTCCTCTGGGTCCTCTGCTCTCTGTCAGTCGCTGTGGAGAAACACCACAGATCGAGTACGCGCTACCTGTTTCGCTGGTGTTATATTGGGCCACGGAGGACTAGATATCAGGACTGAGCCACATTTGCATTTTAATTTTATATTCCACACCATAGCATCCACAGTTTTAACTACTTTGTGCTTGTTTAATGGTCCTTGGTGAAATGAATGCACAAGTTTATGATAAACAAAAGATTTCATTATGCAAATGCAGACCTGAGTCAGACCCCAGACTTATAAAAATGTTTGAGTAGATGTTTGGTGATTTGTAGTCTGTCAACTTGCAGTTTTGCACATGAAACAAGATTCACTTGGAATTATTGTGGAGACTGTTTGATTGCCTGCACACCAACAGCCGCGTGATACAGTGCTGGAGCTCATTGTAATTTACATTTAGCTGTAGAGATGCATATTTTCTGTGCTCTCATCACCTGTACAGGATCAACTGATCAACCATGCGTTCATGTATGTTTGTGTTTAAAGCAAAACACTGTTATGTTAAGTAAAAAAACAAAATAATGGCTAATTAACTCATAACTCGTTACTGTAGTTGTGCCACTTAAATCTTTCTTGTTTTACTTTTTAGATGAGATGGTAATAACTCTAAATGCAAGCTTAATTGGGGAACTACTGCTTTGTTGAAAGCAGTATAAACGTAACAAGTACTTTGAAGGCTGGTGGGGAGGATGGTGTGATAGATAGCAGGTTTAAAACATATAATGAAGGATTTGTCTGAGAACAAACCATCTGGAAGGTAAAGTGATCCTCGTAGTCCCCTCTGCATCTGCTGCCTTGTAAGCAAAGACAACAAATATGATTTGTGGTTTTATTTGCATTAGCCCATTTTTTCAGAGAGTCTTTTGAAGCCTTTGTCTTTGTTCTCACTCTGGCAATGTCGACCAGCAGAATGGGCAGCTATTTATCTTGAGGCAAACTTTTGCTGAGGAAGAGGACATCCACCCTTAAATGCAGCATTTCACACCCGTCTATCTCCTTCAAAGCACCACTATGCTCTAGCCAAAGCTAACAAGATAAATGCTTTGCAAAAGGCAGTCAGCTTTTAGCTGCCGAGTGATGCAACCGAGAGCGGAGTGTGTTAATGTCAACTTGCTAAAGCTCCTTTCCACAGCAATTTACCAGAAAGTGTCCTCCACTGCACCAACACCCGAACAGTATGTCATAATGAGAGCCTCTGAAGGGAACAGCACTGAGAGCAAGGTTGGTAAAACATGCATTATCCTTGAGCCCTGTGGCTAAGCAGAGTAAAAGACTGCACTCAGCCTTCTCTCTTTTTTAACACGTCTATTAGCTTCTGAAGAAAGTTTCACAGCACAGCAGAAGTAGCATGGAGTCATGCTAGCTATGGAGTTACTGTGGAAAACTGTCTACGAGATGGATTACAAGACGACATCTCATTCATTCAAAACCAAAATTGCTCAGTGGCATGTGCACTGAAAAGACTTTGCAAGCTTCCTCAAAGAGATCCATGGATGTTTTACATATTCCCACAAATTTAGGAGACGTTTGCCACTGA